>NC_090930.1:526842139-527477455 GCF_040938575.1 Ambystoma mexicanum
TCAACAAAACTACTTGCATCTTCCATTGAAAAATACATCGATAATTCATAACCCAACATTTCAAAATCTTTAGCATGTTGCCATATTAGAGAAGCAATTATTATATTTTGATATTTACACAACATCCTACAATTAGGAACATATGGAAACCTAATCCAATCAATATCATTTGATACCAGGTTACGCAGATTTGGAATTTGGTGAAACACCTTCATCAGTGAAGCCCGATTTAAATTTGGTTTTTCGACCTTTGGCGGATCTACCGTCCACCCCATCACCAATTTCATCTCGGGGGATACTTGTTTATGATCGTTCCTACCATTACAATTGCTCCATCCTGTAACTTGGTCTCTATATCGGGTTTCTCTTTGGCATGGGCATCTGGTTGTAGCGTATTTACCTGTAAGTTACCAAACCCAAGTGCCTTAGTTATCTCAAATTCTTTTTTCCTCATTTTGTGCATGAGTGGTATCCTTATTGTTTGCTGCATCTGAGGTCTGAGTCGTGTCTTCAGTATTAAACACAGTACCATGAGATGGTTGAGTTAGAGAGGTTATTTTTTTATCCATCTTTTCATAAAAACGTTGGAGCTGTGTTTGTATAAGTTGAGGTGTCGATATATTGGCAGCATCTTTAGCGCCTACCAAGCTATCTACACTACACCTCTGTTCTGGTGTTTTATTAGGCCCCTTTACAGCTGCGGATATGGAACTCTCTTTGACAATACCATCATTGACCTCCAAAAGTGCCTGGCTTTCCATATTTAATTGGGTTAAGTCAATGATTGTTTCATCCTTCGTTTTGTTTACAGTGGGTTTTTTTTTTAACGTCTCTCCTAGCATCAACACTTTTTTTTGTTTTTTGTTGCCATTTTTTTCAGTTAAGGTGCCCCCCACCTGCGGTAAACTATTTTGTGTTCCTGTGAGTGCTTGTCTCTTTTTTGCTCTAGCATGGAGCTTTTTTGCTTTACGAGACAAAGTATGGTGTTTGGTTTACATTGGGCTCTTCAGCTACAATTTTAATAGGATCGTATACTTTCCTATTGGCTCCTTCATTTAAATCAATCAGATCAGTAAGAGCTGAAGGACCACTATGTGATAGAGGGACATAGTTATCCCCATGTACCGCCTGTTCTCCACCAAGCACAGCAACAGGAACTTAATTTGCAGCTAGTACAAATTGTTCCAATACCAAGATTCTCTCATGTTGGAGTTTTGCAATTTCTGCATACGGGGGGAGCTGTTTTGTGTTTTCATCAAATGAACAGGAATCTATATTTCCTTCCAAAATATTGTCCATGTTCCCCAGATGCGTTTGGGTAAATTGTGATTTTAAAACAGGGACAGTACAGTTATTTACCGCTCCTGTTGGTTCCACTACAATTGTCTCAGTTCTGGCATTGCCTCTAAGAAGCTGTTCAGCCCAAAATGTGTGGCATTTTTCCTGTGCCATCATGTACCCTTCAATTCTACTCAATCTATAGGCAATGTCAGAAGTTGCTGTGCTAAGGGCACCAATTGCTCCATGGGTATATTCATGACCCTTATCGAGCAAATTTAGGATCCTTGCCAGCACAGGGAAATTTCGTAGCTCTTGTTGATTCAAATCAACCAACGTATCTTCGAGTGGAAAGAGTGGTAGTGATGAATTTGGTTGGCGTGTTGAGTCAGACATTCTTTTAGCTTGGAGCGGGTCAGACCCTAACACAGGTGAGTGTGGATACATTATGTCAGATGGATTGCCCACTAAGTCATGGGCAGGTGAGCTTGCATTTTGTTTCTTTTATTTTTCTCCCCAATTCCTCTCATTTTTTCTTGTTTCTTTTAATTGATCGAGATTGGCCGCGATTGCTGCATGAAAGTGAACTTGTTCTCTCAGACCCCGTGAGCTCGCTGCGGGGGTCGAGGGACCATTTGATAGACGTGTTCTGCTGTGTAGTTCTGCCAGAACCACTGGTGCAACTAATGATGTGTCATCAGTAGATAAACTGTGTCCCTCGCTTACCACACCCAGCAACGAGCTGTCAGTAATAGGTATATTACATATAGGGTTTGATGGATATGTAATTCCAACCGTGTTCTCCATATGTATTTGAGCCGATATCTCTATTTTTTTTAATGCCTCATTTGAATTTGCCAAGTCAACCACTGGTAAAATTAAAGTGGTTATATTTGCTGCTGTTGGTTCTAATTCCTTATCGCTTGAAGTCTCACTATTACTTCTCCCTTTTTTTTTGCTTGATTTATAGTGTCGTGAGCTTATTCATCCTCTGACATGTTTCCTTCGCCTAGCATGGAAGGAGACCCGTTAAGACACCTTTTCCCGTTTCTTAACTTTTTAACCATGCTATACTGCCTCAAATCACAAGTTTCTATTACTTACCGATAATGCAAAGTACACACACGGTCAGGACACCACGCTTTCCAGTAGTGCTATGGGTATCTTATGTTCTGCTCCCCCAGCCACACAGCAGTCTCATTATATGACTTCCTGCTTGTTATTCAAATCCACCCTGCTTTAGACTCCTTATAATTCACAAGTCATACCTCCATCAATTCAGGGATCAAGTACATTTCTAACCTTTAATGTCACAGTTATTAACGCACACCCTGCACTCTGCACCGCAAACAGCAAACAGTACTTAATGTACTTGCTGGGTGCGCGCGCGGGTGTGCTGATGCCGGTGCTTTTATTTAGTGGCGTGCGCGCCAAGGAGGCGGAGCCAGCGAGTGAGAACCTTGAAACAACAAGAAAAGGGACGTATTACGTTCTATCCAATTATTGGTTTGTAACACCCCCTAAAAGCACGCTGTTGTCAACGTGCCTAACACCACACTCGTTAGCAGCTCGTATGAGCAAACCGATGTTAGCAGCTCGTATTACAGCCTACACAATCAGTCACCTTTTTCTATTTCTGTGAGTCAGGCAGTCCAGTGTTGCTGTTTAAGATGTCCTCCTTGTAGTCAAACAGCAACGCGGCAATGAAAATGCCCTGCTCCACGTTTCCAATGTACTTCAATGAACGTGATCAGGAAGCCGCAGCGCAGACCCCACAAAGTCCTTCTCGACAGCAAACAGTACTTAATGTACTTGCTGGGTGATTGATGTAGAGATTTCAGTCCTGTAGAGATAAGATCCCCGGGCTTGAGGCAAGGACAAGTCTTGCAGTCCTGTTCTGGATAAGTTTCAGAGGGCGGAGAGTAGAAGCAGGCAGATTTAGAAAGAGGCTGTTGCAATAGTCCAGCCTAGAGAGAACCAGAGCTCTGGAGACAGTGAGCTTCTGGGGGAAGGAGAGGAAAGGAGGAATACCTCAGAGGAGGTGCAGCTGGTAGTGTGACTTCTTAGAGACGCTGGAAATGTGAGGAGAGAAGGAGAGTGTGGAGTCGAAGATGACCCCAAGGATTTTAGCCTTGCAGGTGGGAGCAGGAAGAGGGCCAAGCGAGCCCGGCCAGACAGCTGCAGGGAAGTAGGGAGCGGGTGTGCCGATGAGGAGAATCTCAGTCTTACTGGCATTAAGGCACGGGTCATTGGCGGCACACCACTCCTGGATAGCAGACAGTCCGAGATGAGGGAATGAGAGGAGGAGGCAGAGAGTAGCCTGAAAATGAGCTGGGTGTCATCCGCATAGCACTGAAAGTTGGGGCAGAGAGTGGCGATGCAGTGGGCAAGGAGTGCCAGGTATTGGTTGAAGAGCTAGGGAGAGAGGTTAGACCCCTGGGGACACCACAGGTAGAGAAAAAGATAGCAGAGAGGAAGGACCCTAGTTGGACCTGAGAGGGTCGGTCAGATAGGAAAGAAGTCAGCCAAGCCAGTACCTGACCAGTGATACCCAGGTTATCACAGAGACGGTTGAGCAGAATGGCATGGTTGACAGTGTAAAAGGCAGAAGAGAGATCAAGCAAGATGAGGACACAGCGGGTGTTGGAGTCAAGGTTGGAGAGCAGGTCTCATGCAGGTCATGTGCGAGATGTAGGATGAGAGGGGCATGTAAAAGGGTGCAGAGTCATACAAATAACCTAGTCTTAATTGCTTTGCGGAAGGCTATGTGAGAGTCATTCATCCTAATATGAGAGGGTAGGGAGTTCCAGTGCGATGCAGAGATGTTGGGGAAACTGGTACCACCAGTACACACTTTGCGGAATGGAGATTCTGTTGGTTTAGGCCATTCTAATCGGTCTGGCTGAGGTTGACTTAGCTATTCTTTGTACCAAGTAGGGGGGCGCTAAATCATGGACGCATTTGTGCATGAGGGCGAGGGTTTTAAAAACAATCCTCTCTTTCAGGAAGCCAATTAACCTGCCTCCTCACCTCAGAGATATGGTCCCTTTTAGAGGTACCTGTGGCAGCCCTATGGGCATCAAGCTTCATCAAATGTGCTGCATCTCACCCACCCTGTACAACCTGTTTACCAAGCCACTGTTCCACATCCTGGATGCCTTGGGCATCACATACACCAATTATGCTGATGATACACAGGTCCTGCTTCCCCTTACGGGTGACTATGAAGACGATATGGCTACTCTTGAGTCCATTTATTCCACCATACAAACTTGGATGGCAGAAAACTGGTTATGCCTTAACAGTGACAATACCGAGCTTCTGCTAATTGGATCTCCTGCCACCCTCAGGAAACTGGGCAAACAATACAGCTCCTTTACTATTGACCATTTGTCAATCCCTGTATCACAAGCTGTAAAGACCCTTGGAGTATACCTGGACTCAGACATCTCTATGAATAAGCAGGTTAATGCCATTGCATCGACCTCGGCCTACCATTCTGGGCTTGACAATAATGACTAACTGTTCATTCTTTTGGGCATGATGGTGCTCCAGTTAACACCTGAGCTGTGGTATAGGCGCTGGGCTGGTCCTAATTTTGCTGCATTGAAAGTGTGTGTTTGTGCACTAGTGGTTTTATCTAACTTAAGAAAATGTTATTTACGTGTCCATCATCTGTCTTTGGAGGATGAAATACAATCTTTCTTTCAGGAATTAATTTTTTGGCGTGCAAAGGCAGTTTATTCCAAAAATAGGTTTGTGTTGCAACTGAAGTTTAAGGCACATGTGTGGATGGACCAGGGCTCACAAGAGGGATATAAAGGCTCCCTCGGACTCCCCTCATGTTAGGTACTGGTTATGCTGTAACCTCGAGATGGTGGTGCTGTTCCCGCATGCTTTGAATTGGGGAGCTTGCAAATTATTAAGGCCCCGATTATGACATGATATGATTGGTTATTTATAACGCGCTAAATACCCAGAGGTTTCTATGCGCAGACCCAGGGATCGAACCTGTGTTGCTCTGTGTCGTGTTGCTTCCAAAGCAAGCACGTTGCCCCTGAGCTATCCTCCCGAGATATGAGTTTTGCCGTATTACCTTGGATAATACCACCCAACGGAATGACCGATACTGCATGCAGTAAAATGGTCTGCATGATTTAGATTAATTTGACCCCTCTGTTATTCCCCATTTTGGAGACTTATATGGGGTTTCCATATTATCACATGTGGTCATTATCACATGCAATAATGCGTCTGTTTGATGGTAATTGACCAAGCAGTTCTGAAGAATTTCACATCTGTAACTCGAATTTGGTGGAGTGGCAAAACATTCAGTATTCTAAAATACCAGCGGTTTCTTTACGAGTACGGCGGTGCAGGAAAAAAAACAGTGGTTACCACTGCATTACCGCACTGCTGTACTACAACTTTGGTGGCAAGGTGGAGGAGCTAAATCCTCCTTATTGGGAAAAAAAGGCATTTCCACCGATGGTAATTCTGCCGAAACCCCATGTAGGACAAAGTGGTGGTAACAGTAATTCCAGTTGGTGTTATTTCAGCGAATATACCGCTGAAATACCACCAAACTTGTAATGAGGCTCCAAATGTTTTGCTACAACTGGCAAACTCGTTTTCGACCCTGACATGGCCAGGAGGGTCGCCCAGGGACACTGTGTTTGCCTTGACAGCACAGAGCAACAGAGCAGAGTTCTAATCACGTCCCTTGGTTTTGGGAGGATAGCTCAGGGGCAACGTGCTCGCCTTGGAAGCAAGACGACACAGAGCAACACAGGATCGATCCCCGTGTCCGCGCTTAGAAACCTCTGGGCATTAAGCGCGTTATAAATAACCTATCATATCTGTTATTAAGCATGTTAAAAACATTTATTAATCATACATTTTGTATATGATTAGTGTTTTATCATGTATGTTTCTCAACCCGATTTAGAGTTGTCTATGAAAGTTTGCATCAGTTAGCTGCATATTTTTAAATTAACCTTGGTGCTGGAAAACCAGTGTGACTGAACTATAGCTACCAAGATGATTATAGCTCCTTCAATTTAGACATTGTTGATTTATTTTGGGAAATATGTCCCTTTCTTTGAATTTAATCTTAGGAGGCACAGAAATTGTTACTGAAAGTGACTTTCACAATGGGCATGCAATGGGAATAATTGAGCAAGGAGCGCTTGGCAGAATCCAGAGAGAAAAGATGGTTTACATGACTGTTAAAGATCCCTGTCATGAAGATGAAGATATGAGTAAGTTGAAATCTATTGTTTTTTTTTAAAAAAGTGAATTTTTATTTTTACGCAATGTACCTTTTACAGTGATTTACATTTTACCGATAAGGCCAGCAAATCTACTTTGTTGAATGGAAATACCTACAGGTGAAGTAAATCGTGTATCCAGAAATATTGTAGAACGCTTATTGCATTATCAGATCATATAAATTAATTTCCTTCTATTTTATTGATGATCTATATACTAAGTTGCATACCATGTTACAACTCTCACAGCATAGGTGATGAGACCATACTCCAAAAAAGGGTTAATGAAACTCTTCCTTCACTTATCCAAAGGCTTAAGATTTCAGCATCTCCTCCTTCCCACATACTAACCTTTGGTACTCCACTGTCTACCAGCCTTCATAACTGAATACCTTTCTAGAAAGGAGACTAGGAGAGGTGAATTGACTAAGACTTGAAATGAGATTCAGAACGAAATAATACTTTATTATTTATTAGAACCATTTTTTGGTTTACAATACCTTTCACTGATCATTAAGCAAACATGTTTAGAGTGTCTACAATACCAAAGTTTACAAAAAGCCACAGTAGTTATTATTAGATAAATGTGTTTTCCCATTCATAAGACGTTCCCAAAAAAAAGCCCACCTTCAACATGTCTATATGAAAAACAAACCTATCAAAATACTTCATCCTCAGATGGTCAAGTGTTGTACAATCAATCAATAAGTGCTATAAAGTTTCAACTTTTCTTAGTTATTTACAAAAGCGACATAGTCTTGACGTCTTTTTTCAGGCACCAATTATCTTCCCAGTAAATAAGAAGTTAACTCTAAATCTCGTAAAGATTATGTCCATGTTACGATTCAGAAACTTCAAGATGTATTTAATTCCTTAATATGTTTATAGTTATTTCCTCATTTCTGCATTATTATAATCATTACTATTTTCTCAAATCTATATCGAGTTCCTTCATGAATGCCTCGCATTTCTCTGTAAATTGTGTTAGGCCTATGTGTATCACCAGATCTGTTGCCTTGATAATAACATATAATTTATATTCCCCAGCTGGCTTAATTTTATAGAGTATAAATAGTTTTCTAATAAGAACACAAACATATAGGGATCACAACTTTCGCTCTACCCTAATAACATCACCTGCCAAACCTTGCAGCCGACCGAAGAATACACACCTTTAGTGTTGAGAGCTAGCTTGTTTCTAATGTGGGATACATTTCTATCCCATATAATACTGTTGTTATTTTCTTCATCTTATAAGCCAATGTGAGGCTGCCATTAGTAGCCCCCACATTGCAAGTCAGTTTTCTTAAATATTAGCAAAACTGGTCTCAATTTTCCGTAAAACCTATCTACTTTCGAAAACCTGTTGGTTGGGTGGGGAGAAATGATTTATTTTCTATTGCCCAGTTCATCAACCCTTTTAATATTCATATAGCAAATACTTTACTACTGTTATTCAAAAGGGCTGTTGTCCTATACTTGTCAGACGATTCTCTTGCCGTTTTTTATAAATTGGTATGGTGGGGGCTTTCAACCAAGAATCTGGAAGAGTACAAACGTTAATAATAATATGAAAAAGGGCTCTGAGTATGACCGGCCAGCCTGCCATAGTTGGCATAGTTGAGGAGGTACAGGATGAGATACAGAACTCCCGCTTGGCCCCCTCGACCTCAAAGGAACAACACAGGCATGAGTAATACTGGACACAACCCCTATGAATTGGTGAAAAGGCAGGAGCTGGATGGGAAAAGGGGAGATTAGTGCAAGTCCTGTACTGTAGACCGTCTAGTCAGCAAACTAACAATGAGGGTCACAAAGGGTTGTGCCGTGGAAGCAGGAATTGGGAAAGTGATTGCTGTGACTAGTAGAGCCAGTCTTAACAGGACACCAATAAATAAACACCTAAACTAAATACCTGCTGTAGAAACGTGAATCCTGGCGGGCTGAATACTGTTGCAAGAACTGCACTTTTGTGACATTGTTCCTTTATTCTGTCACTATGCATCTTGCACTCATCGGGTCTGAATTAGAGGAAAGAACCTAGATGTTAACACAGAGACAAAGTGCGGTCAGCTAATCATGCTGCCTTACGGAGCATCCCGTTCGGTGGATGAGATTCCCGACAGCTTGCCTGGTGCTCTGGTTATTGATGTTTTGATGCACCCTTCCCCTGATACCAAGTCCTGGACAGTCCCCACAGACTTTGGTATGCTGAAGGGAACGGACTAAACCGGTAAGAATTGTGGGAGTGGAGACGGGTTCGAGAAGCCACATTAAGTTTTAAAACCATGTTAATAACACAATCTGGCCAGAGTGCTTTGAGTTCTTCATACAGTCCTCAATATCAAAAAAGAAGAAAGTTATCCACTTGTGTTTTAGGTTCTCAATATCGTTACTGATATCTGGATCCTTTTTGAATTTGTTTTCCATGGGCCTCATTACGACCCAGGCGCTAATGGGTTAACGGCGCCGTAAAAGGCTGCGGCGCCGTTAACCTATTAGCGCCTAATTACGAGGTCCCTTTGCGGGACCCGACCTTAACGGCTGATGTAGACCAGCCGTTAAAGTAGGGACCCGCAAAGGGACCTTGGTGCTAATTACGGTGCCGCAATTTGCGGCACCGTAATTAGCGCTTTCCCCATTCCCATTGAGCCCTATGGGGCAAAAATGGGAATGGGGAAGGGCCATGGAGGAAGGGGGAATTACTGCCCCGCCAACCTTGTAATGGGGTGGTAATTCCCCCTTTCTCCATGGCAGAGTCGGTAACTTACTGGCATGGACCATGGTGCTAATTGCACCATGGTCTTCCGCCAGGGTCGTAATGAGGCCCCATGTATTATTATTATTTTAAACACTTTATTAAATTTCTAATAAACAATAACAACTTCATATAAATTAAACAATGTCTCACAGTAATCAATAACAACCAAAGTTTCAAAACATCTTAAGTATCTTACATTGTACGTTCCAACAAAATGACCATATCATGTGAAACATAATAAACTTACTGACATGCATACACAGTACAACACAATGGACAACACAAATGGGTTAAAGAAGAGAAGGAAAGGAAGAGAGAAAGAAAAAAGAAAAAAAACCTCACCTCACCCCAACATCTCTCATAATTACCACACCTATTATCACATTCCCACACCCATATTAATCATAAAGAGACACAAACGGTCCCCATAACATTAAGTAGTCCTCCTCTTTATCTTTATTTCTCAATGAGACCTTATCATATTGTGATAAAACCTTTAACTCCGTCAACCACTCTCTAACATTAGGTTTTTTCCTTGTATTCCAAATCCTGAGGATTAGCTTAATCGCCACCATTATGGGCCTGTCAATCCAGCAAGTATGTCTCCTAGCACGCACACATCTTTCTTTATGTGAGACTAAGACAATGTTTGCTGCAGATCTTTGCAAGCATATTCCAAAAATTAAATCAATCCTATAAATTACATCCTTCCAAAATATTTGCACTCTTGGGCCTTCCCACAGTATGTAAAAGAATACCTCTACCAATATCACAACTCCAGCATAACTCATTTGTTTGCAGCCCCAATTTGAACATCTTTACTGTTGTCCAATATAATCTTCTGCCGAATCAAAAGCAAACTCATATCTGCTCCCAAATTCATACTCGTCCTCAGAACATCTCTCCAATCCTTATCAGACATAACCCTATTAACGTCATTCGACCAAGCCTCCTTCAATCCAATCCAGGCTAATAGATGTCCCGTTTCTATAGGCATGAATTGCATGTAAGTTCGTACACTGTATTCTTGTCCTTCGAATAATTTGATCATCTCTGGTTTTTTCCAAGTGAGCCACCAGCCATACCCTTCCTTTGATCAGGGAAGCTAAAGCCAAATACCTATTCATCTCTTTGTCCTAAATCATATTTACACTGTAATTCCTCAAAACGCAACAATCTGTTATCATCCATCACGTCCTCCAGCTTCAGAATTCCCTTTTTTTTATCCAGCTTGTCCAGCTCAGACATCTATTATTAATTTGTAAGGCTTCATTATGCCAAATAGAAGCATCAGGGCTGAAGCCATAACTCTGTCCATTTTCCCTGAACCACAACCCTATCGCCTGTCTGGTTGCCACCACTGGGATCAGTTTTAGCTTTTTATTTGGCAGTTTACCCATACTATAAATATTTCCTATATTATATGGTGCACAAACTTACCTTTCCATGTGCAACCAAATCTGTACTTTAGTATTTTTTTTCTCTAAAGTAATATGAACTCTTTTTAAGTAAAAAGGCTCTGTAATATTTCATTAGATCCGAATATCCAAATCCACCTTTCTCCACATTTTGCATCAGTGTGTATTTCGGAACACAAGGCTTTTTTCCCAGTTCCCCATAAAAGGGATTGAAAGAGCTTATCAATTTTTATTAATTGTTTTTTCTAGATCAGTAATGGGATGGACTGAATGACATTAAGCCGCTTAGGTAATAGAACCATTTTGATTAACATTGAATTTATGGGTGAAAATTAATGGAATTTTTCCCATCTTTTTATCAGTAACGATATTTTGGTGGTTTTTATCCCGATTATATTATATTATTTTATTTCATTCTCCAATAATATGTATTCCTAAATATGTGACGCCCATGGTGACTATTTACAGTTCCAAGAGTGCAAAATGTTACTATCACATGTTCTAGACAATGGAAAAATCTCAGTTTTATCACAATTTACCTTGTGCCCCGATAATTCGCCTACCTCCTTAAACATTTCTTTTATTACATTTCCACACACATCAGGATTTGACAACAAAAGCAGCATATCATCTGCATACGATAAGGTTTTAACCTCAGTATTCCGAACAATAATTCATTTATCAATTTGCATTGTCTAATGTACGCAGCAAGAGGCTCTAGTGCCAAATTAAACAAAAATGGTGATAGTAGGCAGCCTTGTCACATGCCCTTTGACAATGGAAATGATTTTGAAATCACTCCATTAACCAATACTTGAGCCCTAAAATCACGATATATACACTCCACCATCTTCATAAATACTGATCCAAACCCCATTTTTATTAACGTGTATTCCATACATTTCCAATTAACCCTGTCAAAGGCTTTTTCAGCATCGAAAAAGCCTATAACACTATTCAAGTACTTCCCATAATGTTCTCCACTCACATTTAACACAATCCTTATATTGTCGTATCCAAACCGCCCTGGAGTGAAACCTACCTTAGACTCATCAATCAGTTCTCCCATACACGACATTAATCTATTAGCCCATAACATTTTAGGTCCACATTTAGCAATTAAATTGGCTTGTAATTCCCACACTTTTTATGATCTTTATTCTGTTTCGGGAATCACAATGATCAGTGCCTCTTTCATCGAATCACACATTACTCCTGATGCTATAAATTCATTATAGACCTCACATAAAATTGGTGCCAATTGAGTATCATACTTCTTATAGAATTCCGAAACTATACCATCCGGCCCTGGTGATTTTCCATCTTTCATTTGTGAGATGGCAGCACATACTTCAGCAACATCAATCACAGAATTAAGTAAGGTTTTTTTTTCTAGAGCTAATTTAGAAAGAAATGTTTTCAAAGAATGTTTCCAAGCTATTTGCACTAGGTTTAAGCTCATCCCTATATAACATCTCATAAAAACTTCGGAAATATTTAAAGATTTCTCCATTCTTGCACAAAGTATTACCCTCTTCCGTTTGAATATAAGAAACCCATGTATCTGTTATCATCCCTCTAAGCTTATAAGCCAATGCCATTTCTATCACCAAACTCCCAAAACCGCTGTTTCAAATAAAACATGCCTTTACCTGCCAACTTCTGTACATGGTTATTCAACTCTGCCTCTAGTTTTTTCAATTTCAGCTTGTTCTGGTGTGAACCTCCACTCGCATAAATCTTCTGCATCTCTTTAACTTCCTCTTCTAAATTTCTAACCTCTTCCTGGTTTTTCCTCTTTGCATGTGTAGCTCTGCTTATCAACTCCCCCCTTGGTACCGCCTTAAAACAGTCCCAGACAGATTTAATTCTGGCTGAATCTTTATTTTATTCTAAATAATGTCTAATAAACTCATCTAAACACAGTGTAACCAAACTATCATTTAGTATGCTGGTTTGCAGTCTCCATCTTTTAGATTCTCTCCCGTATTCCTCAAATGTATCTGCATATCTAATGAAGCATGATCGGAAATGCCCCATTCCAGTATATTTGAGCTCACTACCTGGCTAATTAGTGCACTACTAACGAAAGAATAATCAATTCTTGAGTACGAATTGTGTACAGATGAATAAAATGAGTATTCCTCTTCACCATGATGAAGCTCTCTCCATACATCTATAAGCCCATACTTAAATACAAACGTTTGTAATTCCTAACTAACCCTTTCACTATAATATATACATTCAGACTTCTGATCCATCTTACTATCCATCACTTGATTAAAGTCACCTCACAAAATCACTGACTCACCCTCCATACTGTCTAGCAACAAACCTAGCTGACTGAAAAACTGTGTGCTCGGCGAACATGGCACATGTACTGCTCCAATTGTCATTTTCCTGCCATCATATAGTATGTCAAGCAATAAAATTCGACCCTCACCGTCTGTAACCGTCTTTTCAATTTCTATCGATAGACCTTTCTTCAACAGTACACTTACTCCTCTTGACCTAGAATCATAATAATTTGAAATCACCTGAGAGTATTTTGGATTGGACAAGTACATTTCACTTTGCTCATTCAAGTGAGTTTCCTGAAGGAAAACCACATCAGCTCTACTCCTCCATAACCTGGCCAAGACCTTGCGTCTTTTCATAGCATTGCCAATCCCCTTAACATTCCGTGAAACAAAGGTTAATGGAACCATACAACTTTAATTTGCATAAACTCATTTATACAACAACCTTTATGCTCAGGAGGGAGGATGGGATGTGCCAGTTTCCATTTATTTAATCCACCGTCCTCTGAAACAGGTATCTGATGAGCTTCATTCTCGAACCCTTCTGTTATTTATTAATGACAAGAACTGTACTAGGCAACAGTTTGGGAATTGAAGCATTGCAGGAGATAACATTGTCGATATTGACATGCCCCCGACTCCTTTGGTGGACGAAAGACTGCAAGAGTGAAGACACATTTATTATACTTTAAGACTTGGCTACAGCTGTAAGCAGCTCTCCCATTTCTCACCTGGTGCTGATGCTGGAGCATGGCACACAATGTTGGAGTGTTTGTCGTTCCCTCCTAAAACTACACTAGTGGCAGCAGCTTAGCCTGTGGGGGGTCTTTCCCTGAACCGTGCCAGGAAGCGGAGCAGAAACTGAGCCTGTTAAGTCTATCAGTAAGCTGAAGACTGAGAATGAACATGCATGTGACCCTCTTTGACTTTGAGGAGGTGATAAGGTAAAGATGCACCTGAGTGTTAGCGTGGGGTATTTCCCTAGGGTCTCTTGCATCTTCTAGTTTTCGGCTCAGCCTGTTGAGCATTGAACAGTTAGTCTGCTTACTATCATGCCTTGCACTAGGAAAATGATCTCAATAGAGGGCCAACTATCTGCCTATAGTAAGCTGTCAGTTACTACAGCTGAATTGAATAGCTGTCCAAAAACATTCTTTGGGCCTTTTAAATGCTAGATCTGCTGTAAAACACGCAACATTGATTCATGATTTATTAAGTGAAGAACAATCAGACTTGTTTGCTATAACTGAAACCTAGTTTTTACTACGAGGAGTTTCCTTGCCCCAAACCAAAAATAAGGATGTCATAACGTCTGTCAAAAGTAAATTGCCCACTGTCCTATGTCACAAACCTATTTCTGTCCCTTAAATGTCAAAAGAAAAACTAAATGGGTTTCACTGTAACTACAGAAGGGTGTCTCCTTTCTTCTGGATGGTTTTAGGCAATTTGTAAATGATGGGGGGGGGGGAATATCCTCTTTCCCCTGACTGTCACTAGCCCTTTCTATCTAGTTCCACACAAATGGGGGGGGGCGTTTCTCTCTTTCAGCAGTCACAATGATCACTGGATTTTTACCAGAGGAGATATCTTTCCACCTTCTGGTCTTTTCTCGACTTTTGCCAAAGGATATTTCTTTCTTCCCCTGATCTTCTCTTTTGGTTCTGGTTCTGTGGGTCTCAGACCCCTGTCTCAGGTTTATTTTGTCTTACTCCAACCCGGTTTACTATCCTGCCAGGCATTATCTTGCATGCATGATTCTTCAAACCTCTAAACCTTCAGGTCCCAGAACCCATCTTCAGGTTTATAATGTCTCTTATTCAGGCCCGGTTCACCAGCCTGCCAGGCACTGTCTTGGATTTATAACTCTCCCTGAACCTCTCAATATTCGGGTCCAAGACCCTTATTTCTCTTCTGGTTTCCATGGGGTGCTCTCTCACACAGTGTGTTTCGTTTCTCTGTTTAGTCCTACTGAGACAAGAAAGATGGTTCTGCATTTCCTCGCGACCACAGCCTCTAGGGTTTCCCAATGCCTTCCCGGCCCCCGTATGCCTACCTTCCAACTTGGTCCGCAAGGGTGCTGGGCCTTTGCAACACCGGCAAGCTTCTCTGGCTTACCCAGGGCTCTCGCGGTCTGTTCTTGGCTTTCGGCAGCTCCGTCACGCTGGTTTCTTGCTGTACATCTGGTCTCGCCTGGACTCCGAGCAGATGGCTTCCTTCCTGCCACGTCTGGTTTCCCAGCCTTCAGGTGAACCTTCGCTCCGCTCAGCCTTCTCGGGCACCGACTTCCTTCTCCAAGTATATAGGTCTGCAATGTGTTCTCCCTGCGTGCCCCAGCTCGATGCTCCTCTGGGGCAAGGCCGACTCTGAGGAGAGTCCTTTGTCGGTTTTTATGGTAAGGCGTCTTTCGAATTCTGGATAGCTAGTATGTTTGTCTTGGCTCTTCATTGACCTGCTCTTCTTCGTGTTAGTATTTTCAGAGCCATCTACTCACTCTTCCTGTCATAGTATTGTCTAATTGATGGACAGGGTTACTATGCATGAAGTAATTAACAGAAGAAAGAGGAGACTTAGAAGGTGGGGATGCTTGGGCCCCATCTGTGTTGTTGTGTGAGCAATGAAAGGCAGCATGGTGGTTGACATACAGCGTTCTCCCTTGATAGTCTTTCCTTCTTTCACGGATGGGGTCTCCTCCCATGGGATACTCTCACTGAGTACCACCCCCAGCGGACTATCTGGGAGCAGCCTTGCTTCAGTGGCCTTATGGGAAGGATCCCCTTCCCAGGGGTAAGTGACGATACCAAAGGATTTGCCACATCAAGTAAACTAAAGGATCAGTAGTTAAAAAAACAACCTTTTCATCTTTTGAACATCTAACATTAAAGGTAATGGTGGGGTTGATTTTTCTACTTTAGCGACTGTTCATTATCCACTCAAGAAAAATGCCTTATTCATATCTCAATTTCCACTGCAACGTGAAGAACTATAATCCCTCACTCTTCATCTGGATAATAGAGATTCTGTTATAGTGCAGAACTATTCATGAACGTATATCAGGTCATACTCACACTGCAGTCTAGCTTTTAGATTTAGTATTAGATTTTAATGTAAAACTTAATGATACTATTCTTTTATCTATTTCGTGGTCTGACAATGTTTTAATTAAGTTTTCCTGCAGATAAGGTAGGAAAATTAAATCTTCCACCACTCACATTAGTTAAAATAAATACTTTTCTATATATGTAATTTCATTCACTACGTTTGGAGGGGTTTAATTCTATATACTCTTCCTTTCAAACTATTGCTGACATATCTCAATCCCCAGATAATCTTCTTGCTTCCTTTTACTCCAAGATTACAGCTAGTCTAGATTAATTATTTCCAGTTAAAACATCGTTGGGGTCGGGGGGGGGGGGAAATCAACCACACATTCTCAAAATGGTTTGGCTTACATCCGACCATATGGAATTGAAAAGATGAGGTTGTAGGTTAGAGTGGCAATGAGAAGCTCATTATCGGCTTCTGACAAACTAAATTAAAGAAAGCAATTTTTGCGGAAAGAAAACATTTTTCTAACCAAATTCCCTCTACTCATTCCAGCTCTGCAGACCTTTTTAAAAATGGATCAGGAACTTTCAGGTTTCAGGGGGGGAACCAGGTGAGGATATTGTTTGGCAAGACTTATTTGATAGTATAGCT
The DNA here is from genome assembly GCF_040938575.1 of Ambystoma mexicanum. Classification (NCBI taxonomy): domain Eukaryota; kingdom Metazoa; phylum Chordata; class Amphibia; order Caudata; family Ambystomatidae; genus Ambystoma; species Ambystoma mexicanum. The sequence goes on from NC_090930.1 coordinate 526,858,863, forward strand.
AAATTTTTATGAACATAACTAGCCTACTATGAGAGTCAATTGCAGTAGAAGTAAGGGCACATGATGCTCCTGTCCTTGGCCCATTCCAGTTGTCCACTGGGTTTTCTCTCTTTCAATTGTTATCTTGGCAGGATGTTCTAAAACTGTTTCAAAGGCAAAACGCCTCTGCCTTACTCTTAGATCCTTACCCTGGCAAAGCAATAAAAGATTTTGCTTAGACTTTGGCAGATGACGTGAATGCTTCTCTGCAAAGAGGAATTTTCTCGAATCAATTGAAGAAAGGTTAAGTTACCCCGCTTTGGAATAAGGCTAATCACGTGCTTCAATTCTTGCATATTTTAGACCTATTTCTAATCTGCCTTCTATTAATACAATTTTAGAAAGTGAGGTCACAGCTCAACTTTCAGGGTATCTGTAGAAAGAACACGTTCACGTGGTTAACCAGTAAGGTTTCTGTGCAGCAGGATCACTGAAACAGCTACCCGTTTATACAGGAAAGACTTCTTCCACTTGGTGATGCCGGAAGGTCGGCTGCTCTAATCCTATTGGTTCTTATTCTCCTGTCCCCTTTCCTCCTTACTTATGGGTGTCTTTCCTATGGTGCATGGCCAGACATTTTGTAGCACCGCATAATAGAGTAGCTTTCCCTTTTTACATGTTTTTGTTGTTGCATTGTGCAAAAGCACCAGAGCATGGGCTAGCCTGGCCCCACTGACTCAGCCTACCGGCAACACACATCGGTCCTTTTCTCTGCATCAGTGAGACTGGACGCTTTGCATGGCGTGTGCATTTTTTTTACTGTGCACTTGCTTTCCTCGCAAGATTTTGCTTCAAAGTCTCTATCATTAGCCAGGAGGCATTTTGTGGAGGCTGATTCACATGCACGCTGTTTGCAATGCCTAGGCCCCGAGACCCGGTGGGGGGCCTGCTATCTTGTTACGCCTTGTCACCCCGGACACTGTGTATGACATTGGCTTGGTGCCGATAGGTGTTCTCTGCCCAGTCATAGTAAAGAGTTTGTCACGTCTTCAAGACTTCAGTTTGTCAGGTACACTGCGTGACCAGGAGGGTCGCAAGTCCCGCAGCGGTTAGCCACCTCATTACTGGGGTCCGCTCGAAGGCCAAGTCTGCTTCTATCAGTGGAAACACAGAGGTCCTATGAGGGACTTTAACGGGACAGGTCACTGAGGCTTCTCGGGCTGTTACCAGTGGGAAGACAGGGGGCTCCGTGGGGTCTAGTACAGGTCAGCTAGACCCGAGGTGATGCTTTGGTGTCAAAAGTCTACCAGACTCGAAGAGCCTGCAGGTCATTGACCTTCCAGAGCAAATTCTGAGGGCTCTGTGGAATTTACCAGGACTCCGCCTAACCACCATCAAGGGTCTATGAAGAACAGGAGCTCTGCTTTGAGCAAGACTCCCTGCACATCCAGTTCTCCTTGTAAAGCGGGTTCCGCAGCTCTGTCATCCTGCGAGACAAAACCACACTCTTCCATAGGTGTGGTGCCATTACAAGCGTTGCAACAGCCTTTCATCAAAATGGCGGCTAAAGACCCAGCCAAACATAAAGCTAGTTCTTCCTTGGTGTCCTGATCACATTTCTGAGATTTCATCTCCAGGGTTGATTGTCTCCACATCAGCTCAAATTCCTCTCCCATCCTCAGTGAGCAAGGAGGATGTTGTGATGATGGAGTGGTCCCCAATGTCTATGGGGTTGATACTGTATCCTATTCCATCTTCCTCTATTAGATATTGTTGGGTGTCCTGTCCCACGTTTGAGCTATCATGCTACAACATTTGGTGCTGTGGGCTTAGGAAATCCAAGATGGCCGAAAAAGTCCACATGTGCGCCAGAATCCACGAAAACCGCGCAGCTTGTGCGCACACCAAAATGGTCGCCTGACTTGCCACCCCAGGTGCGGGTGTGCTGGGTCAGAAGAGCCATGAGTGAAATGGGGTGCCAAAGAGAAGAACAGCAGTGCCTGTTAGCTAGAAAGCACTTTAAAAATCACCTTTTGTTTCTCTGAATGCCAGCTCAAAATGCCTATTTTCAAACATTGCAACACATCCAAAAATCTCACTGAACACCAGCGGACATTTGGCAGAAGGAAATTTTGTGTGCATACTAAATCTGGGAAGATGAAGAGCCCAAAACAATGTTTATAACAAGACTGGCTGAGCTGTGGATTTCAGCAGTTTAAGTAAATGTGGACTGAAAGACACTAAAAATCTAAATGTTTAAAAGAAATGAGTGACCTATTTCTGAGTGTCACATAGGTTGCAATTGTTTAAATGTCATAGTTTTAAACTTAGAATCAGCATTCTAGCTGCATATGTAAAATTGTTAGTTGTATTTGAATGCAGAAAACTGGGGAACAGAAATGACATGTAGCTAAAAACTGGCTTAAAGAGATTCCAATTTTGCCTGGCAACTACCCCCCATCAGGAGTGAAACTTGAGTCACAGCTGTATTCCCAGGCCTATCTGCCTTTTGCTGGCCACACTACGGATATGCCATCTCTCTGATAATTGAATTAAGGGGAGCCCCCACAGAATACAGGAGCTCTGACCAAAGCCCTGTCCTGACTCAGGCAAATGTTTTATTGGCGGGAGTCGTAAATGGAGCTTCCTCCTGGAAGGAAAGGGGAGGGGCACTGCCTGTGAGAGCAAGCTGGCTTGGCAGAACTGGAAAAACCAGAAATTCAACCTTGTGCTGGGGGGAAACCACACCCCTTTGGGGCCAGAACATAACTCTAAAAAGATGGATCATTCATAGAGCGGACATGTGAAATTTTTATAAATGATACCATAATTCTTGTGATTTTTCTGTCCACATTTTAAGAGGTTTTTAGAACCGGTGGTATGTTCAGGGGGGTTTTAGCGGAAAAGAGGATATTACTCTAAATGTATGCATGTTAAAAATCTGACACTTCATCAATTAATGTCCATACTCCTTGGAAACATGTGTGGACATTTGGGTTAATGTCCGACATTGCAAAATCAGTTAAAAAGTGAAATATGTGCCATTTCTGAATGCAAGCCCCCAGGAAGAGCAGAGTTTGAACAGGGGATACCTCCTGTGATATGTGAGGGGTGCATGTAATTTTAAACAAATGTGTACCTGTGCAAATATGTCTTTTTTTATCAAATATAGATTATGTGCAATTTGACAGGGGAGTGTCCTCTCTGCAAGCCATAAAATGACATCGCTCTGACTCACAGTTCCTTCCCCAATCATGGAAGAGGGGAGAATTGGGCCAATGGCAAGTGGAGAGGGGTAGGGTCTAGTGATGCTGCACACACACCCATTTTAAAAACAGATAAAAGCAGACAGACAGGACAGATAGGGACATTCATTTCCATCTGCTGCGGGACGCTCTGCCGGAAAAATCCATACTTTACCTCCATCAACCTTCAGAGAGCCAACCTAGAGACTTCAATCTATCCACCTTCAGAGACCCAGACCAGAGGCAGAGCAGAGCTGACCCAGACCGCTGTTAGCAGAACCAGAGAGCTGAACCAGAGTCCAGTCCAAAACCTGACCAGATCCGTGGCGAGGCATATTTCTAAATATATTGTGAGTACATAGTAGAACTGGGCAGAACCAATCTCTTAGTTAAAGTAATATAATTCAATCTATTTTAATCTAACCAGAACTGTCTCCTAGAAGTTGTACCTTGTCATTTTGCAAAACTGTCACTTGTCACTTTGAACTTTAAAATTTAAAATCTGAAAAACGGCCTTTACAAAATCGCTCATATCTCCGCGACCGTTTGTCTTAGAGACTTGCAGTAACTTTCATCTGGAAGCTGAGATCCTAGGCTGTCCTAGGACCCCAAAACGATAGTGATAGTCCTTGTAGTTCCTCTGTAATCGCGCCCGGCGCACTCGCGAATTTTACCGCGATTTGCCAATTTCTCCACGTGTAAAAATCTGCTGCTGCTTGCCTTCCGTTGCAAAAATTCGTTTGCAACCTGACAACCATTATAGAGCATTGCTAAAGTGATCCTGAACTTATTCAAAGCAGATACCACTCACCCTAAACCTCTAGAGGGAATTAAAAGCATTTTAGCATATTTTTCACTTCATTGCCAGCACATATAAAAGCATTTTGGGCCTGTGTTTTAAACTTCTGTAGTCCAAGCTTGCTGGGGTGAACTGAATCACATTTGATTGCATTTCTGAGAACTGTGTGCTTCCTTCCATTTCCTTGCATTGCATAAAGGGGGGGAGTGGATTGCCAGAGAAAAGTGATTACATTGTTTTGTTGAAATCATATTGAGTATTTTCTGTACTGCCTTTCATTCAACATTGCATCCATTTGAACTCTATAAAGCATTCTCTATCACATTATTCTTCTGTCCCTGCTTACCAGTGTGCTACCTTATCCATTTCATGTCAACTCCTTAGCGATTATAAAGAGGTGTGCTAGTGCCAGATTCTCCGTTGTTAATCTTTATCATATCAGATTAAGTGTGCTATTCAATTATTAATTTATTCTAAAGTGTGATATATATATCTATTGTTTAAATTATCAATTAAACCTTTTAACTTGCAAAACAGAACTACTTCTTGGCTCAGTGGGGTCAGGAGGATTCCAAGAGAGGGGTGTTATATGGGGTAGTCATCCAGAACGCATGAACTGGACATAAAGATATATCAATAAGGGTTTTCATTCAGTATTCTAGACTAGGCGTTGACTTGGCTGTAGTGCTGAATTGAATCCTCTTACAATATACAGTTCCTCCTGTAGCAAGACACCCTACCTGGTATCAGGCTTGCCATTCATTGATCCCTGTAGCTTTTAAGCTTCTACATTGTTAGTGAGATGTATCATGTTTATGCTTCATCCCCCTCCTAGTGAGACCCCCAGTACTTTTTGCTGGGCTTCTGGATCTTTTTCTTTAATCCTGAATGAGTGGAGCCTTTTTCCACTCATTCATTCTTATAGGCTTTGTCTTTTGGAACTGTATTCTTTGTATTTTATCTGTCTGATGGAGTCTATTTTATTTCATAACTCTTAAAGGCCTCTCTATTTTACTATTACAGCACACAGCTCCTTATGGGCAGTGTTGCTGGGGAGCCATAAGGCCCTCCTTTGAGATTATTTTCTTTATCCTAGAGTAACTACAGTTCTTAAGGATAGAGAGATACTTTGTATCTCTCCTAAAACGTTATAGTCTGAGAGATTGGCACACACCACCTTATGTGGAGTGCCAAAGGGATGCCTAGTATCCCCCTTCTCTCTGCTCCTGTGACTTTTCAGTCACATAGACTTTCTCCTAGTTATGGTTGGTGGCAGTGGGTGTGTTCTACCAACTATTGTGTAATTTTCCTACTGCACGCTATGTCCATAGCCTCGGTAGTACACAATAGGGGCACCCAAGTACCAACTTGGGGCCTCCCTTTTTTCCCACCATTACTAGCATGTTTTTTCTTTGTTAGCCCTTCTACCATTCTGGGAGGGGCAGGTGTGTGTGTGTGTCTGTGTGTGTCTGTGTGTGTTTATGTATGTGTGTGTGTTTTTTGCCTTTGGCTGTAAGCCTTGGGAGTCTCTACCTAGGTTCCAAAGTGTCTGGGCAGTCAGGAAGTGGGGGAGGAATTCTCCACCCGCTGTCCTTTGTCTGTCAGAGTGCCTGAATGGGACCAGCTCCCACTGAGGGTCTGGCTGTCTTAATTTGACAGCCAAACGCCCCTTTCTGTAAATTGCTGAGGAATATTGCAGAGAAGTGAGTGCTGGAACTGTATAAAAGGTGAGGCTCCTGGAGTGAAAAGCAAGTCGACCACTGGAAGCTGAAGTAACTGAAGACGACCAGAGATTCCTGTAGATGCTTTGCAACACTGTGAAGCGACCACTGCTGTCCTGACCCTGTTTTCTGTGCGACCGAGGAACTCCGAAAAGGACTACTCCTTACATTTGATTGGTGGGAGCAACCAGTAGTAGGATGAACTTTGATTTGAGCCATCTCCCAAGGTCCTGTGAGGTTCTAGAGCTGCGGAACCCCAATACAGGAGACCTGCTGCCCATTTCGAGTGCATCGTCGCGGAAAGGTCGAATCCATCCAAGTCTTTGTTGAGCCCTCAAGCACACTCCAGAGACGCAATCCAACTCGACCAGACCCCCTCATCAGGGTGCAGGACTCCAAGAACCAAAGATTGACCGACTCATGTCCTTTGTTGGTGCTTGCAGAAAAGGCACCAAAACCACAGAGTGACCAAAGAAGTTGATGAAAGCCGTACCAGAGGTCCTCCCTTGAGGCTGCTGCTGAGAGATCCCGTCCATTGTCCTAGCTTTCGTCATCAGACCAAGGAATTTAGAGGTTGAGTCCACAGCTGCAACAACGCAGAGCATCCACCACAAATGTTCTTTTCAAACCTAAGTTACTTTGGGGAAAAAAGGTATTGCTTACCTGCTTCCAGAAAGATGCTCCAAAGCTTTGGAGTGCATGTAGAGGTGTCCAGGTTAACCCCCTGTTAACTCCGACTCAAGCTGCTGTTTGTGTCCCATTAATGAGCCCTTTCACAGGGTCTCCAACATTGGTTAAGCATTATTGTTTCTTCCTTCCTAGAGACTAGGAACTTTTGATTTCTACTGCTTTGCAAGACTTTAAGCCGCTATAAACTGTCTTTTACCTAGGGTTGCATTTTTGACTTGTTGTGCTTTGAAACTGCCTATAGAACCTGAAGCTCTGGTCTGATAACACTAACCAACTTTTTCCTTCCCAAAAATCCCAATCTTACATGTGTATGCTGACTAAATGCAATCACCGTATTACTTTGTGGGTGCGCGTTATTACTGATAGTACATTAGACCTGTCAAACTCCTGTAACAATTGTGCGCGTTCAGCAACTACCAACTAAGAAGTGGCCTTTTGAAAGTATTGTAAAGTATACCTACGTGTGTTAACAGTGACTCTTGTGTAAATATAATAATCTATATATTTTTTTTTTCTAATTATTTTTATTCAGATTTACATCTGAATACAAGGTAAAAATTCATACAACCGGACTGAAATACAGTCCTAAGAACTACCCCTCCCTCCTCTCCCTCCCACCGTTTTGGGACGATTGGCTCTGTTCTATATTCAGGTCCTCTGAATTTTAGTTCAGGTAAATAGGTCCAGTATGTGAAGTTTATGGGGGCACCATTGTAGCATATAATCGCTCTGCAAATATTCTAGTGCTGTTCCCCAGTTTGTGTAGAATTTTTGGGATTCTCCCTGGATGTTGTACGCAATCCTTTCCATGGCGATATGGGACCAGATTCTTCTGATCCTGTCCAGATTGGTCGGAAGGGATTGTTGTTTCCACTTTTGCGCTATTTCTAACCAGGCCGCTGTTATCAGTCCCATGAAGTTCTTTTTTTGGGAGATCGTCAGGGTCCTGTCTTTTGGATTCCACAGTCCACACATCCACACCTCTTCCTGCAGATTCTCGGCGCCATTGAACATGGCTTGCATGTGCGCTTTTACATCTGCCCAGAATTGTGTTAGTTTGGGGCAGTCCCGTCAGATGTGTCTCGAGTTCCCTGCCGCAATGCACCCCCTCCAGCATTTATCGAGGGTGGTATGATACATTTTATGTAGCCTTTCTGGAGTATAGTGCCATTGAATCATGACTTTTATCCATGCTTCTTTTACTTGGATGGCTTTAGACCATTTTGGGATAATGCGCCATAAATAATCCCATTGTTGCTTTGTTATCTCTTTCTCCAGGGTTGTGTTCCAACGTTTCATGTATTGCCACTTGACCTCTTCTGTAGGTGTGTTGAGGAATCTGTAAGTGGCCGATACAAATTTTTTGGATCCGGTGTGCGTCAGAATGTAATTCTCGAATGGGGTCGGGTCTCTGCTCACCGCTTGTTTTATCCTTGGTGTGAAAAGCCAATGGCAGAGTTGGTCGTATTTGAATTTGTCTTTTTGCGATAGGTTCAGAAGTTATCTGCATTCAGTGAATGATCTGATTCGTTGTCCGACAAACATGTCTCCGACTTTCGTGTACTCCCCATCTTCTCACTTCTGATATGCTCCCTTCTCTAAGCCAGGTTGGAATTCCGGGTTGTCTAGTATGGGCATAAAGGGGGCCGGATCGATTGTTAGAATTTCTTTTTTGGTTGATTTATTCCATATGTCTAGTGGGGTACTCATCACTTCGCTAATGGGGACGTTCTGGTGTCTATACTCTGGTTTGGTCCATAGAAGTTTACGGAGTCTATTCCTGGCTACTGCCCTGTCTTGTGCCTCCCATATCTTTTGGGAGGTATCAGGTATCCATCCTTTGAGAACCCATAGCTGGGCCGCTTCATAGTATCTTTTAAAGTTGGGGAGTGTCATACCCCCCCACTCTCTAGGTGCTGTTAACGTCTGATTCGATAGTCTCAGTGTTTTTTTCTGCCATATGTATTCTGATGTTGCCTTCGTAACTTCTTTGAAAAAATAGGGGGGAAATCCGGATTCGGAGTGCCTGGAAGGTGTACAAAAGTCTTGGTAAGACCACCATCTTTATTACTGTCATTCTGCCCCACCATGAGGTCGTAAGTGGATTCCATTTTGCCAGATCTCCTTTGGTTCTTTCTAATAGGTTCGGAAGATTCTCTGCGTAGAGGTTTGTGATTTTGTTTGTGAGGGTTATGCCCAGGTATTTGATCCCTTTCTTTGCTATCTTCAAATGTAGATCCGCCACTTGGTTGTGAATGTCTACGTGGTTGCCTGTCAGGATTAGGATTTCGGATTTATGTCTATTGATATTTAGACCTGAAATGGAGCCGTAGGTCTCTATTGCTCTCATTAATGCCAGCAACATGTCATCGGCGTATGCCATCACTTTGTGTGATGTCCCTCCCATAGCGATTCCTTGAATTTCGGGGGCTTCTCTGATTTTCTGTAGGAGCGGTTCCAGGAATATTGCGTTCAGAAGTGGGGAAAGTGGGCATCCCTGTTTGGTGCCTCTTTGTATTTTGAACGAGTCTGAGAGTTCCCCGTTCACCGCGACCCGAGCTGACGGAGTATTGTAGTTTGCGCGAATCATCTTTATATATTCTTCCCCCATTCCCATTTTCTCTAGAATGCGAAATAGCAACGACCATTCCACCCGATCAAACGCTTTTTTTGCATCGAGCGCTAGGAGTATGGCCGCTGATCTTGTGTGTTCAGTCTTTTCAATCAGGTGAGTAATTCTTCTGATGTTATCGTGGGTCATTCTATTAGGGATGAATCTCGACTGGTCTTGGTGGATCAGCCTGGGGAGCACCTCCGACAGTCTTTTGGCCAAGATTTTAGTGTAGAGCTTTGCGTCTAAATTTATTAGTGCAATGGGGCGATACGAGGTTGGGGATTCCGGATCTTTTCCTTGCTTATGAAAGACTAGCATCTTTGCTTCATTCATGGAGGGGGTGATGTCCGCGCGGTCTTCGAATGTATTGAACAGTCCTGTTAAGTACGGGGACAGTTCCTTTATGTAGGTTTTATAGAATTGTGCTGTAAATCCGTCCGGCCCTAGTGCTTTATTTTTTGGTAGGTCCCGAATAGCGCGCCTCCACCTCCTCTTCAGTAATGGGTTTGTCTAGTCTTATTCTCTCCTCTTGGGTCACCAATTGTAGCGTCACGTTTTTAAGGTAACTAATCTGGTCTTCTTCTCTTGGGTTCTCCGTGGCATACAGCTTCTGGTAGTATTGTTGGAAAATCCCCCCAATCACGGTTGTCGGCGTGCGTTTTTGGCCATGATCGTCTATGAGGGCTATTATCGATTGGGCTTGTCGTTTGCCCCGTATTTGTCTGGCGAGTAGTTTGTCTGCCTTATTCGATTTCACGTAGTACCATTGCTTCAGGTATAGGAGATGCCTTTCTGCTCGCTTAGTTCGTAGGGCCTCCAGTTGGCCCTGGATATGCCTGTATGCTCTTTTAACTTTCGATGAGTTGTTGTGTGCCATTTCTGTTCTTAGTTCCGTGCTCTTTGCTTCTAGTTCTGCCTCCCATTTGCTATTCAGTTTGGTTCTTTGTGTTGTGATCGAGATGATCTGGCCGCGTATTACCGCCTTGAAGGCCTCCCACAGGGTTGACTTGGACACGTCTTGTGTGTTGTTATCTTTGAAGTATTCTTCTGTTCGTTCTCTGATGGTCTCGCTCACGACCGGGTCATGTAGGATTTCCCCTGGTAATGTCCATCTCCATAGGCGTGTGTGTTTGCGAATGGTGGGGAGGCTTATCCACAGGGGGGCCTGGTCCGAAAGAGAGATGTTGCTCACCTCCGTTTCACCGATCTTCCCCAGTAGGCTTGTGGACGTCCATATGTAGTCTATCCTGGTGCTCGTTCCGTGTACATGTGAAAAGTGAGTGTATTCTGGTGTCTGGCCTCTAAGTTTTCTCCATGTGTCTTCCAAAGCTAGTTTTGTCATTGCCTTCTGGAGGGCTTTTGAGGGTGTGCCCTGCCCCACATGTTTTGGATTTGAGCGGTCTATGGATGGGTCCCATGCAATGTTGAAGTCTCCTGTAAGGATGATGTCTGCCTTCGCGAAGGATTCCAGTTTGTCTATGCAGTCTCTTATGAACCCGTCTTGGCCCATATTGGGTGCATATATCGTTGCTATTGTTAGTGGGAAACCTTCTGTTCGTATATTAGCAAACGGGTATCTTCCTTGTTTGTCTACTAGCGTTTCCTGAATTTGAATGTTCAGCGAATTTGGCGAAAGCTATCAGTACTCCTCTTTTCTTCTGAGTCATTTGCTTGAATGATCTGTGTGTATCCTTTGATTCGGATTTTCCCCTTGTCTTGTTTCTTGATATGCGTTTCCTGAAGTGTCAGGATGTCAAACTTCTCTTTGTGTAGGTAATGTTCTACCTTTTTCATTTTAACTGGGGAGTTCAGCCCACGTATATTGTATGTAAGAATTTTTAGTCCCATTTCCCCATTGGTTGTCTTGGCTTATAGGTCTCGCCGAGGTCTTTTGGTTTTCGTCTCCTGTCTTCCGGTGTGAATTTCCTCCCCCCTTTCCCAACTTTTCCCTTAACAGATCCCTCAACTCCCCTCCTCCCCCCGAAACAACCTTGAGGAGGGTTCTGGGCCCTATGATCGCTCGGGCGTTCCGCCTCGCGCGCCATGCCCTCTTTACTCAGGTAACTTTAACTTGGGGGGGTCCTAAACCCCACTTAGGATATTCTTGGTGGGTCAATTCTTCCCGATTCTGACCGATCTAATCGATTGCTGGTGGTCCCGAGTAATCTGCGTCCTTCCTGTGGATACTGCGGCGGTTTTAACTGGTTTCTCCATGTTGTGATGGGGTTGGTGGGTTCTTGTGATCCCGGTTCTTGGTATTTCGTTCCCCTTTGGGTGGGATGGTTTGCCAGCCTCTCGGGGCTCTTTGCCCTTTCTTGGAGTCTCTGGGACGCACCCTATTTTCCAGATCCTCTTGTATATTAATTATTCGTAGGCCTTCCTTGCACATGGTTATACGTTGTTGGACTCCCTCCCATGTGAACAGGAGGCAGAATGGGAAGGTCCATTTGTATTGTATTTGCCTCGTGGTAAGTTCTTTTGTGACTGGGGCCATTTCTCTATGTTTTTGGAGGGTTGATTGGGCCAGATCCTGGTATAGTTGTATGTTGGTTCCGTTCATTCTTATTTGATCCAGTGTTCTGGCCTTCCTTACGATTTGCTCCTTTTGTGTGTATGAGGTCATTGAAACTAACACATCTCTGGGGCGATTTCCGGATTCTCCTTCCCTTCGCGGGCCCACTCTGTGGACTCTGTCAATTAGGATCGCCGATTCTTCTTCCTCGTCTATTATGTCTTCGAACACTTGTTGTACGGCAGTTTTTAGGTTTTTCTCTTCTATGGATTCTACCATGTTCTTAATTCTTATATTTGATCTCCGTGACCTGTTTTCCAAATCTTCGCATTGTATCTCTAAATTGTGTGAGAATCTGGCTAGGTGCTCTTGCGTCTCAGCATATTGTTGGGTTTCGTCGTCCAGGTTCTGAAGTGTTCTTTCTAATAAATCGGTTCTCTCTTCTAATTTGCAAATGTCTACTTTCAGTTCTTGCACTGTTTGTTTCAGTTCACCCCTCATATTTCGAATGGTGTGTGAGTTGACGCCATAAATTGTTCCTGGAATTCTTTAAACCAGTCTCTCATCTTCTTTTGTGGCCATATCGATCTTTCCTTTTCGGCACTTGGGGATTTTGCTTTGTCTTTTTGGGCTGACACTTTCGACAGGCCTACTGTGTCTGTCCCCCAGAGTGTGGCCAGGTTTTGGTCCTGTTTCCCTTTTGCCGTAGTAGCCTGTGATTGTCTGGTCCTCGACTTTGACACTTGTGCTCTCTTGGCTACACGTGTGTGTTTGGTTGCCTGCTATGTGTTGCGCTGGGAGTGCTGTGGGCGTTATGAGCTGGAGCTATGTCCTATGAGTTCTTTGGGCTCCTCTAATTTAGCTGTTGGGCTGTTCCTGGCTTCAAGGCACCGGAATTCTCTATGATGCTCCTGAGGTGGTACGGGGGTCGGGGGCCTCTCACTCCTCCCTTTTAAGTATCTGTGGTGTTGTGGGTGTGTTGCTGTTTTCTTTTATTTGGAGGAGCCCGTCAGGGTCCGAGTTGCCGACCGTGTTGCCGTCCCAGTTTTGTGAGAGAGCGGGCTGGGTGACCTGCCCACCTTACTCCCGGCCCGTGTCTCTCCGGAGGGTCCCCACCCCACTCCTCCTCACCTCTTGGCTGGGAATGTCTCCCTCGATGTGCTGCTGCCTGCTGTTGAGCCTGGTTTGGCTGGGGGGCGATTACGGCCGAGTGCCCTCTCCCTCCTGTGGCGCTGTAGTCAGCTGGGGGTCCCACTCCCAGCTCTGTTGTGCCGGCACACTTTGCGCGGGTTCGCGCTGTCGATTTCGGGGTGGGGGGAGGGGGCCGCACCGCTCCCGGCCCCCCGCCCGTGTCCCCGACTGTAACTTCAATCCAGGAGCTCCGCTACCTGCACTCCGGCGGGGCTTGCGGCGTTCGGATGCACCCAATCTTGTGGCTTGCGACGTTCGGATGCGCCCAATCCAGCTTCTCGCCTGGGCCGCACAGTGCTTCTCTTCTCCTGCTATCTCCGCGAACGGGGTGAGCGCTCGCCCCCTCTGTACATTGGAGGGGCTCAGCCCTGTGACTGCGGGTCTGTAAGCTTCGCCCCTTGTCAGCTTTTACTTGACTCTTCCGTCCAGCTCCGGATGCAGGAGGCGTCGCAGCTTCGTTCCGTGAGGTGGCGGTTCGGGGGTAGGTACTCACCACTTCTTCTTGAATGCTCCCTTTCGTCAGTGATTTCGCCCACCGGTGTTCCTTATTATTCCGGGGACCGCGGCTGCTTCAATTGTCTGGCTTTGAGACGGCCCCGCGCCAGGAGACGGAGCACCACTCAAGCACGTCTTCCCTGCTCGGCAGCCATCTTGGAATCCAATAATCTATATTTTAATATAAGATGCCTGAAGTAACCCTTCATAGGATTTGAGTGCATAATGCGTTTGAGGTTTTCAAAAAACCTGTCCTCCACGGAGGGCGGTTGAGCACACACCGTAGGAAACCTGGAAGTAGTTTTGTTCCCCCCCACCCCCTAAAGTCCTACTTGGAGGTAAGATGTTTGTAGATCCCCCAACTCTTAGTACCAGTCTGTACTACTGAGGAACCTTGGTAGAGTGGCAGCACAGTCAGGCTTATCATAAGAGGAAAGATGTGAGCTGTAGCTAAGTACACTGAACCTAGCTAGTAATGCATATCACAGAAAAGCCTACACATGCATTTATATTAAAATAGATGCATTATATTTACACAAGACTCACTTTAAAATACTTAGCACAATAAACCAAAACACTTAGGAATAGTAGTTTTCAAAGGCCACTGCTTAGTTTGTAGTTGCTCGCGGTTACATTTGTTAGTTTTTGACAGTACTGTCATTCTATAGTATTATCAGTAATAACGTGCACTCGTGAATCTTAGCAGAAATACGGTAAAGATATTTGCTCTGCATAAACATATAACATAGTGACTTTTGGGAAGGAAAATAGTTGGTTAGTGTTATACTAGCAAGGCTTAAGGTTGTAGAGGCAGTTTCTTCACACCGCAAGTTTGTCTTTTCAGATCCAAAGCACAATCCTAGCTAAATGCAGTTCGGAGAGGACTTGAAAACTTGTCAAGCAGCAGAATATGAAAAGTTCCTGTGGATACTTTAGAGTCTTTAGTCTTTAGGATGTAGCAAGATTAAACCAACCCCGGATACCCTGTTAAGAACCCGCTAAAGGGACATAAGCAGTGGTTTGGGTTGGAGGTCAGAGGGGGGGTACCCTGGACACCTCTATGTGCACTCCAAAGCTCTGGAGCAGCTTCACGGATCAAGGTAAGCAATACCATTCCCCCAAAGTACCTTAGGTTAGAAGAAAAAGATTGTGGCCGGATTCTTCTTGATGTGGCAGCTCTGGATCCGACACCAGAGTTCCTTGGTCTGGTGACAAAAGGGGTTTCTCTATGCACAAATTCGACAACACCCCTGCAAGTTACCATTATGCAGCCATGGTGGGATGTTTCGTTGGCATGGAATGAGATTTGTCCTATTATATTGTCTATACCTCCTCGATAAAAGAAACCCTTAGGGACAAAGGTATTGCATGACAGGGGAGCTATTGTAACCCACCACTTAGTCCTTGGTGGAAACTTTACTTTTAGGTTTGTTTGTTTGTTTGTTTATTATTTATAATGCGCCGAAATACCCTAGGGTAACAAGAATTTGCGAAGCTTAGTTACAGACAGTAAGATATATACAGGTATGAACACAGTAATAATAACGGTAAGCAGGAAATATATACATATGTACAATTGGCAATTGTGTATCCAGTATGACCAAATGATAGGTGGGAGGCGCGGGAACCTCGCTCAGTGTGTTTAGATGGTGGCTGTCTTAGCCAAGACATCAACTTAGAGCGGAGGTTTTGGTAGGGTAGGTCCATTCTAAGAGTGGGTGGTAGGGAGTTCCAGAGTTTGGCCGCTTTCACTGGGAAGCTATTACCACCTATAGTTGATTGTTTGTAAGTAGGGATCGAGAGGCAGTCTCTGTGTGCTGTCCTTGTCGGTCTCAAGGATGTTAGTCTATGAAATCTGTTGATCAGGTAAGTGGGGGCTGCGTTGTTAAGGGACTTATGGGTAAGTGAGGCAGTTTTTAGGGAGATTTTGTCTATGATGGGGGTCCAGTTGTATTGCTGGCTGTGTACTGTAATGTGGTCTCTTCTTGAGATGCCCAAGGCCGATCTGAGTGCGTTGTTCTGGAGGGTTTGTAACTTGCTAGTAATGGCTTTGGAAGACCCAAGGTTAAGGGCGTTACAGTAGTCTAAGCGGGATAGTATGAGGGCTCTGGCCAGGGTCAGGCAACTACTGTCGGATAGAAAAGGTTTAGCTGTCCGGATCAATTTACAAGTATAGGCCGTGGAAGAGGCTAATGAATTCACCTGTCTGCTAAAGGTGAAATTGGAGTCCAGGTAGAAGCCCAGTGTTTTGACTTCGTGTCCCACTCTGATGGTATTGCCATCGATTATGAATGATGAGTAGGCTGGGCTCGATTTCTTTAGGCTGGCTGTAGTGCCCAGTGTGATGAGTTCCGTTTTATCATCATTCAGGCATAGATCGTGAGTGGCCATCCATGCCTGGATGATGATGTAAACCCTATTCACCAAGGCCAAATCCTTTCCGTAATCTCCAGAAAGCGGAAGGAGGATCTGAGTATCATCTGCATAGTTAGTATAGGTGATACCGAGATCATCCAGATCGTCGAAAAGGGGCTTGGTAAATATGTTATACAGTGTAGGGGAAACACAGGAACCCTGAGGTACACCACAAGTGATGGGTATAGGGTCTGCCGCATCTGTAGGCGAAAAGACCCTCATCGTTCTGCCATCAATGAAGGATCTGATCCATGAAATGGCCTCGGAGGAAAAGTGGGCAGCCGTGTGAAGGTGAGTGCAGAGGACCGAGTGGTCGACCAGGTCGAATGCTGCGGAGAGGTCGAGGAGGAGGAGTAAAGCAGCTTGGCCATTGTCTTTGAGCAGATCAATCTGTGTTTTAAGGTCGATGAGAGCTGTCTCGGTCCCATGTTGGGGTCGGAAGCCTGATTGTCTGGCTCCTAGCAAGTGGTGTTCCTCCAGGTGCTTCTGTATTTGGACATAGGCGACCTTGTCCAGGATTATCCGGAGGAATGGTACCGTTGTTATAGGTCTGTAATTAGTGGGTATGGCTGGGTCAAGAGTAGGTTTTTTTTAAAAGGGGTAATACCCAGGATTGTTTTAGGTTGGTTGGGATGGAACCGGTGGAGAAGGAGGCATTGATTAGCTTTGTGATAAATGGGGAGAGGTCACGGGCAGCGTCTTTTATGAGCTGTGCTGGACATAAGTCTCCCTGGCAGTTAGAAGGCTTTAATGACAAGATGATTTTTTTCCACTTCGAGTATGGTCACTTTGGTAAAGTTAAGTCGTGTATAGTCACTTGTAGTCTGCTTCTCGGGTGGCTTGGACAGGGCAGGATTGTTCAAGGAAGCTTTTTTACAGGATATTTTATTTTGTAATGTAGCGATTTTGTTGGCTAGGGCTTTTTGGATGTCAGTGCACCAATTCTTGTCTTTTATGCAGGTGTCTGGGGGTGCTATGGGGGTTTCTACTTCTTTTAGAATCGAGAATAATTCCTTCGTGTTTGAACTAGCTTGGGAGATGTGAGAGTCAAAGGAGGTACGTTTTGCTAGGAGGATTTCTTTTTTGTACAGGGCCGCTAGTTTGGTGAATTTGATTTTGTTGGCTGCTGATGGGTCTCTTTTCCAGATAGTTTCAGAGTTTCTTTTTTGCTGTCTTAAATTTTTAAGGAAAGGTGTGTACCAATTGTTTAGGTGAGTTTTGGGCTTACTTGGCCTGAGTTTGAGGGGCTATTAAGTCGAAGGAGGTGGACATGATTTTATTGTATTCCTCAACCAAGGTCTCAGGGTCCAAGTTGTCGGGGAGTGAGTTAAGTGTGGGAAGTAGGTTGGGGATGAGTCTCTCCACTGTGATACTCTTTTTGTTTCTCGTAGGAGTAGGTGGTGCCCTGCTGGGCAATATAGGAGGAGGTCTAGTAGTGGACACCACAAACGATACCAGGTGGTGGTCAGTCCAGGCTAGGGGTGAGATGTCAGTGATGTTAGCTAGGCAATTGTAGTCAGCTACCCAGTCAAGTATTCTGCCCTTGTCATGGGTAGGTTTTAGGCTTCTTTGAGTAAATCCTAATTCGGTGAGGGTGTTCAGCGTGGTGATGGCGGCTTGGTCTTCGGGGTAATAAAAGCCCATGTTGAAGTCTCCGAGGGTGAGCACCTGTGTGGCGCTTTTTAGGTTGGTGGATAGGATAGTGTTGAGATCCTCGTCGAAGGTGCCTAGCGGGCCTGGAGGGCGATAGATCACATGGACGTTGAGGGTTTGGGTATTTGTAATGGGGATTTTGGCTGAGAGTACTTCGCAGGATGGGACAATGATGGGGGTAGCTATTCTTATAGGAAGGCTGCATTTATGAATGATGGCAACACCGCCTCCTCTGGAATTGGGTCGGACTTGTCTCAGGATGGTGTAGTTATCTGGGATTGCTAGCATAAGCATAGGTCCTGCTGCCGGGTGGAGCCAAGTTTCCGCGATGGCAAGGAGGTCCAGGTCTTCATTTAGAGAGGTGGGTTTTCTTGTGGTAGTCTCACTAGTTGGACTTCACCATTAACCAGGAACAACATGGTAGTGCCGAAAATGGAGTTTCTGATGCTTGTGATCTCCTTATAATCACATGCTGTGCATATAATCCGACATCTAGTTCAAATCGCAGAGTATTGCATCTTTCTTTCAGAGATCAAAAGGGGACGTCGACGTGGCCATGACTGTAACACTATCCATAACGTGACGTGTAGTGTACCCACAATCCTTCACTCTGCAAGGTCCCTCAGATTGTTTTTTTCTGCCAACCTAGTTGGTCGCCTATGCGGAGCTCGCAAGAGTTTTTTCTATTACTAACTTTGTCCCCACGACCTACGTTTGTCTAGTCTCCCGACTAATCTTCTCTACGACTGCCTCATGGGTTTCCTGCCGCCACCCACATCTACAACTGTTCGGCGACTGTTGACAGTGTGGCTTCGGCCCAAGCCCTTACAGCAGGGAGAGTGGGGCCCTGTATTTATTAATCTCTAAGAATGTATTTCCTTTACCCCTCTCTTCTTGGTCTGGCTGCCGCTACCCTCTGCTATGGAGAGCACACCCTTTAAATGTTGTCCGTCGTGTAACGGCAAGTTTCCTTGGAGGGACACCCATCGCGTTTGCAATCAGTGTCTTCCTCAAGAGCACGACAAGCGCTCATATAAGGCCTGTAAGATCTTTCGACCGAAAACATTGAAAGACAGGCGTACTAAACGGTGGGCGGCCTATGCTATACAGGCCGAAAGCATTTCCCCCGTTGGTGCCGTCCATTCGGATGAGGAATCCCTTGGCAGCCATGGCTCCGAATTGGAAGCCATTGACCTCTCAGCGGAGCCTGCAGGCTCCCAAATGGCCGTCCCTGGCCCAGACGGACCCCCGGCTTTGTTATGGGGAGATCACACCCGGGCGACAAGGGCACCCACGCACTACAAGTACAAAAGCACACAACCCCAAGGCCTCTTCGACAGGAATCTTTGTAGAAGCGCACAACGCCAACAGGGCAAATCTCGCGGTTCGGCACACTCCTTTCACGGCATGCGACTGGGCATCCCTCTGGAACGGGCGTTCACCCTAAAAACATAGTAGTTGACATACCGTGCAAGGGCGCATAAGCACCTAAGGCCTCGGTGGAGTCATCGCACACGACTACGCGTTCTAGCACATCGAGATCTTCGATACAACTGCTGAAAATTTGCAAAAGCCTTGCGGTTATTATTTCGGCGGCCACAGAGCACAAGGACACCCCTTCTCGTTGAGAGGATTATTCTGACGCACCCCAGGCTCTCTTAGCCTTATTGGGAAAATCACCCCCTCCTGAGAAACCTTTCCCACCTCCAGACCCTTCTGCCTCTTCCCTATGGACTAGGGAGAGGTTTGAGCAATACATGGACAAAATGACAAAATGGCCTAGTTTATTGATTTTTTTTTTTTTTTTTTTTTTTTTCGGACAGGTACATTACACCAAAAAGACTGAGGGAAGAGGACTCCTGCCCCAATCCTTAAAAACTGCAGAAATTACCCATCTCTGCACAGGGACACCAGTAAGATATCTTGGATGACCCAGAGGACCCAACACAGGAGGATACTTATCACGGCAGATAAAGACCCAGACTGGGATCAGGATCAGGCGGAGGATTAGGGCCCTTGGCTATCCCCAACACATACCCCTGACCTGGTCATCTGTCTAGATCCCCCTTCTCCTCCACAGAGGGATTAGTCACCTGTTGACGACTAGATGTTTAACGTGATTTTGAAAAGAGTAGCCACTCATTTCCAAATTGCAACACATGAGGCAGTTCCAGACTCAGACTTCGTGGAGGATTTTCTCAAGGAGAATGCTCCGACTAGTTAAGCCACCCCCTTACTAAACTCTATAAATAGGCGCCTGGCCCCTTCCTTGCTGTCCCCATCCCTCACACAGGCAGTCAACCCCTCTACATAAGGGGTCATGCTACACCAGGTTCCTTGGTGGTCACTACCACTCGGAAGAGGGCGGGGGTTCCACTGTCTTAGTCAGAAGCCCCTCCAACAAAGCCTGTAAAAAGCTTTATGCCCTGGGTAAACAGGTCTCCACCTCTGTGGCCTACTCCACAAGGATCGCAAATAATACCACTCTCCTGGCAGGTTCCAGTGATGTCCAGTGGGGCCTAGGTCAGAAGAATCTTCAAGATGTTCCAGAGCCCACCCGATCACGCCTACTGGTGGTCATGGCTGAAGGCAGTCAAGTCACCCATAAGATATTGAAGAACACTGCTGAGACTGCTGGACTCACCCTAGCCCAGGCGATCTTACTTAAAAGGCACGCCTGGTTAAAGAACTCCAGCTTTAAACCCGAAACTCAGGCCTCTCTAATTAACTAGCCAGTGGAAGATTTTAACCTTTTTTGGGAAGGCTGTTGATGATGCCCTGGAGACTGCAAAGAAAGAACACGAAACACTAAAGTTGCTTAGCCAGATCACGGCTAAACCCTTCCACCAACTCGGAGGCTCTAACTCATGCCGGTCCTTTTGTAGCCAATCTTTTACTGCTCTCCCCAAGGACCATACGGCTCCGGGAATACCCCCTGATCCTCTGGCCAGCGCTTATCTGGTAGCCACCAATACCAACAAAGAGGCCCTCATAGGGGTAAGGGTAGAGGCAGGAACTCTACTCCTAGAGGCTCCCCGGCCTCTACCTCAAAGTGACTCGCCGGTTTGGGTCACCTCCCATGCTTCCCCAGTTGGGGGTCGCTTGTGTTCATTCATCGACGCCTGGGAGGGGATAACATCAGCATTGAACCAATGCACAAGGCTAGCCTTAAACCACTCTCCTACAAGATCGCCTTCCTGGTGGCGATCACCTCTATAAGGAGAGTTAGTGAACTACAGGACTTTCAGTTCAGGACCCATTTGTCACGATTCACAAAGAAAAGGTGGTTTTGCGCACACACCCTCGCCTCGAAGGTCCATGTAAACCAGTCCATCAAACTATCCACCTTTTTCCAGAACCCCATTAACGGGGCGGAAAGAAGTCTCCACACACTGGATGTATGGAAAAGACAAAGCCACTAAGTTAAACAAACCAGTTGTTCATTTCAGAGGCCTCTGGTAGAGAAGGGGACCCTGTCTCTAAATCAGCTACCTCCAAGTGGATGGTAAACTGCATCACACTGTTACACTCTTGCCAAGAGAGATTTACCTTCACGGCTAGAGCACACTCTACTCAGGGGCACGGGCTACCACAGCATTCATTGCAAATGCACCTCTTGATTCCATTTGCAAAGCAGCAATCTGGAGTTCTGTACACACCTTTACATAACACTACTGCCTAGATACATGCTCTAGGTCTGCTTCTCAGGTGGGGCAAGCAGTGCTAAGACATCTCTTTGCTACTGTTCATTCAGACATCACACCACCGTTGCTGGGTAGTGCTCGCTAGTCTATGCACAGCATGTGATTCTAAGCAGATTTGGCAGACATGCATTACACACCGTAATAGCATTTCTGGTGATTGTATCTCCTCAGATTCACATGCGCCCACCCTTCCTCCCCTCGTGGAGTAGAAGGAACATGGACCTCTTACACCTTCTCTCTTTTGTACTCCCTCATGCTGAATATAAGGCTCCCTCACAACAGACAAAAACACAACCAGAGGGAACTCAACGCGTGAGGGATTTTGGGTACACTACACATCACGTTAGGGATAGTTTAACAGTAACGCCCATGTCGACGCCCCCTTTCATTCTTCAAAAGAATGATGCAGTACTCTGCGATTTCCACTAGATGTCGACTATATGCATAGCATGTCTATCTAAGAAGATAGAATCATCTGAAATGCTATTCCGGTGAGTAATGCATGTCATCCGCTAGCGTATATGATTCCCCCTTGTGGGTGTGTTTTGTTTATTCCAATTTGTCTGTAGTTATTTTACTTTGTCACAATCAGAAAAGAAAAATAAACCCGCCTTCATTTCCATTTCATCATAACTAGGGTAATTTGTAACGAAATGGAGGGCGGTTGTACTTTCCGCCGCCATGTGGAACCAGGGATTTCTTGAGGAGAATTTTCAGTTTCTGTTGGCTGAGCTCCCTCTGGAGGGTGCTTGGTATGCGCCTCGGAGGGTGGTTAATAACGCATCAAAGGAGAGAGGCGATGCAGAAAAGAACCAAGTGGAAATCGGAAGAGCGTTCAGCCTTACTCTTTCCTGCCAAGTTGCCCGATAGGTTTCTCCAGCCTGTCACTGTCTCCCTCTGTTCTGGAGAGAAGTGAAGCAGGCCAAGCCACAGGCTGCCAAAACACTGCTTAACCCTGTGTGTTAATTGTTCTGGTTACCGCTCGCAGCCTGAGTTCCCCTTCATTCCCATTTCATACATCAAGGTAGGAGTGGGGAAGTTGGAGTGGGAAGAGGTAATGCTGTTGTAGCATACATACGCGTGATGTGTGGTTTCTTTCTTCTTAGCATGTGTTTGCACCAGTCTGTAAAACTAAAGAAACAGGGAAAACTGAGGGACCCCATCCCATGCAGCCTAGGCTCCAGTTTCCCAGTGCTCCCAGCACAATGTTGGAACACCCTTCCTCCTACAGTTAGATCGGAAACCGCGTTCTGGCCATTCAGAGCCATGGTAAAATCATGGCTACTAGCCTAGACATCTAGACTCTCACCGACACGACCGGCCAGCCGCCGCTCTCTACCTGCAATGTAATTGTAATGCAACCAGTAATGTTTACTCAATCTACTGCCTATTCAGGACCAACCTGTAACCCGGTCCTCACTCGCCACTGTAACTATTTTGTGCCTATTCTCTGTACATACTCTTCTCTGTATATTCTACTCTTGTATGTAAACATTCAGCGCCTGGACCAATGTATGCTCTGTCTGTTGTATTATGATGTTCGTGTAACGATATGTAACTCTGCTGTGCACACGATTAGGCGCCCAGCTACCTGAGGGTTCGGACGCGCTTTATAAATAAACAAACTAAACGAAACTAAACTATCATGGAGGAAGTGAGACTTTAGTTATACCTGGTTTCTGTCCTGGATTATCTCAAAGAGGGTAGTCCTGGTCTTCTAGTTGTCCTTCTTTCTGCTGTGTGGGATAGTGTGAGTGAGCTTTCAGTTGTACCTCCCCTCAAATTTGCCCATTTCTGGGTGCTATACTAATATTATGGAATTTGAAATTGCGTCTCCCGCATATTTTTTTTCCTGCGATTCACCCACAGTATTGTTGCGCTTATTTATGCCTCATAGCCTGGTTACTTCAGGACGTGTATGCCACATAGAATAAGCCTGGGTGGTGTTAAACCGCCTGCGTGAAGGGAATCATCTGGAGTAAAACCTTTTTTTAGGCTTTGGGCAGGATCGGCATAATTTTCTTTCTTGCGAACACAACCTTCTAGACACGGTCGAGTTTAGTTGACCATAGTGTTTATTATTGTGTTTCCTCCACCTCGCTCCTTATCTAACGGCATCCCTTGTTCCATCCTGATGCCATAAAGGGAACTTTGTCCCCCCTGTTTTTCATGTGCTGGGTTTGGGCAGATAAGGTACTGAGCAGAGGAAAGAGTTGAGGCGTTCGTGTGCCTGTGAGCCTTGCGTGCTTTGGTAATTGAAGTACGCATTACCTAATATCCTGTATCAGCATTTGAGCCTGAGAGCGTGTTTGTTTCAGTCCAGGCATATTAACTCTTGGTTATCTGGTTAAGGGACTTTTAGCTCCAGTGCCTGTCTCCATCAGAGAGGAGGGGTTTTACAGTTCAGGGTTTTGTTGGGGGCTGCAAATGGGGAGTGGGTAGTTTGTGTTACGGAAAACGTGGTGTTGTGTGTAGTGGTAGTCTGCAGCTACCAGGGTTTTCCAGGAGTCTCATGCATTGAATCCCCAGTGTTTGCTTTATTTGGAAAGGATAAGTGACGATTGCAGAGACTTTTGTATTCTCACTTCGTCCAACATTTGCATGCCTAAAGTGTTATTCTTCCTCAGAAGTGTGGGCGAAGCAGCTTCACCGTCAAACCCAGCGTTTTGTTCTAGGCAGGGATTTAATGGCAGAAATAAACAAAATTGACACACAATGTCTCATATGTTTAATGTATACTATGTAACGTGATTTACATGGGTATTTCTCTCGCATACTGCTGGTATTCAGATTATGAAAAAGTAAATGAACTCTGGGCCTGCTCATGTAAGGGTGAAATAAATCCATTAGTCCTATTCCCATTTGTGATAATCAAGGAAACGTAATGCTGGTATATTTATCTATTTAATATTTATGATATAAACGCTACCCTGTTGTCAACAGTGGAAGTGTCTTCCTCACCTGAGTCTACGTTGCTGGACAGACTAGGTGACTCTTCCTGTGGTTCCTTTCTTTCTAGAGCATAGTCTGTCCTTGTAGAGGTACGGTTGTTCTCGGAGGGGGTGGGGGAAACAACTATGCCAGCTGTCTACCCAGCAAAGACATGAGGCTCTGTGGGATGTATTGACCCACTCCGCTGTGCTATGCGCCATCACTCTGATAGTTATGGTGCAAGAAACAGCAACAATGGCGGCAGAACTCTTGTGTGCGCCAAAAACCTCCAAAACCGTGTGTTTAAGCGCACAAAAAGATGGATGCACAACCTACCACCCATGGTGCATAGGTGGTGGGATAGAGCACAAACTGCAGAAAACGTGCCAGTTGGCTCTATGACCAATAAACAGAGTGCAGAGAGAGAAGCAGCACTTTACAAATGGAACTCCAAACTCTACCTATAAATGACATTTGCTTTGTTGCTAAAAACTCCAAAATGCCTATAACACAACACATCTAACTTTCAAAATCTTGCTTGACGCTAAAATTCATGTAATCTAATGAAGCAGGGTGAATATATAAAGTCCTAAAGTGTAAAGAGTAAAACATTTCCTCAGACAAACTGGATTGTCTGTAAACTGACAGCCCCTGTCAGAATATGTCTGCAGTACCCTGGGTTACTTGTGAATGACAGCTGTCAGATGAGCTCCTGATGAAACTTCAAAAGTATCTAAACTAAAAGGCTGCCGGATTAGCAAGCATAAAAGGCTGGTTGCTAAAAGGAATACAGATCTTAGTTGTGTTTTTGATCCCACAGATTTAAAGCTAAGAAAGTAATGTATTTATGTGAGTTGATGCAACAAGTTTGGTTTCTGCTAGATTTTTAATTAAGGACAAATTAGCCTGGCTGAACTGCTACCCTTTGGAAGAGGAAAAACAGGCTTCTTCCGAGGGAAGGGGAAATCTACTCAGCAGAAACTCACTGATAGATAACAATTGTGGGTTAGCCCAGACTCTTGTCTACAAAAAGAGAATGAACAATAGCAGATCCTTCAGCCCAGGAAACGGAGGTGTGAAAGGGGTTGTAAACTACTCCTGCAAGGAACTCCCCCAGGGAGGGGGTGGTTCCTGGACTGCAGGGAGAGACAAACAGGCGTACCATTTGCTGTTAAGCATGAACAATGAACAATTTTGAGAGACTCATAACTTGTTATTCAAAGTGATGAAAAACATAAAAAGAACAAAGTTGTTAGTTTAATTTTTGGCTGCACGTCTTAAGAGGCGGTGGAACTGTAACATTTTGTGGACAGGAATGGCAATATATGTGGTTTTATGTGAACTGTGTTAATGCTAAAATTGTACAACTTTACACACACATCCCTATGTTAAAAGCACACATTTGTGGACATTTGCAGACCATTTGGAAAATGTGTTCATGGCGAAAAGGACAAAATTATGTAGAAAGATGAAACAAGATCCCACAGCTGCGGGATTTTGAGGAACAGCTACTACATAAAATATGGAATGTTTGTGTGGGATTTGTGTAGAGGTGACCAATGTAGAAAGATGTAATTAGGATAAAATCTGATTTTGAGACCAGTGGCTAAAGGGAGCTTTCTAAGGACTTTAAAGCAAACCATAAAATGTGACATCATCCGGCCTTGATCCAATCACTCAGATGCAAGGCGGAGATGAGGTCTTGATCCAATCCCAGCTCACAGGGGCAAGCTTAGTTAAGCCGGCCCATACACCCTTTTTGTGATGTCATTTGAAAGGATAAATAGAGACAGCTGACAACACATAAGGACTCGCTGATCCACTCACTGTCCTGATTCTGGCGAAGCACTCTGATCCAGCATTCTACATGCAGCTTTAACATCCTTCCAGATCCAGATGCCAAGACTCTTGCCAGCAGCAGAGAACTATTGACTTTCAGCAAGGCCTAATTTCTCAAATGTATTCTCACAACCCAGTGAAGCACTGTGGTGTGGGAAGGCCTTTTGAACTAGTATCCTGAAACTCACTGGCTTGCTACCAGCTTGCCTGAGGAACTCGCTATCCAGCTGAGTGAAATACTCACAAACAAGAAGGACAGATCTTGTGCAAATTTGGTGACCGGCCTAGCTGATCCAGTCTCGAGCCTGATGTGCTGTCCTTCCTTGACAGATCTAATCCATGACCAGAACTGACGGTCCAATTTAATAACTTATTCTGTGAGTATTAATAAGAAGAACAGTGACCCATAACATTATCTGCATTGTATGATTCCCATCTCAAACCCATCCCATTTTAATTCAGAACCATAGTCTTGCTAGAAACATCTTTGCGCTGACTCTTTTCTCATCTGTGTTATTAAACGGTAATTTCCTTTCGAGGGGATTGTGTCCTCCGACGTATTCCATATCTATCACCACAGCTGTGCTGCTTTGGAAAATCTTTCTGCGTCCTGCGTCGATACGCTGTCCTCGATGGCCTCGGTCGAGCCGACGTCACCGGATGTTATAAGTAGAACGCACGACGCCCGTAGCCTCAGTTCAGTTTTTTCTGCGAACGTGTTCGCTTCAGAGATCTTGGCGCGCCTCGATTCTACTGAATCCTGTTCTTTCGGTTCTTCAAACCTGTTTTCTTCCTTGATATTGTATGATGTCTTCAGCTTCTTCCACCCCGCGGTCCGGGTTTAAGAAGTGTCGGGTGTGCGGGTCCAAGATGCTGCTGACGGACACGCACAATGCTTGCCTCTGGTGTCTCGGGGAGGACCACGATACGGATGACTTTGTCGACTGCCAATCGCTCACATCGAAGGCCTTGCGGGAGTGTAAGAAGCTGTCGGTCAGTAAGGTGGCCAAGCCCCGGAAGTCGCGTTCCACTGGTCTTTCGACGGATGATTCGAGGGGCGACTCTCTGCATCGTTGTCGTGAGTCCGGGGGTTCTCGGTCTGGGAGTCGGTCCCGCCATTCCTCTGCCTCGTGGAGGCACTCCAGGAAGCGCTGTCACAGGTCGCCTTCCCCGTCCTCGTCCGACGACACCGCCCGTCAGCGGGTTGCTTGTCCCAACAAGCATTCCACTCCTGAGGGATTCCTTCCGAAAGCAGATGTTGGCGATTTTCCAATCGCAGGGCTGTGGTCCGTCCGCACCGTTGAAAGACGCCGGCCGTGACCGTTCTAGAGACGCTGCTCGTACGCCTTTGGGCTCCAGCGGTCGTCGTGACCATCGGGCGCCTTCGAGGTCCCGGTCGGACAAGGATGGTCGCTCTAGACATGCCCAGGTCCCGGTCCTCGACACCCTCGAGACCGCGAGAACCTGTGAAGTCTTTGAAGAAGACATCGATGCCTGCTGTGCCGAGGTCGTCGACGGACTCTCTCAAGGCTCAGCCTCTGAGGAAGTCGTCAACGCCATCGGCGCCCAGGCTGTCAAGAGACATGCTCGGGGC
Organism: Ambystoma mexicanum; assembly: GCF_040938575.1. Taxonomy (NCBI): domain Eukaryota; kingdom Metazoa; phylum Chordata; class Amphibia; order Caudata; family Ambystomatidae; genus Ambystoma; species Ambystoma mexicanum. The sequence goes on from NC_090930.1 coordinate 526,886,245, forward strand.
TCTGCCCTCGAGGCCTGTGTCGACGTCGTCTAAGCTGTCAGCGCCGCGGTCGATGCCGATTCCATCGACGCCTTTCGAGGCGGCGTTGTCGGGGGTACCCCGTGGCACGGTGGAACCCTCCAGAAAGGCTCTGGCCAAGGCTAAACATGTCTTTGTTCCTTTTTCTGTACACTCCTTCCAGCCTCTGGATTATATTTCCCAGGTGGATGAGGGGTCTGAGGAAGGTGAGGTTCCTGCAGAGTTTCCTGATGTCCTCCTTTCTGGTCATAGCCAACTTGAGGACCTGCGTCAGTCGTTGCACAACACCTCTCCGGAGGTGGAGTTTGGTAGGCCTGAGCCTGGCACGCATGCCGCGTCCTCATACCGGCACCTGATGTCGAGGGTCACGGATTACCTGGGGTGGTCGGCCCCCCTGGGGATTTTCAGCAGGATGACCTGATTGATATCCTCGACCAAGGTCCACCAACTGACCCGGTGCTGCCATTCCATATGGCCTTACAGAGAAGGGTGGCTGCGGCTTGGACTTCTCCGGAGAGTCTCCCGGCAGTGAGCAAGTCCTTGCCGAAGAAATATCGCCCGGCCAGTGGCGAACCCTGCTACTACACCATGCACCCCAAATGGAGAGTTTGGTGGTGCAGGCGGCTACGGCCCCCGCAAAGTAGGTGTCGTACCCTACCATCCCTCCTGATAGGGACGACAAACGTTTTGACGGCTGGGCAAAGGTGGTGTTTTCTTCTTTGGGGTATGGCGCTTCAGGCTGCCAACTGAGTTTGTGCCTTGTCTCGTTTCACGCACACTCTGTGGAACTGTATTTCCTTAGTGGCTGATCATATTCCCGAAGGGGAGGAACGGGATGGTTTTCTTGTTATCGTGCAGGATGGCAAGGATGCCATGTGTGAATCCGTTCAGTCAGGTCTGGACATGATTGATTGCGTCAGCCGGTCCATGGCGACGAGCACCATAATACGCAGGTTTGCGTGGTTGAGGAAGTCAGGGTTTGGTCCTGATGTGCAAGCCCGGCTCCTCAACATGCCCTTTGATGGTGAACATCTTTTTGGCAGCAAGGCTTATGAGAGCCTTGAGAGGTTGGAAACCTCCAAAGCTGCAGCGAAGTCATTGGGCGCTACAGTTCGCCAACCTCCTGCCTTTTTTTCCTAGGGGACTTAATGGAAGGGAGGTTCCTTTCAATATTACTCGTCCTTTAGTAAATCGAGAGGAGCTGCAAGTCAAAGGGGCAACCGTGGTAGTGCCAGAGGTGGAAAACAAGGTACTCGAGGTGCCAAGGCCGCTCGAGCAGTTGCCTATTTGCCCTCAGGTACTGCCGCAGCCGCTTCAGCTCAGTCATGAGGCCCATGCTTCGCCGGTTGGGGGGAAGGCTGGCGCAGCATCTTGTAGAATGGCGTGCCATTACTTTCCGGCAGAGGCCTCACGACAATCCACCAGGGAATCTCTCTTTGAAGAGTCTGGATCCGCTTCTTGCGCAGGAAATACAAACCCTGCTGGAGAAAGGCGCCATAGAACTGGTGCCTGTAGCAGAGAGGAACAAGGGATGGTATTCCCCTTATTTTTTGATTTCAAAGAAAGACGGGGGATTGAGACCCATCATGGACTTGCGCGGTTTGAACAAGCTCCTCAGGAAGGACAAGTTCAAGAGGGTTACTCTCTCTCAAGTCCTCCAGGCCCTTCAACTTCAGGACTGGTTGGTGTCTCTAGACCTCAAGGACGCTTATTTTCATGTGCCGATCCATCCCAAGCACAAGAAAGTACCTGAGGTTCGCGGTTGGCGACTCGTCCTGCCATTCGGATTGACCTCTGCCCCGAGGGTCTTCACCAAGCTCAGGGTGGTGGTGGCAGCGTATCTCAGGAAATGGGGGATTCACGTCTTACCCCTACTTGGACGATTGGTTGATCAGGGCCCGCTCTCCCGAGCAAGTCCTGGATCATCTGTCCGTCACCTGCCACTCCCTTCACAAGCTGGGCTTCTCCCTCAACTTAAAGAAGTCCCACTTGACGCCAACTCAGCGGCTCCAGTGCATCGGGGCAGTGCTCGACACGTCACTGGGGCAGTGTTTTCCTCCCCAGGTGAGGGCTCACCACATTCAGCAGATGGTGCACAAGTTTCAACATGCCTAGAGTCTCCCAGCGTTCGAGTTCTTGAGGTTGCTCGGCCTCATGGCATCCTGCATTCTTCTGGTGCCCGAGGCCAGGTTGCGGATGAGATCTCTGCAATGGGCTCTCAAGCTCCAGTGGTTACAGTCCTCCGGCAGGATGTCAGACCCCGTTCAGGTGCCGCCCTCGGTCGCCCAGGACATTCTGTGGTGGGCCGTCGAAGGCAATCTGAGGGGGGCTCTGTTTTGGCTACCCTGGCCGGAGGTGACGATCATGACGGACGCGTCCCTCACGGGATGGGGAGCTCATGCCAACAAGCTGACAGTCAGCAGCCGTTGGTCTCCGTCCGAGTCCAGACTCCATATCAATCTGTTGGAGCTGAGGCTGTCAGGCTTGCCCTAAAGGCTTTTCTGCCGACTGTGCGAGGAAAGAATGTCCTGATTCTGACAGACAACACAGTGGCCATGCACTACCTCAACAAAAAGGGGGGGGGGGCAGGGTCACTTCCTCTGTGCAGGGAGGCGATGCAGTTCTGGTTCTGGGCCATCCAGCAGGAAATTTCGATCTCGGCAGTTCATCTGGCCGGAGACGAAAACGAGACAGCGGACGCTCTGAGCAAGCAGAGCGCGATCTCTTACATGAGTTGGAGGTGGCTCAGGAGATTCTCCTGGAGATCTTCACCCTTTGGGGGACCCCTCAAGTGGATCTCTTTGCCTCCAGTGTCAACCGGAAGGACGAAAGGTTCTGCTCGCAGGAATTTCCTCCAAGAGAAGCCTTAGGAGACACGTTCGTGGTGGAGTGGTCCTTCCCACTGATGTACGCGTTTCCTCCAGTCCCCGTCATCCCGCAAGTGCTGCGGAGGTTACAGAGGTTCGGTTCACGGATGATCCTCATTGCTCCAGCATGGGCCTGGAGGACGTGGTACCCGGACCTCCTCGACTTGTCCATCTGCCCTCCACGTCGTCTTCCCTACCGAGACGATCTGCTCTCACAGGAGGGGGGGCTCAGGTTCTCCATCCAGAGGTCAGATCCCTCAACCTTCATGCTTGGCTTCTGAAAGGTTGAGGTATAAGGATTGGGACCTCCCTGGGACCTCCGTGATGGAGATGTTGCTTTCGGCCAGACGGCCGGCAACAAAGTCCCGGTACTGTTGCCATTGGAGAAAGTTCTGCGACTGGTGCAGGGTTAAGAATGTGGATCCTTTTTCATGTGACATTCCTGTGGTTCTGTCTTTTTTGCTTTCTTTAGCCCACAGGGGCTTGCAAGTGGGTACCATTAAAGGTTCCCCGGCGGCGCTGTCCATATTTAAGCGCTCGTCTGAGGAGTGTTCTTCTTTTAAAATTCCTTTGATTTCTCAGTTTCTGAAAGGGCTCACTAATGTGTTCCCTTCGTCACCTTTCCAGGTGCCCAGTTGGGATTTGAATCTTGTTCTCAAGTTTCTAATGGCCTAAGTTCTTGAGAGTCCTTTTTGGGTATAAAGAACAGCGAGGCCCCAGCAGGAAACTTAGAGGGGCAAATGAGTCCGTTCTGCAGATTTGTCTCCAGATACTCCTTGAGCGCCATCTTCTCAGGGATGGTTAAGGAGATCATGGTACTAACGGGTACCAGAGCCTCGGGAGTCAACTCTATAGTGCAATCCTCTGGGTGGTGAAGAGTGAGTTCCTTGGGAACCTCTTAAAGAGATTGCTGAAATGTTGGTTGGTGTGGGTATACAATTGACTTCTGCAATAGAAGACCAATAGCCTACACATTCAGCTGAAGCCTGTTCAGTGGAGGCTGGAAGACAATGTGTAGAGCGGAATTCAGAACAAAAACGGAGTATTCTCCTTCCAGTTGATATGTGGGTTATGCTTCCTTTGCCAGGGTATACCCAGAATAACCGGAAAGTGAAGTGGACTATGCAGGCGTCGATCAGGGAACCATCGTACTTTCCGGAGGCAAGTCGCATAGGTAGAAGGTCCATAGAGCAGTCCTCTCTAGCAGACACCAACTGCCGAAGAATGGCGTTTTCCGTTTTCAAGCCTTGCACCTCCAGGGACAGGACTTGTACAGCAGCAAGGAGTCCCTGTACCTGTTCAGCAGTGGCTATAGCTGTTGTGGTTTGTTGGCGTTGCAAACTGTCAACAATGGAAGGGTCTTCCTCACCTGAGTTTTCATTGCTGGACAAACTAGGTGACTCTTACTGTGGTGGATGCGTTCCTTTCTTTCTAAAGGATCGTCTGTCCTTGTAGAGGTACGGTCGTTCTCGGGTGAAAGCCACTATGCCAGCTGTCTACCCAGCAAAGGCACGAGACTCCCACCCGAAAAGACCAATAGACGGGACAAAGCCAGAAGGTGCCAAAAAAAAACTTCAGTCCGAAGCAAGTTGTTTAAACAAACAGCGACAGATATTCTGGAAAATGGCAATGTCCAGTCAGGAGATGGTAAAATGCTGGAGTACCTTCGTAACCAAGACAAGTGGGTGCCGGAAGAGAGAGCACAGGAGAGCAATGGGTACTGGAAAAATTCAAAGGACAGGGATTCCTGTAAGGTGGCAATGTGAAAACACAGCAAGGAAGGAAATGAATGAATGAAGGTAAGGAAATGAGGTAAGCAGAAGGCAGGTTAAAGCAACAGAGTACCAGCGGAATATCAGGAAGAAGAGGAATACAGCATGAACGAAGAATGAAGATGGCCTGGAGAAAGAGAAAGGGCGAAGGATATGCCGAATCGAAAGCAACGTCTTGCCCCAAAGATCCAAGAGCAGGGTTGCAACGTGCAGTGCGACCGCCATGGGTTGCATGTATAGGATGAAGCTGCTGCCATGTTGGGAATATACTATACCAGCGAGGCTGTTCCATAGGAACGTAGCAGAATGTTAATGGTGCCTTAAACTCTATTTTCTCTGTAAGCTCGGCCACTGACCCCTGTACAGGGCAGACATATTCATTGGAGCATCTCGCCTTTATTCATTTATTCATTCAACATAAAACCATAATTTTCCAAACATATAGAGGTCAGTCACTCTTTCTTTCCACAGGAAAAGCGATTTCTGCAAGCTGTCTTTTATACCCGCTCCCAGTGGAGTACCTAACTTTCACTTGAATGCTCAGTCGTGGTGTGTAGAACACTATCCCTGGATTTCCCATGACACGCCCATTAGCACAGTAAGGTGTGTGCACAAGGTTTGTTACATACATGACACTGCTTAACCATACCTACCTACCACTTACCTGTCCTTCACATTACTACACTATCAAAGGGCACTACACCTTACATATATACTGCTCACTGGCTTAATCGAAGGGGAAAGCATGGGGTTGCTTAATGTTTATGCTCCTCCACCACCTAATAATAATCTGCTGATTGATAACAGGACTGACTGGTGGGTGGAGGGTGGAGACTTTTTATAATGTCATGGATCGGGGCCAGGATCACTGCACAAATTTTGTGACCAGGACACGTTCCCGACCAAACTTAGTGATTTTGTGTGTGCCCCCGGGATTAGTGGATGTGTGACGAGCAATATACCCTCGGAGACAGTTGTGATGAATCTGACAATGTCATCACTCCTTTCCCTGGGGAAAGCTCTGCCCATGTGGCCAGGGGACAGCAGCCTTTACCTGTTCCTGACCTTGAGTGTGGCTACATGAGGGAGGATCACATGTGGGCTAGGTGACCCTCAGAGGAACAATATGGCATTGTTGGGGAAAATCACATATCCCCATTCCCTTCTAGGGATGTCCCTTCCCTTCCCCAGGCGCTGATGGCCTATTCCAATACTCTCTCTCAAACCCTTGCAAATTCTACTTCCAATATTCCCTCACATGTCGCAGGTAACAGTACATCTACAACTGGGATGAGGAAGAAGGCCGGAGCAATGAAGATGACTAGGACCAATATACCAACGCAGCAGTCTTGTTTCTGGAGACTGCTCAGGCTGGCCAGGACCTCTAAATTCGACCCAGCTTATCATGGGAAGTGTATCTGCAGATGCTGACCGCAACCCACATTGCTGGTCAGGACGCCAAGAAAAAGCACACCACGGAAAGCAGCAAGCAGGCGACATCTGAGACCACAGATGGAAGCTGGAGTGCAAAGACGCTGCAGAGTGCGAAGCAGCAGGAGAAGCGAGAAGCCGCGCACAGGTGAAAGAAGCATGAAGAAGGGACGGTGGCTAACTGGGCATACGCTGTGCCAGCAGAGTGAAGGAAACCAGAACGAAGACACATGATGAGCACTTCAGGCAATCAGTAAGCCCAGATTAGATAAACAGGTTACCGGGGTGCTTGAAGGTGTATGCCACTTTGAACAAGAGACAAGTGAGATTCAGTACATGGCTTGTGAGGAGTCTGAAACAGTTTTAACTTGTACTATGAACGGGTTTGCTGAACCCATATTTACAGGAAAATGCCAGCAGTGAATATTAAAGCATACTTTGTTAATCTAAACCTGACAAACCGAATATGGGCAAACATTAGGTTGTGGACAAAAGAAAGATAATGGAAAATAAGTCCCTGGAGAAGAGTATACCATGCAAAGCCAAGTATATGAGAGATTCCAAGTGTTTTTTCAAGAGTGCACAAAAGTCCTGGCAGGAGAATATACCAGGCAAAGCTAGGTGTTGGAGAAAAGACTGCAAATTAATTGTAAGTTTATATAAACGACCTGGCAGGAGAGTATGCCAGGCACAGTCCACTGTGAACAGTAAAACCCTAGGTAGAAGACAACACCAAGGAACACTTGTGCCCTTGAGGTTGTGAGTTGTGGAAAAGAATCTGGCAGGGGAGTATACCAGGTGACGTGCAAGTCTGGGGCTTGCACCCAAGTTGTGACTTAAATTAAGAGGATGCCAAGGAAGACACATGCCCACTGTCTTGTTTGTAAGAAAGAATCTGGGGAAGGGAGGAAATTCCCAAAGGAATGTAAAGACCCCAAGAGGAAGGAGTTGCCCTTTTGGGTTACAAGGAGCTTGGTCATTCTTTTGTTTGTTTTGAACCATTGGTTGAACCTGGGGAAAAGGGAGCCATCCCCTGGAACTTTGAACATGTATTGTTTGGAACTCTTGTTGAACTTACATTTTTATGTTGGATTTGAACATTTGTGTACCTTCAAGATCTAGAGATTATATCCTTTGCACCTTAGAATTAGTTTTAGAGTGTCAGGCCAGAATAGGATTATGTACACATGACTTATATTTTTGGATGTCATGCTAAAGGGCAGATCCGTTCAATTTTGGTTGAGATAGGGAAATACCTCTTAGGCTAGGGAGAGTGGGGCATTTTCCGACCCTTTTTGATTTAATAAAAGCCTTTAACCCAAACCATGAGTCTTCTGTGTCTGTGTCTCATTCCTAGCTCTTCACAGTGCTACTTTATGCCAAAATGTACCTTGCTCATGTTTCAGATATGCATTATCTCCATAGGGGCTTTTCAAAGCACTTCCTATTCTTTTTTCTTGATACAACAATCTTTAATAAAGTACACATCACAAGAATATATACAATTTGCAAGTGGTACATTTCAATCAACATTCTGAACAGCAGTGATCCAACAACCTCCCACAAATCCACCTTAGCGCTGCCTCACCCTCTGTCTTTACCACTTGTTGGCCCCGCCCACTGTGCTACTCCTCCCCTTAAATGCCCCGTTCACCCAAAAAACCGACCTACCCGCCACCCCTCCCTCTACACCCCACATCTCTCCTGGTCTCATACGCAAGCGCATCCAGCATCCCTCCACTCTATTCCCCGAAACATTGTGTCACTCCCCATCGCCTCAGCCAGTGGTTCAATTAGCAATCTGAACAAGAAGGGAGAGCGGGGGACCACTCACTGCTTCGTGCTTGCTGCAAGGTAAAGGGAGACAAAAGCCGGCCTTTGACCCTCGCCACTGGGGACTCGTACAGTAGCTGGATCCATGCGATAAACATCTGCCCAAATCCCATCCTAGCCACGACCGCCCATAAGAAAGCCCACCCCACCATATCAAAGGCTTTGTATAAGTTCAGCAAGAGTATTGCTTCCCTCCATTTGAACTGTTGAGGTAATTGCATTGAATAGCCTCCAAATTCAGGCACATTACTACCGCCTGGAATAAATTCATTCTGCTCTCTATGAACCAGGTGAGGAAGCACCACCATTAATTCATTTGCCAATGCCTTTGGTAATGTTTTAACCTCCCCGTTGAGAAGCGAAATCCATCGATACGATTCGCACTGGTCTTAGTCCCTCCCTTTTTTGTGAATTTCTGTAATCACAGATTCACGCACATCTGAAGGTAGCTTGTCCATGACCCTATGGTGGCTCCCTTTATCCCCCAAAGTTTTTCGCAGCTCTATGGGTAGACCGTTCCAGGGGTTTCCCAGATTGTAGCTGCACTATGCTGCAACCTATTTCTGCGGATGTCAATTCTTCGTCTAATGCCTCCCTTTGTGCTGCTGTGACTCCCCACAGCAGAATGGCCTCAAGTATATTGCCCCCTCCGCCTCGTCCAGTGCTGATGGTCCTGCATTTATTTTTTTCATTGAATGCCGCAAAGGCATCTTCAATCCCCTGGTCCTGTTCCCTTCAAACTGCCGTCTCATCTGTCAAAACCATTATCCACCTAGCCTGTTCTTTCTGCCTAGCAAGCAGGCAAACATTTTTGCCACTTTTGTCCCCTTGTTCGTATACCCTGCCCCTAGTCAACCAACTAGAGTCCCTCGACTCATCCCGAGCCAGTATCCTTATCTTGCCCTGTGCCCTATGCAGCTCCCTATGGGCCCCTACCGAATCTTCTTCCTTACATCTCTCCTCTAGCTCCTTCAGGCTCTGCCTTGGTCTATTCATGGATCTTCTCCTTTGCCATTTTTCTAACCTCCGCCATGGCCTTACCCCTTATTACCGTCTTGTATGCTTCCCATAAGATCAGCAGATTCTCCACTGATCCCTCATTATCCGTAAATTAATTCTCTGTAGCCTCGCATACGGTGGTGTGCAGGTCGGTTGCTAGCAAACTGATATGCATTTAGCTGCAACACTTCTTGCTGCCTATCCTTACCAATCTCCACTCCATCACCAGAGGGGAGTGGTCAGGAAGTCCCCTCGGAAGATGTTCCGCCCTCCTCACCCTGTGTGCCCCCTCTCTGGTCGTTAAAAAAAAGAATCAATGCGTGACACCGATCTGTGCGCCCAGGAGTGAAATAAAAAATCCCTACCTGTCAAATGTTTGTCCCGCCATACGTCCCTCATACCCATCACCCCAGCCCACTCTTAACATTTCTTAGCCCCCGCGTGTCTAGCTGTGTACCTGGTGTGGCGATCCTCTTCGTTACTCGTTGTGTTGTTAAAATTGCCCCCCACCGTCTGTGTCCGCTTCCAAAATCACCCTTCACCCTCTTCATCAAGTCATCTTTGCCTGGGGGAGATGCAATGACATTCACCTGGGTGACCCACTCCAGACACATCTTGCCCATGAAACACATGTTGCGCCCTCCCTTATCTCCCACCATTGGCCTGGTCTCCCATTGTACGGTTGTCTTCATTAAGTTCGCTACTCCTCTAGAACTGCTCCCATAGCCAGCATGAAACCCTCTTGAGTACAAATTTCTCTCCAGGAAGCTGCAGTTGTTCCCTTGCAGATGAGTCTCCTGTAGCATTACCACCTCTGGGCCTTGCATCCGTAAGCACTGGAACACTGCTTCTTTATTGATCTTATATTTCATTGTTGCCTCCCCCATTCGCCCCCCTTTGTGTCATATACTGACTTCTCTGCCCCTTTGCTGTCCTTCATAAATAGGACAACTCACAGTTGCTTTCCCTTCCTGTTCCTGGTTGCTGTATGCCCGTGCGCCCCTTGCCCCACCCCACACTTGCTACCCTAAGAATCATCTGTCACCTCTCCCAAAAGAAAAAAACGCCCCTCATCTGAGCAGTACTGAATGCCCCTCACCTGTGCGCCACCTTGCTAACCCACTCTCCACATTTTTGCAGCATTGCTCCCTCTCTAGACCCTTTACCACAACACCCACCACCCTCCAGAAAGGTTCCCTCAGTCCCTTTAGCCCATCTTCCTCCCTCACTTGAAAACGTCGAAGAGCCTATCCCCTGTCTGTGCCGGCCATCACTCTTCAACCATCCGTTAAATTACGCCGTTCCATGTCACTCAAGGACCGGGTACCATTGTGGTTCACTATGAATTCTGCCTGTTGGCCTCACTCCATAGCCGTCCCTGGGGAGGAACATGCACTCCCCCTTCCAGTTGACATTAGAGTATCACCTCCTGGTCTACGATTTCGTCCAGTGCCCCCGTGCCTTCATCCAGTCCCACACATCATCTGGTCTGCTGAAGGAGGACTTAGCCTGAGCCAGGATCTTCTATTTGGCAGGGTAGAACATCATACATTTAAGTTGCATTGCCCTCAACCATCTCTTGACTGCCTTATATTAACTTGTTGCTGCTTGATCTTGTGCGTAAAGTCGAAGAAGAGGAGAAGCTTGGAACCACCAGCCATATATGAATGCTGCCTAGTGTCCTGGAGTTCCTGATCTTTGTCCCGGAAATTGAAAAACGTGGTTATTATTGCTTTGGGCTTAGTCCCTACCGGAGGCCTCCTGCCAGGTACCATGTGGGCACGTTCAATGGAGAACCATTTTGACGTCCCCCAAATTGCAAGCGTATTTGATAAGCTTCTTCACATACAGTTCTGTGCTGTGCCTGTCTCATCTTCGGTGGCCCCCCAGAATCTGTGTGTTGCCATGCCTGGAGCGGCTCTCCGTGCCATCGTCCCTATTGTGGAGGGCTTGCGCTGCTGCAGCCAAGACCGTCATCCTCCAGCACAACCAATGTGTCTTTGGCCATTCCCACTCTCTGCTCCACTACGGCAACCCTTTTATTCACCTTCCTGATGTCCACTCTAAGCAGACACACCTCAACCCCCACTGATTGCACCTTTGTCTCCAACGAAGATTGCAAGTCCCTGATGGCCTCCATAAGGACATTCAGGGTCATTGCTTGCGTGGATAGTTTGACTTGCCTTCCCTTGTTACCCATGAAGTTATCCATCTTCTGCTGCTGCTGTTCGTTCACCATCTTCCATCCCCTCGTCCGCTTCTCTCACTGTGAGAGACTCAGATCCTTGTGTATCCAGGAAGTCCCTCGCCAGAATTGCTACAATTATATTGAGATGAAACTCCTCAATTAAAGTCTGAGCCATTTCCCGAGTTGGGTGCTTACCCGCTGCTTCTGAGGCCACTGCCGAGCTGGCCCACTCATCTACTTGTCCCTGCTTCCCAGACAGGCCGCAATCAGCTCTTCTGGACCCCTTCAACAGGCCTGGGAGAGTCCCAGAGGACATTGCTTTTTATTCTCTGCATTTGGCATAGCCCATCTGACCGGCAACTGCATTGCCGCCTCTCCCGGCCAGGGCTGGTACACCTCTACAGGGCCCCTGCTGCCTGCCTGCTTCCTCTTGCTCCGCCAAGCCTTTTCCTGCTGGGAACACCTCTGGGTGATATGCACTCGAATCCTGGTGGCCACTCACTCCTGTCTCAGGTGCAAGCTCTCCGACTTTCCACTGCAGACCCTGGGGTCTTTGGCCAACCCACGTCTCCTGCTTCCAGTTGCTGAGCCTCTTCATTCACAACCATTCCGGCTACGCTCACTGAGTCGCACCCAACCTCCTCCCTTCACTTGTCGACTCGTTGGGTGGGAGGGGGGCGCCCATGGGAATGCAACCTCACCCACCGGCCTTCCTCCAACCACTGTACTAGGCCTGACTCCAGGCACCAGCTTCTGCCTTTTCCCTGCCCAGCGAGATCCTCACCACTCTCCGGCGGGTCTCTCCTGCTCTCCTCCAGCTGCCTCTCTGCTGACTTCCTCTGCGGCAGTTCCAGTGCCCCACGGCATGCTGGATCCGGCCTCTTTCCCTCTCGGTTCAGTCTCCTGTCCGCCGGGCCCACGGCTGCTGCCCCAGTACACCTCAATTAGCTGCAGGCAAGATGGTGGCCGCAGTGCCCAACTCGCCGCTCCCTCTTTGTTTGCAGCGGCCGGGCTCGCTCTCCGCACCTGCCTGCCTCCAAATCTTACTCATTGGAGGATTCCTCAATCCCCTGGCACCCTCCGTTACTAGGGCTCATGGCGGAGCGCTCACTCATGCTTGGCACCAAACCACACCCCCACTTCCTATTGTTTTTGTTCTTGGATTTTGTTTGGGTCTGAATTAATACTAATTGTTTTTCGAAGAAGTTGTGAAGAAACTCTCAAAAAAGAACGACTGAATAATTTGAATGAAGGAGCCGTCGATGGATGACCCACTGATATTATGGGAATTACAAAATTGTGATCCAGAGGAGGCGGTTTTGTTTTTTGCATCACGGAAGAGGGGTCGTCTGGAGAAACTTAATAACATTGAGATGGAACTGACCGGTTGGAAACCAGGTTTAGAGACTGCTACTACAGACTTGATACTCTAAGCACAGTTGTGCGATCAATACTGCCCGCCAATCCCATCTGGCATACCATGCCCGGTTATGAGTCCGGGGGGATAAGGCCAGGAGGATGTGTGCATGGTTGGGGAAGCAAGAAACCTCTTCAAGCTGGGTGCACACAGTCTGAATGGGTGAGAGCAATGTCGGGTATGGACTGACCCTCGGGGAACAACAGTGAGGGGAGTGAGTAGGGAGGTAAGGCTTTTCTAGGACACTTGGAAGTGTCTGGGGTTGAGATATGAAGTAACCCAAGCGAGGGGCTTGTTCTCGACACCTAGGAGAGATAGTGTTGAGAGAAGGCGAGAATGGTTGGCGGTATCGAAGACAGCAGAGAGATTGAGAAGAAGACTAGATGAACGGTTAGCATGACGAGCGGAAGAGATGTAGTTGCTGACATTGAGGAGAGTGCAGAGGTCGGAAGCCAGATTGAAGAGAATCTGGGAAGTTGTGTGCGTCAAGGAGCACAGTGAGTCAGTTGAAAACTACACGCTCTAGGATTTTGGAATAGTGAGGTAGAAGAGAGATAGGAGGAGTGGTACTGTCAAGAGAGGAGTTGAAGAGGGGAAGTAAGATATGGAGCACCACTGGTTGGACGTTTCACTATGTGTGAGGATAGAGGGTAAATGGGGGCGCATGAAATGAAGTGTTAGCGCTAAGGAGAAGGTCAAGAATCTCATCAGGGTTAGTGGGGGCAAAGGAAGACATTGACGCAGGCGAGACGGTAAAGGTGGTGGAGAAAAGTGAGCAGGCGGGATTAAAGGTAATTTGCGAGGGTATTCTGAATTTTGGAAATATTTTAAGCAAAGTAGAGAGCTAGATTGTTAGCAGAAAAAGTAGATGCGATGGATGCGGGTTTAGGACGGGAGACAATTGAGTTGAGAGATTTTTGGAGGTGCCTAGCTTAAGAGGATTGAGTTGAAATGAGAGTGAGATAGAAGTCACGTTTGGCGGAGTTGAGAGCAGAGGAGTGGTTTTGAGGAGGAGTCGGTAGAGTTGGGGAATCGAGGAGTGTCTAGATCTTTTTCATTGCAAAGGTTTTTCTTCATTGTTGTTTTTAGGGTTCGGATGGTAGGTGGTAAGGCCGTGGAGGGGAGGGTTTAGGAGTGACTGTATTAAGGACGTGGGAAGAGAAGGGAGGGTTAAGAGCAGTGTTCAAGTTGGTGAAGGCTTTGTCAGTAGATGGAGCAGTGAAGTTTGCATTGGAGGAGATAGGGTAGTGTCAGAGAGATGGGAAATTTGGAGGCGAGAAACCTGTGCTTGGAAATGGAAACAGTAGATCGAGAGAGTGGGGTGTAAGTAGGAGTGGAGACAAAGATGATGGAATGATCTGAAGTTGAAAGAGCATTGGAGCTATTGGAGGTGGAGTGTTCAGAGCAGATGAGAATAAGGTCAAGGGAGTTACCATTTGAACGTGAGGGCAAAGAGTAGACTGAAGAGAGCAAGTGGTTAAGTAGAAGAGTTAAAGGCAGTGGGTCGAGGGAGGTAGAGGGAGGGAGAGGGAGGGAGAGGTAGAGAAGACCAGTGACGATGATGGGGAGGAAGAGAGTCTATCAGTTGGGTGAGGTGGTCAATAAATTGTCCAGCAGGCCAGGTGGCCAATAGAGATAATATGAATGCCTTAGGAAGCAGTGATTGTGGAGATAGTGTATTCGAAAGAGGGAGAAATAACGGGAGATGGGGGAGTAGGAGAGATAGGAATCTTGGAAGAAGCAAACAGTCCTACACCACCACCCCTACCGGTTGGGTGGGGAGAGTGGGTGAAGGTGTAGGCAGGGCTATGATGGGCAGCAAGGGTTGCAGAGTCTGACGGAGCAATGCACGTTTCTGTAAGGGTAATGAGATCAAGAGAGGGGGAATGGTAACGAAGTAAGTCGGAGGTAAATGAAGTCTTGTTACAGACAGATTATGAATTCCAAAGAGAAATATAAAGAGTGCGATGTAGAAGCATACTGATATTGAGTCTGCAAAGTAGGGAAGCGCTAGGGGTAGTTGCAAGAAGAGGAAGTGAGATGAATGTTTGGGTTGGTGTAGGTGAGCGGGAAAAGGGGCGGTGCCGTGAAAAGAGATGTTGGGAATAAGAATAGAGTTGAAATGGTTTTGAGCAGAGGAGAATGAAGAAGTGGAAGAGAAAGGTAGAGATGGTAAGAGCAGTGCATGGTGTGGGGTGGGCTGAGCAAAGATGTAATTGGTACTCACAAGCAAATAAAAGGACACAGCAAAGCAATATCTCAATGCTGAAGAGCCAAACAGTCTGGAGGTTGCCTCTTAGCTGTTTGCCATTTGCTGGGACGCCTGGCTGGGTTGACCCCCAAAGCAAGGAGTCAAGTACTGGAAGTGATGAGGTGGGAAGGGGAGGCGGCACCACCAAACTGCAGCTACAGAGCAGAGCAGGATGGCAGATGGAGTCATATTTTGGATTTCTTGTCTGTCACTTGATGGCGGTGCAGGTGGCTGAGGGAAGTGAGCTGGGTGCAGGATGCTGCGATCAGATTAGCAGCAGGAGCTGGTGGGGGAGCAGCAAATCTATACTACTGCTGGTGCAAAAAAGACATGACGCGATCCCATGGATTTCCTTGTTTTTATTTTTAAGGTTCCTGGGCGACTCCGGCCTTAAAAAGAAAAAAACAGCATTTATAAAGACAATCGCGTTGTGTTTATGATTACGCTGGCTTTCGCTTCGAGTCCGAGGGGAGCCCGGGAGACTCAAAGTGAAAGCCACTGCAATTATAAATACAACGTTGATGTATTTATGATTTCCGTGGTTTTCTAACCACGGCAATCATAAATACGTTGTTGTATTTATAAAAGCACTTACCCGCAGCAGCCTTCCTGCCTGCATTCTCTGCTCTCCGGTAATAATGAAGCAAAAGCTGCTGTAACAAAAGCTACCAGCAGGTGGCTTTTGCTGCATTAGTGCAACGAGGGCAGAGATTAGCACAAGCACAGGAGGCTCATCCATTTCACAAAATGGATGCCTCCTAGTGCTTAAAATTAAAGGGGTTTAAACATAATTTGTTCAAAGTTTTACATAGGAGCTTTCTTTAAAACGATGTTTAATATATTTTTGATTATTTCCTATCTTTTAAGACAATAACATTTTTGAGCCCACTTTCACTTTAACGTAACGCATATCACACGGAAATGTATTACGGACGTTACATTCTGGGCGGCCCTCCCTCTCTCGATCTTGGGCAAGCTGATTTATTTAAAATGACTCTCCCTAAATATCTGTATGTCCTCCAGAACACTCCAGTTAGGTTCCTGGTACCAAATTCATAAAAATCTGGCAGATTTTAGGGAAACCATTCTGGCAAGGCTGCCAGCCCAGAACTGTGTTAAATACCCTACATAGGTTGGCCTTGGAATGCTGCTTTGGCTCCCAGGCATTCAAAAATACTATTGGGCTGCCCAGCTGGCAGCCTTCAAATAATGGCTAGATGGTGAATGTCCCCTCCGTCACATTAGACTAGAAACGTCTTGGTTCCTATGCATTGATCCACTACAGACTGTATACTGTGGTGGTGTCATCAGTAGCCTACCACTGGCGTCCCAGCAAATTGCTGTGCACACCGAGCAGTCACAGAAACTCTGGGGTTTGCAGGATTGTGTCCCAGAAGTCCCCACATTGGGGCAACTGGGACCTTTCTGAGACCCACAGACTGTATTTCGCCAAGAGATGGGTGACCAAACATATTTGTCTAATGGAAGATGTGATCTCCGAGGGTTGAGTACAGCTCTTTGCAGTACTATGACAGTGCTTTTCACTGTTGACCTGAGACCAGTTCTTTTACATGCAACTTAG
This sequence comes from Ambystoma mexicanum, assembly GCF_040938575.1. Classification (NCBI taxonomy): domain Eukaryota; kingdom Metazoa; phylum Chordata; class Amphibia; order Caudata; family Ambystomatidae; genus Ambystoma; species Ambystoma mexicanum. The sequence goes on from NC_090930.1 coordinate 526,902,603, forward strand.
CCATGCTCGGACTACGCAATTTCATGGTATTTATGACCTCTGTACACAATCTCCCCTGGGGCCTAATAGTAATGCTGAGTTGATAAAGAAGGCTATCTCTTCGCTATATCAGGTCAATCTTAATTCTACCCCTCACTCCCTTTCAAAACTCAGGCAGAAGTGGGAACAAGATGTAGACCCCCTGGAGGCAGTGGATTGGCAGGAGGGCCCGATGTCTCCACAGTAGATGGGTATCACAGATCGGTTCTGGGGGGCCCAACTGAAAATCCTTCATAGAATCTATTATGCCTGTTATTTCCTTTTTAAATGTGATCAAGCCACAACTCCTAATTGTTTGTGCTGCCAGACCTCACAAGGTACTTTTTATGCTTTAATGTGGCTATGTCCTATAATATAGGAATTCTGGGGTGGAGGTGTGAGCCATTTATGAGTGTTACTTTTGCAGCCGGTTCCTGCCGACCCAAAGCTCTCCTTGCTGGTTGTATGCTGCAAAACTGCCTAGTCCCAGTACATAAAACGGCCCTGTCAAATGCCTTAGTTATAGCAAAACACAATATTGAAATTGCATTGGGTATGCAGGCATCGTCCACGTTATCGAAATGTGAACGAGATATGGACAATTGTAGGTTACTTGAAGTACAGGTTTTTACGGCCAAATGGGAGTTCAATGGGTGTAAAAAACTTAACTTCGAATTTTGACCAAAAAGTCTCTAAAACTTTACTAGGATTGAATGCAATATGAATGGGTTCCTTAGAAACAGATTTTATATGTAGTACTGGCAACACCTCAGGTTTCTCTTACTTTGTACATCGTCTCAATCTGCATCAACGATTGGGCACTCTCTCATGGTTTTAACTTCCGTTCATATTGTCTATGATCAACCACCTTACTTAAAGTTGGAGGTACTGTTACCGATCTTAGATCAAAGTATCCTCATCGTATATAATATAACCTCTAGAATTTATTTTGCATTATCATGATCAGCTTCTTTCCCTCCCTGCAGTGAAAACTGTTTATTATTCGATGCATTCTTTGTGGATGCTTCAATTCAATTATGAGAATTACTTTGAAAAAATGTCCTGATATCAGGATTATTTCCCGCTTTTTCTATCATTAGTTCCTCCTTTCCATGTTTCTTCTTTTTCCTTTCCTTTCTCTCCATGCCCTCTTGAACAGACTAGATCTCATGTTTCCTCCTTGCACATTTTTTACTTAAAGTAAAAAAGCGAGCAAAATCAAAACAAAATTTCACAGTCAAAGATATAGGTGATTACTGACACAATTCTCCATATTAATACAGTTAGCAAGGTGTTAACAAAAAATACAAAACTTTAATAATATTAAAAACATCAAAAGTAAAAAATGGGTAAAGTTAGACCACATATAACATACCCAAAAGCATCCACAATCTAGAATAAATATATTTACATAAACATCAATACACAAATTCCATGGAAGTACCAACATGTAGGCCTAAGACTGAATCAATAGTTGGCCCGTTGTGTTGTACTTTTAAATGCCCGACATGTTTCAGTCCCTGTAATTTATTGAAGGGACCTTCTTCAGGGGCTAGAATACCCACAAACTCTATTTTGATTGTCGGATGCCCATACTGGTCTCCACAGCGTAGCAAACACCCCACAACACTGCTGAAAATGCTGAGTATTATCTTATATCACTGCCACAGTTCATTCTTGCTCTTCAAAGTAGGGCAGGAAAATATTCACAACAATGGTCTCGTAAAATGACCTCTACCAGTACACTGTTTTAAAGGGAAGTTCACACAAATCAGGCTCCCACCGATAAGAATCATCTACTAGTGTCCCACCGAGAGGCTTTGGATCTTTATTTCCACATGTTCCCGTTAGTCTCTTACACATTTTTTTCCTTTCGCATCTCGCGCACCTTATATAACGAAATCTGTACCTTCCTCCTTGCTAATAACAGTGAGTACATTTGAACATCTGTCCTTCCTCCCAGGCTTTTTTTCTTGAATTGTCAACATTCCAACATATTCTACTATTTTGACTGCTTCCACAAACATGGCCTCCTTAAGCTCTTACATGTATTTGTATTTTTAGACATAGATTTCACCCTAACATATATCTCAATTTCTATGACTCACAGCCTGGCCAAGAATGTAAACACAACTTTCATTTCCACTTCTTTATACTCCAGTTTTGGATATTCCTGAGTGAGGCACAAAGCTGACTATTTCTTGTGGTTGCCATTTAGTCTTAACTGACACGATAGTCATTGCATGGTCTGTCGCTCCTTGAGAAAGACTAATGACAACTTCTGCCCCAATGCTTGGTGATATTCTCTTATTCATTTTGGACCCTTTCTCACAGTCTTTTAATTCCTGTTCCAAACTCGGACATGTTTGTAGTAGTGAACTGTCCTCTAACCCCAGTTAAAGCTCAGGGGTGCTCTCCAATTCAGAGGATGGTATAACATGGGTGACACCAACAATGAGCGACTGTGAGCTTACTTGTTGTTTTACAAATCCTCTGGCGGATGTAATTACTTGTAATTTTCTCAGATATCAATCTTTGAGTGCTTTTCTCCCCTTTTTTTTAAATCTCCTCTTACACTCCCTTATTTTGTTATAGATGTTATAGGTTCAGTTGCATTATTAGTGGCCTAAGGACTTTGTGTAACCACTGGCTCCTGTTTTACTGCACAGATTATAACCTCTACCCTCATTTGTGCTGTAGTCAAAGCCAGGAAAGGGTAGTCGGTTCCCCTCCTCGATATTTAGAGGTCAAATTAATAGTCTCTAATTATTAAAGGGAATTAGTTTGCCGTCCCTTCTCTAATAAGCAATTCTAATAATGAATTATAATATTTCAATGGTCAGTTCCCAACCAAGAATACCTTAAAAGTGGCAAATGGGGCAGGAAATACTGATTGAGCAAAAAAGTTAATTCCAAAAGAGTCTGTCTGTATTAAAGGTAAACTTAAAATATGAATGTATTAAATAGTGCCGACGGCAGTGTAGGCAGCACCAGTAACCAAAAAGCAGAGCACGGAAGACACGTGGTTGTGACAAAAGGGAAAGACTCCACTTACCGTCCCCCACCGGACCCCACACTCACCGTCCTTCACACTGCCTATGAGAGGCCGATAAGTATCCCTGATTCTCAGGAAAATCTTCTCTCTTTGCAAATATAATCGATACCACAGGAAACCTCTGCACCTCTGCTTCACCCGCAAAGCATGGACAGCCCAAACAGTCTTCTCGCTGAGTCTCGCTATTCAAAGTAGTTGTAGGCTTGCGGATATCTCACCTCCACCAGCGCTTTCTCGCGTAATGTACTGCGCCCCGCTCTCTACCCAAACAGTCGGCACGCAAAAGTTGGAAAAAATAATCGGCCCTCATCTAACACTGGCTCCAGACTCCGCAAACAGAACCTTGAAGCACATTTTATCCACCATTCAACAATAGTGCAATGTTATGTATCTAGCGAAGTTGTTCTACAACATTTTGCTCTAAATGGTTTTGAGTGCAGCTCTCATCCGTGTAAAGCATTGTCATTGTTGAGGGATGATGGCTGTAAAAGTCCAAAACATCTTATGAGCTGGAGAGTTCAGACCCTTGTGCAAGATCTTAAATGTCACACACAAAGTATGATGGCTAATATGGCAAAGGAAGAGCTATCAAAGAGCATCTTCCTTAATATTACAAATAAGACACTCAAACCATGTTGACAAAGGTGGGCCTATCATTATTGAAACGCCCAAAAATGTTGCTACAACTCTGCCCCTGAATTCTGTCTCTTATTGGATGATGAAACGACTACACAGTTCTGATAAGAAAGTAAATCTACAATGGACATGGGTCTAAAGAAGGGCGACCTGTCCTCCCTGCTGGTTCTAGGACAACGCACACTAGGAATAACAGTTCACAAAGCACTCAAGGCTTTCATCAGCATCCGTGGAGGCCCATTTTATCTGCAACGTATTCCTTTTGCCAGCCACCATCCCGATTTTGTAACTTTTTTGGACTTGCTAGTCCAGTTCATCATGACACTTATTAAGGAACATTTAGATTTTCTTAAGAAGAAATATGATCTTTTAGCTGTGCTTAATGTAACAACTTTTTTTTTACATACACCAGGTGAATACACATTGCGTCGACAAAAATAGTAGTTCTAGGCTCCAGACAGTCTACAATATTACAATATCGTGCAACCACAATTACATGGTCGTGAGTGGCCTTTATCCATTTGTGTCCGTCCCAGACCTTGTCCCTCGGTGCATCACCAACCAGGCCACAAAGAATGTATCCCTTCTCCTCGTTGGCAGAGTCCACCAGGTATTGATGGAATTTTTGACATATGTCTCTGGGGCGGCTAGGCCCAGGCACCAGGGTTAGATATAGTTCCTCCGTCGTTTTGGCCCACATCACATCCTGTAGCCAATCTGACCATGCATGGGGTGGGGGGATCTTCCATGTCCAGCATTTCAAAATAGATCTCTTTGCCAGTACTAAACATAGGTTCAACAGTCTACAGTTAGTAGTGTCCATTTCCTCTACGTATCCCAGAATGCATTGCATACGTGTGAGGTTCAGTGGTCGCCCCATTATCGCGTCCAATGTGTCCTGGACTTTCCCCCAGCAGACCGCTAACCCGGGGCAGTCCAAAAATCCTATGCAATAGGTTGGCATCTGCACTTTGGCACAGCAGGCATTCCCCAGTACCTAGGGGGCCAAACTTAGAGATTCTCGCAGGGGTATAGTACAACCTATTGACAATCTTGAAGTGTACGAGTCAGTGTCTCGTCTTCATAGACACTCCCTTTATCAATTGGCATTTACGTACCCATAGCTCTTCCGGGATCTCTACTCCCAATTCAGTTTCCCACTGTGATCTAACATCAGGTCCCTTGCTAGGTGTCAGTGACTGTGCCAGCTTATACAAGGCTGAAATAGGTGATTTAGAACCCCCTAATGTGACTATGTATCGCAGACAGGCGTCGGAGTCCGGTTCAATGGAAACCTTAACCAGTGCGCAGCCACTGCTGCTTTGATACATGGAGTCCCCTATGTGTGTACGCATGTATTCCCATTCTATAAACCTGCCCTCAATATACAGGTCCCCAACCGTTCGGATACCATTGCTGCTCCACGCTTGTGACGGGCCCCACCCCCGACAATCCCCATAGTGCTATGTTACGGTCGTAGGGTGACTGCATATTGATTCTATTATACAACCTATTTCATGTCTGCCATGTCGCTTCCACTGGGACGTACACCTGCACTCTGCAGTATTTATTACCTGCCAGGAGCAGGATCATTGGGGCCAATCGCACATGCAGCCTCTCCAGTCGGGCATGGGGTAGCTCCGGACACTCCCCAACCTAGTACGATGCATAATGTGCCTGGGTCGCTAAGAAATACAACTCGAAACCAGGAGCCGCCAGATCCCCTTCCCAACCGACTCAGCCAGCCTTTCCCATTTCATGCAAACTGCCACACAAAAGATGAACACATACCCTGAAGCTCAGTAAAGGATGCCCGTCCAGGCCACATGGGAATATTATGAAAATAATATAACAGCTTGGGTAGTACTACCATTTTTATCAAAGCTAATTTCCCAGCCAGTGAAAGTGGGATGCGGCTCCATCTCTGCAGCTTTGCCCTGAAAGCTCCTAAGTAACTGCCGTAATTTAAGTCGAAGGCTTCCGTGAGGGCCACCCTGACTCCCAGGTACCTAAAATCTGACAGGGCCCATTTAAGCCCAGCTGTGGTGTCTGTGGTGTGTGCCATCCATCAACGGGAAGGTTTCTGATTTGGTGGAGTTAAGACGTAACCCTGACTGCCTGCCATACTCCACCACTGCTGCAAGAATATTGTTCATGTGGCGCTGCAGGTCCCCAACATACAGCAATAGATCATCAGCATACATGGAGATTATAGCAGGACCTCCCCATAGATGCAGGCCTGCCCTCCCGAAACGCTCACGGATGAGATCAGCAATGGGCTCAATTACCTATGCAAATAACAGGGGAGATGGGGGCAACCTTGCCTCATACCACCCGCCAAGGCTAGTCTAGGGGAGAATACACTGTTTGTGCATACCCTAGTGTATGGTTGTGAATACAATAGGTGGATCCATGACATAAAGTTGGGCCCAAAGACGTAATATTGCAATATTTGGAACCGGAAAAGCTATGAAACCGTATCAAAGAGCCACGGCAACAGCCTGAGTGTCCCGTGGCATCTGTGCCATGACATTATATAATCTACATATGTTTAAGGATGTATGTCGCCCTGGTATGGAACCGGACTGGTCACCGTGGACCATGTACAGCATTAAAGGGGAGAGCCGCCTTGCTATTATTTTAGCGTAGATTTTCGTGTCTGTGTTTATCAACGAAAGTGGCCTATACGACTTACATCTATCCGCTTCCTTATCTGGTTTCAGGAGCAATATAATTATCGCTTCTAGCATTGTCTCGGCCAGCTCTCCAGCCTCTAATGCTTCATTCCACACCTCTAGTAGCTATGTGGCTAGTTCGTCCCTGAATTCTTCATAAATTTCTGCACGGAACTATCCGACCCGAGCGTTATCCCATTGGGCAAATCCAAAATTGACGCCTTAATTTCTTCAAGGGTCAGTGACGCCTTGAGTGACTCCCTAGTCTCTGCAGACAGATGAATTGTGGGGATTCTACTCAGATATCCGTCTATTTCTATCTCAGTCGTCACACCCTTGGGTGAGTATAATTCAGCGCAGAATGAATACTGCGTTTATATCGCTGTCCGTATGCGCTAAGCCCCTATCTGCACCCAGGATGTACGGGATGTGCGTGGTCCCCCTGTCACTCTTCACTGCATAGGCTAGTAAACTGCCTGGCCTATCTGCTTCCCCATATCTTCTGGCCATCACAGGTTTATCCAGATATTTCAACTCTGTCAGTTGTCTCTCTAAACTCATCTAGGCTCATCTTCATATCCTTCCTCAGTTTGGAAGTAGGGGATATGGCATCTGCTGCAGCCCTGCTAAAATGGCCTCATGACGTCTTAGTTCAGCTCGAATGCCTTTCAATATCACAAGTTCAGTGGATAGGATCACTCCCATATATATGCCTTAAACACCTGCCATAACATGGCTGTTGATTTAACCGTAACCACGTTGGCCTCAAAGTATAGTGCAATGTGGTCCCGTAAATTGGTACTGAACACACAGCGCTGCAGGGTTGAATCGCCATTGCGCCCACCCCTTACTGTACGCCCCCAGGTTCAATGTCAACAGTATGAGGGAGTGGTTAGAGAGAGTGCAGTGGAGAATACGACACTCCCCAGTCACCGGTAATAAGGCCTCAGACACCAGCCACATTTCTATCCTGGAATGCATATCATGCACAGTCGAGTAGAATGTATATCCTCTATCCCCACTATGCATTGCCCTCCACATATCTATACGGCCCACCTCCTCCATATAGGTATGTATGATCCGAGCGGCCCCATAGGGTGCCCAGGGCACCGTCGAGGTCCTGTCCAGCTCCACATCGAGTAGTGTTCAAATCGCCCCCAAATATCACCATCAGGTAGTTAAAGCAAAGGCCCAACACCCCCCTTCCTCTATCACAGTCCCAATATGGTTGAACCGGAGAGTTCCATGAATCAGTATCATCACCCCGCTAGACCTCGTTGAGTATAAAGTGTAGTATTTCCCGTTATCCCACCCTTTTGTGACACTCTCTGTCTGGTGTTTCAGTAGGTGTCTCCTGAAGAAAAATAATCTTAACCCCCTTGTTATTGGCGTAAGTAATTACTTTGCAACTTTTAATGGGGTTCCCCAACCCGCGGGCATTCCAGGACAGAAGACACACCTGCGCAATCAGTCCGGCTGCATGTGCCATTCTTGCAATTCCCATAGTTTATTATATACTGGAGCCTGCATTGTTACGAACAATATACAAAGTGCCTTCACCAGGTGTGGTTTTTGCATAACTTCCCGACCCACACCCTCCCGCAGGACCACCCAAACACTGGTGCTGACATTACCCACCCCCAAACCCCCACCTCCCCAACCAATCTCTGCTCAGATGCACCTGCATGGGGGATGCTGTTACCGTGCAGAGCGGAACCCGAACTATAAATTGGACATAAGTCTGTAGTGCATATATGAAAACACAAAACGGAACTGATACTCTTAACCCATATCCCAGCAGAGGTAATTTGTAGTGGATGCTGTCACACATTTCCTCCTTGAGATTCAATTGGCAGTTCCAGGACATCTCCCGGCACTGGGATTCTGGACTCAATAAACGTTGTCGCTTCCTCCCGAACTGTGAAGATTTAATTTTTACCATTGAACTGAATCCTGAGTCGTGCAAGGAACAGCATGGTGTACTGTACATTCCTTTCTCTCAGCAACTTTTTCACTCCTTGGAACGTACGTCTCTCGCGCTGCACAGCCACTGTGTAATCAGGGTAGAGGTGAATTGTATTCAACCCCAGCTGAAGAACCTTCTTCGCCTGTGCTGCCCGCAATATTAGGTCCCTGTCACGATAGTTCATAATGCGGACAATGATGGGGCGAGGATAGTCCCCGGGCTCAGGTTTGGCAGCCAGGCCTCTATGCGCTTGCTCCACCAGGAAGTGAGGCGACCAGCCGGGATCGCTCAGCAGCTCCTGCAGCAGGCCCTCCACAGCCAGCTCCATGTTTCCGTGTAGTGCGTCCTCCGGGACCCCGATGATGTGCACTTTGTTGCTGCGGGACCTGGATTCCAGGTCCTCGCACTTGGCCTTCACCTGCCGCATATCACTGGTTAGGGTAGCCACTGCAGTTTGTAGCACTGGCGCGTTATCGTCGGTGTTGCTAATGCGCCCTTCTGCTTCCATTATACAGTGCGTTTCCCTTTTAATTTTTTCCCTTATTGAATATACATCCATCATGATACCATCTAGTTTGGTGTTCACTGATTCAAAACCCTTCTGTACTTTCTCCAGTACTCAGTGCAGGTCAAGGGCGCCCGTTGTCTGCGAAGGCACAGCCTCACGCTGCCAGGGTGGTGAACTGATTCATGCCGCCCCCTTTCTTAGCACCCGCTCTGTTTGTCATAGTCCAGGCCAGCAAGCAGTGTATAAATGCGAGAATGTCCCGGCCCCAGTCCGACCTCCACCTTGTAGTATGCCTCACTTCACGGGCCTATCAATCAGCTGGACCACTGTGTCCACCCCACTGCTGCTGCACACACTTGCTGACAAATATTGTCCGTTCGTTACATCAGCCTCTACTAGATTCCAGGCCACGCCAGTTGTTTTGACCACAGTGACAGCTGGCTGTGCTTGAAGGGGGTAAAATGCAGTGGATGTGGATACTCGCGCACATGTCAGATAGTTCTACTGTCTGCGTGTACTTTGCTGGCTGTTTAGGCGCCCGCTGAAGTATTGTGGGATTCTTGCCAGATAATCCTGCCTTCGGTGCCGCGTCGCAACCAGCGGTAAGGCAGCGAGGCCGCTGCCGACCGGCCCACTCAACCGGCAGCAGTCATGGACACAGATATCCCTTCGTTCACATCTCACATTTAAAAAACATTCGGAAGCATGCTTACCTGAGCGGAACTCGCTGTTGGTTCATTCCCATTCCGGTCTTCCGTCAACCTGCAAGAGAAAGTCAAGGCTGGTTAACACACATACTTACTCGACAGCGATTCGGACAACATCTACTCAAAGCTCCGCATCCTCTCAGCAGCTTACCATCCGGAACTTCACGGCGGCCTGCAAGAGAAGGACAATTCAGGTTAACACACCGCAAAAGTGCACATAGCGCCGTGCTCCACGCATTCACTTACCATCCCGCGCACAGCCCCAGCCAGCTCGGCGTCTTCATCACTCCTTCCACAACTAAGAGAGAAGGAAAGACATTAACAGGGGCAATTACAAGTACGGACAAGCTATCAAAACAATAGACTTACCTGAAGAACTGAGTCGCAGCAGGTCTGGACTTACGGGCCCGTGCCAGTGAAGCAAACTCAGCTGTGAAGCACCCCATCCACGACGCACTCCTGCACAGTACTGCAGGATGGAGAGCGCACCATATCGAAATCCAAGGTGAGGAAAGCTCTAAGGGGGTTGTTGGGTTAACAAGGTAGGTGGGACTGGAGAGAAAGAGACTGGGCTAAATCAAAACTCCTGTATTCCAGACTTTATCCTCGGCAGAACAAGAACTCAGGGAGCTGGATCCAGGTCAGAACCATTCCAGCCAGATTGAGTGGCGTCCCTGTGGATACCAGGTGAGCGTTACATCAAAGCATAAAAACTGTATCATACATATTCAGTATAGGTCACACCTATTCTTGGGGAGTAAAAACCACCATTGTTAATTCTAGATTACTTTGCAGTAAAACAAAGGTGGTAGACCCTGTCCGTTATGCAGTGACCCTCAGCAAAGAAATCACATAGTAAACCAATTCACAAATATACTTTGCTGGATAGCAGAACACTCATTCGAGGAACAGTAAACACCTATAACTCTTATTCAAGATAACCTATACTAGGTGAGTAAGACCTTTTTGGTGTAATATACAATTACAGTTGCTTTTCAGCTGTGTGGAACACAGTCTAAGGTCAACAAGAACTCTTTACACTAATTTAAGATGCACCAGGCAGACCAAGGTCAGCTACACCTAGGAACACTTTAAGAATGGCACCCAGCTATACTAGGCAAGTAAAACCTAATGTTGTAATATACTATTACAGTTGCTTTTCAGATCAGTGGAACACAGATTTGAGGTAAGTAGTAACTCTAACTTATTTTGGGATGGCACATAGCCAACTCAAAGGAGCTACCAGCAACTTAAACGTAAATATAACCGTAGGCAGACTTATTCTCGACAGTATAATGCAAGTCGGGAGGCAAGACCCAATTGGGGACACATACATTTATCCTAACAGGAATAGTAAAGTGAAACCAACAGCATTACTTTTGCAGAAGAGGCACACAACCAATTCACAGGTGAGTAAATTAACCTTATATATACTTTTCAGAATAGTGCCACACACATTGAAGGTAGGAACCTTTGTAACTTCACTCTGAGTTACAGTTACCAACAAACTCTTTCACAATTAATTGTTTTTCAACACTTGTTATTCCTATAAAGACAGAATCATTTACTTATCCAGTACTTCCATATTCAATTGCATGAGTTCATTCAGGGGTCTAGGAGCCAGCTGTAGGCAGGGTGAGATAGGCTTCTGTTGCAGGCAGAGTTCCTGTGCAATAAGTAAGTAGTACACTTTAAAGTTAGTTAGGGTCCAGGGGCTTCGGAGAAGACAATCCCAGGAGGACTCCAGCTGGGACCTAGGTGCACTTGATGAGAGGACTCCCAATTACAAGAACACCCCAAAGCTTTACAGAAATCACACAGGCTTAAGGTAAGTAAATACCCCAGCCAACACAGTACCTTAGTACGGAAGAAGAGTTCCGGCAAGAAGACTTCAGGATCTTTTGCCAAAAACCTGGTTGTTGAATTCCTTTATCATGAAGACAGTAAACGGGACACTGTAAGGACTTTTGCAGCAGGGATCAAGGAGAAGGCTCTAGGCAAGAGGATGTTTGTATGTTTGTATGGTTTACTCGGCACAGAAGAAGAGATTGCAGTGGGGGAGACTTCAGGATCTGCAGCCAAAATCCTGGTCGCTGAATTCCCTGTCAGGAAGACTGAAGACAGGACACTGTGATAAACCTGAAGGTGTCTCACCCGCTAGTCTCCAGGGATGTGTCATCCAGGTGGGCAGGACACAACCATCGCTTTTGGATCCAGTTCCTTGAGGTGGACCAGTGCGGGAGGATCACCTGGATGGTGGGGGTTCTTCGGGGAGTGGGAAGTGGGACACCGGAAGGCGAGACGGGGGTATCCCCTTCCCTATAACACCTTTACCCCATCCTACCACGTAGGGTACTTGGGGATTCAACCCCCCTTTACCGACACAAACACTTTCTCAAAGACAACTCGTGAGGGAAAACGGACTAACACCTGAGCCGTATACCTGACATGTCCCAACACAATGGTCAGGCAGCGTCAGGCAATTACTGATCATTACACACAGCTGACTTCCTACACGGATAAAAGGCGGAGAACGAGAGCACACTGTGAGCGAGGCAAAGCACACGAGGAAGCAGCAGTTCCAAGATGGCAGTTTAATACAAGGCGAAAGACGGCGAGACCGAAAAGGAACACAAAGGAAGAGCCCTTGACCCTGTAACTTTTATGACCCTTCGAGAATAGAAAAGTAAGACCTGGAATCAAAGCTGAAAACTCCTGCATTGTGAGTAGAAGGTACCCGGGGATCTCCCGCGTCCATAGTAGAGGTGAGGAGAAGCGGTTGCCACTGTGGTACTGTTCTTAGCTCCTACAACAAAGAAAAGCCAGTTATGTCAGCACAGCCAGTGAGTTGGGGAGACTGATACCAACCCAGGCTGTCCGGAACCCAAGGTTGCAAGCAGCAACATTGTATGAAGGAATTTGAGGCGTATGTGGCAAGTAATGCGAACATAATTAATGCACTTAATGAGTGAATGAACAATGAAGCAACGATAGATACCGTAAACTGAGTGCTCCGGCACCACATGCGTGCTCATTCGAAAGTCTCGGTTAGGTATCCAAACCCAAAGGGGACAAATGTAAAGAGAAGGAACTGTAAAATCAAAGTGGCCCTGCAACGGGTCAAGCTAAACCTCCTGCACATTCGAAAGTCTTCGATACTTGTTTGAAATTAGTCTGAGCCCAGCTGAGGGGGAGACTAATTGTGTTTAAAAGGGGATCTGAGTCCGGATGAGGGGGATCCAGGGTGAACCGTGAGTCACCCGAAAGAATATTCTGCAAACATTGTACTAAAGAGATCTGAGCCCGACTGAGGGGGATCAAAAGGGAATGAACATTGCGTTAAGCAGATCTGAGCCCGACTGAGTGGGTTCCGGGTGAATAGTGAATCACCTAAATACTTGTAGAAATCCAAAGAGGAAAAGAACTTATCGTTTTCGTTTGGTTGCATCAGGCCGTCTGAATGAAGAGACTTTGAGGAGTAAAGAGACTTGCATACAGAAGGTCCCGATGTTATGATTGAACTTGAACTGTATCCTCATGCTAAAAAAGCCTGGGACTGTGCCACGCTCGAGTGAACCGCCTTGTCCAGTTCTAAAAACATGGGTAAGGGAGGCCAATGGCCTGAATATCCTGACATATCATTTTGAACACTTTTCTATTTGTGACATTATTCCCCACACAGTTTGTTTTTAGTGGTAAGGATTGGCAATAGTTATTTTATTTTTGTATTGGCCCTTTTATTTTGACCAGACACAACTAGGACTGCGTTATTATTTCATGGTCGTAGTTTGCTCCCATCTGTAGATTTAGCATTAGATAGGCTTTTATCATACCCTTGTTGAAGTTCAATAACCATCCTTGAACTGTGGTCACTTGTGTCTGCCTTACTGTTGATACCATGCCTTCCTTACAACACTGGAAGGGCTTCTGCAGCAGGGATCAACGGGGAAGGCTGCAGGAAAAAGTTTATTTGCGACTAGATACGACTCTAGTGCCCTTGTCAGGAGCCAGAATAAGACTGAATATCGCTGGTCGGATCCTCGCCGTTTTGCAAGGTCCATCACTCTGGTGAGGGGACTTTTCAGACTTAATTCACATCTCTGGAGGCCCAGCAGGATGCCCACAAGTTTTCAGCCAGATTCGGAATTGGGAAGACCGTGCTGGCTCAAGGTCCCCGGGTATTGGGGTTTTGGAGCCCACAAGGTTGCAGGACCACGTGGGATGGCTCAAAATGCAGGCCTTCCTTAGTCTAGTGGATCTCACCAGCCTGTGGGTCGGATCTTCGTGTTTGGAATCCCCAGGTCGCTTGGCATTAAAGGGTAACAGCAGGCTCCGGTTACACAGCAGGCTCTCCGGTCACTGGAAATCATCTTGGCCACTGTTTCTTCATCTTCCTCTTCGGATTTGGTTCCAGTTGTCGACTACCTCCTCAGCTTCCAGGATCAGACTTTTATGCAGGTACCCAGCCAAACAAACAGCCATGCAACATTCAAACCTGAGGGGTTGACAGTCTTTTCAGGACAGCCAGCCTTCCAGTTTGAACTGGATTATTGCAGTCAGGCTGGAAGACAAAGGGCTGCAGAGTGTTGGACTCCTCCCTCGCTTCCTGCCTTGAGATTCTCAGGAGCCTGGGCGGGCTTGACCGAGGTCTCCCACCGAAGATAAGATTGACACAAAGGAATTTCCCACCCTGGAGGTCAAGAGAAAGGAACAGGAAAGGACAAGGAACACTGAAATGTCAAAAAAAGAAGACAGGCCCATTTTGGTGAAATGAGCATTCATGGATGCCTTTATCGGGGCTGTGGAAACAGCCAGCGGTAAAGGTGCACCGAATTAGTTAAAAGGTTCACTGCCACCAGCCATTAAAGGTAAGCTTGTCCCTGTAACAGAAATGTCTGTTAGAATGAGAAAGAGGATACATTGTATCTTCCCAGCACTCCTCATAAGGTGCTGGTCTCACTTAATAAAATGTAAAAGGGATTGAAAGATCCATTCTACGCCTGGGAACTGTAGTTCTCACAAGGTCATCCAGAGAAAGTTAAAAGGGGAGCCCCAAGGGCAACCCGGCATTAATAGGCAGTATGTGCCAAAAGTTGCCAGAGGATAAAATCTAAAAGACACTATGGAGAGTCTTAAAAATGACACCCATAAAGAGTAATAGTCTGAGTGTGGAAAAAGGTTCCAACTCACTGAGGTATAGGGAAAAATAATCTACCATTCAGAAAAAAGTTCTGGGTTGACACAGGTCAGCACTGGCTGACGGTCAAAATCTGAAAACGGGCCTTGCTTCAAGTTTAGTCTCGCTGATCTGTCTACCCTCCGGGAGACAGCAACACAAAAGCACACAACCTCAGCATGTTTGGCGTGAGCAAACTATGAGTGGCGGCTTCTTACAGAGGCTCTGAACTCCATATACAAGCGTTGGGGGCATCCAGAGGTGGATCTTTTTGAATCAGTGTTGAAGGCCAAGTGTCCTCGATTTACCTCGTAGGAAGGACCGGTGGAGCGATTGATGGGGGGCACGCACATTCCAGATACCTTGGAACAATCTCTGGTGTTACGCCTTCCCTCCAACTCCACTTCTGTAGCGGATGATCCACAAATTCTGATTGTCAGTGAGATGCAGAGTGATAGTAGTGGCTCCTTACTGACCATCCATGGGATGTTTTTTGGACCTGATCCACCTGGTGAGCCCGGGCCAGTTGAGGGTGGAATCTTCTCAATAGATACTGTGTGGGGGTCTTAGGACAGTTTTTCTGAAGTCCAATTAAGGGCTTAGTAAAACCATACAACTGAGACAGTACAAAACTCCACTCTTAGTATAAGACTGTACCACCTCAGTATTTGGTAGCGTAGACTGAGCAGCCAGGCTTATCTTGAGAGGGAGAGAGGGCTGTAGGAAAGTACAAAGAAACTGTAGTATACAAATGGTTCACAGAAACACTTACACCCTGAAGTATTATAACAACGTTTTATTATAGATACAAATAGGCCAAGGTAAATCTTGGTGGGTAAGTACTTTGTCAGAATCATAAACACAACATAAAAACTCAGCACACTGCTAAAGGTACACAGACCAAAGCATAGACCTTGTTAAGAATCACTAACAGTATTTCTAGGTAAGTCAGGCCTAATCTTATACATTTAGATTAGAACACACCTATTAGGGGGGTGGAGGGTAAAACCACAAGTTACTTTTAGATTACTTAAAGTAATTCAAGGGTATTAGACCGTGTCACATATGCAGTGACACTCAGTTAAGGAATCACATAGTAAACCAACCCTGTTAGCAGTATACTTTTCTGAATAGTGGAACACAAATTCATGGAACAGTATAAACCTATAACTACATTCATGATAACCCTCAGTTATGCTAGGTGAGTTAGACCGAATGTTGTAATAAACTATTACAGTTGCTTTTCAGATCAGTGAAACACAGATTGAGGTAAGCAATAACTCTCTAACTTATTTTAGGATGGAACCAGGCATGCCAAGGTTAGTAAAACCCACAATCAACTTATTAAGAATTGCACACAGCTATTCAAGGTAAGTAAAACCCAAGGCAAACTTATTCTAGATCAGCTATACAGCAGGGCAGGGGAAGCAAGACCCAGTTGGTAAACGTATACACTCATGTTATAAAAGCAATAGTTGGGTGAAGCCAACAGCATTACGACTGGGAAGAGAGGGACCCAATTCACAAGTGAGTAAAATTACCTTATATATACTTTTAAGAAGGACAAAACGCATTCAAAGTAAGAAAGAACTTGTGTAACTGCTCATATTTCAGAGGGACAGTTACCACACCAACTCTATTACAAGAAAGTAACATTTAAACACTTGATGCATATACTAGGCACAAGGCCCAAATTTTATGAGTCCTTCCCTATTCTTGGAGCTCAATTGTTCACAGTGGCAGGAGGGGGGGTCACTAGGTCTCTAGTGGCCAACAGACCGGTCAGGATAAGTACATATGTAGGAAAAGTCAGAGTTTCTGAGAAAAACTGTTCAAAGAAGTACGTATTTTACTTTAGAGTGATCACGTTCCAGGGTCTTCAGAGAAGACACCCTATATGGATTCCAGCAATGGTCCTGGGTGCACTGGACTAGCAGACTTCCAATCACATGAATCGCCCTCAAAGCTTCATAGGTATCCCAAAAGGCTTAAGGTAAGTATACCCCAGCCAACACCATACCTCAGCACAGAAGAAGAGTTTGCAGCAGGACGTCTTCAGGATCTGCAGGCAAAAAACCGGTTTGATGAATTCCTTGTCCTGAAGACAGGGCACTTGAAGGGAAATTGCTGCAGGGATCAACCGAGAAGACTCCAGGCAAGGGTTTCTTTGCGACTAGATGCGGTTCTGTGATTTTGGCTTCCTTTTCAGAAGCCAAGAGAAGACTGAATATCGCTGGTCAGATTCTCGTTGCTAATCTGGTCCAGCACTCTGGTGAGGGGACTTCAAGGATTCAAATCAAGTTTCTGGAGGTCCAGAAGGATGCCACCAAAGTTTCAGCGCGACTGTGCAACGTGTAATGGCTCGAGGTCCCAGGATATTGGGGTATTACAGCCCAGCAAGGATGCAGCATGTCATGAGATGGCTCAAAATGCAGCTCTTCTTGAGACTTGTGGATCTCACCAGCCTCTGGGTAGGAGTCGTGTTCCGGACCTCCATGTTGATTGAAAGGAAGGATTACAGCAGGCTACAGTACACAGAAGGCTCTCCAGTCGCTAGAAATCGCTACTCCAGTCGTTTCTTCATCTTCCTCTTCGGTTTCAGCTCCAGTGGTCGACTTGTCAGAAGCTTCCAGGTTCGGAGTATTTAAAAGGAACTACAGCACAACCTCTGTAGTCTCTCCCTGCATTTTATAGCAAGGGGTGGCCCGGCTGTCCAATCAGGAAACCCAGCCCCCTGCTTGGAGTTGGTTCCTTTCAGGCAAGGTGAAAGACAAAGGGCTGCAGAGGTTTGGACTCCTCCCTCACTTCCTGACTTCTCAGACACCCTGGGAGGGGAATCCAAAGGATTCCCATTGAAGGCAAAACTTCCACTGAGTTCGTTCCCACCTAGAATGGCAGGGGGAAGACCTCAGAAACAGCAAGCCCACAAGAAATGGTGAAAAAAGGAGCCTACCATTTTAGCTAAATGGTGACCCTTCTGTGCATTACCAAGGACTCCAAAACTGTGCATTAACAGCCTGTGAGTAATGAAGACTAAAAGTCATAAAGGTAAAAACACTTCCACCAGCCATTCATGTGACCTCGCAATCCTAACAAAATGTAAGTAACAAAGGTATTACATTGTATCCCCACCTGCACTCCACATAAGGTGGGGAGGGCTGCCTTACTTATACAAAATGTAAAGGTGCTGAAAATCCCTCTTTGCTACTTGGGAAGTAGTTCCCCCAAGTACACGAGAGAGAAATTAACAGGGGAGCCCAAAAGGGCAACCCAGCTTAAGCCCTGGTTATAGAAAACTATAACTCAAATCATACACTGTGGAGGGACATAAAAAAATCATGTCAAAGGAAAAGCTTCAAATTATTCAACAGGTCAGAAAAGTGTCTACCTGTGCCCAACACAGGAGTAAATGGATGCAATTATGTTTTCGGCCAGAAGAAAGAGATGCAGACCCCTATCCTGTTCTTTGAACAATGTCCTATCTTTTCCAGGACACTTGTCCCACTTAGGGATTCAGGTAGACATGTGTTCTACCTATTTGGCCACTATAGAAGCATACAGGAACTGGTGACAGGTGAAATGTTTTTTTCCTCCGCAAACCCAGTGGTAAAACGGCATCTTGTGGTATTGTTCAGACAATACTCTCCCGTTATGCGTCGTCGCCCGGTGTGATGGCCACCATTTTCCCCTAAACCATTTGAACTAATGTACTCAGTAGACCTTAAAATTGGTTTCATATAATCTGTGGCTTTTGGTGTCACTGACATCAGTAAGGAGAGTAAGCAAAATATATGCCTCGGCTGCATCGGAACCTTTTTTACGATCTTTTACAGGGCTATAGTGGTACTTCTTACCCATCCTAAATTCTTACCAAGGTCATTTTATAAATCCATATCAATCGGGCTCTTTTGTTGCCAACATTTTTCTCTAACCTGAAGTCTGATGTTAACAAAGCTCTACATTTTCCTGATGCTAGGAGGGTGCTGAATGTTTACCTCTGCAGAGCTAAAGACTTCAGAATGCCACATGCACTCTTTACCACATTTGGGACTTCTTCCCTACATAACCAAGTAACCAAGTGGTTGCTGGAATTGCAGAGACTTAAAAAGCTTAGAAAAGAGTTTGTCCAGCAGGGTTCTATGAATACGCTGTAAAAGCAAAAGCTGCCGTGGGAGCTTTACAGATGCATGTCTCCTGGGATGTGATAAGTAAAGTGGCTATGTGGGACACACCATCAGCTTTTTACAAACATTACTATCTTGATACCTTTTCCAGAGCAGACATTGCCTTCGGACAAACGTTTTTGAGGAACATGTTTGCTTCTAATAGTCAGTGATTGGTGTTTCTCCCGTTGTAGTTGGTGCATTGTTAACACCCATACAGTATGGAGGAATGGGGACAGAATGTAGGAGTAAGGCGTAGGTACTCACTGTAGGGACTATTATACACTGCTAGTCCATAGTCCCTTTTCCGCCATACTACTCTTCCTCATTCCACCTAAATATCATTACTGTATTCAGCAATCTCTCATCCGACGAGGCAAAACGTGGACTGAGGTGTGAGGTGCCTGGGGGGGCAGGGGATAGTAATGCCTGTTAATGCCCACGGTGTGGTAGAAGGTCTCTGGTCCTGTCCCTATTCAGGGGACTATGTTTAAGACTGCAGTAGTCACTATAGTGAGTAACGTTTCTCTGAAATTCAGCAGACAATTAGGGTAAAGCCACCTTAACGTCTCGCCCCCTGTTTTGCAGCGTATGACCACAATGAGGACATCAGAGATTATGTCACTAATGACATCACTGATTACATCATAAATAACATCACTGATAGCATCAGACATGAGATTACTCATTAGTTAAATGGTTACACATGCACGATATGGGTATAAATCGACAGACATTCACAGCGGGGCACATTACAAAATACCTTTGCAGACTAAGGAATCTGTGCATTTTTTCATAAACCTCACCATAGGTCAAGCCCTTCAGTTTATCATAATTATCGGTCCAGTCTTTAGTTCGCTGCTTGACTTTCCATTTGCGACTCCGAGCAGGTGTCCAGATACACCTTCAAGCATCTTATCACGCTCGCTTCCAAATCCAATCTTATTGGCTGAAAGACACCCCTTTGGCGCCAAGAGTGTACTCACAATTTTCAACACTGGACATTTCGGTTTATGAGGGTCTTAAATTACAACAGTCCCTTCCTCTCACGTGACCTTTAAGTGACATAAACCCAGCCTCCAACCTTGAAATCGCACACATGATGGCAGTGATAGAATTCTCTGCCAAAACTTGCCCTCCACAACAAATAACCACTGGAGATCCATTGCTGCGAGGGCTTCCAGCCCGTACAGGATAGATGGACAAACACACTGCCTATGCAGACCCAGTATTTCATCCCTACTGTACACTGATGTATCTCTTGAAAATGTAGCAATCAGGGCAGGAAGTAGCTGTGCCTTTCTCTTCCTATCTTTAACAAGCAACAAGTATCCACACCCAACTTTTAAGAAGGCATTTGAAGCTATCTACGGATTCCAATTTATCTCCCATCAACCATATGGTCAGGCGTGGAACCTTTTTGCTCCAGAACTGCATTACCTTAGTTTTAGAAAGGTTAATCCAGAGCTCATTTACAGCAGCATATTGTTCCAGAGTTTTCAGGAAGAGTTCATCCCACCACAGGTGAGATCCAATAGTACAATGCCGTCTACATATCGCAAACTACTTATATGCACCTGTCTAGCTTTGGGCGGGCAGTTGTACGTTTTTCTCAATCAGGGATGCAGGTGTGAAAGGTATAGGTTGAACAGTAGTGGAGCCAATACATTTCCCTGCTTCACCCTCCTCCTTGTTGCTATTGACGTAGTGAAGGCCCAACACTATCCACCCTCACCATCACACTTGTCTTGGTATGCAGCTTTTGTACTAAATACAACAGATCACTGGGACAACCGAGCGCTGCCAATTTTGCCCACAAAAGTTGCACTATTTACTGTGTCGAACGATGCGTGAACATCTATAAACATAGCATACAACACTCGGTTATCCCTCACTTTCCCTCGACCCATGATCAGATCAATTAGAAAAAGATTGTGTATTGTTGAGCACTCCTTCCTAATTTGCAAATGCTTATCGTCCAGAATATTATCTTGGTCAGTCCATTCCTGCAGTACTTTCAAAATAACAGAGTCAAACATTTTCCTGGTGACGTCCAGCATCGACAGGATAGCAATACTTCTCTAGCATGGGGTCTGGCATGGATCCACATGCTCATGAATATTCCCTGTCCTCATGCTGGTAATCCTCGGTAATTTCACTTTCACTTTAAAACTGTATTTTTCCTTTAAACCAATCACTGCCCTCTGAGACGTACTGCCCCCATCCAATGACAGTCCTCTCCCTGAGCCCCGCCTCTGGCAGCCATCTTCAGATTTTTATTGTTCTATTGGAGCCTGTGTGTCATCTTAATGTGGGATCCGTTGTCAGTGAAGTTGCACGCCCCTCAAGGGCGTTTGTTCGTCAAAGTTTCTGGAAGGCCGTCTTGGGCCTACTTTGCACCCTCTGACCATGATGGAGGAGAATAAAGAGGGAAGGACACTTTTCAGGTCCTACACTCGGTTCCATGTCATTTCATCTAGGGATATTTTTTTTGCTGGGTTTTTTTACCGCAAATTATTTATCGAAAAAAAAACATCACATTTTTTCTTTTTGGGGGGGTTCCCACCCCCAACCCCCATTCCATTTCAGTTTATATTTATTACCAAAAACCCACATTCCATACATTGTATTTTTTGGGGGGCAGGGTTTTTTTTTTTTTTTGGATAAAAAATTTGCGGTAAAAAACCCTGTGAAAAAATGTCTCACGATGAAGATGTTGTACTCTGCACCTAATGCGGGCTAAGGAATGTGTTAGTGGAGGACAAACTTCAGAAGTGTCTGTACTGCCTGCACCCGGACCACAACGAGGATGGGTGTGAGATATGCCTGGGCTTCTCGAAGAAAACAAAGACAGGTATAGCAGGATGGCAGCATTGCTCACGTCGAGCAAGGCCCCTGACCCGTGCTCCGAGCAGGTTCATGCCTCACCCAGGACCGGTGGATCCGATGAGCGTTCTCCCTCTGAAAGAAGGTCGAAGTCCTTTGAGGATGTCTCATGCGTGGGGGTCCAAGAGAAGACCAAGAACCTCAAGGCCGATTCCGTCGGGTTTGCCGCTGTTGCAGGGTTGGGGACTTCCTCTTTGATCAAGATCCTCCTTGTGGGATGTTCTGACCCACTAGACTCTGCCCTGCAACATCACTGTGTGCTACTTTCATCAGAAACAACAGGATGGCCGCCAAAAAGCTCTGTGCTAAAAATCTCTGAGAAGTGCACAGGGAAAACTGAAAAATAGGCCGCCAGTCTATTTTGCCGGTGTCAGTGGTGGATCCGGAGACCACACTACCAAAACCTGTCATTGGGCTGCCGATAGAGTGAAATGGAATTATTTGAAAAGGCAGTGTTGATTTACCAGAAAAACACAGAAGTGCTTTAAAATCTGTTTTTCCTTGGCTGTTGAAAGTGCAAAATCATGGTTCCCAAACGTCAAAAAAGATCCAACATCCTTGTTGGGTGTTAAACTTCACTTTATTTAAAGAATCTACCTAAGTTCAATGTCAGGAGAAGCACATTTCATCACAAGAAAATCCACATTCAAAAAGCTGCTTGCCTGGAAAAATCAGTCGGATATGGGTGCAGTACCGCCGCTCGCCTGTGTCAGAGCTGTCATTTACTTATACTGTTAATTAAACTTGTACATTAAGATCAAATTGTGGAAAAGAAGAGACTTGCCATCAAAAGCAATATAGGTTGCTACAATTCAATTTCTATGTTTTAAAAAGCCTGCAATGAAGAGATCTGTGCGTATATCTGTTGAAAATGTAAAGTTTATTTTAGAAAAGACAATTTTAAAACCGTGTTTTAAAAGTGAACTAATGTTATCCACAGTACTTCAAAGGCATCTTCCCCCGCTCTCTGCTCAGGAACTGTCATTGAGTTGTTAATGGAGGTGGGAGGAGATTTTGGCCTGTTGCTCGGAGGAGAGACAAAAGACTTCCTTGATTGAAAAGATAATGAGGATTCAACTGTCAACAGAAAACAACTGCCAGCAGGAAGAGGCCAGGAGTGCTCTGGGCCCAGCCAAACCTTGGAGGCGGGACCAGACAGATTTGTGTATCTGGAACTGTAGAAAATATCTTTTTGAAAAAAGACTCATAGAAAACTGTGCCAAATTTGTAAAAATCTGTAATTTATAGGTTGTTCATATGAAAATGCTGCTCACTGTTTGAAACTTCTCTGAACTCTGCGATGTTGAGAGACCGGACTACCAAAATGTTGATGTTGTAGCAAATGCTAGAAATATGAAACTTCACAGGATTATGGCCAGATGTCATGCGCATATATGTACAAAAATGTGCACAGATCTGACACTGGGTAACCAACCAAAAGCTCGAAAAACTGTCATAATTGAACCGAATCCCACACTAAAATGAGACTCGGATGGATACGTGCCCTACTAAATCTGTGATGTGAATATGTATTATTAGCAAGTTGGTGATATTGTAAATATAATTTATGTGAAAAATAGATTTACTGTACTGAGACAAAGGAGTGGTACTCCCTGGATCGTAAAATGCAGCATCACTATGACACTAGATTTCCTTCTCAAATCAGGAGAGGGGAAATACTTTAACCAATAGGAATCCTAGATGGTGTGCTTAGTATAATTCAGCCTACCCACCCCTTTGGGAAATACATAAATAGAGACTGCTTAGGACCTAGGGAGACACAGATTCACCCATCAACTGATTTACTGGCGAAGCGACTGCAGGAGGAACCCAGATCCAAGACTCCAGAACTGTAAAAGCAGAAGGCCCAATTCCAAAGCTGAACCCTTCTCAGCTGGCCTTTAAAATCTTGAAACCTGATTTTAACCCCGGACTTCCAAGGGGCACACCAAAAATTGAACAGGCGGGCTGTGCTGATTCTGTTCCTTGCCAAGAACTCTTGCCAGACCCCAGAGATCCAAACCATTAGAGCAGAGGGGTAACCAGATAGCTGCAAACCAGAACCAACCCGTCAGATCCAGTTCAGAGGCCACGCAGAGACCAGAGTGCCGTGTTGAGTGCAGAACCGGGTGCCTGAATACTGTCCGGTGGGCTATCGGAATTCCAGTCACAAACCTTTGACCACTTTTTTGACGGGCCTATTCCAAACCATAGTTGTGAGTATCTAGCATAGAATTGTCCTAGCCAATCTCCTATCCTTAAGTAATCCGATTCAAAACCATTCTATCATATCCAGAACTGCATTGTAGAACCCTTCTTGTTTTTCTGAATCTTTCCCTCATCCATATAGTCCTTTGTTAATTGTAGTGATAATATCATCTTTGCGCTAATATATTTGCTGAAGAAAGACAAGTGTCTCGGTGGGTAAAAGTCGGAACAGAGGCGCCCTGATCTAGTGGCTGTTCCGTTCGGTATCTTGCATCTTCATAGCCCCCCTGGTGGAAAGAAAATCCTTGTTGGTAATTCAAAAGCGCATCTTTCATTTGAAAATCTTGACTCTTTTTGAGAAAAATAGACCTCTACTAAAACCTTCATAACTTCCATACCGTATATCCTCAGCTTTCAAACGAATCTAAAACCACATTCCAACTCCTTATAGTTTTGCCGCAATCGCATTTCGCGCACGCTGAAAAGTTTGCAGCAAATCTGCATTTGGCTCAATTTCATAACATGTCAAATAGCTATTCTTTGCATTCAACCTCTCAATTCAGATTCCAATCTGCTAGTTATTCAACCATCATTGCTAGTGTTTACCTGCAACTATACAAAGCGGCTCCCACTAGTTTTGAATCCAATTTAGAGAATTAAAGTCAATTTTCAGTGTTTTCCCCATTCATTACAAGCCACATTCAAAAGCATTTGACCTGTTTTGAAATCATTCCTGTTTCTCTCTGCTTGCTGGGGGGAATTGGGATTGAAACTGTATTGGTTGAGATTGTACATTCCTGAAACCCGTTTTCTTTCCTTCCATCTCTATATTGCATATTAGAGGGGATTAAGCAGTATCAGGGGGAAAGAGTGACATTGCATTTGAGTGAACCCACATCAAGTATTATTCCATGCTGCATTATTTTTCTTATCCATACTCATTCTGATTAAAGAGATTGTTGATTGTTGTGATATCACCCAATGCTGATCATTGTATAAATATAAATAGTGTGATATCTAGATATTGTTCAAATTCATAAGTGTGACATATATCTTGTTCAAATTCATAGAATAAATCTTTTAACTTTGCAAAACAGCCTGCTTCCTGGTTTAATGAGACCAGGGGGGGGGGGAGGGGACGAATTCAAAGAGGGGCTTGATATAAGGGTACATAATTCAGAAATAAAAGAACTTGTAGACAAACGTATATAATTATGGGTTCCAGCTGTGCATCACACGCTAGGCAGTGACTTAGGTGGAGTGCGGGGTTGAAATCACTTACATCCTCAAAGAGGAAGTCCCCCCACCTTGGCCAAGTTACGGGACAAATCAGAGAAACAAAGGCCAGAGGAAGAAAAGAAGGCCTCACAGCAGGCTCATCAGGCGCAGCCGAAGACTCCGTCGACTACTTGTGCAATATCCTCTGCAGTGAGTGCTACGGCAGGTGGTACCGACCCAACAAGAGTAGTCCCTACAGCGCAGAGAGTATCCCTGCCTGCCAGGCACAACAGGGCTGCCGAGGCAGTGGCAAAGGCTGAGGGCACCCCTGTAGGGCAGAGGGAAGGCACTGTAACGCTCACCTGATTCCCGTAGAGGCGCCGGTCTTGACTGGGCGTATACCGTATCTTCAAAGGTGATGTGTAACACACGGCTGGCTCTTTGGGCTGGACCTCTGTGCACTGTATGTCTGACTCGAAGGGTAAGATGTCTGCAGATAGAAAATATGGGATTAAGGAACTGGGTTATTGAATGTCTCTCTCTTCTTCCCTTTCTCTTCTCCTGTAGAACCCCAAAGGTTAACGCTCTCACCTTAGGTAAGTGAACGCCGTGCTCTCCATCTGCCTCGGGGCAGGGTGCTGTAACCAGTTTCTTCACTGGATAAGGGGAGCAGGCCTCTTGACTTCAGAGGACTGCTGTCTGTCGTTTACTGCACGAACGGTAAGTTTCGAGTAATTCTAATGTCTTTAAAGTCTTTAGTAATGATGTTTCTTGTTTTGCAGGGTTCCGGCGATGGCGGATGACGGGCTGAAGTGAGTTGAAGATGGAGCCCGTGTGATGAATAGAAGCGCCTGGAAGCACGTAAGTAAGCGCTTGTTGCCTGCTTCACGATGCGCTCTAACTGTCTTTTTATTTTGCAGGCACAAGTTCGGAGCGGCTGCAGGGTGCCGGAATACCCACTGGGTTAGATGTGGAAAGGAGTAATGGCACGTGAGTATTAAAGTTCCCCAATGTCTTTAAACGCACCTTGTTTTGTCTTTCAGATGCGGGATGCAGCGCCGAAGGCCTCCGGAGCGTGCGAAGAGTTGGTAAGCTTTTATCTTTCAGATGCCGGAATGCAGTGTGAAGACCTCCGGAGCGCACAAAGAGTAGGTAAGCCTTTGTCTTTCAGATGCCGGAATGCAGCGCGAGGCGTTGGTGACAGCCGATGGACCAGGTAAGTGAAGAGCTGTCACTGAAGACCGTAATGCTAACCTGTTCTTTCTTGTCTTTATAGGTGTTGCTGAAGACTGGATTCAGGATGGTAAGCCTTTTTCATTAGGCCCAGGATCAGATGCAGAAGACACGATGAGCGTTCTGCTGCAGAGGATGCAGAATAACGCAAAGCAAGATTCATCCATCGTGTGTGGTTTAAATAGCCTCCTGTAGTGCTTAGGTGTCTCCTTCCACAGCCACGCCTAGGTAAGAAAAGAGTTCCTGCTTTCCAGAAGAGTTCCAGTGTTCTGAATCTAGGGAGTGGCTCCTGCCCCACCCAACAGGAAAAGTAGTTCCAAACAGAAGAGGATTCGAGGCTCAACTGGCAGGCAAGTAAGCAGCATGGTCTGCTGCAGGTAAGTCCACCCAAGCATTATGAGCCCGGCGCTTCCAGCGCTGGGACTGGGCATATTTATGAGCCTGGTGCCACTGGCGCCAGGACTGGGTCCAAAAGGTCCCAATTGGGACTGGTTGGCACTCGGAACCTGGGTTATGGATCTGCTTCCAAGGGAGTTGGGAAAACCCTGACCTTTTGGAAGCAGAGATCATGACAGGCACCGGGTGAGGTCCCGGTACACTGCCCTTAGGAGGGAAAAAGCAGGGGGGTCGAGGAGGCCTCAAAGCAGGCCTCCAAGTTTTACATTCAGCCAATCTCATCCACAAACGATGATGACCAAGCATCCATCCATACAGTCCACGAGGAGGACGGCAGAGCAGGGCCTAGCACTCCATCATTACCTCCACAGCCGAGGGACATATCCATGGACATCCTATCAATTTTCCACACCCTAGTGATGGAGATCCAGAAAAGGTTGCCTCCAGCTCGGGCACCTGTTGTACCGCAGGCCCTTGACCAGCCTCCACGTAAGAGGAGGAAGCGTCATCCGATGCCGCAGCATCATCATTCTCTACCACGTTAGGATCCGACTCCACCAGCTGACCCGGATACACACACTGACACTGGTATGAAGACGGCCACGGAGACCAACGAAGATGAGGACTTCGTCCCGGCAGACAACGAATCGCTGCACCTGAATGCCCCTCATAGAGGCTCTCCACCAAACAAGGTAGGATCATTTCACTTGATCTCCACAGCCTCTGAGCTGTTCCAGCTAGTGCCTGAGGAAACCAAGAAGGCAGGCTTACTATATCAGCGAGTCCAAGAGGAAGATTACATTTGGGAGGAAGGCCTAGCCCTCATGAAGAACCTATGCATTGCTCCAACCAAACGAGGTTTGAAAAGAAATACAGGCTTCCGGACTCTGGACCCAAGTGCTTGAGGTCACAACCATCACCGGACTCGGTAGTGTCAGCCGCAAAAAAAAAAAAAAAAGTTCCGCCAACCCGGCCCTCCGCATCACCATTCCCCCTGGCTGTCTTGTCCCGATACGACTGGTAGCTTTGGTATAATCTGGGCCCTATCCTCCCTGACGACAAGGAAACAGGCTCTCGCCCTCTTTCAGGAAGGGGAGATGGCGTCTGACCATGCCATTACAGTGGCATTAGAAATCGCAGGCATGAACTTCTAACAGATGGGAAACGGAAGGCCACTAACTTTCGCCAGGTCATTCATGCGAAGGTGGTGGACTTGCCTTTCGACTGATCAAAATCTGTTCGGGAAGGCAGTTGACAAATCCCTTCAAGCCATAAAGACTGACACTGAGACGGCACGTTCCCTTAGCACTATGCAGCAGTATCGCTCGTCGTCTTCTCGGTCCTCCGGGGGAAAATCGAGCAGATAATCCAAGGGATACTCTACGTCGTACAGGCAATCTCCCCTGTTCTCCACGCAGGAAACCTACAGGGGTCACCCCCAGGGCTACGGTAGCGTAGGTCAGCGTCGCCGTCGCCCACAGGGCAGACCGCCGGCACCCAAGCAAGCCTGAACTGGCTAAGACGTCAGGCCCCACTTGTGCACCCCAGTGGGAGGCCAGTGGCCGAGGTTAATCAGCAAGTGGAAGAAGATCGCCACCGACAGATGGGTGCTGGATGCTCTCACCCAGGGACACACCTTGGAGTTCCAACGCAGGTCCCCATATATTCCACCAGTTGCCCATCAGGAGCAGCACATCCCTCTGCTCCTGGAAGAAGTGCGAGCCATGTTACAGAAAGGGGTGACAGAGCTCGTTCCCCAACGGCTCCAGGGTCCAGAGTCTATTCCAGATACTTTCTGGTCAGAAAGAAAATGGGTGGTTGGAGACCCATCCTGGACCTGCCCCGTCTAAACAAGTACTTGAAATCCCAAAACTTCAGGATGGTCACGTTGCAACATGTGCTCGGCCAACTGGAGGAAGGAGATTTCTTGACATCGTTGGACCTAGAGGATGCATACTTCCATGTCCCCAACCACAGGCAACATCGGAAGTTCCTACGGTTTGTGGTACAAGGCCAACACTACCAGTTCAAGGCCCTAGCTTTTGGCTTAGTCAGCCCCAAGGGTGTTCACAAAATGCCTGGCCCCAGTGGCGGCCCACTTGCATCTGCAGGGTGTGCACATATACCCGTACCTGGACGATTGGCTGATATGAGCCCGCTCCCAGGAACTGGCTGACCACAGGAAGGAGACAGTCCGGCTACTGACGGAGCTGGGGTTCTCCGTGAACTATCCGAAGTCCTGCTGAACACCATCGCAGAACGTGCTGTTTATCGGCACCAGACTCAAAACAATAGCATGCCTGGCATCCCTTTCAGAGGAGAGGCTAGCAGCCATTGAAGGGAAGGTACAGCGGCTGTCATTGACGCAGACGGCCACAATTCGGGCCATCAAGTCTTTGCTGGGCATGATGTTGTCCTGCATCTACCTCGTCCGTCTCTGCAGGTTGCAGATGCGAACCCCTCAGGAATTTTTGGATGGGATGCACGTTGGATACAAGTGTCCGGTAATTTTGCAGACAAGATCCCCCTCACCGAGGAGTTCTGGTGAACGATGGAGTGGTGGCGGCTACGCTCCCACATCGGCCAAGCGACGGGATTTGAAACTCCGCCGTGCCAGAAGACGGTCACCACGGATGCCTCTCTGGAGGGTTGAGGAGTTCACACTGGGCGTCTACATGGCAGAGTTCTGTGCCTTCCAAAGGAGAATAATATACACCAACAACCTGGAGTTACAGGCAGCGTTCTGGGCCCTCAAGTCTTTCCAACCATCTCTGCGAGGCATGTGGCGAGGAGCTTCATGGCCAAAACCACCACCATGTTTTACAACAGGAAGCAAGGGGGCACTCGATCCCCACCGCTCTCCAAGGAAGCTCAGGATTTGTGGAATTGGACCATCGGACAGTGGATGTTCCTTGTCCAGTTCCACCTTGCAGTCGCCAAGAACACCATCGCTGGGGGGCATCGTGAAATAGCCATTAAGATGGCAGCTCTTCTTTAAGCTCCGTTCAGAGCGAACGGCATAACAGGAATCTTGCAGCACCATCCTCGCCTACTATTATATGTGCAGTGGGACTGAGAAGCTGAAGAGTTTCTGATCCTGGCGATCCGTCCCCTGGCGCCATCCGACATCGAGAGCTGGTGTTTGAGCACACCGTTCTGGTGGCTGTATCCTGGGGCTTACCGGGCGGTGGAAGAGGAGCAAGTGCCCTAGATCTGCCTTCTTCAACACTGGTGCAGCTGCGATCTGCCCTGTCAGGCGGACAGTGAAAAGTCGGGCCCACTGCAGTGAATATCAGCGGACGGCCCAGTCTGAGGGGCGCAGGAGGCAAAGCTGCCCGCCCCCACCCTGCGTGTTTCCCTCACTGGTGCCCGGCTCACAGAACCATCCACTGGGCAGCGGTGACTCAGCACTGCTGTGTTTGTCCACGCTGTGCTATGGCGCTATTGTGAGAGATACTGCGATCTTTTGAGAACCAACACAGTGAGTGGGGAGAGGCGGTGGGGGCACTGTGCAATATAGCTGGCCTGTATTCACTGAGAGCGGCCCCCATTGTACCTTCTGACTTTGTGCTGGCACGGAGTGAGGCTGAGCTCACTGTGGTGCGAGAGAGACACTTGCATGGCCACTAAGCAACGACATGAATAAAGTGATGATGGTGACTTGTCTCTGCCCCAACCAAATGTCAATCCTCCACATAGAATACCACTACACATGAAGGGACTGCACGGGGGCCCTACTATTGTGCTTGGAATAACTGCTTGAAGGCTTTGGGGATTTTGTGTGGAGGATTTTGACCACTTACGCTGACCCCCTCTAACCCCCCCGGGTATAATAGGGGGGGTCCTAAGAACTTTACTGTCCAACTAAGCATTGACTGAAGACACTGCTAGGCCCAGGAAGGATCATTAGTGCGCACACTGAATCTGGTCACCCAGGACACTAGCTGAAGGCTATGCGAAAGGGCCTCCACACTGAATGCATTTCTGCGGTTGCCTCTGACAGTCCAACGACACTGCATCAGCACCTTTGGCGACTATAAGCTTCAAAGGGATGGAAAGGACCTGGTGGCTGGGGACACAACTGTTCAGCTTGAAACATGATGAGGGGAGCTGGGAGCAAGAAGGGGAGGCAGAATGGATGGCCATGATGGTGGCGCCAAAATCTTCGGAAACGGCGGCCACACTATCTACCATATTCTCAGCCACTGACACCCAAGCAGCGTCTGAACCGCTGAGTATGCAGTAAATACGTGATACTATAACATAAGGGTTCAATGCTGTCAATGGCAAGCTTGATGATATCACCACGACGGTCACCTCCATAAGGTCCCAACTTGAGAAGGAGACACAGACTAATGGAAGCTGAGAACAGAATCAGTATAACAGAGGACGATACCACAACCCTATAGAACACTGTGGTGACCCTGTCAAAAGACATGAAAATTGTAAAGGCCAAGTGCGACCACATGGAATCGAGATCTCTCAGGAATAATCTACGAATTTGTAGGGCTGCCGGAAGAGGCTCTTCCTGGCAATATGGAAATAGCGGTGGAGGAGCTACTTAGAGCACTACTGGGTGACACTGGTCTATTCCCTCATTTCACCATTGAGCGAGCCCTTTGAGCAGTGGCAGTCAAACCTAAACCTAGTGATTATCCCCAGCCTATTATCGCCCGTGTCATGAATTACAGAGACAAAGACCATATCCTGCGTCGGGCCAGAGAAATAGGAGACCTCCGTTATGAATCCAACGTTATACACATATACCCGCACTTTACAGTAGCTGTTCAGCAGGAACGTTGCTCATTCACCAGTGTGAAGAAACTTTTGCGAGAAAGAAATGTCTCCTATGCCATTGCGCGTCTGCAGTTTCAACATAACAATAAGACATTTTTCTTCAAGGTTCCGAGGGAGTTGGTATCCTTTATTGAAATGCATATACCTCTGCCCGACGCCCATCCCCCGTTCCAATGGTGCATCTCCTACATGAATGTAAATGTTCTCCGATAACATGCTTGCTGGCAATATGGGTCCATTGGAATGTCTGCTGTGTTGGGCTAGGCTTCATAAATTAGGCATTGTGAATCCAGATTTGTCCACCCGCTCTGTGCAGCAACAGCACCCACCTTGCGAGTGCAATGTGCTGTTTTGGGATGTTAATGTTGCGGGGGGTCTATCACTGCCACAGTTCGGGGTGCAGTGAGGGCAGTGTTGTGGGGCAGGAGGGCAACATTGTTGGGTTGGTTAAAATCACACTTGGTGAAACTTGGGAAGAGGCATGGTCTGTACACGATCAGGTATCCGCATTGGGGAGATCAGATGTCACACACATGCATGGTTTAAGCAATGGGTATGACCCAGAAATTGACGTCTCTAAGTTGGAATGTCAGGGGGTTGAGTAGTCCAATCCAGGCTTGTAAAATAGTTGTGTACGCTAATCAGAAGGGCACGCAAGTCGTCTTCCTGCAGGAGACACATGCATTAGACTAACAAGCCCTTGCCTTGGCACCGAGCTGGGGAACAAAGCAATATTACACCACCTACTCCACTTGCGCTGGGGGAGGCACTCATTTTGATAAATCGCTTGCTGCGCTTCATGCTACTTGATACTAAAGTTGACACTGAGGGCAGATATATCATGGTCCATGGGAATCCTACATAGAAAGGAAATCCTCCTGCTGAATGTTCATGGCCCCAGTATCAAAGACCTATGATAATCTGAGCTATGTGCCTCATACCCCCAGGCGCAGATAATGCTAGGTGGTGACTTAAACACTATATTGGACATCACGCTGGATCGGTCCGGCGCTACTAAACGTACGCTATCCAGGGCGGCTAGGGCAATACTGCGTGGTATGCAAACGCAGGGATTACTAGATGTTTGGAGGACACTGCAAGGTGGAAACCGGGAGTATTCATTCTAGTCCTCTGTACAGAATATGTACTCCTTCATAGATGTTTCTGGTATATGCCTCCTTGCTTAATATGGTTACTAAATATGTAATCCTGCCCCGCACCCTTTGGACTACTCCCCAATACTATTATTATTGGACTTCCGGCGGCATGGGCGACCCGTCCGCTATGGAGATTTAAGCCGGCTGCACTAATGGACACAGAATTCTCTGTGCATCTGCGTGAACAGATAGCAACTTTCTTCTAAAAAAAGAAATGTGGAGTCCGTTTCAACAGTGGCAACCTTATGGCAGGCCTTTAAGGTATTTGTCCAGGGTATTGCCATGTCGGCAGACTTCGGAGCCCTTAAAAGTATTAGGGGAGAATTGGCTAGAAAGGAGGCTGGCCTTGAGTCTCTGCAGCAGAAGGGAGGGTTGTCCCCCAACAAGGACCTACACCTCGAACCCTTGCACGCCTAATAAAATTGGAGTCTGGGAATGCGCACATACCCTATGTCCGAGCACCTGATGGTTCCATAGCTTACACTGACATCAATAAGGTCTTCTATGATTTCTACTGGGCCCTATACCAACCTAAGGGGAGTGCCTCAGTGAGCGAAACAGAGCATTATTTAAATGGGATACCCACCACTCTATTCTACAGTGCGATGCCAGACGTACTTGAGGAGCCCCTAACATTAGAAGAAATTCAGGCAGCTATAGCGGACCTCCCCGGAGGCAAGGCCTCTGGCTCGGATGGGTTGGTTGCTGAGTTCTATAAGGAGTACTCTGGCCTGCTGTCTCCATACTTATTACAACTTTGGGAAGAGGCGCTGGGTGTAGGGAGGGTTACCTAATTCAGTACGGGGAGCAATTATTATATTCCTGCTCAACCCTGACAAGACACCAGAGGAATGTGGGTCCTGTAGACCTCTGTCCCTCATCAATACGGATGCTAAAATATTCGCATAGATACTTGTGTTTATCCCCATTGATGGCCCATATGGTGCATCCCGATGAGGCGGGATTTATACCTGGCCGATCGACAGTACTGTGCCTCCGACGTCTGTACAATATCATGAGCCTGACTCCACCCGATGCACAAGTGGTGGTGGTGTCATTAGACATGCAAAAGGCCTTTGATACTGTCATGGCCATTCCTCTTCCAGGTGCTAACTAACTATGGATTCAGACCTAGATTTATATCCTGGGTGAAACTGCTCTGTACGGGCCTGTATGCCTGCGTGCTTAGGTACGAACGGTTGCAAGTCCCCGCTTCTGCAGTTACGAGGGGGTACCAGACAGGGGTGCCCATTATCTCCACTGTTATTCACACTAGTGATGGAACCACTGGCAGATAAGATACAGACTGAACATAGCCAGGCTGGCATAAAGATAGGAGGGAAATCGTAAGTCATGTCAGTGTATGCTGATGATACAGTACTGTATATAAAGGATCCTGAGGTTAATTTGGCTACAGTACTGGACACAGTGGTTGGTTTTGTTGCGCACTCCGGTCTTCACCGGAACAGCAGCAAATCTGAAATTATCCTCCTGACAAACGGGACGAAGGAACCCACTCACACAATGGGGTTAAAATGGGCTGCATACCCGGTTCGCTATCTGGGAATAGTGGTAACACACACTCCTGACCACGCCCGGGATCTGTACTATGTATCCTACTTGGGGGTCCTAAAGACTAAGCCACAAAAGTGGGGGAAGATACTGATGTCAATGGCAAGGAGGCTACCCCTAATTAAAATGATACTCCTCAAACTACTGTACATGTTCTACAATATTCCACTAAGGCCAGGCCGCGCGCTGTTTGGGGCAGCGTGTCTAAAATGGTTGCATCTGACCAGGCCATATGAAGAAGGGGTGGGTTTAATGCACCCGACTTCGAACTGTACTACATAATAGCACAGGTACATAACGCATCCTACTGGGCTGCATCGAACCTTATCTTATTGCACTCACGCTTGGACAAGGTACGTACTAGTCATGCCTCCTTAATCTCTTTACTGTTCAGTGGTTCATATGTCATGTCACCAGCTGGACCATGTGGTGGCAACCTGGAAAGCATGGAAGAAATTGATAGCAAGAGGGGCTCAGGCACCACTATGTGACAGGCTTCACCCCCTGTGGGGGAATCCCAATGCTTCCCCCGACTGAGGATGGAGGTTTAGTTAAAACCTAGAGTGCTGTAGGAGTCCATACGGCCAGGGATTTGTATATGGAGGGCCACTTTGTGGAGTGGGAGGTGTTGAGAACAACTGTGGGTGGAGACCCCATGCAAATACTTTAGTATTTGCATATGTGTGCCGCAGTGCAGGCATATTGGCCTGCATTCTCATAAGAGCCACCAATGCATCCGTGCTTATTATACATATTACAAAGGTCTACTGTTTAGAAAAGTGTCTCTGTACTTTACAAACTTGGACAATGGATGGCGCATTGTTAATTGTCCAAAGGGGTATCGTTGAACTGGAAGTTCAGACTCATACACTGCAAGGTTTTGAACAGACTATACTATCCCCCGGCAAGGCTTTACCTGTTTCAGACCGGTAGGGTTAATGTTTTCCCCAGATGACAATGCTCACCTGCTACATATGCTCTGGTCCTGGCCAAAACTATGTGTATACTGGAATGCTGTTAAAGCCACTTTGTCTGAGATACTGAAGGGGACAGCTGTACCTGTCTGCATGTGACTGCAGAAACAAAAATACAAGTGAAAGGGTTGGTAACACTGGTGCAACCCCCTACTGTTCGAACACCGGTAGCGCAGAAGAAATTATGAGTACTGCACTAGGGTGTATCAAATACTGTTTTTTATATGTAACAGCATCTGTTTTTGTATTGCTTTCAGTACAGTGCTAAACATCGCTGGTTTCAAAGTAACATCATTAACATAAGACAAAAAACATCAAGTCACAAGTAACATAAACAGTAAACGGAGTGCAGATCTCTACTGTCGATATGTGGAGACGGGTCAAGAATAAACAATTGAGACAAATGTACAAAATGGATGTTTGTACAAAACAGTGTGGAAATTGGTAACACTGTGGTTGGAAAGTTGGTCTTTAAGGTGTTTCGGCCATCTGTAGGGGCTGGATGCGCCTCATGTGTGATATGGCCTTCATCAGGACGGGGAACTGTATGGTTAGAATGTTCAGGAGGTGCTGTGGAATGGAAATGGCCACAGGTGTCAAGAGGGGATAAATCTCATCAGGCGAAGTCGCAGTGGACTCCTGAGCGTAGGTAGCTGTTGAATATATCTTGTGGTCTGGGTGATGTGGTAATGGATCGTCGGACTGTGTCCCCTCTGGTTTCCCTTGCCTCGAAGTAGGTAAATGTGCGATTAGTGGGCCAGGATCCTGCAGCTGATCCTAATCGGCGGAGCGGTTGTGATAGTAGCCTCCTTCTTACGTGGCGGCCCCAGCACAGCAGCGTTGCTAACCAGCAGCGTTGTCTTATTTTAAACTGTATGACGTTACTTTGAAACTGTACTGAAAGCAATACAAAAACAGATAATGTTACATATAAAAACCAGCATTTGATACACCCTAGTGCAGTACTCATAATTTCTTCTGCACTAATGGTGATCGAACAGTAGGGGATTGCACCAGTGTTTCCAACCCTTTCACTTGTTTTTGTTTCTCAAGTAGCCCTCCTGGGTAGAATAGGGTTTGTTCCAGGAGCCCTGATTTATTAATCTGCATGTGACTGCATACTTGGTTACACTGGCCAAATGGGTAAAATCCAGCGCTGGTGCTTGAACCTGGTTTTACTGCTGGCCAAGAGAGCTATCCTTATGAGATGGGCACATAAACAACCTCCCACAAAAGAGATATGGCTGAAGGATGTTGTCTGGACTAAAGACATTGAGGAACTGTATATTACCTTAATGCCAAATGTCACCAAACTTAAGGACATATGGTCTGATTTCCGGGCGTACCAAGCCGGGGTTGACCCAGCCCTCTGAAGTGAATTGTCAGTACCCCCAAACGTTATGATTTATGATGCATGTTTATAAGTGTAGATTTAACAAGATTGGATTATGATTTCGCCCTGCTTCTCAACTCAATGTGTGGTAATGTTGACGATGTATTCCAAGTGTAATAAATAAACAGTTAAAAAAAAAAATACATCACCGACTCCCTCAGCCATGAACTGTGCTTCTCCCATGAGTGGGAACCTCGTCAGGATCAGGTGGACCATCTGTTTGGCAAATGGGCCAGACCTAAGATCAATGTTCTTGCCACAGTGGAGAACTCCAAATGTCAGACGTTTGCCAGCAAATCCACCAACCGCTGAGCATGGGGGACGAGTTCTTCTTTTCGTATGAAGGTCTGTTTCTGTACGCCTTTCCCCCATTTCCTCTCATGCTATGTGTGATGAACACATTCAGACCGTGTCAGTGCAAGAGGATACTCATAGCCCCGGCGTGACTGAGGCAGATTTGGTATCTGGACCTACTCAGCCCATCTGTGTCACCTCCAGTCAAGTTGCTGGTACTTCCGGATCTGCTCACCAGGAAGAGGAGCACAATCCTTCATCACGACCCAGGACCTCTGAACCTGAAGGCATGGCTCCGGTGCCAGTCGCAGAAGATTACCCCTCTGAGTGGTCATGGCCCCACAGATGCATACTTCCATACTTGCTTTCCTTGGCAAAAGCTGGGCTGGCTCACACATCCATCAAGGTACACCTGGCGGCCATCTTACGCTACACCAGATCCCTGGTAAGATCCTTGTTGCGGTCCCACAGACGCATCAAGGAGTTTCTCAATGGGCGTTTCCAATCTTTCCCTCTGGTAAATGTGGCTGCCCCGGCATGGGGACTCAATGTGATCCTGACCAGACTCATGGGGGCACCTTTCAAACCTATTCATCAAGCCTCGCTCAGGTGTATCTTGTGGAAGACCACAGTCCTTGTGGCCATCACCTCAGCCAGACAGGTGGGTGAGATGCAGGCCCTATCCTGCAAGCAGCCGTATCTGACTTTTCATGAATTAAGGGTGGTACTGAGTATGCACCCCACTTTCATGCCATAGGTTCCGTCGGAATACCACCTCAACGTGCCTTTGATGTTGCCTATTTTCTTCCTGAACTCTTTGTTGCCAGCATAGAGGACCTTGCATTCACTGGACGTTGCTCGTGCCTTGAAGTTCTACGTGGCACGCACAAAGAGTTTTCGGAAGACTTCTCAATTGTTTGAACTTTGGACCTGTGCATCATGGCAAGGCCTTGTCCAAGGCTTCCATCTCAAGATGGCTCTCCGGCTGCATCATGCACTGTCATCGCCTGGCTAACTGGCCTCTGCCGGGCCGTCCGAGAGCCCACTCCACCAAAGCGATCGCCGGGATGATGATGTTTCTTTCTGGTGTGCCCCTGCTCGACATCTGCAGGGCTGCAACATGGAGGTCCACCATACCTTCACGAAATTCTACTCCGTCATCATGGATTCCAGGGAGGAGTCTAGACTCGGCCAGGCAGTGCTACGCAACCTGTTCACTTGAGAGAAGTCTGTTCCAGGGGTAATTGTCCATTGCTTCTGTTGAGCCTTGCCACCTCCCGTGGTTGTGTAATGTTGTACTGCTGTGTATTCGTTATTCATGAGCATGTGAATTCATGCTGGAGAAGGTTTAAATGACTTACCTGTAACTAAGGTTCTCCAGCAGGGGTCTGGCATAGATTCACTTGTGAACCCTCCCTCTGGGCCCTCTGCGGCTCTTCTTTGTCATACTGGCACTTTACGTGCTTACCAAATCGAAGATGGCAGCCAGAGGTGGGGCATAGGGAGAGGACTGTCATTGGATGGGGACAGTATGACCCAGTGGACAGTGATTGGTTTAAAGGAGAAATACAGTTTTAAAGTGAACGTTTTTTCTTTTACCAAGGATTCCCAGCCTGGCAACAGGGAATATTCATGAGCATGTGAATCCATGCCAGACCCATGCTGGAGAACAATAGTTACAGCTAAGTAACTTAAACCATACTACATGTGTGCACAATACTTCATAAAATGTAGCATATTACATTTCGCCATTAAAACTCAGTTTAATGTGTACTTTCATTGCAGATATGCATAAGCAATTTAAAACTTTGTTTCTAATAATATTATATAGGCATTCTTTAAACCCTCGGGCAATCTAGCTTTGTGTGATAGTGTAGAGTCATTGCACACAAGCCAATCTAACTCTGAGTGTACCGATGTAGTGAAATGTCCACTATGAATGGATGCACCCTCATGTATTATAACTGCACATGTTTTAAATATTTATTATGAACTGACACTTGAGAATTCATAAAGTTAAAAATGAGAGTACGAATCTTTGTACCATCCATTGTGTATCTATGGAACATGATTAAAAGGTACTTATTATAATAATTTAGATTTCAAAGTTATGATTGCAAATCACAACCACACTGACTGCATCTCATGTCATAATGAGCTTCTATTATCAGATCAGCAAAATGTACACTTTTCTGGTAGTGGAAGATACCCAATCCTTTCCAAAGAAATCAAAACAAATATCTTGTTTTGACATTGTGGACACTCACAGTTCCACTCATAAGACATTCGTATGAAATTTCCCACACTTGCTGTCTTTGTCTAACACCTCAAAAATGCTCACTAAAAATGTTTGGCCACTTTCTTAAGTATTTCTTGAAAAACCGTCTTTCTTTTTCTACACCTACTACATGTCGAATTGACATTGCATAATGTATGTGTTGTGGTCTTACATCTACCACCGTTTAAGACTTGAAAGTTCCATTCATAGTTATTTTCTGCAACATTTTTGCATGAGTGATGTCATTTGAAACAACATACACAAAGCTGCACATGAGTAACATTTAACTCGTGTTTCACTACTAAATCTACAATGGGAGTACTTCAGATGTACTTTATCCTCCAACACTGTTAGAATGCCTTCCTTTACAGAAGGTGCAGGAACAATTTTCTCTGAATGTATCTTTACCCGTTACCCGTACAAATGGCTATGTACTATTGCGCGCTATCACTGTACCCTACTCCCAGTATAGTCCCTGGGCTCCCCCACCTGCTCCCATCAGTCACTGGGCTCCCTCATCCCACTCATACCCAGTCCCTGGGCTCTCCCCACTCCACCACAGACCCTGGGCTCTCCCCAACCTGCTCCCACCACAGTCCCTGGGTGCCCCCAACCCCGTTTCAACACAGTCCAAGGGCCAGTGGGAGCTGGTGAATTTTAAGTGGAGGGGCATAAATATTTCCCACAAAAATGCGATAGAGCACAGGAAGGGAGTCCGAACCATTCAATGGGGGTTTGTGGGGGGATTGCTGTCCAGGAATTTGTTTTAAATAATGGGTTCCAATGTTGCATTTAAGAGCATACTTAAAAAATAAAATGGGCAAAAAGCCTTAACGTTTGCAATTCACCTTGCGAGGCCAAGGGGGAAAGCATGGTATTTTTGACGACATCTATGATAGATATCCAGTAAAAGAAATACCATCCATGTCCCCTGGGCTCCACAGTGCCTCAGGAGAGCCGACTTTTGCAGGTGGGTAGGGGGATTGTGCAACAAAGGCATTTTTAAAATGCCTTTGTTGTGCAACCCTCCTCCCCCCCCTCGCCAAAATCAGCTCAACGGGGACACACACACACACCCCACACACACACCACACACATCTCACACACACACTTCAATAACAAATAAATTAACATAAAGTACCTTCTGCAGGGGCCTGGCCGTGGGTGCTAAAATGCCCTGCTCCAGGTTGCTCTGTCCATATGTGCGAGGAGGCGCAGGAGCTCCCCCTCGCGCATACAGACATGCTGTGCCCCAGCCAGCATTTACAAAGAGCTATGCTAGGCTGGCAAAGCAAAATGCCCCAGCGTTGTATGGCTCAGTGAGCATGTGCAGCTGGGGAACTGATCTGTCACAGGGAAACGGTGTTTCCCATTGACAGTTCAGCCAGCCCAGGAGCCCTCCCTCAGCTGGAAAAAGCAGCTGAGGAAGTGATTATTGTTTCACTGGGCTGGCTCCTCTGCTCCTCCATAATGGGTGAGGGGGCCACTGGGGGGACGCCCCTTGCTCATTATGGATGAGCAGCCAGGCTCGGACTGGCCTATAGGGCAATAGGGCGATGCCCATACCAAAATGCTAGTGTAGGCCAGTCAAAATGGCCTACTTTTTTGGCCAATGTGGGCCAGTTTGTTGAGTTACTTCACTATGAAGCTAGTAGTGTTGACCATTGTTGCTGAATAAATATTCTTTAAATTTCACAAAATGCTTACATTTTAACAAAAAACACCCCCTTGGGTACTATTCAAACAGTCTGTGACTAAAGGAATGAATAGCCATTTGCAACTGCGTGCCACTTTTTCATTGGTGCGTGAGACAGTTTTATGATCCAGTTCGACCATGTGAGCCCCCTGCCCGTTTCCTCCAATCTAAAAAATGGAGCAAAAGATAAACAAAAATATGGTTAGTTGCCAGTTCTATTTTGCAGTTGATCTAGGAACCCAAGATCCTAAATCTCTTTTACTGGGAGTAACTTAAATATCACTACTCGGTGCACACCATAATGTGCACCAAAAAGCCAGTACATGTAGTGCAATTGTCAACTATCGTCTCCTTCAGCACACAGATACAGATGGAAAGTTGTCTGTGTTGTTCCTATCGTCTACTCGAGTTTCGGCTACAGTGGTCTGCTAGCAAGCAGCGGGACCAGCCTCATCGGGCCGAGGTACAAAGGTGGAGCAGTGAGAGCCTCTTGACACTTGGTCGAGGATCCTCGTTGGAATGGTCCTCATGTGCAAGTCCACAATGAATACTGAATCATGTGTTCAATGGAAAGCAGCACGCCTTCACGTAGCTCGGCTGTGATTCGAAAAACCTCGCTCTACTGTGGGCGCATACCAGTGCGACCCCTGGTCGGGGCGTCCCGCTGGGCAAATGTCAGGGCAGTGCTGGAAGATCATTCTGACTCTGTTCTAACGACTGTAGACTGCCTCATATTAATAGTAAGCTCCTTATATTCAAAATAATTCCATAGATTGACATTCCCAATACTACTGATTCGTTTTTTTGACTATCCTTTGATTGAAGAATCTTGAAGACTGGTTGACCTTTCACAGGAGTTAACTCTAACAACTCTCCAAAAGCTAGGACATACAAAACATCATAGTCAGCCCTCTACACCTCTTGCCTTCCCAAGTGAATGAAAGCTACCATCAAGTTAGACACCATACTCACCTCATCCACAATCAAGGCATTTAATTTGTTTCAGAACTCACCTTACTTGTGCTGCATTTGATGCAAGTTTCTGATTTTCAAGTTCATCATGCTGACTGGTAGCATCAACAACTGATGTAAGGTAACACCACCTATATTGAATGCTGCTAAACCTGTAGGAGCAGTCAATACATGACACAGAGCAGTCGGTCAAGT
This sequence comes from Ambystoma mexicanum, assembly GCF_040938575.1. Classification (NCBI taxonomy): domain Eukaryota; kingdom Metazoa; phylum Chordata; class Amphibia; order Caudata; family Ambystomatidae; genus Ambystoma; species Ambystoma mexicanum. The sequence continues at coordinate 526,944,776 of NC_090930.1, forward strand.
GTTGTATAATTACTCTCAATGCATGTATTAGAAATTATTTTTCTGGTTAGCCTGTCCACTAACATAAATAAAGGGTTGTAGTGCACAAAGGAACATTCGTTTATCATGTTTAAGACCATGCAAAAAACAATCTATCTTCTCATAAATTTCTTTCTGCTCTTCATTTAGCCTATTTACTAACGTTCCCACATTTTTATGTCAAGGTTTTATTTGTTGCATTGCACTCTCCACTTCTTCCACGGCAAGCTCAACATCTGTTTCAATAATCTGATCGCCTAACACATTTTCACTCCTTTCAACAGATTCTTCACTGCCCTCAGGGGTATCCTTTGCCAATTCAGCTGCCAAAAGTTCTTCTTGGCTTATTTCTTTTTGCAGTATTTCCAAGCTATTCAAACTTTGTGTATGTGAAATTTACTTTATTTGCAAGAAATGACTCTTCAAAAGGTTGAAAAGTTTTAAAACTTCAAAGCAGATCACTCGTCAGTGGTGGTTGTGGTGGGAGAGGAAGGAGGAGTGGCAGGAGAAGGGAGGACATTTATGATAGAGGGCAGGTACTGATCAAGTAGTTGCGAACCTTGGGCCATGGTAGTGCCATTGAGATAGACAATAATGATGCACCTAGAGGATGAGAAGAATGCCAGGAGTACTTCCCATCTAGTGCCACCATTAACGGGTGAGGATGAGAAAGGGGAGAGAGTGGAGACCAGGTGGGGGGATCCATAGGCTAGGGGAAAGAAACAGAAAAGAGGATGTCATTAATAGTCTGCCTCGATGTAGAATTGACATAGGTGTCAGCAATAGGTAGGCCTGGGTTAGAGTCCAGGAGAGCCTTTTTCAACGTTTTTCTTCCAGACTTTGTGAGAGAGGATGGATAGGTGATAGAGTAGCAGTTGGAATGGATAGGGGAGCTAGAGAGTGCAATGGTAGGAGCGCAGGAGAGAGACAAACGGGGGAGCTGCACATTGCACAACTATCACTATTGTTCCCAAACTGTGGAACATCTTTAACCCACAAAACCATATGTATATGTGGATCTCCACATCCTTGGTACTCTTTCCGTCAAAAGTAATGTTGCACAGTACCTAACGGACCATTTTGTTTATTGCATATAAAATGTAACGTTGCTAGAAATCGGTGATGAAAGAATCTAGATACACTAACAGGGTCCATGGCACACAATTCTGCTGGTGTTATATGTAATATACCTTCTTTGCTTGAGATTACTTTTACAAATTCATTCTGCAAGATCATCCCAACCATACTTGGCACAACTTGAACTCACAAACCAAGTTGCAGGACACATGTTTCGGAGCAAGCATCAAACCCCTGATTGTCTTCTATACAAATATTCTTTGGTTTCTCTCATTGTGGCAAGGATATTGGTAATTATGCCTTCTAGGACTTCATCCTTTTGTTGTACCATATCATTTGCCAAAACATTTTTAAATCTAGTTCCCATTTGAAGTGTATGAGTAACAGAAAAGCACTGTGTTAAAAATTCACTTTCATAGAGTAAGTGAAAAATATATTCAATATTGGTGCGAAATCTGGAATCCTCCAAATACATATATATTCAATGGTATTCTGAGCAAGAAATGGGGACTTTCTGATCCAATCTGCCACCTTTTCGAGCGGGGAAAAAGCATAAGGAACCACACGTTTTTTTCCCCAGGCATTGACTTGTTTGTTTGATTTGATATAATTCAAGACCATCACCCATCACTTCACGTGAGTGTAGAGGATGAATAGTGTAATGCTGAAACTGTTACCTTCAGCAACAGTAAGACGCTGAAATTGACCTTCACTGTTCTTCTCTAGTAATTCAACATCAAGTATTGACAAGTTTGGTACATTCAGTCTGTCTTTATACTGTTCATTGTGATTGACTAGAAACTGTAAAGCTCCCTTTACCTTTGTGATATTTATAAGCTGTTGCCATACGTTTCTGTCCTTTGTTTTGGTGAATGGTGTTGCTACAAAGAATCATTGTCACGTTTCACCCCCACAGTGTTCACTTTTACTTGCAAGTGTACAGGTAAATACACAGTTTTCCCTAAAAAGTCAGTGCAAGGTGTGAAAAGTAGTTGCAATGTCTGTTTGTAGTCTAACAATAACCTGAAAAAGATGAACAGTTTGCAACGCAATCACCTCAAACATGTTCACATTTTGAAGCACAACCGGAATTTCAGGCACATCCATGTTGTTCAATGTGCTTCTTGAAGGAATCTTTCCTCTTTTTAAAACGGTGACACAGTATCTGCACAAATAGTGCATCGCTTGTAGGGACACGCTCCTCTACAAAAATACAGATAAAGGTTCTTCTAAACATCATTTGCAAAGTCTGTTACTTTGTCTTCTATGTACTATTTTTGGAGTTGTTTTTTGTTGAATGTGTGTCGATAGGACACACAAACATACTTGGGTTTTTCACTTGAAGACGACTCAAAAATTGCCCTTCCTTGGCATGCTCATTAACAATTATATCCATGGAAAAAGAATTAAGATCATTTTGGCCACTTCATACAAGTGATTCTTCTACATGGAAATCCTATTTGAGATGAATGTTTTTTACCATCTGAAAGATGGAAGCTAAACTTTCTATACTTTTAAGTAGTCAACACCTTATTTAACAGTACAAGTGACATACATGGTGCGTTCACTTGTACAGTTTAAGAAGATACCGTATTTTGCTGTGATGTGCAGCTAGCATATTATGTGGTGAAACACACTGACACAGCTCCCTTTCTCAAGGCAAGCCACATAGTGCCCCAGAAGTCCAGTTTTTTTGTGGACTTCCGTTATCACTTTTCAGCAGCATCTTAATTTGTCGTAACATTTGAATTTTTGTGTAAAAATTATAGCCATTTCTTTAAAGGTTTACAAGAGTCCATGTTAATATTAAGGAAGTACATTTCAATGTTCTTACTGATATTGAACCGTGCCCTCATTCATTTTCCATTGATTTTTTGGAATTCTTATCTCTCAGAAATTATATTACCTTTCACTTCATATACTCGTCCAGTTTCTGCAATAGCAAGAGTCCCATTGCATTTTTTAATGTAACTCTCTTCAAAGAAAAATGTTTCTGTATGTGAAGTGTGTATCCAGTCTCGTCCAAACACATCACAAGTTTTCTTGTGTAAGTACACAAATTGAAACTTTTTCGTAGAATGCCTTTGTACTCTAATTTTTTTTTAATTGTTCAACACTAAAATGAAAAATGTCCTTTTCAATGATTGCCTCTAATTTCTTTTTCTGCAAGTAACGCTTGATCACATGAACATGATCTGATTTTACAGAATATGAAACTTCAGTCTCAACAGTTTTGAGATATAGAAACTATACTTCACTGCAAATACTCTTCCTTTCTTCTGTTTCATAAAGCCCATTTTTAATTTATACTCAAGAAGAAAAAAAAACATAAATCTTAAAATTCAAGACCAATGTACACACATCAAGCATTGAATTTGGAATCAGTGTAGTAATAAATGAGTTGAAAATTGTAATTAACCAGCAGAATAAAAACTTAGTTTATGCACAATACATAGTTTTCACTTTTTCTGCTATTATGTAATTATTTAATGCCAACTGTAAGACACAAATCATCTCCTGCAACACAGGTAGGAAAAGGGCACATAGCTGAGGCTTACTGTTAATGTACCCACCCCATCATGCTCCATACTAATACCTGTACCCATTCAAAATGCGTCTTTCCACTCAATGCTTCTTTAATTAAAGACACATCTGCTTACTGTTCACACCCAATATATATTATTGAAAGCAAGATGTTACAAAGTTAGATGGTGTTGATACACCCAAGCAAAAGCCTCCTTGACCAATGCTTTAATGCATACCATTTACATCACAGCTCAGATTCAAGCCTTTGTATGAACAAGAGAATGGCTGACTGTACTTACATTCAGAATATCTGCTGAAATGGATTAGCATGCTTACACACAACATAAAGGCCCTGCAACCTACAGCCTTCAATATGTTGTGGCCTACAACTCTCATAATCCCTCAATTTTCACTGTACCAGCTAATGCTGCTTTAAATTGTACAAAAAACATATGAGAACAGATTACAGAACCCAACATATTTGTATTGAATTGTTGCAATCCATTCCTATTGTATAGCCTTGGAGTGACCATCACCTTATGTTATGAAGGCCTCAAGATGTAGTAACAGCAGATAGTCATTTTATAAAATCATGTGTGCAAATTATACTAACCTATGTAACAATTCACAGGATCTCATCACTTCTCCCCACCGGGGAGCCCTTCCCTGTGAGGCTAGGGAGGAGAGCCTGCTATGCAACAATCCCCCCTAGGAGTGGCAGTAAGCAGGACATCACTGGGAGAGACTCCCCTCCTGGGCATAAGGACTTTCCAAGTCACTTCATAAGGAACCTTATAGTACCACCAAAATCACCTGAGAACCGTCATCCAGAAATCCCCTTTATTTACTGTTCTATCCCACAAAATGACTCTCAGGAAGATACAACTGGGAAGAAGAACATCATGTCGGAAATGAAGATTGCTCAAGGGTTGGCAGCCAACCACACCGAGACTAAGAAAATGGAGCGAGGAGTAAAAAATGCTCCATTAAAGCAGAAGGACTACGCGTTGCAACTTGGGCGGAACCAGCTGACTGTAAATAAAAAGGAAGGACTAAAGCAAAGTGTTAGGAACCCAAGCAGTTTCAAAGTTGGAAATGCAGAGAAAGCCGTGAAAACTGGGAGAACAAGGGTCGAGCGAACAGCTGCAACAACCTGACTAGGGAAGCAGAGGGATGACAGTCAATCCCCACGCAGGTAGAGGAGTTACTGGCCGTGGCACAACCCATGAAGGGTGAACCGGTTGGTCCAGGAACAGTACTGATACCCCCGAGGGCCGAAGGGCAAGGGCGCACCGCTGAAGGGCAACAGAAATCGAAGACGTGGAAGTTGAGCATCTGAAGAAGGGCACCCGGGCACCTCAGGATGACCTGGCAACGGTAACCCAAAGGAAGAGAGGTACCTGGTGTAGCGGGAGGGTCAGTAGAAGGCCAGAACTGTGCATCTGGACACCTCATGCTCGTCTCAGTTATTGTGAATACCGAATAGAAAGTAACAAGAGCATTGAGATACCTCAAACTCGTCCCAGTTGTCAGAAGGAAAATAACAAAAAGAGTGAAAAGAGAAAAGGGACACAGCATATTCATCCCAGTGCCTTTGAACACTATAAAGAGTGAAGAGATATAGGAGACTTGACACAGTCATAGAAAGGGGTGCGAGTACCACAGAGAGAGTGAAAAGTATCAAGGGATTTGTCGCACTCATTCTTGCGATAGTGAAGACGTTCAAGGAAGTAAAACCTACAGAAAGTCTCTGTGTACCTTTCGCACAAACAGTGATTGTTATAAGAGCATTAATGAAATCTTTGAAACGCAAACAACCCAATACCAGAACTGCAAGATACAAATGTCGAGTGTACCAAGAGAGAAATTCCAGCAATCTCAGTGAACTAGGACCCAATACTCTGCACTAAGAGACTTAAAAGCTGTAGCTAATCTACGGAAGGGGGTCTAGGAGGAGGAAGACTAACTTAGAAGAATTAAAGCGATTGGTTTAAATTATTACAAATAACAATTTCAAATTGAAATACTGAAGCTAGATAAGCCTGTCCAGGAGAAGGTAGTCCTTCTCCTAGACCCCTTTTTATTTTTGATGGTTTTGATAAGTGGTGGGGTCAGCCTAGGATAGCTTGTGGACAGAGGATGGACTATTGATTTTGACTGCCATACTGCCCACGAGCACCCTAGTTAGTTTTTGGTTAGTGAGGGCAAACCCTTACATTGGGGATAGGCCTTTTTATTATTATTTAGGAATGCCACCAGTTTGGGATTTTCAGTAGGCTTGAGAAATGCATTTGTCTGGTACTGCCGTGGTGATATGAAGTGGCCTTTGATGGTAGCACCTGCAGAATGGTGCAATTAACTGAGCATATAATAGCAGTGGCTGGTAAAAGTTAATAGTTATCCATTAGCTATTAGCTTGCCACTGCTTTTATTTATTTTTTTTTTTTTACTGTATACTGCATATAAAAATGCTGGAGATCCCTATGGGTTCCACCAACTTTATGCAGCAGCCTACAGTGATCCATTCTACATGCTCCATGCCATGCAAGCATGACAGGGAATGTGCACAATTATAATTAAACCTTCCCTGAAAGGTTTCAAGGTTGCGTAGGGGTTAACTAACAATTGTTCAGAATTACGAATGCATCTTTCCCAATATGCAATCATGTCTATAACGGTTACATTTCTATTATGAGTGCTGTTTATCATGTAAGCGTGCCAAACAGTGTTCACAATAAAAAAAAATAACCTGGCTGTCACGTCAGCATGACAGCTACCATGGACTCACTTTGCATTATAGAATGCAAATATGAAAACGGGTGCACATGTATATACACCAACATTTGACCTGTTGGTTTAGCCCCCACAGTGCAAATGCAAAGATTTGGCAACAAGAACCTTAGAAAAACTCACTATTAATTTAGCGGGTCCCCATCATGAAATGAGGTACAATCAATTTAAAAACATACTACATTACAAAACATCAACTGTGTAAAAAACAGCACTTGGTGTAAAAGCACAGTTAAAGCCAGTTAATTCCTTGACAACTGTTACCTATGTCCCATGAACTGAAAAAGAAAACTACTTCAAAATGTTGGAACTATACTTTAAAGCCTATGACTCGCACTACATTATATCATTATAAATGCAATGCAAACTGACTATATAAAAGCCCACATAAGTAACATAATACCACATTTCTCTCTTCACAAACATTAAACTGTGAGAAGCATACATTTATTCTAACCATATCAATAAACACACTCCACCCAAGGGTACGATGTTCATTCATCACCGGTTTTCTTTCGCGCAGCACTTTTTTTGCCAAAAATGTTTGACGCAAAAAAATCTTCAAAAAATATGGGGGGGGGAGTGAGGGCATATAAGGGGTTGGGAGGGGGATGTATAGGGAATACATATAAATAGGGGAGGGGGTAATTGGGGGACCCCCTGTGATGCTGAAAATGCATTGGAGGGACAGGGCCTTCCTGTCCTTATTCTGTAGTCCTTTTTCGTGCATGTTCTGTGTTATTCTCTGCCCAGGAGTCCATGTGGGACTCCTGGCAGTGCAGCTCTTCCTCTTTTTGGTTTGGTGTACAGACCCTTGGGATTCCCTTATGGCACCCATGGGTGGGGGTACAACCTGTACCCCTAGTGTATGTTTTTGGGCACCTGTGTGTGGCCCACAGAGCAGGTTATAGGCTGGTGGCAGCTCCATGCTGAATTTGACAGGTGCTCTGAGTATCCTCCATTTTGGGATACCTAGGCCCTGCCATTAGAAAAAGTTGATTCCTGATAGGAGACAAGATAGCCCCTGTGGCCTCTTGCTTTCTAATGTCAGTTACCTTGTTTTTCCCCAAAGTCCTGGGAAGCCCTGACTCTGTCCCTTCCCCCTGACTGGCTGTTGGGTGGAAGTTCCATATATGGTGTTGTGGGGGAAGTCCAGGCCAGACTAGCTGGAGCCTTCCCAGTAACTGTATGTTGTGGGTACACCAATGGGGTGGGACCTGGGTCAATGGAGTGTATGACCAATATGCACTTCTTGTTATGGGTGTCTGGTTTATGGTATGTGACGCAAAGACTGAGACAGCCCTGCCCGAAACTGGGATGAATGCAGTGTTGAGTGCTGAATGGCAGAGTGCTTGTCCCAATACACATTCCTTGTTGTGATTGTCTAGAGGGAGGAGAATGGCCTGAATACAATGTGAGCCTGATTGGCTGACTGCCTGCATGATTGGCCTTCTGGTTGATAGGTTGCCTCATTGTGACCCAGCAGAGTGAATGAGAGACCAAACAGTATATCTGGGAACCTCTCACTGATGGAAATTGTTCAGAAGCTGAAGTTGATACTTGATGCTTAACCTTGAAGCTCACTGGAAGAAGAATTGCTGCTGCTGTCTTTCACCAATCTGAAAGCTGCTGTGCCTTCAAGGAACTGATCCAAGAGAGGACCTGGCTAGGAAACCTCTCCCTGAGCTACGAGGGACAATCGTGCACCAGCTAACCTTCGCCGAACCGCCCTGGAAGTCAGTCCTCGAAAGGCTGGGACCGGAGACGGGGAACGCAGCAGAACCATGAAGCGAAGCGCATCACGGTCAACGACGGTCAGCGTTGACCAGAGCCGCAACGCTCCATTGATTAAGAACACTTTGAACGAATGCCTATGAGCTTTGGCGTGGTAGAAGTATAACAACTTATTTTTTTTTTATTTTGTTTGGCTGAAAAATTCAACCTTTCAAAATTACTCCTTTAGTTACAGCATGATTAAAAAAGTGATTAATACAAAAGAATACATTACATTGTTTTTCTACAACATTACAGACAAACACTATTATAGTGTATCATCACGCTACAACAAATATTTAAAATAAGACAAGTATGATCAAAAATTCATTAACATAAGATAAGATACAGTTTTTAGTAAAAGAAACAATCTGTTTGATAGAATGTTTAGAATCACATTTGAATTGAACAAAATCTATTACAAAACATAAAACAGTGCAGTTTTTCAATTTTCATTAAAAGAAAAATGACGCGGCAGAATTGTTTTTATGAACTGCGTAAGCGCAATATATATCAGTTCTGTTGCTCGTGATTAGTAGACTCCATATTTCATAAGAAGAACGATCACATGAAAATTGCAATACATTGCGGAAATAGTATAATAACATAACAACGAAGGACTCCCTTGCTCATCACCGACGACCGCTTTGTCCTGCCGGAGAAAGTCAAGGCCGCTGATGCACCGAGGAGATTCTGCCGGTGGGTTTCCCGCCACCCGAAGACCACAATGACGCTGACGACCCGGCGCCCTTGCTGGGTTCTTCAGTAACTCTTTGCGGCAACAAACTATCTTTGTTGAGGTGCCCGGCACGCCTCATTTTAACAGGACGTCCACAACCGATCGTCGACGAGCACCGCCTGGACCGAAGCTGCTGCCTTGACACGTTCGCCCTTGTTCACCATTTCCTCATGGGATCTCGACGATCCGTGGCTCCTGCCTTAAAGGAAGCCGCTCAAGAAGAATCAGTCGACAACCAGACGTCTAACTCTGCCATTCCAGGCACATTGGGCTGGTAGAACTATTTAGAAGGAAATAAGACTCTAATAGATAATATATGGACTGGGCTTGTGTTATCTTTTACAGGTTGCCAAGGTTGGGGGGGTACACACAGAACTGTGCCTGACGGTAGGGGCCCAGCATTGTGCCAATTGTCTAACCACTTGTTTTCCTCCTTTGTCTCTCGTCGATACCTTTTGCTATATTGATTTGTATGCCATTTGAAACTGGCAGCAGTTGGTGCATTTTAGTGGAATCACGAGTAATAGTGGTACCACATTGAGATTGTATATATTTACCATTTTAGAATTGCCGGAGCACAAAGTGTGTTATTGTGATTGTGTATATAATTGAAGCCTTATTTATATTAAGAACTGTGTTTTCCCTAACATAGTGTGTGGACATTCCTTTGTTGGTGCTTGGGAACTACACTGTACTTAGGAACCAGCCTGCATCACCTCCTGGAGCTAAGCCTTGATTGCTTGTCCATTGCTACCAACGATGGAGAATCTTGGCTGGGGTGCTCTGTGCTTCGACTCTGCCATATGGAGAGCAGAAGTACAGATAACCCCCCTCCAGTGTTTACATCCCCGTACCCGCCCCCAGAAAAACTGGCTGAACATAGAACCCCCACCCAAGCTTTCAATTTATACATGTAGTTAGAAAATACATTTGTGGCAAACTTCTAAATGCTGCAATATATGTTTCTGTCACAAAGCACTTCAACCCATATTACACAAATGTAATATTCAATATAGAAAATCCATGAGCAATGCTTCAATGCATTAAATTTTTTGCGCCACAGCTCACTATCAAGCATATGTATGGCAAAGAGAACAAATAAAACACTACTTGCATTTACACCGCTCCCTCCTCCTGTGCCACACAAATGATCCAGCATGTGTGCTGAAAAGTATTTGCATTGTTACCCACAACTTAAAGGCACTGCAACCTGCAGCGTTTCATATGTACTGATAAGTCCCTTCTCCCTTCCTCCCTACTTGTGGGCGTCCCAACATGGGGACTGTACCGGAACCTTTGGCAGCAAAAAATGAGTTTCCCCTTTAAATTTAGTATAGTGCGTGGGGGCACAGCCTCGGGCATGGGAATGCCCAGCCGAGGCCCATCCGAGACCCCACCCTCCGGTGCCAAACCTCAGTCCCTTTTTCCGCACGGACAGTGTCGGACCTGGCAGCCAGCACAGAGACCTTTTTAATTTAGCTTTCCGCTTGCTTCCGGTTGTTTTATTCAATTATTTCACTTCCCTTCGGTTCCTCACCTCCACGGCGCGCATGTCAGCTGCAAGAGGATTTACGAGATGTGCCTCTTGTGACTGCTCCTTCCCGGCCTCGGACCCCCAAGCACTCTTCCTTGAGTATTTGGGGCCCGACCACCGCTGGGAATAATTGTGGCCTGCAGCGCTCAGTCACAGGGCATTGAATAATAGTTTGTTGCAGTGGAGGGGGATCTTCCACACTTCTACTCCACCCAACCTTAAGGACTTTGTCTCTGGGACTCCTCGCCAAAACAAGGCAGGACAGGACCTCTGTTCAGCATGACTCCACAACACGGAGACTCTTCCTTGGGGTTCCCACAGGTCAGGGTTCTTTGCATTCATGTTCTGGCAGGCCTGAGGCCTCTAAGGCTACCTACCGGCTCCGAAGCCAAGGGGCCTGGAGGATCTTCCAGGCGGTCCGGGGACAGACCTGAGGCCTTCCAGGCTACCGGCTGCCAAGCCGAGGGGTCCAGGGGCCCTCTACCCCACAGGGTAAGAGACCACAGAGTGCCAACTCCAAGAGGCGTTCTTAGGCTAGATCCAGCACGGCTACCGGCACAGGTGGCGAGGGCCTGTATCCTACCAGAGCGCACTCTGAGGCAGTCATCCAGGACGTTTCGACTACCGGCCATCTGGCTGAGGGCTCAGCACCTACCAGAGGGATCGCTGAGGTCAACGCCTCAGCTTCGGGTACAAGACCATAGCTGTTCCTCTCATGTTTGAGGCCTCTCTTGGCTCAGGACTGCCGGGCCCTCCCACTCAGGACGTGGTGCAAGGCTACAAAATGGCAGAGCGGCACGTGGCGGAGCCTGCCAGGCAGGTGGCTATCTTGGATCTGGCTCAGGGCCCACCACTGCTTTTGCCCATTGAGTGGGCTTTGCAGGACGATTGCAGCCCCCTTCCCTCTGGAAGCAGCAGCAGAGCCTATGGTGCAGGGTTTTGGTGCCCTCAGAGGTACATCTACAAAATCACTACTCTACAGCTACATGCACCAGGCGCCTCAGCGCTTTGACCATGAGCGGAGGCCCAGTGCCTCGAATGGCAGGACTCCTAGATAACCGACGGCTAGTGAGGACCGCTTCTTCAAACAATTCCTCTTCCTCATGCATTCCCCTCAGATGAAGGGGCTCCTGCAGGACACTCTAAAGGAGGTTATCCCCCAAGCCTTGCCTCCTTGGCCCCCTCCCCTGGGTACTCCAGTTCCTCCGGCTCTCCCGGTCCCTCCTCTGGTTCAGGCTCTACCGGTCATGCTCACCCCTCCACCTCCTACTGTACAACCAAGGTCTCCCCCCTCAACAGCCGTTGGACTTGTCTGCAGCTCTGGACCTGGGGAGGACCCCTGCGCCACCTGTGTCCCAGGGCACAGATTCTGCTCGGCCTGTGAAAAGGGGTTGGGAGGAGAGGACTACGATGATGATGACTCACAGGACGATGAGCCCTCGGCATCCGTTAAGGCCTTTCATGACATCTTCCAGGACCTGGCGGAGTTCTTGGGTGTCCCTCCATCTGAGGAAGCCCCCCAGGAGTCAGATGTGCTCGCAGAGGTCTTGGGAAATGTTAGGCAGAAACCTGTGCAGTTCCCTTAGGGACCACTGCAAAAGGCTTAGGACTACAGGTGTTGTCAGTAAACCCAATTGGTAGCAGTCTGTACCACCCAGATTTAACTGGTAGCTGTGGCTGAGCAGCCAGACGTCTCTCAAGAAGAGTTAGACAGTATCTAGAGTATACAAAATAGGTACAGAGATACAGTAGCACAAGCAAACACTGACCAGAGCTTGGGTATAAAAGTATATCATTATTTATTTAAAAACACACTTGTAAAATACACTACACTAATATGGCAAGCAAGTTCAAACACAGTCACTATCAATATATATACATCCCTAATTACTTATTGAACAAGTCTTAGTTAAAACACCACTTATTTGCAGACAGAGGTGAGCACTTAACCTAAGATGGCACTCCAATAAGTTAGTTAAAAAGGGAGGGAAAAGGTAGAATTGGGACAGCACAATACCAGCACTTTTTAAAAGAACCACAGCAAGTCAGAAAAAGGCAGGGTCTACTGTTGGAGCAAGAAGTTTCATAGGCCAGGCCCACTTGGAGAGAGCAAGGCGGAATGTGTCCAAGATCGCACAGTGGAATAGTACTTTAAAATGTTTTTGCAGATAGTTCAAAAAGGGTTGGATCAGTTCAGAAAAAGTTAGTTAGCAGGTCCCAAGTCACCCCAGGATAGAGAGTCAAGGATTTACGGGACACCTTGAACAGTCTGTTGCAAGGGAGACCATGTGGGACACGGTACCTGAAATGATGAGAAAGCTCCAGCGGGGGCAGTTGTTCCTGGCAGCGGGTGCAAGTCGGTGCATCGTCCAGGGGAAGAGAAGATCTCGACGTGGAGGAAAGCTGGAGGTCGTTGCACTGCCAGGGAAGAAACCAGCCGCGGAGTTTCCTGGTTAAAAGGTACTACCCTTTTATTTGCGGTAGTGGTGAAGCGTGGTTATCCAGCCCCCGGGGTGCTTGGCACGGGCGATTCGACCATGAGACGATCCAGGAAGGATCAGTTCAGAGGAAGAAGACTCTCCGGGATGAAGATCTTCTCTGTCGTTGGGAAGTGGTGAGACGGTTCAGCAGGGCTCCACCGGTGGTGTCGTCGTTGCAGGTCGGCTCAGCTTCTCCCTCTTCGGATTCTTTGGTCCTGTGGCAACTTCAGAAGTTCCAGTCCCCAAAGCCCTGCTTTTATGCAGAAAACCCCTATTCATCAGTCCTAGCTGTCAGTCAAACATGCTAAGTGGTGAGCCGGGCGGCTCACCACTGGGCCAATCACACAAGAGTGCGACTTGAGTTGCTGAGGAAACTCAGTCCAGGGTGCCTAAACCCCCCTCCCACACATCCTGTAGACCCAGACAGAGTGGCACCACTTTTGGTGGCTTCGGTGCAGAAGCCTGCCAAAAGTGGAACAAAGGGCTCAACTTGGGTTGGAGTTAGAGGCGAACACAAACGCCATTTTAAAACCGGGTCTGGCAAAAAGACCCAACCGGGGAATAAATATTAAATAAATAACCCGGCGGTATCTTTAACATTGCACCAAAAAAGTGGTGCGTTTAAAATGAATGGGAAAATCCCATAGGAAATATTCCGATGGAATATTTCAGGTGGTAACCACTGCCACCAGCCAGAAACTCAACGAGAGGGGACTGCACAGTGCCCCCTCGAAAAACAGACCCAGGGACAATCTAATTACCCCTACCAGTACTTCCACAATATGATGGTTTGTACTGGTTCTGTTCACAATTTAAGACTAGTAAAGTCACTAGTAAATGGTGACTTTACATGCCCTGGGAGACAGTAGTCAGTCCCAGGGTATGGAGTCTGTTTGGGGGTCACTATGACACCCCTGTGTTACTGCATTGAGGGTGCTGTGTAACACACTTACCAAAAATACATGAAACCCTATGGAGTAAAAGACCCCATAGCCCATAGAACACATTACAAAGTCAAAGGATATCTCAAATCATGTCTAAGAGTGGGAGAAAAAGAGCAGGAGAAAAAAAGAAACCCCAAAAATCCAGAAAAGCTGCCGGGGACTTACTAGGTTTGGGAAATTAGCCTTAACAGAGAATTCTCCCTAACAGGAAAACACACCACGACCCAGTCTGGCATTCCACTCCAGAAGGATGTGCTACAGGTGGAGGTGGCGCAGAAGGTCTGGGAGAAGCCCAGGGCCAACACCTAGATGAACAAGTTGGACAGCAGGTTTAGGCTGACGACCGGAAGCCAATCCTCCTTGCCTCCCACCCGCAGCCTTATTCCTTTGTGATGGCCGTGGCCTTGTTATATTCTAAACCATTGTCTTCATCGTCTTCCTCCATGGGAGCCACCTCCAGTTGCCTCTCCAAGGAGGACAAAGTCCTCGAGTCCTTGGGAAAGCGCTGTTAATCCATCTCAGAACTGCATCTGTGGAAGCCCAACGTGGACGCCCTCTGGGCCGCGGCTAACCTGAAGCTGTGGCGAGAGCTCAGGGAATTTCTGCCAGACCTCCATTCGGACGAACGAGCCTTCTTCAAGGCCGGTCTGGCAGATGTCCGGGCGATTGCAAAGCAGAGGATTTTGTCTTGAGGTCGAGATGAGAAGGATGGCCTGGATGCACGCCACAAAGATTTCATCTGATGTGCAGGAGCGTATCCTAGATCTGCCCTTCGAGGGCATGGAGCTTTTTTCATTCGTCCACTGATGACGAACGGACAAAGAAAAAAAACCTAATTGAAACCACAAAGTCCTTGGCTATCCTGACAAAGCTGGCCCAGAAATCCTTCCCTCAATCCCCGGGTAGGACCGAGTTTAAACCCCAAACTTTCTCTGTCTTCAAGGGTTTCAAAGACCGTGGTACGCTGAGGCCTGACAGGTCACCCTGCAACGACCAAAGGAAGCAGCAGAGGACGTTGCATGGGTACTCCTACGTCCTGTCCCTTTTCCTCCATACTGTATGGGCGTCCCTCACTAGGCACTGGAGACTGAACCTTTTTTACCAGAAAAACATCTTCCTCTTTGAATTTAGATATGCGCGGGGGCACGACGGTGGGAGCATGCGCTCCCTTGACTCCGCCCACCAGCGTCACTTCTCAGTCCTCTTTTCTGCCTCGACTGGAACGGACCGCTTTCACCAGCGCTCCTGGCTTAGGCCTCCGGCCTAGTAATTCCACACGCTCTTCCCCGGAGAAGTGCTTTTGTCTTTTTCTTCTTTTTCAGTCAGGCACCCCTCTGTCCTTTGGCACCACGCTCCTCCACGGCGCATGTTTGACGGGCCTCAGCAGATGTCCACTCTGCGAGGGTCTCTTCCTTACGTCTGATCCCCACGCTCTCTGCCTCCGCTGCCTTGACCCCGACCACGGCTGGGAAGGCTGTAATGCGTGCAACGTGCTAACACAGCGCTCTCTGAAGAACAGATTGGCAAATTGGAGGGAGTTCTTCGGGGAGTTGCCTCCAGAGGACCTAAAGGAGTTAGTTAAACAGAAGACCAGGCCCAAGGTTGGTGCACTGTTGTCATCCGCACCCCGCAAAGGTGACTCCTTCCCCAAGAATCACACGAGCGGGAGGGACCGATCGCGTCCTAGTACCAGAACACATTCCGAAGCTGCCTCAGTTACCGGCCAACAGGCCGAGGGGTCGCGAGATCCTACCGGTGACACCGCTGAGGGACCGCAAGGTTCTATTACCGGGTCTCAACCCTAGGGGCTACGACCTAATACCGGACTGATATCTGAGGGGGTGCCTGTATGCAGCACTACCAACGCCACAGCTGAGGGCACTCTGCCTACTAGGCCCTGTCCTGAGATGCAGGGTAGGCCTCAACCTCCACAGCCCCGCGTCCTGGAATAAGCCGGGCCCAGCACGGCAAACTCCACAATGCAGGCACATGGCATGCAGCCGGACAAAATGGCCACCAGGTGAGACAAAATGGCGGCTTGCTCGACACCATCCCCCTTGGGGGACCAGGTAGGGGAACGAGTTTACAGGTGAGACTGGTTGTCGCCTGGCACTTGGCGCAGGGTAAACCATCTGCGTCGCAGGGCAGCTTGAACCCGCCACATACATCAAGACAGGGTGCGCCCAATTCCCATCAACCTCAGGGCCCCACGCTTATGCCTGCTCCACCAAGTGCTCCTCCGGCCTGTGAAGACAGGTTTTTTGAGAAATTCCTGACTTGCATGAGGTCCCTGCAGATGAGCATCATCCTTAGAGATATTATCAGGGACATGCTCCCTCCATTACAACTGCTAGCACCCACGGCCACCCCTCCCTTGGGTCTAGCGCCTCCTGTCCCAACGCAGTCCCAGCTGCCTGCACCAGTGCCTATGTCACCGGCTCCCATGCCTCTACCAGTAACAGCAGCCCCTTATCCACTGCCGCAGCAGCCTCCAGCGCCTATCAGTCTGCCACAGCTCCTTGCTCCCAGCCCTTCCCGTCGCACTGGACCAGCAGGACACACTGGTGGACACGGATGAAGAGGAGGACCCAGACACGCCATTGTTGGCCAAGGCCTTTCATGAACGGCTGGCTGGCCTGGCGGAGTACTTGGAGATTCCACAGCCAGAGGTGGAACAACCAGAGGCCGGGAATTGGCAGAGGTTCTCACTCTACGCCCCACAGCTGGAACGGGAATTCCAATGCAGATGGACGTGGTGGCGATTGCCAAAAAAGATGTCTCAAACCACACTCTACACAGCCTACCAATAGGCACATCAACCCCATGTTTAGGCAAATGGAGGGAGACCCCCCTCTTACTGTTGGTGCACCCCCCAGCCACACTCCTCTGTGTTTGCCTCAGCTTCACTCTACTCCAAGCCACAATCATCCTTGGCTACATCAGCCTCTGCACTCTTGGGTAAGGAGGAGGAGATCCTGGAAGCATATGGAAAGAAAGTCTATTCCAACGCTTCTCTGCATCTGTGCCAGTCCAATGCTGATGCAATGCTGGCTGCAGTCAATCAATGGCTCTGGCCGATTTCCTTCTTGAGCTACCTGTGCGTGGAGCCAGACGCGCTTCAAGGCTTGGCTGGCTGAAACCAAAATAGTTGCACAGGACATAATGGAGTCCACGGTGGCTCACATTGACACCTCTGGGCGTGCCATATGTATTGCTACCGATATGAGAAGAACGGCCTGGCTACTGGCTACGAAGTTCAACCCTGATGTCCAGGAGCGTATACTGGAACTTCCTTTCGAGGGGGGGCAATCTGTTCCACTCTACTATGGACGAGGAACTAGATAAGAAGAAAAATAGTTTGCAGACTGCCAAGTCTTTATCGATCCTCCCTAAGTCCCCCCCCCCAAGGCATATAGCGAGGTGCACCAGTGCTCAGACAAGGGTCGGTCTTTCAGAGGCTTCAGGGGCTTCCGAGAGAGACGGTCCAGGCAACCGGGCAGATCCCTGAGCCAGCACAAGGGGCAAGCGGCACAAGGCGGCTCACAAGAGCTTTTTCCAGTACCCCTCCTCAGAGGGCAAAAAAGCATGATGCAACCATCCTGTTCCATGAGTCTCTGGTGGGAGGCAGGCTTGCCCTTCACTCTCAACGCTGGCAGACGAGGTTCACGGACCCGTGGATCCTTTCAGTAGTATCCACTGGTTTCCGGCTACCTATCCCTCTCTCCACCCCTCCACTCCCCCAGATTGGTACAGCAACTCTGTTGGCGGAAATGTGCACGCTTGTAGAGTGTCAGGCAGTGGAGTAAGTCCCAGCCTCACAGCGGGGTCTGGGCTTCTATTCATGGATTCTTGCCGTACACAAGAGGAACCAGGCTGGCCTGAGAGTTGTGTTGGACCTTTCCACCTTGAACCTTTCCCTCGCTCTCCAAAAGTTCAAGATGGTTACCCCAGCTCTTATAGCGGAGATATTGTGTGTGGGAGACTGGATTTGCTCCCTGGATCTGAAGGATGCCTACCTACACGTCTTGATCTGGCAACCCCATCGGTCCTTTCTGAGGTTCAGGATCATGGGCTTCCACTTTAAATACAAGGTTCTACCCTTTGGCCTCAATTCGGCCCCCGGGGTCTTTACAAAACTGATGAACGACTGGCTCGTCAGGGCAAGATCTCCGGAGGCAGTCCACCACACTGCCTCTGCCCTCATGAATAAACTGCACAAGCTGGGAAGTTCCATCATCTCAAGAAATCACAGTTGGAACCCATGCAGAGTCTTGCCTTTCTGGGCCTCATCTGGAATACGAGCTCTGAGAGGATTTTCCCCTCAGAAGACAAGATCACAGCCATCAAGATGGCCACAGGGCATTTTCTCAGCAGAGCAGTGACCTTGGTCTGGTGGTACCAACACCTCCTGGGTATCATGGCAGCATGTCTGTTTGCATCCTGGTAGGGACAGGGCTGGGGCTCATTGGACGATGCTATGCAGATCCAGTGGAACAGCATATGCCTTCCCTCCGACCCCCTGCTGGTCCACAGGGTAATCTGCAAGATCTGGGAAGCCTGGCACCTACGTATCATCCTGATAGCTCTGTGGTGGCCAGCAAGACCATGGTTCTCAGAACTATTCAGCCTGTCGGATCAGGCCCTGGTGCACCTTCTGCTGGGCCCAGCACACCTACTCTCTCAGCAGAGAGGGACAGTCATCCACCCCGCCCCCCAGAAGTTAGCCCTCGCAGCGTGGTACCTGAACAGGTCACACTGAGGCATCTGCAGCTGTCGCAAGCTAACCTGGACATTATACAGAGGGGCTAGGAGCGATGCTACCAGAAGCCGGTACAAAAGCAAGTGAACTAGGTTTTGTCACTGGGCAGAATCAAGGGAGGTCGATCTGTTGTCCTGCAAGTTGGAAGATGTGTTATCCTTCTCCGTGCACCTCGCACACTCAGGGGTGCAGGTAGACACATGACGCACCTATCTGGCGGCTATTGGAGCCTACAGGAACTCAGAATAGGAGGTATTTTCATCTTTTAATCTAGTGGTTAAAAGACCCTTGGCGGGCTGACCATGCTTTACCCACCCATGAAGAAACCACACCGTTTGTGGGACCTCAACGTGGTCTTGGGTGCACTGGCGCATAAACCATTCAAAACTATGGCGTCCGCGGACATCAGGCTAGTCACCATTTAGAAGACACTCATGGTGAGCCTTACCTTGGCACACCGGATCAGTGAAATCCAGGTGCTGGTGGCTTCAGAGCCTTATACCATTTTCATAAGGACAAGGTGGTGCTTAGAACTCAACCCGCATTCTTACATAAGGTTGTCTCCTCGTTTCACCAACTTTCTTCGTGGACCCCAAGGATGACGCTCAGAGGGCATTGCACTGTCTGGATGTCAGGCGTGCGCTGAGATACTACCTTGACGGGATCAAGAGCTTCTGCAAATCAGATTTTCTTTGTCACCTTCGGTGGGTCAAAGCCGGCTGTCAGGCCTCCAAGGCTTCCATAGCAAGGTGGATGGTTATGGCCATCAAGGAGGCGTAAGAGGGGCAGCACAAACCTCTTCCAGCGAATATGCATGGCCACGCAATCAGAGCTAAAACCACAGCGGTTGCGTTCCACAGGCACGTGCCGTGGCAGGTTATAAGCAAGATGGCTACCTAGGCTATGCCCTCAGCCTTCTGCAAGCACTACTGCTTGGATGCCGGCGCCAGGTCGGACGCAGCATTTGGTCAGGCATTATTAAGGATCTTGTTTTCCAAAGAGGGACGGGACGTAGGAGTAATTAGAAGTTACTCACCGTAATGACTAACGTACTCCTAGTCCATAGTCCCCTTTCCCCCATACGTCTCACCATCCTCCACTCTCAATAATGCTGGTGTCATTAGGCAATGTTAATATTGTCGATGCGTCAAAGATGACTGAGGAGTGGTGCTGGTGGGCAGAGTCAGGGAGCGCACGCTCCCAGGGCCGCGCCCCGCGCGCTTCTACATTTTAATGGGGAAGATGTTTTTTCCGGTGAAAAAGGTTCCATCTCCCGTCCCTAGCGGGGGACGTCCATACAGTATGGAGGAAAGGGGACTATGGACTAGGAGTATGTTAGTCACTACGGTGAGTAACTTATTTTTTTCCTCTGCCCCCGCCTTTGACACCAAGAAGCAGTGACGTCGGGGTACACAGCTTGCCTCTGAGGAGCCGTTTTGCTCTGTTTCAGGACACCTGGAAGCGTCTTTTCAGCAACCCGTGGGTTCTGTCCGTAGTGTCCATGGGCTTCAGCCTTCCTCTGCCTCTATCCTCGTCTCCTCCTCTCGTCGGATTGCGTCCCCGGCTCCTTTACGGGAGGTCCTTTCGCTCTAGAAGATGCAGGCAAGAGAACTGGTTCCTCCTGTAGACAGGGGCTTACTATTCCAGGATTTTTGTGGTACCCAAGAACAACCCGGCTGGCCTGAGGGTAGTCCTGGACAGTTATGCCAATCTCAGGAACTGGTCTTCCTAGGGGTGCGTTGGAACACCACTGTTCAGTGGGTGTTCCCCATATCTGAGAGGCTTATGTCCCTCTGCAAGGGGGTGTGGTACTTTCTGGCGAACTCGACCACCTCAGCTTGGTGGTTCCAGCACATTCTGGGCCTGATGGCCTCCTGCGTGAAGACTGTGCAGCACAGCTGTCTCAAGATGATGCGCTTCCAGCTCCACCTGGTGGGCAACTGGGATCAGGAGAAGTGTCTCAGTCGGACAGAATCCCAATACCACTGCCCCTTTTGCCCGATCTTCGCTGGTGGCTGATGTATGGCAATGTTTCAGTGGGAGTCCCCTTTACCCGACCACATCCTACCCTGGTGGTGACGAAGGACTCCTCTCTTTCGTGCTGTGGGGCTACTCTGGAGGACTATGCGATTCATGAAGCATGGCATGGTCTAGTAGGGAGGCCGCCCTCATACATATCAATTTGCTCGAACTCAGGGCAGTGGGCCTGGCCCTCAAGGTGTTTTTGCCCCTAATCAGGGAGAAGTCGGTTCTGGGCAGGACGGACAATTCTATTACAATATTTTACCTCATCAAGCAGGGTGGCACACATTCCCCCCCTCCTTTGCACGGAGGCGGTTTCGATCTGGCAATGGGCCTTTACAGATAGGATCTGGATTTCTGCAGACCACCTGACGGGGGACAGCAATGCAGAAGCGGATCAGCTGAGTCGCTTGGGGTTCATCACCTACGAATGGGAGTTGCACAGTGACTCCTTGTTGCCCGTGTTCCAGCGTTATCGCAGACCTGGACTTGTTCGCTTCTTGCCTGAATGCCAAGTGTCCCCAGTTTGCCTCATGGGCAGGTCAGGGTCGGGGATCACTGGGAGACACCGACAGATCTGCTGGCAAGGCCGCAGGTGTTACTCATTCCCACCCACCCTTCTGCTCCAGCGGACCGTCTACAAGTTCTGGGCTTCCGCGGGTTGCCACCTCATCCTGGTTTTCCACCACTGGCGTTCGTGACACTGGTTTTCGGATCTGTGCAGTTGTTCTCCCAAGGTCCCGTCCATCTTCTGGTCACCAGCAGGGGCTTCACAGCAGGGTGGTGCAGTGGAGCATTTGGACCCGGCCAAACTGGCCCTGGCGGAATTGGCACCTGATCAACTGAGGCTTTAACATGCTCAATTTTTAGATGACAACTGGGACATCATTCAGCAGGCCAGGAGGCCCTCGACTCAGTCCCAGTATAAAAGCGAATGGACTAGGTTCTGCCATTGGGCTTGCGAAGGTTCTGGACCCTGTTACCTGTCCTCGGTATGACATACTGGCTATTTCAGCACACCTAGCTCGTTCTGGAGTTCAGGTGGATACTTGCTGCACGTATTTGGGGGGCATCAGGGAATTCCCCTGAGCATGTGTTTTCGGCAGCCAACCCGGTGGTTAAGGCACACCTTAAGGGGTTGGCTAGGCTTTTTTCTCCAGTACATAGGCCGCTCCCGGTCTGGGACCTCAATGTGGTTCTTGCAGCTTTGCAATGCAAGCCTTTCGAGCCGATGGTCTCCATGAACATCCGCTTGGTGACACCGAAGACTGTTTTATTGGTAGCTCTCACCTCTGCGCAGGACTAATGAGCTGCAGACATTGTCTATGTGCAATCCCTTCACCACGTTTCACAGCGACACGGTCATCTTGCGCACTCACCCAAACTTCTTTCCCAAGGTGGTCTCTGTTTCATCTTCCCGAACCCACACTCTGAGGCAGAGAGGGCCCTACATTCCTTGGACCTCAAGAGAGTTCTCAAGTTTTAATTCTCTAAGATGAAATCCTTCAGGAAGTCTGAGGCATTGTGACTTTTGGGGCTCCTCCCCCGGCTCTTAGGTTTCCAAGGCTTCCATCGCCCATTGGATGGTCCAGGCCATTTCAAAGGCCTACACGGCCATGGGAAAACCTGTTCCTGAGGGGATTCCTGCTTCTGCGGTCAGAGCTAAGAAGGCGGCTACTTGGGCCACTCCGTCGGCCTTCTGTAAACACTATTCGCTGGACACCAGCTCCAGGTGATGCAGAGTTTGGTCAAACGGTTCTGAAGAACCTTTTCGCTTCATCCTAGATATGAGGTAGGTTGTCGCAGCTCCACCCTATGTTATTGTTTGGTGGAATCACCCACAAGGATGGACGAAAGGGGACGGGACGTATGAGTAATTGAAGTTACTCCCTGTAGTGACTAGAGTACTCCTAGTCCCCTTTACTCCATACGTCCCACCCACCTAGCCCCGCTAGAATGACTTATAAGTAATATGACTAGCTAGGTATCTATGATGTTTTCAAAGGGGACTGAGGTGAGGCGCCGGAGGGTGGGGCCTCTGCAAGACTTTCTCCCACCTGAGGGCACGCCCATGCGCCCTATACTAAGTTTAAAGGGGAAGCTAATTATTTCACTGCCAAATGTTCCGGTACTGTGCCCATGTTGGGGGATGCCCACAAGGATGGAGGAAAGGGGTCTATGGGTACTGTGAGACAGGCATGGTATCAAGTGAGTCAGACTCAAAATGGTTTGTTTGAAAACCTTTATTTACTAAGGTTGCTGGCCTGACTGGCCCCCACTCTAAATGAGTAATTCCCTTAACTGATGTTTCTAAGAGCCGTTGTTGTCTAATAGTCCAAAATAAAAGTCAGTCTTTGTCTAAACCTATGCTGGCCCTCACACTGTACAAAAATGTGATGGGCAGTCTTTTAAAAAGGAACAATAGTGGATCAACAAAAAGTAGGAAAGCAAAGTTCAGGTGGTCTTCTCACTAGGTGTTGTTTGGTCAATGTCACACAAATGAGTTCAATAAACAGAGCTGTTCGTGAGATCTTCTCCACAGGCCCCTTGTAGTTATTCCAACTACCTTCAGTGTCTTTCAGTTCCTTTGGGTTTCCTTCCGCAAGCTTTGGCTTATTCAAGTTTCAAAACACCATACAAGAAAATGTAACACTGTTTATTTTTGTGAGCTTCTTAGGGTTCCTTTCCCCACGCTTCAATCCTTTCAACACTACAACCAAACTAACAAGTGTCCAACTTGGTTGGGCCTCCTAGGGTTCCCTTCCCTAAGCTCAGGCCCCTTCCAACTTTTAAACACAGTCACTGTTATCAGGAAGCATTCTTAGGTAAGCCTCTGAGGGTTCCATTCCCCAAGCCTAAACCTCTTTCAGCTTTAAAATAGAATACATAATATATCAAAGTTCCTTCTTGATTTCAAAGTCTCAGGATGCCCTCCCTCAGGTTTTGGCCCCTCTAATTCAAAACACAAATTCAGCTGTTCAGGCTGTACCTTTTTCTTATTGACAATCTTTTCCACATGCCATCCTTTCATGGGGTAGAATCCGAGGCTTTCGAAAATGCCAGGCTCTTTGCTTTTCCTAAGCATGTCCTCTCTGACCCTTTTTACCCCTCTTTGTTTTCTTACTCTTACTTTTCATGATACACTTCTTCTCTTCAGATGCTTCCTGCACCCCTGTACTACTTCTTTCATTTCTGTGCACACTTGGCAGTGTTTATTATTGCTTTTCTTATCTTGCCCCTGGCACTTGTCCTTTACTCTCCTCGTGCTACTTTGCACCCTCTTTTCTATTTTCCTTTTTATTGTTCCCCTGGCACCTTTCCTTGTCCCCTCTCGTGACCCTCTCTTCTCCCTTATGGACCACTCGCACCCTTGTGCCTTCTTTAATGCCTCTTACTTTCCGCTCCGATCAGTCTTTAGCTCGCCTTCTGCTCAGATCTGCTTTCAGCTACGATTTTAGCTTTTACGCTTTCTACTTCGCTCTTGCTTTCAGCTTTTACACTTTCCTTTCCTTGCAGTTCTGTGCCGCTTTTACTGGCTGTGCCTTTCTCCCGCTCCGCTCTCATCCAAATGCATGCACTCAAGTTTCTCTCATGTTCTCCACGAAACTCACTGGGCAGCGTGGCATTAAGAAGCGGTTCCTCCAGGAAATGTGGGGTTACTGTCAGGGTCTCACCACCTGGCCCTCTGGCACCATTGGGGTCGGCACAGGCCCCTAAGGTAACAAGCACTCTCCTGAACCTGGCTGGTAGAATGCCGGTTGCGCTTCTCTGGCTCCCTGGAGGCATGGCTTCCTCGCCACAGTGCAGCCCTTTATCCATAATGAGCCAGCGTCTCCGTGTGCCGTCCTCCTCCAGCCTGCAGCTCCTGCTTCTCTCTGCTCCTGGGCTCCTCCGGTCTGGACTGCATGGCCAGCTCGATCATTTCTGTGTGCATGACCACACCCTTTTATAGTGAACAAACCAGTCAAGTGGAGTTGGGTGTAATTAGTTACTATTGAATGGCTGACCTTGCCTGACTCTATTAGTGGAACAACCCGAGTTATTTCTATGGTAGGTTTCCCTTACTTTCCCCATGTTATTCCTATGGGTAAGTGCCCTGAATTCATCCTCTCCTATCGGACTTAACCCTATGACGAGACCTGGATCTGTATAGTCAGAGGTGAGAGGGGCATGAAGCACCCAAAGGGGCTGTAGTTAGACGTCTACATGAGCAGCTTTCGGAATCTGCCATATGGAGCTTTCCCGGCTGCGCTCATTCCCTGTGCCTGATGGTGAACGCTATACTATTTGTTGGTTCTTTTGTGTTTCTTTGTTTCTTTCACTGTTTTAGTGGGGTTTGCATAGGGTGGGGGTGGGGTTTAGAGTGCTGGTAAGTTGTTGTTTCTGGTGTGGGCGTGGGGTGGGAATGTGTGGGGTTTATGTTAACAAGATGTTAACATTTGTTGTTTGCAGTTGGGGAGATAGGAATGGCTAAATACCGAAGCGTATGTATACAATTAATTGCTCTGAGGGGGGGCGGGGGGAGTGCTGGTCGCCGCCGGTGGCTCCATTATTGGCCCTGATGCTATTGTATAAATGCTCCCAAGGGATTTTAAACAATTCACTGCATGGAGACCAATGATGCACCTCGTGGTCACAATATAACCCTAACATTGTTAACCTGGAATATACAGGGCTTCGCTAATGGGAAGAAATAATGACTGATCTCAAACTATGCCAAAAACCATGGGGTTAACATCCTTTGTCTGCAAGAAACCCACTTAGCACAAGATAGTACGGTTCCCAACCTGACAGGGTGGGGGATACATAGATACGGTGCACCATATTCGCGCACTCCTGGGGAATTGCCACATATATACATCAGTCACTAGAATTCAAACTGCATTCTCAAATTGGAGATGAGGAAGGTAGGCACCTATTGCTTGCAGGCGTGATTGCGGGCTGGCTGGTCCTCATTATGAACATATACACCCCAGATACTGACAGTCCAGACTTTTTTCAGTGCTTTGCCGCAGTTACATAAATTCCCAAACTATGAGGTCATTTGGGCAGGGGACTTAAATATAACCATCTTCTTAGACCTAGATAGATCCTCAATGACTCAACATTATCTCCCGAAATCCACCCAGAAATGGGCAGCCATAGCGGACTACCATGACCTCCATGATGCCTGGCGACTTCTGCACCCCACTACTAGAGAATATTCCTACTACTCGGGGGGAACATGGCAGTTCGTCTCTGATCGATTATGTTATGGTGACTTCAGATGTAGGCCGAGATATTGTGATCGCCCAAATTCTCCCCCAAACCCTCTCTAACCACTCTCCAGTGTTGGTCAGCTTTCATGGCCCAAGTCGTTCTCCCAGACACTTGAGATGGCGTTTCAGAGCCCGCGCCCTATAGGATGCTGTCTTTCGTGATGAGATTCTGCAAGATATCCAAACATTCTTTGAAGTAAATGTAGGATCCGTGTTGGACCCTAGAGTAGTATGGGAAACCTTCAATGTGTATATCAGGGGTGCTGCCTGGCTAAAGAATGTGGCGTACTGAAATCTATACACCATTCTATATCCTCCCTAGAAGGTGAGATGAAGGATCTGGAGGCTCGACAGGGTCTCCAAGACTCTCAGGAGGTGCGCTCACTGATCCAAACAGCCAGGGAAGAAATGCCTCTCCACTAGAGAAGAGCTCTGCCTGGGTGATCCCATTGCAGCGGCCTTCTATGCTGAGGGTGACCGCCTGAGCCGGACTCTGGCCTGGCCGATCAAACGCGAGCGCCAGCTGCAACCCATACTGGAAATTGAGGATTCTGGAAGAAGCTTAACCAGGGATGGGGGAGAGTATCACTAACGTATTTCAGGACCATTATGAAAGACTATACTCCTCCCAATCGCAGTCTGGGCATGACTCTATCTCACAATACCTGGACAGGATCGCGTTGGTATGGCTGTACCATGCCATGGGATGGCCCTAAACAACCCCCTACTGATGAGGAGTTCCGAAGGGTAATCTTCTCTTCCCAGTGGCAAAGCCCCATGTTTGGACAGGATAACCGCTGAACTATATAAAGCCTATGCGGACCTGCTGTTTTCCCAATTATGTGAAATGTATGAGGCCGCCAGGACACATGGTGTACTCCCCAAATCCACCCGGACCGCCCTCATAACCGTCCTATTGAAACCCACTAAAGATCCATGTAGTTGTGGCTCCTATAGGCCGCTCTCGCTGATTAACACAGATAATAAGATCCTAGCAAAGATCCTGGCTGACAGGCTCCTTCCCCACATGCCGGCACTGGTCATTCCCGACCAAGCCGGCTTCATACCAGGCCGCTCCACCCAGAATAATTTGCGTCGCTTATTCTCACTCATGCATAACGTCAACCCTGAGACCCCGGTCGTTGTGGTGGCGCTGGACGCTGAGAAGGAATTTGACTCAGTGGAGTGGCCCTTTCTTTTCGAGGTCCTTCGATGGGTGGGTATAGGAAACTCCTTTCTGCAGTGGGTGCGGTTACTTTATACTGCCCCAAAAGCAAAAATATACACTATTCGCCTACTATCCGATTATATCCTCCTGACCCAGGGCACCTGTCAGGACTGCCCCCTATCTTTTTTGCCTTGGCAATTGAACCCCTGCCCTGCGCCATTCGGAAATACCATGCCAGCAGAGGTGTTAAAATCTACTCTCACCTGTCCATAATCTCCTTATATGCAGATGATTTGTTGCTGTACGTGAAACATCCCAAGCATAATCTACAGCCTTTGGTAGCGGAAATTGCCCGGTTCGGTGACCTCTCTGGACTGAAGATTAACTGGTTCAAGTCAGAGGTACTCCCTTTGATGCAGAGTGTTGCCCATTCTGACATTGGCGACGGGTTCCGCTGGTGTCCAGACGGCATCCGGTACTTGGGTGTCTGGGTTACAACCTCATAATCAGTGCTATAAAGAGCAAACTATATATATATTGAGACCCTATTGAAGTTGGAACACAAGGTCGAGGCATGGGTCCTCTTGCCACTTTCTCAGGCGGCCCGTCTCTCACTTGCAAAAATAGTGATTCTCCCTAAACTCCTTTATATCTTTAATAATATACCAGCTTGGCCCCTAACGGGATTCTGGTTCCGCCTCAAGAGTCTTGTGATTCGTCTTGCATGGGCGGGAAGGCTGAGCCAGGATCTCCTACGGTACCCTGACATTAACATACAAACAGTGCGGCCTAGAATACCCCGACTTGTGGGCCTACTTTCTAGCTGCGCAGATCCAATATTCTGTGTGGTGGTGGGGCCCGTCACCCGACCTTCCCAATGTCCTACTGGAAAAGGCGACCACTAACCTGAATGATATGAAGGGTTTGCTCTGGGGGTCACCGTCCAAGGTGGATACATCTGAGATACAACCAGTAGCTATAACCTGCAGAGCCTGGACCAGGCTACTGCAGGGGACGTAGCAGGGAAATTGGTTCTCCCTCCATTGAGAGGCTGGGGGTTCACACACTGGGCGATCTCCTACAGCAGCGTAACGTTATTACATGTGAGGCCTTAAAGGGTAAGGGGGAATACACAGCGGTTACGATGTTGCTATACTTCTGATTGCGTGAAATACTCCAGACTAAATGGCCGAATTTCCCAGCAGCCCTGCCATCTCACCAATTCTTCAGTATGCCCCCACTACAATGAAACTCGTCTCCTCCCTATATTGATATATCAGATCTCAGAAGTCCCCCACATACGCAATTTTAAGACTAAATAGGAAGCTGCACTGGGAAGAGAGCTAACCGAAGGTCAATGGAGATATATAGGCACACAGACCCATAGGATATCCATGATCCATCCCGCCTTCACGACTTCTACCCAGAAAGATCTCCTCAGTGTGTTAGATGTCGATTTGAGCCGCCAGATTTTTTTTTTAATGTTTCAAGTGATTGTCTGTTGATACGCCCATTCTGGGATGGTGTAGAGCGGAAACCAAGAGGAACTCCAATACATTGGGAACTCAATGGAGCACACTAACCTATAACAAAAAGAAGTTCCCGAAAAGGCTTAAGTTTTAATGTGGTTTAGGGAGCTATCAGTGCATATTCAACAAGTAGCTAAAACAGAACAAATCATTCATTTACACATATGTATTTTTATCTCACCAAACAGATAAACCTCAATAGCCGTTCAAAAGGTATGTAACAAAATATAAGAATTTTTATTATTTCAAGTGAAACAGATCTAGCCACTTGTTGGCTACGTACATGAAAAATATTTACACAAATAAGTGAACATATATGGACCAATCTGCAAATGAAAACAAAATACTTTGAATTATGTAGAAGAGGGGACAATGTAATAAAAGGGGGGAAGAAAGAAGAGGAAAAGGAGAAGGCAACAAAAAATGGTGCAACAAAAATAATAAGTTAAGCAGAAAACATTTGCTCTATTAAAGGTCTTTATCCATCCAAATTGCACAGAGAACAGTGAAATTAGTCAATCCATGCAATTGTTTATATGAAGTTAATACGCCTTCCGCTGGTAAGCGTGGGGAGCCGCGTCTACTGCATGAGCACCTACAGCCAGGGCGTGGCAAAAATGGCGTTTCGGTGATATGAAGACAGATGAAAACCACTTTCCTCAGGTAATTTGATGTTAAAGTTCAGCACCTACAAAAGCAATCAAATGAAATTACATCATATAGGGTAATCTCAAGAGTATTTTGAGATTCAGAGTGAGGTTTTGGCATGAAAGGTGGATAACAAGTACCAACAAGGTAACCACCCCTTTGAACTGGCAGGCCAGGAACCCCCTCCCCCTGCCTCTCCCGCTCATACCTATAACCCATAGGTTTATATTGAAAGCAAAAGCTACCATGAATAAGTGATACTAAATGCCACAAGAGGAGGATTGAGAGAGAGAATAGCTGAGTGTGGGAAGGACTAAATATAACCTGCCATCACCTATATTCAGGAACGTGAGCACCAGTGATCCTATACAGGTGAAGTAGATTTATACCTAGGATAATGGTAGAGGAGCCTCCTAGGCAGGCCTGTGGCAGTCAAAATACTGCGACTGGATGACCACAAATAATGAATTTCGCCGCCTCCAAGGTGCATGGGCACATCTGAAGTAAAGCACAAAATATGCAGCGTTCAAAAAAAATGCTCACAAGTAGTTATAAGAGCATGGAGCTTGTAATACATTAATGTAAACAAACCTATGATCAGCAGTGCGATCGTATGCAGTGAAATGCCGTAAAACTGTCGTTCTGGAGATGTTAAAAGCTGAATATCTGGAATCCAGTTTTATTGCCATTGAGGGCAAGGGAATTTTTGATCATCCAGTCCTCAATGGTAGCATAGATGGAACTGATTTTAATTAGGTCCAACTCAAAATTGCCAGTCAGTTTGATCACCGCCTGGTATAACTCACGCTGATGCTGTCAAGAAGGTCAAAGAGAGGGCGAATGTATAAGTTAAAGAGAGTGGTGGGAAAAGGAGATGCACCCCGATGGACACTAGATCGCAGCAATTGGATGGGAGATTTGTAGCCCCCTGAGGTAACACAAGCAGATCAGGGACCTAAAAGTGATGAGCCAACATAAGGAGTTATTGGAGCAGTTTGCGATAGTTCCTAGAAGCAAAGAGTGATCAATGAGATCAAAAGCTGCAGAGAGACCAAGGAGCATTAAGAGGGCAATCTGTCCTGAGTCAGCAATATGGCACAGGTTAGCTTTTAAGTCAACCACAGTGGTTTCAGCGCCATGTGATGCAGGAAAACCAGACTGTAATGAGCCCAGTAGATGATTATTTTCAATGTGTTGCTGTAGTTGACTATATGCGAGTTTGTCCAAAGTTTTTACAAAAAGGTAACATTGGTAATAGGGCGATAGTTGTATCTGCAGAGGCAGGATCAAGAGTAGCCTTTTTTAGAATCTGGGAGATCCAGGCATCCTTGAGAGAAGCAGGCACAGTAGAATTGGTAAAAGAGGAATTAACCAGTCTAGTGACCTGAAGGGCTAGACAACTGAAAACGTCCTTAATCTTAGCAGGAGGACAAATGTTGTCAGGGCACGGGGATGGCTTAAGGTGTTGGACATTATTGTATAACTCAAATTCCAAGATCTCTTTAAAATTGAACACCAGGGATAGAGGTATCAGATAGGTTAGGGTCAGAGGCCTCATTAGTGATAGAACTATGAGGATTAAATAGTTTAGCTTGTTGCAAGGCAATTCTATTGCAATGAGGATTGAGTTTGGCATTAAAGCCTGATTGAATATCAAGACACCACTGATTATTTTTAGTGATGGCAGAATAGGAGTTAGCTTTGCCCTCAAAATCTTTTAAAATGACGAAGAGCTTTTTGAGATGACTTGGCATTGCTGATACAATTGTCATAGAAATCGTGTTTAGCAACTAGTATAGCGGTTTTGTAGTCAGTGGTGGCTTTGCGATACGAGGCAAGATTAGCCTCAGAAGGGTTCTTCTGCCAAGCCTGTTCCCTTTTCCTTTTTTGAGTTCTTAGGTCAAGGATTTTGTCTGAGAACCATGATTGGCCCAGTGGTTCCGTTTTGACAATTTTAGGGGGAAGGGAAGGGCAAGAGTGTCTGTGACAGAAGCGACAATGGGGGTCATTACGAGGTTGGAGGTAAGGGGTTAACGGCTGGTTTTACCAGGCGCCCTTATTGAGAGCCGCTAAAGGACCAGCATGCTATGGGGGCTTAAATGGGAATGGGGATGGGTTCCCTGAATGGGGAAATACTGGGTCCTCCAAGGTTTGAATGGCCTGGTAATTCCCCATTCAGGGAACCCGGACCCGGTATGCGGTAAGGGGGTAGCCATGGTGCTCAGGTGCTCAGAGCACCATGGCTACCTCGGAATGAGGCCCAATATCTTGGTATTGATCAACTTGGGTGGTGGTACAGTGTGAAGGTAGCAAGTTCTCCAGCATAGGTTGGAAAGCAGCAAGGGAAATGTTGCAAATATTCCTAACACAAGGGTTGGAGTTCTGTCTAACAATTTTAGATGGGAGATCCAGTTAAAAGGAAAGAGGACAGTGATGGGACTAAGGGCAGGTCATAATTTCCAAATTAGTCAAAAATAAGCGATGAGACAGTACCCAATCCAGAGTATGTCGATCTTTGAGTGGGCAATTGTATTTGTTGATGTGGGCCATAGGCCTCTGAGAGCATGAGATTGGTGGCTTCAGAGTCCTGGGCATTATATGCCCAATAATTAGTCATCTAGGATGATGACATAGGATGTGGGTTTAATAAAGTCACCAACAAGCATAAACAACTGTTATTCGAACAGAGGCATGCTTACAGGTTTTTAAGGATTTCAATCAGGCACACACCCGGGTCTCGCCTAGCATGTAGTGCGCAAATGAAATACTTATTTTTTTGTATCTATAAGTTCAATATTCTGAATGATATACCACTCATATCACACCTGTCTCAAAATACCCCCCAGGTCACACTGGGCCAGGAATTTGGCTAGTTTGTAAAGGTAAATATTTATTTAGTTAATATTCAAATCACACATACTATATATATATATATATATATATATATATATATAGGGCAGCAATCACCAAGCAGTGACAATACAATTCAAAAATAAGTAAAGCAATTATTGAATTCACTTATAATAATGCAGAATATAAAACACAGGAAAAAGAACAGCTTTGGTTTGTGAACAGATAGCGTTCAGGTTAATATTTCCCCTTGCAAAGTTACAAATGAGCAATCCTATCCAGATGTCAGTGATCAGCAGGTATTCAAGAATGAAAAACAATGGGGGTCATTATGACCTTGGCGGTAAGGGGTTACCGGCACCGGTAATGGTGCCGGAGCCTTCAACCCCTTAACGCCCCATTACGAGTCTGCTCGCGTGACCCGCAAAGGGCGCCTGGTAAAACCAGGTGCCCTTAGCGGGTCCCGCTAGCAAACCAGGGAGCTAACAACGGGCCCGTTATTAACGGGCCCGTTGTTAGCTCCCTCCCCATTCTCATTGAGCCCTATGGGGGCAAGAATGGGGATGTACCGGGTCTGGGTTCCTAGAATGAGGAATTACCGGATCCTCCAAGGTTGGAATGGCCGGGGAATTCCTCATTCAAGGAACCCGGACCCGGTACCCGGTAAGGGGGTAACCATGCAGCAAAGTTACCAAAGTCGTAATGACCCCCCCAATGTCTAGAGTTTTAATGCAATCTTCCCTCCCCAAACAAGAGAGAAAACCGTTTTTGGAAATTGACACTTTTAAAATGACAGTTGAAAATGGCGTTGTGAAACAATGCAAAGTGGGCAAAATGCTTAAATTGATAGAAATTCTTATGGGAGCACCCCTAAACGGGTCCTAACACACATGAGCTACAAGATAAACAACAGTACGCACTTTAGATCAGGATGGGAGCCAAGAAACACTTTGAATGGGAAAACATTTGAAAAATGGAAATTCGCTGCAAAATTTCACTATGAAATTTTTGCTAAAACGGGTCAAATATGCGGTTTTTGGTTGTGGATGTAGCTAAGGTCTTAGGTATCAATGAGAGTTGAAATTTTGTTTCTATCTATAAAAAGGCACGAAAATGAAAACAGAAATTTGGTTTTAAAAATGACAGATTGGTTTTATTACACTATATTAATGACTATGAAAAAGAGAATGCCATAAATCTCCACAGTTACTCACGGGCCGCTCCTAACTCTTCACGTGTGATACTCTAATTTCCTTTTTGTCTGGTAATTGCTTCACTTAATCCAAATCACTAATGGATTATGGTTTAATAACACAGATGAGAGAAAAATATGCGCAAGAATAGCTCTAACAATACTAGGGTTCTGAATTTACAGATGGGATGGGTTGAGATTGGGATAACACAATGCAAATATACTATGGGTCACTGTTATTCCTGTTGATACTTGCAGTCCCTTGTAATTAAAATTGGGCCGTCAGAGTGCTGGTCATTGGATCGGGTCAGGTCTACCGGCAGCAGGGCACTTGTGGAGGGATCAGTCAGCTGGGCGGTTCTGGTCAGTTTGGACGGCACCTCAGTTGGATTTGGAATGGATTGGCCCTTCTGTTCCCTGGACACGGCAGATTATCAGGATGCAAGTTTCAGCAGGCAAGCCTTAATGGTAGCAAGCCAGACTGGATCAGAATTAAATCCCCTCAAGTTTGGGATGGTTGAATGTCAGCCTAGCTAACGAGAGTTCAGCAAATGCTAAGGTCTGGATTCTGCAAAGAAGTGTGGAGTCAGCTGCAAGGTGAAGAGTTCTGGAGCAAAGCGCTGCGTGGAAATCTGCATGTTTTCAGGAAGCAGTGTGTGTCTATGTGTGGTGAAGTTCCTATATTTATCTTACCAAATGACATCAAAAAGTGTATGGTGTGGGCAGAATTTCAAAAACACACCCCCACGGCTGTGATTGGCCACAGGCACTTGACTTGTTCTGGTTGGCAGTCAGAACAGAGCTGTCATCTTTATGATGGGATTTAGGAACTCCCACATTGATTTTGACCAAAACATAACTTTTGCATAAATGTACGTTTCGAAAATTATGTCCGCTAATAAAATCGGACACATACATTGCATATTTGATGGGTTATTTTCACATTCAACCCCCATCTCTGTGAGAACTGTCTGTCATTCTATAGAATTTTATCAATTTTAATCATAACAGTTTAGACTAATAATTTCTAATTCAGTACATATCTGGGCGATTATCACTGGAGCATGAATATACAATCTTAGACTTGCAGCATTAATAGTTTTGCTATAATTTGGGTTTTCCTGTAACTTTGGTTCCTCAGGTGGTACAGTGTTCATTAATGTCTTCAAAGCAAATGCCTAAAATTAGGTTAACATCTACCAATTTTTTGATTTATCCTCCAAGTTGCACAGTTAAAGAGTTTCAAACGTAATCACAAATAAGGATTTAAACACCAAAAAGTGCCAGCAGTTTTATTTTTCCTTTGTAACTTCCCTTTCACAGGCAACACAGCTGTCACATTCCTTTTATCAGGGAGGTGTGTCCTCTTCCTTGAGAGGGAAGCTCCCCTGTAGAGATCAGTAGGCAGCTGCCATTGTTCTTGGATCAGCCAGAGACAAGAGTCTGCTGTGCTCTTTGTTGTCAATATACGGGAACCATTAAGGCTGCCTGTAGCAAGGAAGTGTCAACTGAAGTGTCATTTTTCCCAGGCTGGGCATTGTCAGGTCAGAATTAAGTATTTACTAAACTCCAAACTGGGTTACTTTAAAATTCACTTTAAGGTCTTTCCTTTAAAACATACAAAATAAGCACAGTTTATAAGGGATTTGGATATTTAAAAGAATTAAGCCCTTCACAAACATGCTTTAAATAGGCAAATTTTGCAATTTCTTCAGGAAAAAAACACATTTAAACTGAATTTTTACATCTGATTTTCTTATGCAGCACACACATTCAACTCAGCATTATTCTGTCTTTGAGTGCTGGAAATTGTCTGCAATCTGGAAGGAAGTATGCTTATGCTTGGGGCCTTCTCTGCACAGCTGAAATTGATATGTTGCCATTTTTATCTGCATTTTTCCCGTGTACTGAAAACAAATTGTTGCTGGATTGGTGTTTCATAAAGACATTTCTTAGCTGCTGACAGTCAGAGGGGCCCGGTTTTCTCTGACTGCACTGGATGATCTGTGGTTTCAGCATACTTTTCATTTCAATAGTTCACTTGGAAAATGACTGATTTTAGCGCCAAAAGAGCACTTTAAAGGTTGCAATTGATTGTGAAAGCTGCATTTTAAAGGCATTTTCGGATTTTAGCCCACTTCTGTGGCCTTGCTTCATGTGACAGGTAACAGCACCCACTGACATTCTCCTGCAGGGAGTTTCGTTTTGACATCAACTTTGACTGTGTGTGGCAGGGTGTGCAGCCTTTTGTGATTTATGAACCATGCTCAGTTTTGCAGATTTGGCACGCACAGGGTTTAGCACATCAATTTTTGGCTGTTTCTTTCCCGTTTGGCAAAGGGGTGTAGTGGGGCGCATTGGCATGGGTAAAAATATTCCACTAGGTGGATGATATAAGGTGATAAGATGGTGGTGTTGGAGTCAATGGCAATTTTTATCAGAGTATGTTGGCAGTTATCAATAGGTGATGTGTGACAAATATGTGATGCCATGGAGTCTCATATAGTCACTGCAGTGCCGCTACCTCGACAGGATTGGCAGTCAGTTCGTAAGATTTGATGGCCATCAGGAAGGGCTGAGGCAGCGGCATGATTGGTTAGGTCAGAGAGCCAAGTGAGGCATAGAATATCAAATGTGCTCAGTTCAAAAATCTCTTCTGCGTGTTTGACTAAAGAGCGGATATTTAGGAGCCCCATTTTAAAGCGAGAAAGAGCAAAAGGAGTCACTTCCACATGGTTAGGTCTTCTAGGGAGAACATGTTGTAAAAACACAATATCATCCATGAGTCACTCTCTCAAGTGTTCTTTCTTACGTTTGTGGTCTGGTTCGTGGATTGAGATTGTGGGCTGTGATTTTTAGCATTTGAGCCCCTCAGTCTAACAAAGTTTGAGGAGATATGGGTGGCACCAGTGATGAGGTTGGGAATGGGGGAGAGCCCCTGGGGAATCAGTCCTCCATGCACCAACTTGAGTGTTTGCATCACAGAGCGGATGGTTTCTCCCAGCTACCAGGTTCCCTTTAGCTCCAGTTCCTACCCTCACTCTTGTGACTTCATCACACATGCCATTTTCTACTTTGCCTTAGCAGTTTCACGTTGTCCCATTTTGGAAAAATGCTAGAACTGTTTTTCTACATTGCCTCCAGATAAATTCCCATTGCGATATTTAACGTTGCCATGATAGTTTAACATTACCTTTGTTAAGCACAAAGTGCCATGGCAGACTACACACCACACACCCTTTACCAAACATTACTATGCTTGTGAGACCCTCAGCATAATTCCCACAGTTGAAGTGAGGATCTGTCTTACTAATGTGGACCCAAAGTGCATAACAAGGACTTGTTAATTTACTATATTATTGAAGCACTAGATGACACATCTTTGTTGTAGTCTAATTTAGAATTCCCTTCTCTTCCCAGGGCCCACTAGACACAGACACACACCCTCATAATCTCCATCTCTTGCTGTACACCATCTCCTCTAGCCTCCTGTCTCCAGTTCTTTGGTTATACAATGGAGTGAAGGTGGTGGTTGTCAGTTTCGGAGGTGGAGGGGCTGGGAAGTCGGTTGCTTTGACAAAAACAGTATCACAGTCATAAGAGCAGGAGGAGCGAATTGCTGTTGTCAAGAGATACACTTCGAGGGGGAACAGACTTGCTGCATAAAGTGTACATGATGGTTAAAGGCTTCGAAGAAAGGGAAGCTGGACGGAAGGTAACGGGAGGGAGATGAATGCGATGGTAGTGGACAGGCCGTGAGGATGATCAAACACTGCAAGACAAGGAATCCAAGACCATGGGATCCTAATCACAGAACATACCTTGGTAACATTTGCAACACATGAAACCTTGATTTGGTTCAATTTTTAACATGGCAAATTACCTATTTACCCCAGTTTCCAACACTTGCAGAATGAGACAGGGATCAGCCTTTTCACCACCTCCTTCTAGTTGTTCACTGTTTATATACCATCATTAGGTCAATTGATTAGAACATTCAGCATTAACGATAATATGCATGTAGAAAATATTCAAATGTACAGTTAATGCAATCTATGTTCTGCAACCATTCCACTGTGTCTTGTTTGTTTCTGTTGAGGAAAACAGGTGATTCATTTCTTTAGTGATAGCCTCCTAAAATTGACATAATGTCTCTACTTTATCTGCATTGTAGGTTGTGCAGATGAAGTTTACATGGAAGTTATAGTGGGTGAAGAGGAAGCCACATCACTCCCAGATGCACAGCTGGAAGATCCAAATGGCAATAAAACGTTTGTCCCTGTGGCCTGGGCTGCGACTTATGGTATACAATTTTTCATCTTAGTCTTGACCTATACATTACGTCTTAATGTGATATTGTTTTTATTATTTCTCATAAAATGGCTTGAATTATCTATCTATTGCATACTTTCTAATAAAATTCTGATGCCTGCATCGTGACTTAATCAGATTATATAGTTAGCAATTTCTTGAAAATCCAGAATGAGGATAGTAGAATGCATATGCAACCTTTAGCCTACATTCTACTAGCCTCCCATAGATAGAGTATGCAGGGATAGCTCCAGGAGGTAAGTACCTGACACTGTTGTGGAGCCACAGTGCACTTTGCAAGTATGATTCCCACCATGGTCAAATCAGCCCATTGTAACGCTCACCTGATTCTCGCAGAGGCGCCGATCTTGACTGGGCGACTACCGTATCTTCAAAGGTGATGTGTAGCACCCGGTTGGCTCTTTGGGCTGGACCTCTGTGCACTGTATGCCTGACGTGTAGAGTAAGATGTCTGCAGATAGAAAATATGGGGTTAATGAACTGGGTTATTGGGGTGTCCCTATCTCTTTCCTCTTCTCCTCTCCTGTAGACCCCAAAGGTTAACGCTCTCACCTTAGGTAAGTGACTGCCGAGCTCTCCATCTGCCTCGGGGCAGGGTGCTGTAGCCAGTTTCTTCTCTGGATAGGTAGCGCAGGCCTCTTGACTTCAGAGGACTGCTGTCCGTCGTTTACTGCACGAACGGTAAGTTTCGAGTCATTCAAATGTCTTTTTAAAGTCTTTAGTAATGATGTCTCTTGTTTTGCAGGGTTCCGGCGATGGCGGATGACGGGCTGAAGTGAGTTGAAGATGGAGCCCGTGTGATGAATAGAAGCGCCTGGAAGCACGTGAGTAAGCGCTTGTTGCCTGCTTCACGATGCGCTCTAACTGTCTTTTTATTTTGCAGGTACGAGTTCGGAGCGGCTGCAGGGTGCCGGAATACCCACTAGATTAGATGTGGAAAGGAGTAATGGCACGTGAGTATTAAAGTTCCCCAATGTCTTTAAAGGCACCTTGTTTTGTCTTTCAGATGCGGATGCAGCGCCGAAGGCCTCCGGAGCGTGCGAAGAGTTGGTAAGCTTTTGTCTTTCAGATGCCGGAATGCAGTATGAAGACCTCCGGAGCGCACGAAGAGTAGGTAAGCCTTTGCCTTTCCGATGCCGGAATGCTAACCTGTTCTTTCTTGTCTTTATAGGTGTTGCTGAAGACTGGATTCAGGATGGTAAGCCTTTTTCCTTAGGCCCAGGACTGGATGCAGAAGACACGATGAGCGTCCTGCTGCAGAGGGTGCAGAATAACGCAAAGCAAGATTCATCCACCGGGTGTGGTTTAAATAGCCTCCTGTAGTGCTTAGGTGTCTCCTTCCACAGCCACGCCTAAGTAAGAAAAGAGTTCCTGGTAAGAAAAGAGTTCCTGCCTTCCAGAAGAGTTCCAGTGTTCTAAATCTAGGGAGTGGCTCCAGCCCCACCCAACAGGAAAAGTAGTTCCAAACAGAAGAGGATCAGAGGCTCAACTGGCAGGCAAGTAAGCAGCATGGTCTGCTGCAGGTAAGTCCACCCAAGCATTATGAGCCCGGCGCTTCCAGCGCTGGGACTGGGCATATTTATGAGCCTGGTGCCACTGGCGCCAGGACTGGGTCCAAAAGGTCCCAATTGGGACTGGTTGGCATTCGGAACCTGGGTTATGGATCTGCTTCCTAGGGAGTTGGGAAAACCCTGACCTTTTGGAAGCAGAGATCATGACAGTACCCCCCCTCAAGGCCCCTCCCAAACCGGGCTTCTCCGGGGGTTTTGGCTTGTCAGGAAATGTTCGGTGAAATCTTTTGATTAGGCGAGGAGCGTGGACATATTCAGCAGGTTCCCAGGATCTCTCTTGGGGGCCGTAGCCTTTCCAGTCAATTAGGTAGAATAGTTTAGATTTGGAGATCTTGGAGTCCAGAATGCTTTTGACTTCAAACTCGAGTTCTCCATCCACTAGGATAGGTTTTGGAGATTTGGTTAGTCGGGTTTGAGGTTGCACGGGTTTTAATAGAGAGACGTGGAAGACCGGATGTATCTTCATGTGCGGGGGCAAGTCCAACTTGACCGCTACTGGGTTTACTATGGTAGTGATGGAATAGGGACCAAGGTATCTTGGGTTGAATGTGCGTGGCCCTTTTAGAGATAGATATTTGGTGGATAACCAGACTTGATCCCCTACTTGATAGTGAGGGGCTTCCTTCCGATGTTGATCTGCTCCTTTCTTGTATTGTTCTTTAGCCCTTTGAAGGTGAGAAACAGCTTCCTTAAAGGCTTGGGTGATTGTAGAATGCAGGTAGTCTACTGCTGGTGTTTCAAGATCTTGGAGGGGATCCAACTCCGAGGTTCGAGGGTGACTGCCGTACAAAAGAAAAAACGGGGTTTTCCCAGTTCCCGAGTGGACAGAGTTATTGTAGGCATACTCGGCTATCCAAAGGATATCTTTCCAAGTTTTTTCAGTTTGTTGCAGCATGCAGCGTAAATACTGTTCCAGAGTTTGATTGGTCCTCTCGGTTTGTCCGTCGGTCTGAGGGTGGTGACTGGTCGATAGTCTCACATCAATTTGAGCCGACCGACAGCAACTTCGCCAAAAATGAGAAATAAATTGACTACCTCGATCCGAAATTAGAACCGAAGGAAAACCGTGCAGTCGGATGATGTTTTCGAGAAATTCTCGGGCCAGAGTTGCTGCTGTTGGCAAGCCTTTGAGCGGAATGAAATGCGCCATCTTGGAGAATAAGTCCACGATTACTAGAATCGTATTGTATCCGGAGCATGGAGGTAGATCGGTGATGAAGTCCATAGAAAGCGTATGCCAAGGGCGAGGTGGGATGTCAATAGGGCGTAAGAGGCCTGCTGGTCTTTCCTTTTGACTCTTGTTTTGGGCGCATACTCCACAGGACATTATAAAGTCTCTGATATCTTTTTTCCAAGACGGCCACCAGAAGTAGCGCTTGATCTTTTCTGAGGTCTTGGCTATACCGGGATGTCCTTCCATTAAAGAATCGTGATAACAAGAGATTACTTTTTTCTGTAAATCTGTGCTGGGTAGGTATAATCGTTCTTGGAAATACAATAAGTTGTCCTTTACTGCAAAGTCCTTTCCCTGCAGATGCCAATTCTGTATATCTGCTGGAGTTACAAGTTGCCTGGCTTCATCCTTAACTTCCTCTATGGATTCTGTGGCGATTACACCCAGAATTCTTTGTTCGGGAATGATTGGTACAGGTTTAGGGTTGATCAAGTGTTCTTCCACTCCCATCCGAGAAAGGGCATCAGCTTTACCGTTCTTTGTACCTGGTCGATAGGTAATTATGAAGTCAAACTCGGCAAAGAATAATGCCCAACGGAGTTGTCTAGAGGATTGGGCTTTTGCGGTTTTCAAATATTGCAGGTTTCGGTGATCCGTAATCACAGTAACGGTTTGTCGGGCCCCCAGCAGATAATGCCGCCAAGCCTTAAAGGCAGACTTGATAGCCAGAAGTTCCTTGTCAGTAATCGTGTAATTGACTTCAGGAGGCGAGAATTTGCGGGACCAAAATGCCACGGGATGCAACTGATTGGTTACCGGGTCCTTTTGTGATAGAACTGCCCCCATGGCAAGGCTTGAAGCATCAGTTTCCACGATGTAGGGGAGTTCGGGGCGAGGGTGTTTTAAGATTGGTGCAGAGATAAATTTAGTCTTCAAATCCTGGAAAGCTTGTTCCGCCTCGGTAGACCATTCAAAACGTTTGTTTTTCTTTAACAAGGCAGTGATGGGCTGGACTATTCGAGAGAACTCGGGGATAAACCTGCGGTAAAAGTTAGCGAAGCCTAACATGCTTTGCACACCTTTTACGGAGGATGGTGATGGCCATTTGAGAACTGCATCGACCTTCTTTGAATCCATACGCACCCCGCCAGGTGATAATATGAATCCCAAGAATTCAACTTCAGTCACGTTGAAAACACATTTTTCCAACTTAGCGAAAAGTTTGTGTTGACGCAATCTTTCGAGGACCATTTTCACGTGTTTCCGATGTTCAGATTCCGATGAAGAATAAACGAGGATGTCGTCAATGTAAACAACAACACATACATCTATGAGCTCTCTGAGGACATCGTTCATAAAATATTGAAAGGCGGCCGGGGCATTGCAAAGTCCGAAGGGCATGACCTGATATTCAAATAGCCCATACTTGGTGCGGAAGGCCGTCTTCCATTCATCGCCCTCTTTTACTCGTACCAAGTGGTAAGCTCCTCTAAGATCCAGCTTTGTATATATGCATGCTTTTCTGACTTGGTCCAGGAGTTCAGGGATCGAAGGTAACGGATATCTATTCTTAACGGTGATCTGGTTCAGGGAGCGATAATCGATACAAGTTCTAAGGTCTCCTTCCTTTTTTGGAACGAAGAACAAAGCTGAAGAAGCAGGGGACTTGGAAGGACGAATAAACCCATTTGCCAGGTATTGATCCAGGTATTGTCGAAGGTGAAGGTTCTCAGGCTCGGTGAGGGCATAAATTCTACTACAAGGAGGAGTAGATCCAGGTATCAGGTCTATCTGGCAGTCATAAGACCTATGAGGAGGTAGAGAGTTAGCCTGATCCTTCCGGAAAACATCTTGGTATTCTAGGTATTCGGGAGGTAACTGGGGAGTCTCTGAAGAAATTGCGGCCAGTGCAACACCAGGTGGAGGGTGACAAGTAGAGACACATTCTGGAAACTGGACCGTTCTTGCTCGCCAATCGATCAGAGGATTGTGTTTCTCTAACCAAGGTATTCCTAGAATAATCTGAAACTGAGGGGCCTTGATCACATCGAACACAATCTTCTCATGGTGTCCATCTTGACTTACTAGCGTCACTTCTTGAGTGGTATGCGTTACTGGCCTGGAGGCTATCTCCGTACCATCCACCGTAGTAATGACGTCCTTTACAGCCTTGGGACAAAGAGTTAGATTCATCCTCAAAACCATTTCATGATCCACATAATTGCCGATGGCACCGCTGTCGACGTAAGCTTCAATTGCATGTAATCGATCTGGATTATCAGGGCTAATGAGGACCATAGGTATCACGAAATGCGAGGTCACGGAACTGGTTTTTACGCTCGGCAAGAGGACCTCTATTCTTGTCGGGCGAGGTAGTTTCCCTGCTCAGAGTTTGTAACTTTGGTAACTGCAGCTCCTACTGCCTTCTTGGCAGGTTTCACCGGACAGTCTCGAAGAAAGTGCCCTGAGTTTCCGCAATATAGGCATAATTGCAACTGTTTCCACCTTTCCCGCTCCCGTTGTGTTAGAGGACCTTTCAGACCCCCTATTTGCATGG
Organism: Ambystoma mexicanum; assembly: GCF_040938575.1. NCBI lineage: Eukaryota > Metazoa > Chordata > Amphibia > Caudata > Ambystomatidae > Ambystoma > Ambystoma mexicanum. The sequence continues at coordinate 526,987,717 of NC_090930.1, forward strand.
ATTCCCCGGAGTCTACTCCTTTGGAAGGAGTTGGCGGTTTGGAAAATACTCGAGCATCAAACTTGGAACGATCGGCCTTCCTGGTCTGCAGCCTGTGATCTATTTGAACGACCAAGTCTATGTAATCCGAACAGTCTTGTGGGGGATTCACTACTTGGGCTAAAACGTCTTTGAGCTCTCCACGTAGACCTCTATAAGACAGCGTAATCCTTTTGTCCTCAGGCCATTGAGTTTCCACTATTAGTCTATTGAAAGATGCAATATAAGCCAAAAGGTCTTGATTACCCTGTCGCAACGAAAGAAGCTCATTGTCCAAGGCCTGTCCCTGTGAATGTCTTGCGAACAGTTTTTCCATACTAAGCTGAAAGGCTTGAAAATCATGGAGAACCGGATCATCTTGATGAACTAGAGGGATCGACCAGTCTGCCGCATTGCCACTAAGGTACGAAAGTACAAAAGCTACTTTAGCTTGATCAGTTGGAAAGGCTGCTGGCCGGCATAAGTGCAACCGGCACTGATTGATAAATACTGCAAACCTCTTTGGGTCACCAGAAAATCGCTCGGGCGGAGCCAGAGGTACATTCCCAGGTAGGTTGATCTGCACTGGATTCATAGAGGATGTTGAAGGAAGATTTGCCCCTGATGCGGGTAACGGGGTCTGTCCGGCTTGTGACTGTAGCACTTGTCTAGCAAGATTGTCTGTTCTCTCCTTGGAAATAATTAGTTCCCTTCTTAGAGCATTCGTTTCCTGACGAGTTGCATGCACTTCTGCCCTTAGTTCCCCAAGTAACCGGGCTAGGGGGTCAGTATCCGAGGTTTCCATAGCGCCTGGGCGAGAGTTTTGCGGTAGGCTTTGCGTTCTGTAACGCTCACCTGATTCTCGCAGAGGCGCCGATCTTGACTGGGCGACTACCGTATCTTCAAAGGTGATGTGTAGCACCCGATTGGCTCTTTGGGCTGGACCTCTGTGCACTGTATGCCTGACGTGTAGAGTAAGATGTCTGCAGATAGAAAATATGGAGTTAATGAACTGGGTTATTGGGGTGTCCCTATCTCTTTCCTCTTCTCCTCTCCTGTAGACCCCAAAGGTTAACGCTCTCACCTTAGGTAAGTGACTGCCGAGCTCTCCATCTGCCTCGGGGCAGGGTGCTGTAGCCAGTTTCTTCTCTGGATAGGTAGCGCAGGCCTCTTGACTTCAGAGGACTGCTGTCCGTCGTTTACTGCACGAACGGTAAGTTTCGAGTCATTCAAATGTCTTTTTAAAGTCTTTAGTAATGATGTCTCTTGTTTTGCAGGGTTCCGGCGATGGCGGATGACGGGCTGAAGTGAGTTGAAGATGGAGCCCGTGTGATGAATAGAAGCGCCTGGAAGCACGTGAGTAAGCGCTTGTTGCCTGCTTCACGATGCGCTCTAACTGTCTTTTTATTTTGCAGGTACGAGTTCGGAGCGGCTGCAGGGTGCCGGAATACCCACTAGATTAGATGTGGAAAGGAGTAATGGCACGTGAGTATTAAAGTTCCCCAATGTCTTTAAACGCACCTTGTTTTGTCTTTCAGATGCGGATGCAGCGCCGAAGGCCTCCGGAGCGTGCGAAGAGTTGGTAAGCTTTTGTCTTTCAGATGCCGGAATGCAGTATGAAGACCTCCGGAGCGCACGAAGAGTAGGTAAGCCTTTGCCTTTCCGATGCCGGAATGCTAACCTGTTCTTTCTTGTCTTTATAGGTGTTGCTGAAGACTGGATTCAGGATGGTAAGCCTTTGCCTTTCAGATGCCGGAATGCTAACCTGTTCTTTCTTGTCTTTATAGGTGTTGCTGAAGACTGGATTCAGGATGGTAAGCCTTTTTCCTTAGGCCCAGGACTGGATGCAGAAGACACGATGAGCGTCCTGCTGCAGAGGGTGCAGAATAACGCAAAGCAAGATTCATCCACCGGGTGTGGTTTAAATAGCCTCCTGTAGTGCTTAGGTCTCCTTCCACAGCCACGCCTAAGTAAGAAAAGAGTTCCTGGTAAGAAAAGAGTTCCTGCCTTCCAGAAGAGTTCCAGTGTTCTAAATCTAGGGAGTGGCTCCAGCCCCACCCAACAGGAAAAGTAGTTCCAAACAGAAGAGGATCAGAGGCTCAACTGGCAGGCAAGTAAGCAGCATGGTCTGCTGCAGGTAAGTCCACCCAAGCATTATGAGCCCGGCGCTTCCAGCGCTGGGACTGGGCATATTTATGAGCCTGGTGCCACTGGCGCCAGGACTGGGTCCAAAAGGTCCCAATTGGGACTGGTTGGCATTCGGAACCTGGGTTATGGATCTGCTTCCTAGGGAGTTGGGAAAACCCTGACCTTTTGGAAGCAGAGATCATGACACCCATTATACTTTGATGGTCGTACCATCAAATTGGGTAACAATAACAGTTATATTGTAGAGCTTAAAATAGAGAGGAATCGGGCATGGACCACTATTGGGATTTTGCATAGGCATGGGAAAGGCACTTGCTTAATGTTATACACAAGCCAAAACTATTGGCTTTGCCAATGCTTGTTTTTAACAGGACTTCAGTAAAGGACATGCATGGTGCTTATAAATTGAGTGTCTGAAGGCAGACCTGATTAAGACATTTCTATTGCACCAGGAGTGTGTTGACAGCCCCAATTAAGTCCTTAACTCTCAGAAGACTGCTTTGAAAAAACACTTGGAGGTACTTCAAGTACAAAGTTTGATGGTAAGGCTTGATTACAGTGAGGTCAGAGTTCTCATGAGGAGGTGATTTGTTAGGGCTTGCAGTGCTTTGAATCCCTCCTCATATGCCATTTCTCCGTATCTGTACTCAAATACAATAGTTTTGGCTTACAGCCCAAACTAAAAATATATTTATTATTATTATTATTATTACAACTTAATGATTCTCACCAAGGGGTAACGTGCCTTTTCACTTATTTTGAGAATATTTGATTGCTTAGGATTCCTGCCTTTTCAGGACAAACGGTTTGTGTGAAGAGGAGGATTACCTAGTTGTGTGTAGGTATGTAGTTGTTTCTTTTTAACTGCCTGATTTGTTCCATGAACGCAACTGTTAGGGAGATTTATCATATTTATGCTTCATTCCCCTCTCCTAGTGAGACCACCAGCACTTTTTGCTGGACTTCTGGACCTTTTTTCTTTCAAACCTTATTGAGTGGAGCCTTTTACCACTCATTCATTCTCATGGGTTCTATCTTTTGGAAATCTGTTCTGTTTTACTTTCTTTATGGAGTCTACATTCCTCCATTTCTCTTTTTAAGGCATCTGTATTTTACTTTTATTTATTGGACATTTTGATGGTGCCTATACACAAGGGTTTTTGCAGCACACAGCTCCTTATGGGCAGTGTTGCTTGGAACCCTTTGTATTCTCCTTTGAGATTATTTGCTATATCCAAGATTAACCACAGTTCTTAAGGATCTCTCCTAAAACTTTATAGTCTTGGAGATTGGCACACACCACCTTATATGGAGTCCCAAGAGAATACTTAGTATCCACTTTCTCGCTGCTCCTGTGACTTTTATGTCCCAGAGGCAACCTCCTAGTATTTGTTTGAATCTGTGTGATTTTCAATGGATGTCCGCATGGCAAATGTACGAAAATGTTTGTGTTGCGTACATTTCCCATGCGGTCATTTCCGTCGCAGGAAAACCAGCAGCAGAAAAATCACACAGATTCTTTGCAACATGTGAAGCGACCACTGCTGTCCTGAACCCGTATTCTGTGCAACAGAGGAACTCCGAAGAGGACGACTCCTTCCCTTTGACTTATGGAAACAACCAAGTCCCAAGACAAACTTTTTGATTTTTTTTTTTTTGTGGTTTGTAAAACCTTTACAAAATAGAATACATACATATATGTTCTCATCTAAAACTACATAATGTATAAAAAGTAAAAACATCTTAATAAAAACGAGCATCTAATATAGCAAACAACGCAGCTCTTCTCATCCAAGTTGCCAAAACCATCTATTCGCTCTGAGAACATAACCTGAAATCTCAATGTGATATTCAGCATAATAACACATCATTTCTCTTGTTCCCAGTTTTTTTTAATTAATATAATGTACAAATATTGCTCTGTGCAAAAATGCAAATGTGCAAATTAGTATAAAGAACAGAATGTATGCAGGCCTAAACGATTCCAATTGAATAAAAGTAACTTCAGTAAATCCTCTTGCAAATGAAGTGTACAATATCCTAATTCAACTTAAGTCCTACAGCATGCAGAACCAGAGGATCATTACAGTTTGTTTGCCATTCAGGTTTCAGAGCTTGATATACATTTATCACTGTTATAGAATTTAAACAGGCAGTGCTTCACAGGTAAGGAGTGCATGGTCAATGATTTGCAACAAGCGAACTAGAGCAAAAATCAATGGCCTGTGACTTCTCATCATTCTAGCCCATAAGCTCTCCAAACAGTTCTCCAAAGCTGGGTTAACAAACTTGATCAACAACTCCGTGCGATGTACCTTAAAGTATATACATTCCATAACTAAGGGTTTCAAAGATTCCACTGACTCATTGCAATTAGGAAATCTACATTTAGTAATAGGAATGCCTTCCTTTTCAGTTGTCCAGTTCAACACCCTTTCCCGAGTGTGGAACTGGTTCAGTTTGAATCATATGTACAACGCCCAAGTATTTTGGCAAGGAAAAGAGATGATGTAAGGGAAAGGGGGGATCCTTTTTTCGTATATTTGGCATATTCTCTAAAAGTTTTATATTGACCCAATGATTCAATCGTACAGATCCAATCTTTTTCATACAACTTTTTCTTGACATAAGCGGGGCGAATAACGAGCTAGTTGTGTAACATCATGGTCAAGAAGTAGGGTGTTCATCTGGATAGTGTAATTTACCAAAGATTTGGGCCATTTTCCAGTAACATAAATTCAAGATCGAAATATAGTGAGTTCTTTGGAGGTTGCAAAATCTTAGCGTAATTACATTAGGACCTCCATTTAAGTCGACTCGATAGGGATAACAATCCAAATTCGTGGCGAATGACAGTATTGGGGATAGAAATGGCCAGGCGCAATGCCGATTTCAATAAGCGACCTTGGATAATATCCAAACATTCATATATATTACATAAACACATATCAGTACAATATAAAATCACTGCTTCAACCTTCTTTGTTAAAAATTCAATTAAAGGCAAAATTGAATATTTGCAAAATGTGTTAAAGATTATCCTCATTTGCGATAGCAGGGGGCGCGCCTTCTCATTTAATGTATCCAACCAATACTTGAGAGATGAATAATTGGTCAAGATCTAACCCAAATAAGTCACTGTAGAACACAGCTCAATGGGAACATGATCCACGACCCAGCTAAAACGTCTGTCTTTGTTCCCCGCTGTAAAAATCAACATCTTCGGTTTGTCGACATTTGGCCTTAAGTTGTGGGCACTAGTGAACTTTACAAATGTATCTAGTTTATTTTGGAGGCCATAGGGGGTAGAATCCAGGAGGTTGATGTAATCCTCAAATGATAGCCAATGGAGATTAATATTACCAAATTTAACAACATACATGTCAGGAGCAGTCCATTGTGCATCAAGGTCGCTGAGGTAAAGATTAAAAAGTGTCGTGGACAGATTGCAACCCTGTTTCAATCCTAATTGCGTAGGGATAAGAGCAGTAGTAGCACCCTCTTCAGAAATCCATATCTTATATGAGGTGCCAGTGTGTAATTTTACAATCCATGCAATTATTCCCTTAGGGATCTCAAAACTGTCCATTTTGCTCCATAGGATGTTTCCAATGACAGTCGAATGCTGGCGACATATCCATAAAAGCTGGGTAAACCGGACCAGCACCTTTTGTTTTAGTATTTTCCAAGAGGTGCGAGATGACCATTGCATTGAGGGCCATACTCATTCCTTTACGAAAACCGATTTGAAACCTAGAATAAATGTTGTGGGCAGCTATGTGTTTCTCCAAAAGGTGCAGTACCAGAATCGAAAAAACCTTGGCAGCAGCATCAGTTAACGCAATCGGGTGATAGTTTTCGGGTCGAGCCGGGTCCCCTTTTTTGTATATGGACACAATAATCGAATTTACCCAGGTCTCTGGCACTGTAAATGTCACTAGGATAAGATCAAATTTAATTTTCAAAATGCCAGCCATAAGGCAGAATCAGATTTGTACACACATGGGGTCAGGCCGTTGGACCCGCTGGTCTGGACAGATTAAGTTGACCTACCGCCCATTCGATGTCCTAACAGGACATCTGGATATCAGTGCTACAGCCATTAGCAGAAGTCATGCAGGAAATATTTCTGAATTTAGGTGGAAGACTAAATTTAGTTTTTGTGTGCTCCTCCCAGCCATCAGCACTAATACAGGAACCGCATACTGCCTTATGAGAATTGGATTGCTTGATAAATTTCCAGTTATCTTAAGTATAATGAGAACATATACATTTTTAGCATTTTGAGGTTCTCTTCATTATGAATCCCTATTCGTAGGTGTTTTAAGTTGTTCTTGTATGTCTGAATAATATACTTTTTTTGTGCTATACAGACATGGGCCGGCAAAGGCATCTTTAGTATCTTTTTCGTAAGTGCCTGTTTTTTGCGCATTTCAAAATGTTAATCCTTTTGATCAAACGAGTGTTTATGTGGATGCACAATTTTTCTTTGAGATATTATCATGTGATTTATAGTTTGAGAAACAATTCCAGAAACTAGAGCTTCACAACGTATCGAACATAATCCATAAATTGTGCAATTCAGGGAACTCATTTGCTGAGATACTGAGAGTGCAATATGGGCACATAACATGCAATTCCAGCGCAGGGATAAATTGGCTCTGTCTGTCTGCAGGATTTCCAGTTAGGAGTTAGTCGTCAGCATAGGCACCGGATGGGCGATGGTGAGTTGCATCATCGCATGGTTGCTATAGTCCATTTTATGAGCAACCAGATTGTCCACCCGATGCCTAAAAACCCAAAGAAAATCTATCGTGGAGCGTGCATCACCCCTTTTCCATGTGTATAAGGGACCCTCAGTGTCAAATCGTATGACATCAATATCCCAATGAAGTAAATAGGAGATCCATAACTTCCCTCTAGTTCTCAGAGGTAATTTCTCCTCAGAATCTTAATACTGTAAAGCAAAACATTTCTTGGTAATACAGTACGAATTAAAATCGCCTCCCATGATGATATCACTTGTGGGGTAAAGTAAAATTACATCTTCCAGTATCGAGTCTAATTCATTAAACAAGTTGTCTTGAGCAATTTTGGAAGGATTCCAATATAAATGAATCCGTATAATTGACCACGGTAATTTACCAGGAAACTTAAATAATGCCACCATCAAATGATCCAAAGAAGAAATGCACTTGCATGTATATGACATTGAATGGCATATCCAATTGCTAAACCGTCCAACTAAGGCCCTTGTAGCATTTACACAAAACATTTCATATCCAGGTAGAGTAAAATGTGTTAATTTCCTGTTCTCCTGTAAAAAAATGTGTTAGGCCTAGGACAAAAGGGAAGACAGCCAAAATAGCTGACCAGATTACTATAGCCACACAAGTTCCATGAGGTGAGAATAAGTCTGTGATGTAAATCAGGCTATGTAGGTTTACTTTCTGGTTTAAAAAATATCAAATATTTCATAAGGGTCTCCACCCATGACCAGTCTTCTATTGATCCTGCCATAGTCAGAAATTTGGTAAGATGTGTCTCACCCTCTTCATCAGCTCGAGGTGCAAGTTATTTTGGTCAACCTCCTTCTCCATCTTCATAAGAAATTCTAATGCTTCTGCTTCAGTTACAAACAAATGCAATTCAAAGCCCAGTTCCAATAGATCAGACCTGTGAGACCATAGCAGTTTCTGAATAATAGCTGAAGACAAATGGCTTAGCATTCTATAATTATTCTCACATGTCGGAGAAATCCTGTCAAAGTCCCTTGACAGTAGGTTATGTAATGCAGGAATCTGACTAATAATTTCTAAGATAACCTGGCGGTTCATACGAGAGTTATCTAGCATCACTCTATCCCCAGCCCAGCCAATTATATTAAACGGAGTGAGGTCTTCACCTGGGGGAGAAACATTCTGAGGAGGCCTCTTTGGATCAGATACTGCTTCATCCTTGCAATCCCCCAAATCCATGCCCGCAATGATTGAACCAAAAGCACCTGCAGTAATAGAGCCATCATAAAGGGCCTGTCTTAGGGTCCTTAATATCTGGAAATGTGTTTCAGGTTTATCAGGTAGAACAGAGATGTTATTAGCGGAGCCACCACAGGAACATGTAGCGGACAATCCTTTAGTTGGGTCCACTATTTCTCGGGCCTGCAGACCCGCTAGTGCAGAATCCGTAGTTGAACAGGCTAAAACCGGGGCGTGCACTGGTTCAGTGCTACAGACCTCGGCATATGACCTAATGGTCAACTTGGGACTTGGAGGGGCAGTTGCTGATTGCATAGTGACATCTTGTTTTAAGGTGACGGGGGAGATAACAGATCCTGAACTCACATGTTTGAATCCCTGGTTTGGGAAAAAATGAGAAAGTAATGATTAAGACACATCGGATTTAAGTGCAGACCTTAAAGCAGAGTCGACTTTTACCATTGTTGAGGCAGCTTTCTTTGACACCCCTTTACCAGATACTGCTTTATTTATCATAATGCCTGCACCCGTATCTATTGAGTGATGGTCCATTTCTCGAATATCCTCAGCCTTAGACTGAAGATGTACTTGACTTTCTGCACTTAGTCGAGTCAGGTCAATTACTTCATCATTCGAAATTTCCTTGGAGTGCTTTTGGCTTGCATTAAGCGGTGGTAAAGGAGCAGAAGCACTGTTCATATAGGCTTCTTAGAGCAAGGTCGCTGCGGCTCCTTCCTTTTTGCCCTCTGTTTTTGGGCTCTCATTAGACGTTTATGACGACGCGAGAGGGCCATGTCCGTGTGTGCCTTTTGCTCTTTTTGCATCTAATTCAGCACTCACAGTTATATCAGTGAGAGCTGATGGGCTGTCGGGATGAAAAGTCTCATAACAGGATGTTAGACTTTTATCACGCTGAACCACTGAGTTCCCTATACCATTACTTGGTCTCCCCTCTCGTAAGCGTACATGCATTTTTGCTTTTATGTCCCTCATGTCCTGTATCGTGCCCTTCATTTCCTGTGAAAGACACACTACAGACGCCATGAAGGATTCCAAATTGGACAGATTACCATGCGTCGCTATTTGAGCCACATCAGTAGCACAGGCCCATATATTACTTATATCTATCTCTTCGGAGGTAGGTACTGTAAGGTCAGTCTGCTTTGCTTGATTTGAGACAGAGGCTTGGGAGGTGCATTAACGTGTGAAAAGATTTTGTTTTAGGTCCTCCCGAAACTCATTATCCAACTGCCTGCATGTCTGTCTTGCAGTAAGAAAACCCTTGAGATGGTTAATTTTGGTTAAAATGTCAGCAATTGAAACCTTAATTTCTCTTATTACTACGTGGGTGACCTCATGCCGCTTGTCCAGGAGATCCAAGATTCTAATTATCACTGGAAATGAGTACGACTCAGCCCGCTTCTGCGAGGCAGTTTGTTCCGGGGGCATGGAGAGGAGCACTCATTCTGTTCACTCTTCGGGGAGCCATGGGGGCAATGACCTTCTTCACCCCCTTGGAATAACCAGAATGTTCATTAGAAAAGGACGAATTGCGTGGGCCCGCCTTGTTGCATAAGAAACTGTTGTCAAGCTGAATAACAGAAACATCATTTGGAGGGTACATCGGACAGGAGATGAGAGGTAGAAACAGGCCCCTACGATTGTTGCTTAATATCGTGGATGCAGACGTAATTCTTTGAGTTTTTACCAAAGGGTTTTCACGTGAATAGTGAGCCTCTTCATCCACCCCATTTAGAAATCTCTGTTGCGCAGTGGTAGCACCCAAGGACAGCCTTATACGTTTATCTAGTTCCTCAACCACCGCCGGTGCCAGAATAGAGAAATCATGTATGGCATCAAAGTGAATATCTGGCAAATCGGAGGTGCGAGAGGTGGGATCAGATGGACAAAAGACTGCTGCTCCAATGCTCAACATAGTTCTTTGCTGCAAATTAAATTCTTTGAGAGAGTACATAAAGCCCTGAGAATCAGATAAGGGAACAGGCAGAGCATGCACTTGAGCTACAGCTTGGTTTAGGTTAACTGGCTCAAATGATGGCAACATCGCCCCACCCGAGACTGATTCGAGTAGCGGAATTCCAGTATTACTTAAGTTGGGCGTTGTGCTCACTCGTATCGATACCTCCCTTTCCTCATTATTTGGTTGAGCAATGGGTATTACACCAACAGTAGAGGCCTGGTGAGCTGGTGTGCTATAAGTCATGGTAGTCCCAATAGGAGGTTCAATACATATGCCGCTGCGTAAAACAGCACCACCCACCATACTTCTTTATAATGGGGTGCTGATATTGGACCGCCTACAATACCAACTCCAGGGGCAAATTCATCTATAGCACACGCAGACTATTCCCAATGACCCCACTGGTAATAAATATTGTGCAGCACAATAGCAAAAGTTAGAGAAGGTTTTAGAATCAGGAACACCTTATATAAAAATAACAGAGGTCAGACAGCTGCAATTGTGAGCTTTGCGTAAAATGCCAGGTACATGTAGCAAATAATAACCCATGCGCACCAGCCAACAGCCACCCAGCCTAACAGTACAACACTTCAGGCACTTCTGGATGCGTGCGCACCGTGCTCTATGAGGTGTTCCTGTGAAGAAGGGCGGCGGGGCCAGACGCACACAGCGTTACTGGAAAGAAGAGAAGAAACATGAAATCAGTAAAACGTGACTGACGTGAATCAATAGTATGAATGGGAACTTAAGCAGCTAGTCCAGCAGCAAGTCCCCAAAGCGTGACTTGAAATCATAAATAGTTCATTGGAAATTAAAATTACTGATAGGAGTAGCTCCTTGTGGCGTTTCGACGCGCCTGATACAAGCGGCACTTCTTCTTGTGCATACAGCCGGGTCCGTCAGTAAAAGTCAGTGTCCAAATAAATCAGCAATCGCGCAGCGTCTCCAGGCACAACAGCACAATACTTCAGGCACTTCCGGACAAACTTTAATAAGAGTCATATCCTGAGGTGCTGTGCCTCTCCAGAGCGGCAGAACCCCAATGATATGATATATGATAGGTTATTTATAATGCGCTTAATACCCAGAGGTTTCTAAGCATGGACCTGGGGATCGAACCTGTGTTGCTCCGTGTCGCTCCATGTCGTCTTGCTTCCAAGGCGAGCACGTTGCCCCTGAGCTATCCTCCCGAGACTATCCTCCCAATACCAGGAGACCTCTGACCCAATTGAAGTGCAAGTCTTTGCTGAGCTCTAGGTGAACTTTCAGATACACAATCCGTCCCGTCACCAGAGTTTAGGACTTCAGGAACCGAAGATTGTCTGGGTGTATCGCGTCCTTTGTTGATGCTGCCGAAAAGGCACCAACACCGCAGAGTGACCAGAGAAGTTGCTGAAATCTGTGCCAGAGGTCCTCCCTCAAGACAGCTGCTGATAGATCCCGGCCATTGTCCTGCCTTTTGTCACAAGACCAAGGAATCCGTAGGTCAGGTCCGACGCTGCCACATCGAGGATAATCCAGCCATGAACATTTCGTTAAACCAAAGGTACTGTAGGGAAAAAGGTATTGATTACCTTAATCTGAAAAGTCGCTCCAGAGTGTTGGGGTGCACATAGAGGTGTCCAGGGCAATACCTCCAACCCAAGCTGCTGCTCGTGTCCCTTTAGTAAGCCCTTTAACAGGGTCTCCAACATTAGTTGTATTTCTAAGTTTCGCAAGTGTGCGCTATTACCAATAATACGATAGAACTGTCATTGCTGTCAAAAGCTGTAACAATTGTAACTGTGGGCAACTACAAACTAAGCAGTGGCCTTTGAAAAGTATTTTTAAGTGTTTTGGTTTAATGTGTTGAGTATTTAAAAGGGATTCTTGTGTAGATATAATACATCTATATTTTAATATATTTTAATATACGTTTGAGTATTTCTTTGATGTGCATTGTTAACTAGGTTCAGTGTGGAACCTGTTCAGTTGGAAAGAATAGATAGTTGGCCTGCCAATGAGAGGAGTCCTTGTGGTCCACCTGGCTCCTTGTCAGATGTAAGGTCCTTTGAGGAGAATGATAGAAATGATGCACAAATGGAAGCAGATTCTTCCATTTCATCATCGGCCTACTCAATTTATATGCCAACGCCGTAATAGAGGGGAAGTCAAAAGGACGATCAGCTCAAGGTGTTTGTGGATTTGGCACACCTACAACAACTGGTGATGTCCTCGATCTCTACATCCCTAATTCCCTTCAATAAGCTTCATGAAAGTCTAAACTGCTCCTTGAGGGACCAATCTGCTCTGATTGCCTCAATATTGAATAAAATGCTGCTTTGGGAGTCCCTAGTTCAAAAAGTGGATACAAGATTAGATAAAGAAGCGAAACTTAAGCTGTCTGGCAAGGCTGACTAAGTGACCTGGCACGTCGGGAATGTGCAGACAAGTCTGCCATGATGGAAGCCCTCCTACAGGATTGTCAATGGATGCAAATTAACATGAAGGCAGATACCCAAAGGACGGGTCCGCCTAAGGAAAATAGAACTGATCCTGCGACCCTCCTCCTCCCAGAACAGGGGCTGAGGGTGCCGGTGGTGGACTTGACAGCCGGGGCTGAAATCCAGCCAAGTAATCTTCTGGACAAAAATCTGTTCTTAGTTTTCAATAGGAAAAAAGATCAGAAAACAGATGTTGCACTAGTTGATAGAGTAAAAAATGATTCGAAAGAATCCTCCGGAAAAGGCCCCAAAATAGACTTACTAAAGAAGGCAGTGCCCCTGCAAATAAAAACATTAAAGAACATGCCTGCAAAAACGAGAAGGAAAGCAAAGGAATCCAGGGCCTTTCTGAGAAACATTCATTCGAGGGGATTGGGTCCTCCAACGTATTCCATATCTTTGACAGTAATCACCACAGCTGTGCTGGTTTGGAAAATTTTCGGCGTCTGCGTCCTACATCTATGACGTCGATGCGCCGTCCCCGAAGCCCTCCTCCGACGGCCAATGTTACCCGATGTGATAAGTAGGACGCACAACACCCGTAGCCTCGGTTCCATTTTTTCCACGAACGTGTTCGCTTCGTGAATCTCGGTACGCCTCGACTCTTTGGAGTTTCTGTTGTTATCTTCTCGGTTCTTTGAACCTGTTCGGTTTTGTGAAAAAGCCTGTTCGTGACGATGTCTACCTCGTCTTCAACACCGCGTCCGGGCTTCAAAAAATGCGGGGACAGTGGGTCCAAGATGTCGGTAACGGACTCGCAGAACTCCTGCCTCTGGTGCCTCGGGGAGGCCCACGACACAGACGACTGTGTCAACTGCCAGTCGCTCACGGCCAAGGCCTTGCGGGAGTGCAAGAAGAAGTTGTCTGTAGGTAGGGTGTCTAAGCCTCGGAAGTCGAGATCTGCGGGGCTTTCGACGGATGATTCGAGAGGCGACTCTCCGCATCATCGTCAGAGGTCCAGTGGGTCTCCTTCCAGGAGTCGGTCTCGCCACTCCTCTGCCTCTTCGAGGCATTCCCGGAAGCGCCGGCATCGGTCGCCTTCCCCGTAATCTTCCGGGGACAACGCCCATCGGCGGGTCGCTTATCCCACCATGCAAGCGACACCGGAGGAATGGGCTTCCTTCGGGAAGAAGATGTTAGCGATTCTTGAATCGCAGGGCACCGGTCCGTCCGCGCCTCCGAGTGGGGTCGGTCGTGATCGGTCGAGAGACACCGCTCGCATGCCTTCGGGCTCGGGTGATCGGCACGGTTCGCGGGAGAGGTCCCGCTCGGACAAGGGTAACCGTTCTCGCCATGCCCGTTCCAGGTCCCAGTCCTCGACGTGCTCGAGACCGCGTGATCCTGTGCAGTCTTCGAGGAAGACGTCGACGCCTGTGGCGCCGAGGTCGTGGACGGCTGCTATCGAGGCTCTGCCTCTGAGGGGGTCGTCGACGCTGTCGGCGCCTAGGTCGTCGAAGGACACGCTCAGAGCTCCGGCTTCGAGGCCTGTGTCTACGCCGTCGATGCTGGCGGCGCTGAGGCTGACGTCGACGCCAATTCACTCGACGCTGACACCGATTCTCTCGATGCCAGTGCCGATTCCTTCGACACCTTTCGAGGCAGTGGTGTCGGAGGGGCCCCGTGGCACAGGGGAAGCCCCTAGAAAGGCTCTGGCTAAGGTCAGGCATAGCTTGGGTCCCCAGATGCCTTCCTCTCACCGCCTGGAGTACATTTCAGAGGTTGATGAGGGCTCTGATGAGGGCTTGGTTCCGGTTACGGTGCCAGATGAGCTTATCTCGGGCAATAGCCAATTTGAAGACCTGAGGCAGTCACTGCATGATGCCAGTGGACTGGACACCTCTCCGGAGGTAGAGTTTTGTAGGCCTCAGCCTGGCACTCATGCCGATTCTTCGTACCGGCGCCTTATGTCTCGGGTCACCAAGTACTTGGGATGGTCGGCTCCCCCAGGGGAGTTTGTTCAGGATGATCTTACGGACATCCTAGATCTTGGTCCCCCCACTGACCCGGTACTGCCGTTTCATATGGCTCTGCAGAGAAGGGTGGCAGCGGCTTGGAATGCACCGGAGAGTCTCCCGGCAGTGGGCAAGTCTTTGTCGCGAAAATAACGTCCAGCCAGTAGCGACCCCTGCTACTTGTCCAGGCACCCAGCTCTGGAGAGTTTGGTGGTGCAGGCGGCTACGGCCCCGGCAAAGCAGGCGTCGTATCCTACCATCCCTCCGGATAGGGACGACAACATTTTGATGGCTGGGCGAAGAAAGTGTTTTCTTCAGGGGGTATGGCGCTTCAGGCGGCCAACTCCGTATGTGCCTTGTCTTGTTTCACACACACTCTGTGGAACTGTGTTGCATTAGCGGCTGAACATATTCCCGAAGGGGACGAATGGGATGGTTTCCTTGCTATGGTCCAGGATGGCAAGGATGCCATGTGTGAGGCCGTTCAGTCGAGTTTGGACATGGCAGATTGTGTCAGCCGGTCCATGGCGGCGAGCACAGTAATACGCAGGTTTGCGTGGTTGCGGAAGTCGGGGTTCGCTCCTGATGTGCAGTCCCGGCTCTTCAACATGCCCTTTGATGGTGAACATCTTTTTGGCAGCAAGGCTGACGAGAGCCTTGAGGTTGCAGACCTCCAAAGCTGCAGCGAAGTCTTTGGGCGCTGCAGTTCGACAACCTCCGCTTTTTCATCCTAGGGGACAATAATGGAGGGGAGGTTCCTTTCGTTATTACTCATCCTTCAGTAAAGCGAAAGGAGCTGTCAGTCAAAGAGGCCACCGTAGGAGTACCAGAGGTGGAAAACAGGGTACTCGAGGTGCCAAAGCCGCTCGGGCAGTTGCCTCTTTGCCCTCAGGCAACGCCGCAGCCGCTACCACTCAGTCATGAGGCCATGTCCCATGGTTCACCGGTTGGGGGAAGGCTGGCGCAGCATCTTGTAGAGTGGCGTGCCATTACTTCAGATGTGTGGGTTCTGGAGATCATAAACCGCGGCTACTGTCTTCCCTTTCGGCAGAGGCCTCACGACAATCCACCTGGGAACCTCTCTTTGAAGAGTCCGGATTTGCTCCTTGCGCAAGAAATTCCAGCCCTGCTGGAGAAAGGCGCCATAGAACTGGTCCCTGTAACGGAGAGGAACAAGAGATGGTATTCCCCTTATTTTTTTTATTTCGAGGAAAGACGGGGGATTGAGACCCATCATGGTCTTGCGCGGTTTGAACAAACTCCTACAGAAGGACAAGTTCAAGATGGTTACTCTCTCTCAAGTCCTCCAGGCCCTTCAACTTCAGGACTGGTTGGTGTCTCTCGACCTCAAGGACGCTTACTTCCATGTGCCGATCCATCCCAAGCACAAGAAGTACCTGAGGTTCGCGGTTGGCGACTCGCACTTTCAGTTTCGGGTCCTGCCGTTAGGATTGACCTCCGCCCCGAGGGTTTTCACCAAGCTCATGGTGGTGGTGGCAGCGCATCTCAGGAAAGGGGGGATTCACGTCTACCCCTACCTGGACGATTGGTTGATCAGGGGGGCTCTCCCGAGCAAGTCCTGGATCATCTGTCCGTCACCTGCCACTCCCTTCACAAGCTGGGCTTCTCCCTCAATTTAAAGAAGTCCCATTTGACGCCAACACAGCGGCTCCAGTACATCGGAGCAGTGCTCGACACATCCCTGGGGCTGTGTTTTCCTCCCCAGGGGAGGGCTTTTCACATTTAGCAGATGGTGCACAAGTTTCAACTTGTAACACACAAAACAGAATAAGGAACAAAAGCTTCACTTGAGCTAATTACTTTATTGTGCCGTTAATGCAGCCCTAACACTCTCCCTAGACAAGGGGACACACTAACACTAGGGAGAGTGTTAGTGCTGCATTAACGGCACAATAAAGTAATTAGCTCAAGTGAAGCTTTTGTTCCTTATTCTGTTTTGTGTGTTACAGTGTATCTGATAACAGAAAGGACACATACCCGCTGTTGGAGGTAATGTGGATTTTAGTAATTACCTGTGTGTTTGACAAGTTTAAACTTGCCCAGACGCTCCCGGCGTTCGAGTTCTTGAGGTTGCTGAGCCTCATGGTTTCCTGCATTCTTCTGGTGCCAGAGGCTCGTCTGCGGATGACATCTTTGCAGTGGTCACTCAAGATGCAGTGGTCGCAATCTTCCGGCAGGATGTCGGACCCTGTTCAGGTGCCACCGTCGGTCGCCCAGGACCTTCTGTGGTGGGCTGTCGAAGGCAATCTGATGAAGAGGGCTCCGTTTTGGCTTCCCTGGCCGGAGGTGATGATCGTGACGGACGCATCCCTCACGGGATGGGGAGCTCATGCCAACGGGTTGCCAGTCAGCGTTTGTTGGTCTCCGTCGGAGTCCAGACTCCATATCAATCTGTTGGAGCTGAGGGCCGTCAGGCTAGCCCTGAAGGCTTTTCTGCCAACTGTGCGAGGAAAGAGTGTCCTGATCCTGACGGACAACACGGTGGCCATGCACTATCTCAACAAAAAGGGGGGGCAGGGTCACTTCCTCTGTGCATGGAGGCGATGCAGCTCCAGTTCTGGGCCATCCAGCAGGAAGTTTCGATCTCGGCTGTTCATCTGGCCGGAGACGACAACGAGACGGCGGACGCTCTGAGCAGGCAGAGCACGATCTCTCACGAGTGGGAGCTGGCTCAGGAGATTCTCCTGGAGATCTTCGCCCTTTGGGGGACCCCTCAAGTGGATCTCTTCGCCTCCAGTGTCAACCGGAAGTGCGAAAGGTTCTGCCCGCGGGAATTTCCTCCAAAAGGAGCCTTAGGAGACGCGTTCGTGGTGGAGTGGTCATTCCCACTGCTGTACCCGTGTTACCTCCATTCCCTGTCATCCCGCAAGTACTGCAGAGGTTACGGATGTTCGGTTCCCGGATGATCCTCATTGCTCTGGCGTGGGCCCGGAGGACGTGGTACCCGGACCCTCTCGTCTTGTCCATCTGCCCTCCACGTCGTCTTTCCTACCGAGACGATCTGCTCTCACGGGAGGGGGGGGGGATCAGGTTCTCCATCCAGAGGTCAGATCCCTCAACCTTCACGCTTGGCTTCTGAAAGGTTGAGGTATTAGGATTGGGACCTCCCTGAAGACGTGTTGGAGGTGTTGCTCTCGGCCAGACGGCCGGCAACAAAGTCTCTGTACCGTTGCCGTTGGCGTAAATTCTGCGACTGGTGCAGAGTTAAGAATGTGGATCCTTTTGAATGTGACATCCCCATGGTTCTGTCTTTTTTGCTTTCTTTGTCCCACAGGGGCTTGCAAGTGGGTACCATTAAAGGTTACCTGGCGGCGCTGTCCATATTTAAGCGCTCGTCTGAAGAATGTTCCTATTTTAAGATTCCTTTAATGTCTCAGTTTTTGAAAGGGCTCACTAATGTGTTCCCTCCGTCACCTTTTCTGGTGCCCGGTTGGGATTTGAACCTTGTTATTTTTTTTTTTATTTTTTTTTGTATATAATCTGTTAGATTTTTACAAAAGGAGTTCTCATGGTTACGTATACCTGACATAAGAGATGTTGAAGTGTTGAAAGTTACATACTAATAGATGTTTAGAACATTGTTAATGTTTACACCATCCAAAATTTATCAGAATTAAATGGCTTTTCTCGTTAGATGTCAGAAATGTCAGAGATGTCAGAGATGGCTAATCTTTTCCATAATGATGTTTAGTAGTTTTGCAGTCGGGATTAGCCATCTAGTTTGGGCTCCTGTAATTAGGCGGTTCCACCACATATCTTCGTCGTTAATAAAAGAGTTTGTAAACAAGGGACCAAAAAAAACGTCCCTTTCCTGTGCGATCGCAGGGCAAACCATCAGGAGATGTCTTATGGATTCTGTAGTTTCAGAATTTTTACAGAGGCGACATGATTTCTCATTAGTAGCAGCTCGGATAGCAAGAATTTCTTTTGTAGGAAGCAAATTAAGACGAGCTTTCAGTAGAGTTTTCATTGACAGCTTACTGGGATATTTTTTACAGTATTCCATAGGCTCTTTAAGTTTGTTAAAGACGGGTGGTAGATGGATTAGCAGCTTGTTTGATGTTGCTTTTTCATTCGTATTTATCCAATCTAACCTCTCCATTTTTGATTTTATTCTTAACGGATTCTCGATTAGTTCATCTTCTGAGCAGGCTATCGCCTGCAGGAATTGTTGCTGAGTTTCAACCCAGTTTTTAAGTAGCTTGTTGTTTCCCTTACTGATTTCTTCATTGATCATACGGTATATTTGAAGACTCTCTGGATGCCTTATTTTTCTGAATAACTGAATCCTACTTTGTGCCACCACTGCAGCTATAGAGAGCAGACCTAGTTCGCGTCTTATTGCTGCAGAAGATGTAGATTTAGGAAGTCCAAGTACTGTTCGCCAGATATGGCCTTCTAGTTTGGTCCAGAGGGTCGACGGGATTGTTGGTGTTGCGTCCATGCCGTATGTTAGAGACTGGATTACTTTAGCTTTATAGAAATGGATAGCGGTTAGGAGGCTGAATTTGCCATATTTTCTATGAACTGCCCGAAGCTGAGATGTTAGATGTTTCGCCTTTGTCCATAGAGTTTGTTGCATTGTATTAGCGTTCTTAGAACTGTCAATTTCAACTCCCAAGTATTTGAATGTTGTAACAACTTCAATTTTTGTCTGGTGAAGGAACCACTGGAGATTTTCTTTCTTTTTTTTAGTCCCCTGTTTTTGGAAGATCAGGACTTTAGTTTTTGATTTGTTTATCTCCACGTTATTATCCTTTATGTATTGGGCAAGGTTGTCGAGTTGTCGCTGGAGTCCAACCTGCGTGTGGTCCAAAATTATCAGATCGTCGGCGTATAGAAGCCGGCTGACCCCTACGTTGCCGACTTTTGGTGGAAATGACCTGATTGCATCCTGGGAATCTTTAAAGTCGCCTAGGAAGGATATAAAAAGTGCGGGGGCCAGCGGACATCCCTGCTTCACCCCACGATGAGAGGGAATTTGATCTGATAGGAGTCCTTGGTTGTTCAGGCGAACGGCCACCCTGGTGTTCGAATGGAGGGCGATTATAGGGTCCAGGATGTCTTCAGGACACTTCCACGCTTTCAATTTCTTCCACAATTTCGACCTGTCGACTCGGTCGAACGCCTGGGAAAGGTCAACGAAAGCTAGGAAGACTCTTGGTGCTCCCGACAAGACTTTGTCTTTGATGATGCTCAAGATCATTATGTTAGCTGCCGTACTTGCGTTTTTTTGAAAACCAGTTTGCAGTGGGTCTGCCGAGGGGGATAGCCTTACCCAGCTCTGGAAGTGATTCAAAAGCATAGTAGCAAAGACCTTGCCTATAACGTCCAACAAGGCTATAGGACGATAATTCGAAGGGTCCACCCTGACGCCCTTTTTGAAAATCGGAACAATGACCGCCTGAGTCCAGGAGTCTGGTATTATCTTATGATCTCTGCAGTCTTTGAAGATTAAGCTCATTACTGCTGCCCAGTCGTCAGGGTTTTGCTTAAGGTCCGAGTTTGCTAGCCCGTCCGGACCTGGGGCACGGGATAATTTTAATCTTGTGATGGTTTTTTTTATCACGTCTTCGTCAGAAAGGTCCACCCAGTTTCTCACTGGCGATTGCTTTGGAAGAGTGGTGGTTGTTGGGGGTGCCTCAAAAAGGACAGAGAAGTGTTTGACCCAATTCTTTTCTGCGACTGAGTTGGTCATAGCAGCTTTCGGATGATGGTTTGTTTGATTTATCATAGTCCAGAAATCCCGCGATTTTTTCGAGGCTAACACCTTGAGCATATTTTTTCTGCATCGGACTGGTAGAGAGAACTCCGTACATGTCTCAGCCATTGTTTGTAATTCCTCTTTTCTGTAAGATAAATTTCCCATGAGGTAGTTGTATTTAAAGCAGCGGCTTTTTTCTTTGCTTTCCTTAGCGTCCTACGTTTAATTACCAAATTGGTATTGTAGACGTGATTGTATTGAAGCGCAGAATCATTAGGAAATTTCCGTGGTTTTTTGAACGGAAGAAGTAGTGGAATATAGCTGTCTCTGAAAGTGACGTCATCAGTATCAATGGCGGAGGTTAACATTTTATAGTTAGCAGTCAATGATTTAATGTCTTTGGTAGACATACAAAGGCGGGTTGCCTGGGAGTTTGTCTCAATCGGTTGTTTGTAGAATTGCTGATCATGAGCAGCGGTTTTGCACATAAGGTTCAAAAGGTTATGGTCACTCGCCTTGGTTCTAATTATTTCAAAGGTGGTTATGCGCTGGTAGATTTGTTTAGAAACAAAAATATAATCAAGGGTGGCCGATGAGTTGTCGCGTTCCCATGTAGGGATCAAATTTTGGCTCTGTATTGCATTGGCAGCATTATGGAAATTTCTAGAGCTCATTAATGTTAGCCATATTTTACCTCTTCTCTCTGCCAGAGTACTGGGTAGTGCGTTTGTTTTTGGCACGTTTGAAGTCACGCAGTTTGCATTTAAGTCCCCACAGATAACGATATTCGAAGTGTGATGCTTAATTCTAATTTCATCGATGATGTTAGAGGCGGCATCACAAAAGGTTTCTGGTGATGTTTTTTGGGGGTTCCAGTATGTGTTAATAATGGCGAGCGGTTCAGAGGAGATTTTACCACTTGGCGAGGATTTCTCCGGCCACGTAGCCAGAATTGCCAGCAGTCCGTAGGATGCTTCTATTTTCTTAGAGATATGTATCCCTGAGCCTATACGGACGGCTATAAGTAGGCCAGATGATGGACGGCCGAGGGGGCCTTTGTGGGCCGGAGAGATCTCTATGATGTAACCATCCAGAGCCGGTTTGTCCAATAGCCAGGTTTCCTGAAGACAAATGATGTCGTGGGTTCCCAGGTTGTAGCTGTCATATTCAGTTAAGTGCATGTGGCCTCTGGTGTTCCATGATGCTATGGACAAAAGTGAGTTTTGGAGATCCTTTTGGCTCAGCCGGGGGGGTTGAAGAGATGGAGTGGCACCCCCCGTTTGCTGCTATTTTTTGAGTCCTGGTGTTAAGACATCTCGTATCCAAGACCAGCGACCCTTTTTTGGCACACTGTCCAGGTTAGTTGTCAAAGAGTGTGATGGGTTTTTCCTGCTTTCAGTTTCTTGGAGTGGAGAGGGTCGACGGTCTTGGTGTCGTACTCTAGGGGAGTATCGGCGAGTTTGGCGTCTCCCATAGAACCTTGTTATTCAGTTTCTTATGGGTGCTCCGTTTGAGCCTTTGCATTCTTGCCCTTTGAGACTGTTAACTCTTAAAACTGTGTTTTTGGTTGCGGTTACTTCCGCTTGCAGAGTGAGTGAGTTACAGGCACTTTCAGTTAAGCCACCCTTCACTGTGTTTCATAAGGACAGGGTTGTCCTTCGAGTTCGTCCTTCCTTTCTTCCGAAAGTGGTTTCGGAATTTCATTTGGGCCAGAAGGTTGTTCTTCGGGAATTCTATCCTCCTCCGCATCCTGGTAAGGAAGAGGAGAGGCTCCATAGGCTTGATCCTAGGAGAGCGTTGAGCTTTTATATTTCACGCATGTCCCGAGTCAGAGTGGACGATCAACTCTTCATTGGTTACGCTGGAAAGCGTTTGGGACAAGCTGTGACGAAACAGACTGTCTCGTTGTATTATTTTGGCCATCTCCGAGTGTTACCGCTTGGCAGGTAAGGACCCACCGGCTGGCTTGCGGGCCCCTTCTATCAGGGGTATGGCTGCATCTACTGCCCCACAGAGGGGTGTTCCTATTTGTAACATCTGTGATGCAGTCACCTGGGCTTCTGTACATACTTTTGTACGTCACTACTCCCTCGATTCCATCCGAGGACATGATCTGGCCTTTGGCAAGGCAGTCCTTTATTCCGCAATTTGATTGGGCATGCTAAATTTGTGTTCTAAATTCTTTTCCCACCTCCTTGCTTTGGTACTGCTTTGGGAGTCTGTCAAAGATATGGAATACGTCGGAGGACCCAATCCCCTCGAAGAACAAGTTACTCTCTTACCTGGTAACGTTCTTTCGATGGGATGGTCCAACAACGTATTCCATATCACTCCCTCCCTACCTTCCCCGCTGCAGAATTTCTTATGCGATTGCAGCTTACGTTTCTGCAAAGCCTTGTGTGTCTGACTGGCAGAAGCCTGGTGTCACACGTTCTGGGGGAAAAAACTACAACTGATGCTAGGGGCGTCGTGCGTCCTACTTATCACATCGGGTGACGTCGGCCATCGGAGGAGGTCCTCGGGGAATGCGCATCCCATCGAAAGAACGTTACCAGGTAAGAGTAACTTGTTCATCTCCTCCAGCTGCACTACAAAATATTCCAGCTGCAAAAAAATCCAGAATTGAGCTCCAGCTGCTTGAGGACGAAGGATCGGATCCATTGTTCTGCCGAAAGGTGAATCTAGAAGTGAATGAGCGACCGCCATCCGACGGTGAGCTGAGTCTGTTAGTAGAAGAATTGGAGCGAGCTGAAGATGACTTGGACGGGAATGACTTGAGCAATTCAGAGTGGGAAAAGCTGGAGGGTCTCATTGTAGAGACAAATCAGTCCAGGGTGAAAAAAGACCCTACTCGGCTCGGCTCTAAATTTCAGAGTGAATTTTAAGGGACCGGCATTGGTGGCTATGCAAGAGTCATCAAAGAGGCCTCCAAACCGCGATGAAAGTCTCTCTAGACTAAATCGGGTTGAAAAAACATCTTTAAAGCCTGGGCTTGGGATATAAAGTCTCAGATTATCAGATGCAGCTAAAAGCAAACTGGATGGAAGCTATTGAGGCTAAAAATGACCGGAAAGGTGGCTCTGTCCAAAAAGCGGCACCCAATAGAGACCGGGAAGATCCTGTTCCTAAAAAGGAAAAAATTAAGGGGGACCATCTACCACTCATAACGAACTACATTCATTGAAATTTACAGTGGCCCACCAAAAAAAGGAAATGAAATGTCCAAATGGCCCTGGAAAGGATGGGACAATTGATCCACTATCCTGGTCATGGTTGGCCAGATCCCTGGGCCACCACGGCGGCCGTTAGACTCATAGGGAAGATAAACTGGAGCCCCTGAAGATCGGATGCTGGAATACCCAAGGCTTCCAACCACTTTTTAGTGAAAAGATTCCTGACTTAGCCCTGTTTGACATGCTCCTATTCCAAGAGACTTGGCTTAGGGCACCCCCCATTGTGATGGCTATTTAGCCTTTTTGAATCCGGCTCCCAAGGGGGTGATGGGTCAGCCGTATGCAGGTCTCCTGATGCTTCTGAAAAATGATTTGCGGTGGTGGAAACCAAATGCCCAAATCCGTACGTTCAGATCATTTATCTGAAACATAAGGACTTGAGTGACATTTCCTTGGTGGTGGTTAATATATACTGGCGTGTCAATATGGGGAAGGATGTGAATTTCATGAGGTCAATCACAAGTGTAATTGATGAGATGATGGGTGAAGTGGAGGGTGGTAAGATTCTTATATGTGGAGACCGTAATATTAAGTTGGTAGACACTGAGGGACGAGTATTGGGGAAGAATGAATGGAAGGAAAGAGAGTCTGTTTGGATGAGAAATATGGAAGCCAGAGCCATGTCTATGCTAAATGGGCAAACGGAGGATATCATCCCGGGACGCCCATCGTGGCGATCAGGGGAAAGAGTCTCATGTATAGACTATTGCTTTATTTCCGAGAACTTAAGGGACAGGATTGAGAGCTTTTCCGTAAAGCCCCAGTGCTTTAGTGATCATGACTTGCTGGCTATCCACTTGAGGAAGTGGTATGATCCAAAGCCCCAGGGAAAAATGGGAGAGGTGATCCTGGGCTCTTGCGGTCTGCGTCTGTGACTAAGAGTGCAGGATCTAAGGAATGTAAGCCGGGCCTATGGGACCCAGCTTTCTGAAGATCCCTCTGAGTTGGATTATACTGGATTGCTTAAAGAATTCCCCCAGGCATATGGTCCAGGTAGTACATTTTCCTGGTCCCAAAAACATACCTATGACCGTGATTTGGTAGAAAGGCAGAAAACCTTGAGAAATACCATAAAGGATATAAGAGGGGATCAGAGAGAGGACTGATTGGAAAGAATAAGGAAAGCTCGTCAGGGCTATAGAAACCTGCGAAAGTCTGTGCAGCTCTTGAAATTACAGAAGGACGTGGAGCGCACTCTAAGAGCTATCTGTTCCAAAAATTCAAAAAACACCTGGGAATTAATAAATAATGGGGGTGTCTTTAGGCAGTCCAGTACCATAGTGATGGTAGCAGAAAAGGATTGGCTTTTCCACTACTCAGCCCTATTTGCAGATCCAGTGCAGTACCACAGTGATGGTAGCAGAAAAGGATTGGCTTTTCCACTACTCAGCTCTATTTGCAGCTACGGGTGTGGTGGAAGCGGTGTTTATAGAGCCGGGATTGGGGAGATGGAATTTCACATTTCACGAGCATGATGCCTTCACTATGATCAGTAAATTGGGTGGATCGCGAGCAGCGGGACTTGACGGTCTCTGTGATCAAGAACTTTAAAAAATATATCTTCCGTGACCACCAGGGGGCACAGACGCGATGGTCGCTTGAGCCACCGTCTCCCTCTTCAAGCCCGCTAAAGTCATCTTTTCGAGCAGTGCAGGGGCAACCAAAGTTAGGAAAAACCAGCCTACGGAGTAGATAAAGCGACTCAGCACCCACCCAGCCATAACCCAGGAGACGAAACTGCGTGGAGAGGCAGAAATCAGCTCTCGATCGGGAACCCCTGGGCAGCACAGAAGGCCCGTACCCAGAAAAGCGAGGAGAGGGGAAAAAATGGCCGCCGCTATCTGAAATACGCGCCGCGCACGTAAGAGGAAACTTATTAAGGAATGGTACCAGCCCGCCAATAACGTCCTGCGCCCAGCGGACAGGGGGAATTCCTGCCCTTCAACGAGGTACGGCGGCGACGAGGACAGTCACAGTGGACCGCGGCGCCCGGCTTGCCGGAGGACGTTGGGCGGCCGGCCAGGCAGGCGGCGACCGAAGTGGGCGGCTCGGTGAGGGTAAGCAGTGCCCCCCACGGGCTTTTCCGCTTTGGTGCCCACCCCCCCCCTCCATCGGAGCCCGTTCCTCGGATCCTGCAGTCAGTCGTGCTGCGCGGTGCGAACCGCAAGCGAGGGCCTTCTCCCTCTACCCACGCCTCACCTTAACGCTTACGAGCTCATTCTGGCCACGCCGTACCTCCGCCCAGCAAACCCTCGCGGGCCCCGGCACACGGCCGCCAGACATCATCTCCACCCTTCTCCTGGCGGGCCTGCGCGGCAGTTAGCCACGAACACTCGGCCACCCACGGAATGAGGCCCGTGCTTCTTTCGCCCAACCGCGGCTCCCCCCTCCTCACCAAGCAACGAGGGAGCAGCGAGGCCATTCCCGCAAACCTAAACGCACAGTGACCACGGTGTCCACCCCAACAGCTTCGACCCGCCGCTCCCACACCACGGATCCCTACGAGCACCTAACCCTGTGGAAGCTCGCCACCACTAGCGGAGCCTCGCAGCCAACCTAAGGACCATCAAGGGTCCTCCACGCACCTCA
This sequence comes from Ambystoma mexicanum, assembly GCF_040938575.1. Classification (NCBI taxonomy): domain Eukaryota; kingdom Metazoa; phylum Chordata; class Amphibia; order Caudata; family Ambystomatidae; genus Ambystoma; species Ambystoma mexicanum. Next base: position 527,013,824 of record NC_090930.1, read on the forward strand.
CAGGGCGCAGAGACAGCCGTGCAGCGGGGCACCTGATTTACCCGAGTGGTGCTTTAGGGGGTGGGGGCGAAACTGAGACTGCACCAAAGTTACTTAGGGCAAATACGCTGGCAACGTGCCACGAAGTCCGGGGCAGCCCACCACAGAGCTGAGAGAGACTCCAGCCGAAAAACCAACCACAGAAACACGATCGAGGGAACGAGCACACCTTTGCACAGCAGTCCTTGCTCACTGCAACAATAGCCTGGGGCCTCCGTGGGTAACAAAGCTGGATCCACAAACCTTAGCAACCCTGAGAAAGTTTAGACGTATTAACGCAACCATGGAAGCGGAAGAAGCCCAAAGCACTTCAGATATTCCTGGCAACGACGGCGACAGCGCAACAAAGTCAGATATCCGCCTGCTGCTTGGGGAGATCAGATCAATGAGAAACAATCTAACTGAAATAATATCAGACCTACAAACGAAAGTGGCCAAAGTTGAGGACCGCCTGGAAGCGGTTGAAAACAACCAACAATCAGGAGACATCGCTACCATGCAATACCAGGCTAGGCTCCTAGACCTCGAGCAGAAGGAAAGGGACATGGAATCAAAAGTAGACGATCTTGAAAATCGGGAGCGACGCTCCAACATCCGCATAATCGGTTGGAAGAAGAGCGAGGAGAGACAGTCAGGCCTGGAGAGCATGGTGAAATCCCTAATCTTGTCTCTCTATGAAGAAACCGACCCCCCGAACCTAGAGTTCGACAGAGTGCACAGGGCAGGGGGCTCAGCGAGAGGCCCTCGATCGGTCCTAATCAAATGCCATTACTACACGCAAAGGCAGGACATTCTACAAAAAGCAAGAATAAAGGACACAATCGAATTCCGCGGCTCTACAGTCAAGATATACCAGGATCTCTCAGCGATGACCCTCGCAAAAAGGAGAGGGTGTCGTCCCCTCACGATCTGGCTCCAAGAGAAAGGCGTGAAGTACCGATGGGGCCACCCATTCTCCCTCACATTTGAGTACAACAGCGAAGAATATAGGCTCACCTCGGTGGAAGAGGCGGAACGAGCTCGCCGCCACCTACAAGGCCCAGCAAGGGCCTCAGACGTAGAGGGCCGAAGAGAACCAAAGGGCCCGCGCCGAAATCCAGCTGAAAAGCCCTCGAGAAGAGGCCGTGCGCAACAGAAATGGAAATTTAAACGTTTGAACACTCCTTGAACTGCCTACACTGCATCTCGTGTCTGTACACTGTTTTGGTGCTCTAACTCTGGCCGAAACGGTCGCCATGGAGCTCCATTGAAGTTTTTTCTCTTTAATGTTTGTTTGCCTAGGTTGGGTTAGGGGCTTGGAGACACACTAGGTCCTTGTCCACTATTACGGACTCCTGTGTACTCTGTCCCTGCACAAAGATCAAAGTCATAACTAGGGCTTGAAGAGGGGCTCTCCTAAAGTGGCCCTCTTTGGACGAGGGCGTCTCTTTTTTTTTTCTTTACTCTTTTCCCTTTCTTTGTGGTGAGGATGCCCCTTATAGCATTCCACACGAGGGAAGTGGCGGAGGGGACGGGGGGGATTCATTTAACCACTCAACACAGCAAGCTCGTAGCGCACAAAAAACCAACTCAAACGTACCATAATACAAGGCAGTTTTTTACTAGCTCTAATATGGAACAAAGGGGTCAAGCAAGCCACAATACAAAAAACGCTATCCTAACCCTAGAATATGGCTAACTCACAGGGCATAGTCTTCGGCTCCCTCAATGTCAAGGGCTTAAATTCCCTGCAAAAGAGATCAATGCTAGCGAGACAGTTCGCACAATCCAAACTAGATGTCCTCTTCATACAGGAAACGAAATACATTAAGGGTGGAGAAAGAAAGATCCTTGGGAGAGACATAGGGGAAGCAATCTGGGCATCTGGCCCGGAGAAGAAGGGGGGTGTGGGTATTCTGCTGCGTAGGTCCCTGGGAATGCAGGTTCTACATATACACAGGGACACGCACGGGAGATACGTTGCGCTTAAGGGGACACTGAGAACACGTACCGTCACACTGTGCGCAGTCTATGCCCCCAACCAGGGGCAATCGAGCTTCACTGACCCCCTGTTCGACTTTATTGAAGAATGGAGGGAGGGTTCACTAATCTGTAGGGGAGACTTCAACGTATTTATAGATTGTGAATGCGATTGGCACTCAGCTCGACCAAATTCCTTACCCCCAAGCACACTTCAGGGCGACAGATTCTCAAGTCAGCTCAGGGAACATCATTTAATAGATACCTGGCGTGCAACTCATCCAGGGGAAAAAGCCTTTACTTTTTATTCTCCACCACACCACTCTTTCTCCAGGATTGATTACCTACTACTGGGGGCGGAAAACGAGGGTGACATCCTAAGTACATCCATCCAAATAGTAGCCTGGTCAGACCATGACCTGTGCGCCCTAGAATTAGACCTGGACCCACTCCCCGCCCTGGACCGCCGGTGGCGATGTAACGACCTGTTATGCAGAGACCCAATTTTCAAGGAGTTCCTTTCAGAAGCCATCACAGAATACTTTGACATCAACGACACTGACGGTATGTCACTGAACACAGTGTGGGAAGCAGGTAAAGCTACATTAAGGGGCATCCTTATATCTGAGGGAGCCGCCAAAAAAAGACTCCGGCTACTCAAGGAGAAAGAACTTAAGGAAGAAATCACTCGACTGGAACGCTCCCTTAGGGAGCTCCCCACTAGCGATAATGATACTGAAATGAGAATTAGGAAAATGAGAGAAGAACTAAAAGATATATGGAAAGGCAAAGCCCTCACCCAGATTAAGTACCTCAAACAGAAGTTCTTTGAAAAGGGAGATAAAGCGCACACCATGCTAGCGAACAGACTCCGTAAACAGAGGGCAGATAGAGCAGTCCACAAAGTAAAAAATGAACAAGGTATCCCACTCACAAATCCCCAAGACATAGTGTCTCGCTTCTCCAATTTTTATGCAGACCTATACGCTGCTGAGACTGATGGTACCTCCCCTGACATCAAAGAATACCTAACCAGTATGTCACGCCCGCCCATCACTGAAGAACACCTAGAAATGCTAAACGCCCCAATCTCTGCAACAGAGGTGCAGGGAGCAATTTCAGCCCTTAAGGCAGGCTCAGCCCCGGGACAGGATGGTTTCACGCCAGCCTTTTACAAAAGAAACTCTGGCACACTCGCGCCATTCCTCGCCAAACTCTTTACTTCCATCTAAGAATCGGGACGAGCTCCCGACTCCTTCACTGAATCTATCATCATCGTAATCCCCAAAGAAGGTAAAGACCCCACAGAGTGTGCATCATACCGGCCAATCTCCCTCATAAATGTAGATACAAAAATTTACTCCAGCATATTGGCCGCCCGCCTCGCCCAGATTCACCCGCAACAAATCCACACTGACCAGGTAGGGTACGTAATAGGCCGGCAGGGGGCAGATAATGTTAGAAAAACCCTAGACCTCATGGCAACACTCCGAGAGGCCGGTGAGGATCCCCTCTTATTATCAGTAGACGCCGAAAAGGCTTTTGATCGAGTAGAATGGTCCTTCTTGAGAGCTGTTCTAGAGTGGGTGGGGTTGGGAGCGGCGTGGACACAAGGAGCGAAAGCACTATACCGCTCTGCCCGGGCCAAAGTATCAATCAATGGAATTTCATCGCGAACCTTCAACCTTACTCGAGGTACGAGACAAGGCTGTCCACTCTCCCCTCTTATTTATGCACTGGTCATTGAACCCTTCGCCCCAAGCCATCAGGTCCAACCCGAGCATCAGAGGAAACCCGCGAGGTGGCAGGGAGTACAAGCTGGCAATGTTTGCCGACGACATCCTTTTATACCGGACCGAACCCTCTACTTCTATCCCCGCTCTCTTCCAAGAGTTGTCGCGATACGGACCCCTTTCAGGCTTCCGGGTCAACCTACAAAAAACTATAGCTGTCCCCTTAAAAGACAACACCGACCTAGCGCTGCGTTTAGAGGCAGATTGGAATTTCAAGGTGCAAACCGACTTAGTCCGCTACCTAGGGGTTAATATAACCGTCTCCCTGTCCGACCTTTTCGAAGCCAACTACACACCACTGTGGGTAGCCATTCAAAATGACATCTCCAGATGGCGCAAACTCTCCATGTCATGGGCGGCGCGCTTTACTGCTATCAAAATGAATGTTCTCCCACGATTTCTATTTTTATTCCAGTCCCTCCCGGTCATTGTTCCCGAATCCTTCTTAGAAGAAGTAAAGCGCACATTATTAAGATTTCTATGGGCTGATAAACGAGCAAGGATCCCATACTCCACACTGATCCAACCTAAGGAGGTGGGTGGCATGAGCTTTCCAGACCTGGGAGAATATTATAGAGCGTCACAACTCCGCATACTCCCGGACCATCTATGGGAAAACCCAGAGAAACAGTGGGTGGCAATAGAGAACGACATCTTCACTCCGGTCACCCTGGGAGAGTGGTTATGGGTCCCGAGATCAGCCATGACACAAAGGATTAAGCAACACCCCATTCTGAAGGTATTATGGTCTCTCTGGCGTCCATCCCGGGCCATGCAGGGTATCACAACGTGGCCCTCACCTTTGAGTTGCATCTGGTCCCCACCTATTCAAAACTCACTGAGAGCAATCCAGCAATCCCAGTCATGGTACGAGGCGGGTCTAAGTCGGGCGGGACAGCTGTGGAAAAATGAAGTGTTTACAACCAGGGAAGAATTGCAGGCTGACTTGCAGGGCACGAATGTCTCCCCTTTGTCCTTCCTCCAGTTGCGAAGTGCCATGCACGACCCTAGCTGGGGTGACTCGTTAAAGCGCCCTTTGACACCATTCGAGCAAATCTTAAGCTCCCCCCAAGCATCAAGAGGTCTCATATCAAAGTTGTATATATCACTAATCACGAGGGGTCATTGTCCACGTCCACCTTCAGAGGTGAAATGGGAAACCGACCTATCCATAGGAACCCAAGGGGAGGTATGGAAAGGAATATATAGAGCGGTATGGTCATCATCGGTCTCCATGCAATACAAAATGCACAACGTGCGGTTACTGATGAGATGTCACTACACACCCCTTCGCCTATCTAAAATGTTCTCCGGGACATCTCCCTACTGCTGGAGGGGTTGCGGTGAGCAATGTGACTACTTTCACCAATGGTGGGGATGTGACAGAGTCCAGGTGTACTGGCGGGAAGTGCTGGGCTGGATTCGAGGAATAGATGGGGTCCTCAGAAACCCAACGCCCACACTAGTTTTGTTTGGAGTAGAGTCGGAGGATGACGAAACATATGAATCACTAATGTACCTACCACACAATCTTCTATTAGCAGCACGAGTGTGCCTAACCATAAAATGGAAATCGATGGTCTTACCCTCAAAGAGAGAATGGTTAATAAAGGCCCACGCAATATACGAGATGGAAAGCCTAACGGCAGCGGTAAATGAATCACGCAGGTTGCCCTTTCTAGAATATTATACGGCATACTGGGAGCCCACAGACTAAGGACACTTGTTCACCATCTTAGCCAACCAAAGGAATTAGGGCAGTGCCCCATGCCACCGGACGATTGCTTACCCCAAGCTCTGTATGGGCTTTTTCCTTTCTTTCAGTGGCAACTTGCAGAGCACACGCAATACTGAAATGCCTATAGTTGTTTTGAATTTTTGTTCTGAGTTGTGTACCAAGCGAACGTGCCGAGTGGAGGGGGGGTGGGGGGATTCTGGGGAGGGGGAGGGAGGGGAATTAGATACACAAGACTAGAGTTCATCATTGCTTTACACTTCTCCCTTCTCTGTTTCTTATATAAATGTTACACGAAAATAATACAAGGGAACATTGTTGATGCAACCATTATTGCAATTGTCTTGTAGTTGAAAATGCAAATAAAAACATATTTTAAAAAAAAATATATATATCTTCCTGTTATGATCAGCCTGACTGCTCTGCCACTCTACAAAGGTTCCATGAGCAGTACAAACTGACACTAAGAGTTGAGGGATCTACAAACCATTGGCATAGTGAAGTCCTACCTCCAGAGGTCTCTAGGAAAACTCCTCTAACAATAATCATTTGGTACAACATTGCTACTTGTGCCGTTTTTCCCAGGCTTCAAGACATGCACCATGGCAGTACATTTTTCCTATCACTTAATACTAGCCTTTACCCAGTTCCTTTGTGTAATTTGAGCAGGCAGTAGAACAAGGAGAGAACGGGTTTTGTCCAGTATCACATAGCTGGCAGGTAGTAATTTTGGGACGCTATGATAAGAACTCTGATCTCCTAGTTCCACCTTAAAATTAACTCCATAGCCGTTACTCCACTACTGAATTCAAATGTTCCTCCTTATCAGATAAACGTAATATCCATATCATTTATGCAGATGTTCCGTACATGGTTGGTACTGGACAGTCTCGATTCTATAAATGACAGTGAGGTGACTATTATGCTTGCTTTATTTTTTCTTTCACTCATAGCAGCAAAACATGTAAACCGCAAATTGAACTATATTTGTAATGAAACCTAGGAACATTTTGCAGTCATCAGTACCACTTTTTCCGTTGAAGTAGACTTAACATATTTCCCAACAACAATCAGTCAAAATAATTTGCATTTCTCGTATATTGTAGGTATCTCCTGAGGTGGCATTGTTCTAGGTACAGGCAAAATGACAAATAGTAGGGTGAGCAATATTTCTGGAGCCCTTGACATGTCTATTGAGTTGTTACATTGGTACTGATAAAGATTTAACTAGATTTGTAGGGATAGCTCTGATAAATAGGGTAATAGACTGTCTACTGATAGTTAGTTCTATGCTCCAATTTTCCATGGTCTAATGATGTGAAGGATGAATATTGGCCATTACTCCCAATGTTGACGCAGTCAAGAGATATCTGGAGCCCCTTGAGAACGTATTTGCACAACTGGACCTCTCAAACAGAGGAAGCTTTTGATAGAGTAATGACTATTTGTTTATATTACATCTGTGTCATTTTTGTATTGTTGCATACCTGTAATTGCGATGGGTGATTCATAATGAGCAGCTTTACATTATGGATTTGGATATTTGCATCTTGTTGCCAATAACGTTTCAAGATAATACATTTATGAATTGTGGTCTGTGATAAATAAATACATTAAAAAAAAATATTTGGATTAAACTCTTCCCAGGTGGGATCGAAAATTGAGTAGTAACAATTTACCACTGATAAACTATATAGCAACAAAGTAAACAACAATTCCAGTGAATTGACTTGCCCCAGAAATGGTCTACCATTACCACACAACTGAGGAATTTACATTCAAACAGTGTTAATATACACCTAATTGTGTTTAATAGAAGTCTTTTCTGGACTTGCCACGTTTGAAAAATCTGTGTACTTTTGAAAGACTGGTGGCCAGTTTTCTGCTAATGTATACCTTGCTTGCTACTAAATGAATCTACTCACTCGATTAATTTGAAAACATTACATCCCCAGACCAATCAGCAGCTTTCATATATCCTTCAGTCTAGCTCCCAGAGTAAAGGATTTAAAGGCCATCACTTCTATTGTGAAATAAACACAGAAACAATCAATGCCTTGTCTTGTAACCCATCTCACCATCGGGCTAGAGTGCTCAATCAGAATGAAATTTAGGATTTGGAACTTACCCCTCACCTTATATTCACTCATTACAATGACTGGCAAAATGACAGACACTCATCACAATCTCAATGAACTCCAGTCACTTGAGGGCACTGATCTTGGGATGATCCGAAAGGCTGAAAATGAAGCTGAATGTGTACTATCTTTGTATGGCTCACGATATGAAAATGGATCCTCTCTGGAGAAAAATCTATTTGTACTACTTTGTCTAGAGCTATAATATCTAAGACTTTTTTTTCAAAAGATGGACATTCAATCAGTTTAAAGATTTCCACTAAGACACACAAAGGAGATAAAAGTAACATTACTATAGAGACCATTATCGTACTCTGATATCCCAATGGAGAAATCAAAAGGTAAAGGGGCAGATATACCATGGAAAGGACACACAATCCGATCAAGACAGACCCTGCATTCTAAGATTCCCCTTGAATCCCTGCACTCTTTACTATGAGCCCCCCACTCCCCTGTTTTCAATACCAGCAGTATTGATAGGATTTACAAAGGTATCACAAATAATCTGCTCTGACAGAAACCAATGCTCATAGCCTGCAACTTGATTTACTAAATCCACCCATTCATGATACAGTTCAGAAGGAGTATTATCCAGTGTCTTACGAGGGTTTGCCTTACATTCACCGAAGCCAATGCCCTCCACTTTGTCTGTTGATTAAACAATGATCTGTCATCTGTTTCATTTAACCACAGTAAAGTCTTAACAAGGGATTTCCCTGAGGAAATAACTAAAGTTGACCATCAAAGCCCAAAATGTAGAGCAAATGTCATCACTGGGGGATAAAGCCAAATCATGTAAACAAAAGATCCTTTACTTTCACTTCCCCTCCATGATTTTGATAAAGTAGTATCTCTAATCTTTTTTAATATTTGGGGATACCATTATGCCCTATGCGTAAACCTGTACGAAATTAAGCGTGTTAGCATCTCTAAGGCTCAAAGACTAGGTTCCCAATGTGAATGTATGATTACACCGTAGCTAATTTAGTTGACTGTGTAAATATTTTTCCCTAAAGTGTTTTGCAAAGGTAACTGTTTCAAAAGTGTACCCTGAATCCTTGGAGGACCTTTGACTGTGATTCTGATGGTAGGCAGCGTGTGTAATGGATCCCTATGTGATCTGCCTGCTTCATGCAGGTGCATTCCATATGGATCTCCAGCATTTGCGTCTGCATGAAAATCAATGCTGGCGCAAATGCTGGAGCATTTGTATGGCAGAGAGGAAGCGATGCAGCGGAAACACACGTTATGCTCCCCCCCCCCCTCTACTCCATACAAATGATTGAAAATGAGCTTTGGCATGAATAGAAGGCATTAAAGCCTTACTCAAGGCTTTTACACCTTCAATTCACGTTACGGCTCAGTGGAACGTGAGCTCCTATGTATTTTTAGCACTGTGTATTAATTGCCAAGTACTTAATTGGCCTGCTAGAAACCTATATGTGTAGCATAATAAATGTATATACTTTTCAGTATATTGGTGTAGTGTATTTGGAGGTATGTGCGTGGGCTACTTGTAACTTTGTGTCAGCCTGTTACACCTACCTGAGGGTTAAGCCTGTCCTTCTGTCCACATTGCGTACGTCACAGATGGCTTCAATAACTCAGATTCTAAGGGATCCTTCAAGGGTTTTTATTTAAATAACGGCCAACATTTCTCTGAGCAGGTGGCGGGAGAGGTGTATTCTAATGTTCTTCCCTCTCTCATCCTCCAGTGGTATCCCGACACCCTAGCCCATGAGTCCCTAATTCCCAGATTTCCAGGCTAGCGATCAGTAACACATACTATCTAGAATTAGCTTCTGATGAGGGCCCAGAAGAAATCAGCCTTATGTATATAATTGCCTCCTGGAATTTCCTAGGTTTACGGTGGCCTAATAGTCCACAGAGTTGTCAATAGGACTTAATGGTTTTTAAAAGGGGGCCAATGTCAGACATTCTGTCGTAGTCACTCACTTACATTCTCCCTCACTCTTTTCTCCCTGATTTCATGACTCGCTCTGTTCTACTCTCTACCCTTCCTCTTCCTGTCTCACTCAGCCATCTTCCCACTTTCTTCATATTCTCTCATCCCTCTCCTCTTTTCTTTCTTCTCTCCTCTCCCCTTTGTACTCTTCTCTCTCCTCTCCAGTATACTCTCCTCTCCCCTCTGTCACCACTATTTCACTCCCTTCCTCGCCTTAATTTTCCTCAGTCAATTCCTATAATCGCTTCAAATCCCCATTCCCCCCTCCACTCTTTCACAGCTGTTCTTTCTCAATCAGGTACCACTCTTTCTCACAACCAGCATCTCACCTGTCTCCATTCCACCGTCCTTCCTGAGCCTGGCCTCTTGGACCGCCTCCACGGTACCTGACCTAGCCCGAACACCCCTCACTCGGTTTGGCTTTTGTTGGGCTTTTATTCCTCTGACTTCCCTTTCTCTTCCTTTCCTCCCCCCTTCCATTGGTTATCCAGCTCCTGGGATCTCTCCTTACAATATGATGCTTCTTGTCCACCCTTCCACCCCCGTGGGTTGGGCCACAGCACATGGAAGTGTTAAAATGTCCCTTTAGTCCAGCCCCCTTTGCACGCATCACGGTAGAATCACACTCTCCGGTGCAGGGTTCAGTTGTCTGACTGCAATCTCTGAGGTACGGTTGTTAGGAAAGTTTTTCTGAAGCCAACTAAGGGCTTAGCTAAACCATTTAACTGAGACCGTACAAGACTCAACTGTTAGTGTAAGGCTGTACCACCAGAGTATATGGTAGCGTAGACAGAGCAGCCAGGCTTATCTTAGGAGGGAGAGCAGGCTGTAGGACGGTACAAAGAGCTTGTAAGTATACCAAAGGTTCAATAATAACAGTGAAAATCAGAAGAATTATAAAAAAAAAATAAGGTTTATTATAAGTACAAGCTAGGACAAGATAAGTCTTGGGATAAGTACTTTGACATAGAGTCATAACCACATTATAAAAACACAACACAATGCTTGAAGGTACACAGACCAAAGCATACACCTTGTTTAGAATACTAACAGTATGTCTAGGCAAGTCAGACCTTATGAAACATTTTTAGTATAGGACACATCTGTTCATGGGGAGTAAAACTATGAGTTACTTTCTGCTTACTTTCAGTAATACAAGGGTAGTAGACTCTAGCAGTTGTGCAGTGATACTCAGTTAAGGAATCACTTATGAAACAAACCGGAAAGTATACTTTTCTGAATAGTGGAACACCAACTCAAGGAACAGTAGAAACATATTACCACATTCAGGATAACACACAGTTATACTAGGTGAGAAAGACCTTTTGGTGCAATCTATAATTGCAGTTGCTTTTCAGATCATTGGAACACAGACTAAGGTAAGCAAGACCTGTGCACTAATTTAGGATTGCACCAGGCCGACCAAGGTCAGCTAAACACCTTTTAAGAATGGCACGCAGCTATTCTAGGCAGGTAAAACCTAATGTTGTAATATACTATTACAGTTGTTTTTCAGGTTAGTGGAAACAGACTGAGGTAGGCAATACCTCTTAACTTATTTTAGGATGGCACACAGCTATTCAAGGTAAGTAAAACGGTATACTTTTTAAAGGATCTACCAGGAACTTAAAGGTAGGTATGAACCTAGGCCTGTTTTAGAAACTGTATAAAACAAACCAGGGAAAGCAAAGCCCAGTTGGTGAACTTGCACACTAATGCTCTGAAATAAATAGTTAAGTGAAGCCAGCAGCGTTACATTTGGGAGGAGGCACATATGTGAGTAAAATAACCTCACATATACTTTTCAGAATGGCACAACACACATTCAAGGTAAGTAAGAACCTTTGTAACTATTCTCTCTGAGTTAGTTACCAACTAACTCATTTACAAGTAAGTAAACTTTTAAACACCTGTTCTCTTTTCTAGGCAACAGGCCCAATCCGTAGAAAGTCTTTGCCTCTTCTCGGAGCATGAGTGTTCAGTGGCAGAAGGGGGGTCACTTGATCTCTAGTGTTCAACAGGCAGTTCAGGATAGGCACAGGAGTAGCAAAAGTCAGAGTTCCTATGGAGGACTGTTCAAACAGGTAAGTATCTCACTTTAGAGCTAGTGGAGGGTCCAGGGATCTCACAGAAGATACCCTGGAAGGATTCCAGCATTGGGCCTGGGTGAACTGGACGAGTGGCCTCATAATCACAGAAAACTCCCTCAAAGCTACACAGGAATCACAAAGGCTTAAGGTAAGTAAATAGAGCAGCCAACACTGTACCTTAGCACGGAAGAAGAGTTTGCAGCAAGAAGACTTCAGGATCTGCAGCCAAACACCTGGTTGATGAATTTCTTTATCATGAAGACTGAAGACCGGACACTGGAAGGGATTTTGCAGCAAGGATCAACGGGGAAGCCTCCAGGCAAGACTTTCTTCGTGGCTGGATGAGGCTCTGTGGTTTTGGTGCCCTTTTCAGGAGCCAGAATAAGAATATATTGCTGGTCGGATTACTGTCACTTGCAAGGTCCACCACTCTGATTTGGGTACATTTTAGACTTCAATCCCATCTCTGGAGATCCAGCAGGATGCTACCAAAGTTTCAGCTCGATTTGGAATTCGGAAGACCGTGCACCGCACAATGGACTTAGTTGCCAGGGTATTCGAGTTTTGCAGCCCCTCATGGTCGCATCACAACGTGGGATGGCTCAAAATACAGGTCTTCTTGAGTCTAATGGATCTCACCAGGCTCTGGACTGGGGGGGTCATCATTTTCGGAGTCCGTAGGTCATTTGGAAGGAAGCGTAACAGCAGGCTTCAGTTACACAGCAGGCTCTCTGGTTGCTGGAAATCTGCTCAGCTGCGTTTCCTTGATCTTCCTCTCAGATTTAGGTCCAGTGGTCGACTACCTCTTCAGCTTCCAGGGTCAGACTTTTATTCAGGTACCCAGCCAATCAAACAGACATGCAACATTCAAACTGGGTGTTGGCAGTCCGTTCAAATGCATCACCATATCTATGTAGGAACAATTACCTTTTAACTACAATTATAATTGCCCAATTCACATTATATGCATGCGTGTAGACATAGTACTAATGGGAATCAGTGGCGCGCAAGCACTTTTCATTAGCGCGCATGCGCATTTCATGAGCACTAACTCAACCCACGGAGCATGCGCATAGTAACGACATAGACCGCTATTCGCATGCGCAAACATGATACACTACACACTGTGCAAGCAGTTGAACGTTCAGTATATAAGACGCTGCGATCGGCCCTCGCGTCTTTCTATTGCCGAAATAAACTGCGACAGGGATTTAACCCGCATATACCGTGAGTCTTTCACTAATTCAGATTATAAAGTTACTCGACTATAGAGATGTCAAGATGGGTTAACACCACACTGATTGCACATCCTTCTATATTTTTATAAAAAATGACAGGCTACCTAAAGTTAAGAGATAATAATGTGCATGGATACTACTGCATTGAGATCGCCTCTACTAACTAACAACCTGGACACCATAATCTTCAATTGGTGAGCATATATATATTCGAGTGTTATCAATTTGAGATTGCAATCATTACTCATACTATGACCGACTATAGTATATATTCATCTCTCTATTCAGACAACTATCAGGTGAAACAATCACATTGAATAAATCACAACAGAAAGCAATTCAGTCAGATTCTCGTTTTGGAATTTAATCCACAATGATAAAGTAGTAAAGGTGAGATGCCATTTCTCAATATAGAGAGACTAATTTTAACTCCCATTAAATTACCAATAATATAACTGTTCAAGTATCTAGTATACATTCAATAACATTGCAATGGAGAGGCCATAATTACAGTTATGCCTCTTTGTCTCACTCACTTTAGCGGGCTGCTACACTTGTAACTTACCAGTATTTAAGATCTAGGATAGCACACATTGGTGTCACTGGGAGGTGCTGCCTGCACATGTACAATGCATGTCACGTCTAAAATATTATTTATATCAAACATTCATTTCATAGTAAATGTCTCAATAATTTTAATCCCTTCTGTTCTCTCTTGCTCCGCTCTGCAACATTATTCATTGATCCACCTCATTTGGTATGTGAACTTTACATTTTATATTCAAATTTATTGATCAATGAAACATGCAATGATGAATATTGTTCATATCAATCACTACAATCTATGTGGACTTTGCAAACTTCTTGAAATCTTTACTTTATACTTGTATCATTAACAATGTTTAAATAACAACTTGGGACATATGAAAATCATTTGCTTTACCTATTTCAGCCTTGAGAATGACGCTGTTTTGTCGAAACACGTGTCGGCTGATTCAGTGTGCAATTAAACTTTATCAATATATGAACTGTTCTTGAGTCTTATCTATAAGTCCTCAAGTATGTTTCACAATATTGAAGATCTGTATTAATAACAGGGAGGAGCACGTTTTGCTGATCATCAATTATGAACATGTTCTATTTTACTGTGTATGGGTAGGCATTCACAGATCTTGACCCTAGCAACGCAGCGCAAACTCCACCACTACTAGAAACCCAGAGGCGTGTAGAGCGCGCACACAGGTCCTTAGCTTACCCTTTAACATTATGTACAGGATTGCCAAACTATTGCATAGGGGGAGCACGAAGGTGTTACGCTCACCTGGTATCCACGGGGATGCCACCCAGCCCTGGTTGGATGATTTGCACTCTCAAACCCTCTCCCGGTCCCTTGGTAAGGCCTCTGATTAAAGATGGGTCTGCAATATAAGAGAGCTGGATTCAATACCAGATTGTCTGTTTTCCCACCTCCCTTGGCCTCAACTCCTTCCTCCCCCTTGGGCCTTCTCCTCACCTTAATATTGTAAAAGGTGGATTCTCCGTCCTGCTCCTCGTGGCAGGGGCGCGTAGATGTGGGGGGCGAGCAGCGACCAAGTTACTTCACCGGTGCAAGCCCCCCTTTGGGAATCCAGGCCTGCTGCGACTCCGAGGGTTTGCTGCTTTACAGTCTTTATATGCAGTTCTTATGTTCCTCTTAGTTCGAATAATAATGTCTTGCTTCTTTCCTTTTAGGTATGGAAACGTATTTTGGTGTTGTCATGTAGTTTGAAGATGAGCATGGGACGGTAGGCGAAAGCGCGGTGTGCGCGATGCTGTCCGGAGAGTAATGCATGATGCGCGGTGCTGTTTCGCCTTTTATATTGCTAACATGTCTTTTCTCTCCTTGCAGGTTGCGATGTTCCTCGCCGAGCACCAAATGTTCCAGCAATGATACTGACCAGGTGATGGCAACCCAGGTAAGAATTGTGTGGCGTTCTTTATTCGGGAGGAAACGTGAGTAAACGCTTACTAATGCTGTCTTTCTTTCACCTCTTTCCAGGTTATGGTATTCCAGGATGCATGCGGTGCCGGATGATGGCGTTTGTACCTTCAGGTGAGTGGAACTGAAGTCAGCGATGGATTGAAGACAGCATACTGTTTTAGGTAAGTTTCGTAGTGTACTTTCTCACTTTGCAGGTCCTTGGTTTCAGGTAAGCTGGCATCAAAGAACTGGAAACGGTGAGTGTTACGCTGCCCACAGCAGAATAACGCAAAGCATGTTCTGCTGTGTGGGTGTGGTTTAAATAGTCTCAGGTAAAGTAGTCCAGGTAAAATAGTCCCAGGCCTGCAACACCCAAAGTAGTCCAGGTAAAGTAGTCCCAGGCCTGCCACACCCAAAAGACTAGACCACATAGCTCAGTTCCTTGTAACGGAGCTATGTGTGTCCCTCCTTGTTGGCTGAACCCCCCCCCCCCCCGACTCCCCAAGTTAAATAGTCCCAAGTAAATAGTCCCATTCTAATGTTGGTCTTCATGATGGTTATGAGCCTGGTGCCAAAGGTGCCAGGACTGACTCCAAGAGAGTCTTGGATGAGGTTTTAAAGCCTTTGACCGGGCCCTAACTGGAAGGCTAACTTGCCAGTGAGGGCCAGGGGCAAGGGTCATGACAGAAGGCTTGTTTCTTGATGACCAGAAAGGTCCATTACATGGAGGGTTAAATTGAGAGCTGGTGGTTTATGGGCTTGCAGGGAAATAAGTAGAATGTATGCCAAAGGCTATGACTTCAGATGGCACTTGCAAATAGGATTACATGCAAGAATGCAGAAAAAATGGTATAGGATGCCTGGAGCATCTGGTAGGATAATGATTTTTATTACTGCTTCAAAGGCATGCTTATTTATTTCTCTCTCCCCCCGTGGAACTGTTTAGCCCCTCCCTGTCGTTGTCGTGCAATAAACTTGCTTTCCTTGTAAACATGTATTTGTTTCTTCACGAAAGCTGTTCTTTCGGATTGGAATTTTTAGTCCCTTCTTTTCACCTCTACCCCTGGGGAGGGTATTGCGGAGCAGTGTCACCTGCCTAGCCTCACGGGGAGGGCTCCCCCTTGGGAAGATGGGACAAATTCCCTCGATTCGTCACACCTTCTAAATATTTTTATATTCCTGAGTGGGGTCAACAAAAATGCTGTGCACAAGTTTAGGAAAAAACATGTCTTTTTTTTTAACACAACAGTTCTCCCTGTAGGTATGACTTGAAGGAAAACTAACAGAAAGGTAGCACTAGTCCCAATGACATTCTCTCCACCCCAGCAAATGTTGCTGGGTTTCTGCTTACAGCTGTAAAGACTAAGGGCCTCATCATGAGTTGGTTTTAGCCATAAAATTCGACAGTAACGGTATGACTGCCATATTTAAGGGCTGGCCAAATCACAACTCAGGCGTAAAATGGCATTTTTACCTCCAGCCTTTTGCTGCAGCCAGAAAATTGCCCTTTGGGGCCATTTTTTGGGGCCGTTTTCAGCCGTTTTTGGCACTATTACCATTGGCAGTAATAACGATCCCTAATGAGGATTTACCGCCCCTGCAACCTGTGATCTGGCAGAAATTGCACCGGACAGGGTTGCAGTAGCGCTATTAGCATTGGGCATATCGCTGCGATATTACCGCCGGGATACCTCTCAACTCGTGATGAGGCCATTAGACAGTTTCTCTTCAAGTGAAGTTCCGGAGTGATTCTGTCATCCTCTGATGACCTCCCTACCATCTCATGTTGAAGCAGTTCCTGCATCCTGTGATGACCTCCAAAGTGTATTGCTTTCCTCACATTTCCAAATAACTGGTTTAAGGGCTGCATGTAGCCTTCCTCTTACGTAAGATGGTCTTCTCCAGGGTAAACACTTGTAAACACTGTCCTTCCAGTACCTTTCACCAACCTCCTCCAAATGGCTTAACACAACCTCCATTTGACAGCTTTCCTCCCCTCTCGATTCCAACCTCCTCCCAACTCGTTTGTAGCTCTCCAACCTCCTCTAAACTCCTGCCACCAGCTGTCACTCGAAACCACCCACACTGCTTGTCTGGGGCTTTGAGCTTATTTAGCCCTATGGACCCTCCTTTGAGACTGGGCTCCCTTTGCGGATATGTACCCGTGTCTGGGACTGAGTGAGGGTCTATGACAGGCTGTCTCAGGTTGAAGCGCCAGTGTGAGTTAGGGGATAGACCAACTTGTATAAAAGCTTGTCTGAGTTTTCAATATTGTGTGTTTCCTTTGTCACTGCCCTGCCTCCTGCATAGTGTTTATGTGCTGTCTCTAGGTTTGGTGTGTTTTTCTCATTTCTGTGTGCTTTGCTGAGCAGAAGAGTTGATTAAAAGCTTGTTCCTTGCGTTTTCCCTGCTGTAAATAATCTTTTTGGGATTATTCTGAAATCAGTGCCATGTCAAATTGCACTGAGGGCTTGTGTGGCAAGTACTGCGTAAGGCTGCAGTGTCTATGCTGATGAGGCGGACTTTTTGGGTCGGCACTGTAGGAAAATTAAATGTTTATCTGATGCCAACGTGGAGCACCAGTAAAACATAGTATTTCTAATGAGGGAGTGAACGTGCAGAGCTAGCATTGTGGGGAAATATAATGGGTCCTGATGTCTGAAAATCTATTTAGTAACCATGAAGAAGGGATATTTTTAGTTGGCTACAAAATTTCCTTCACACCATCTTTTCGTATTTCTTAATGGGACAGTGGTTACAAATTCACCTGAGGCTGGAACTGTCTTCCTTAAAGCAAAGTGGTCTTTAAAGGGTTCTGTGTCTGTCCCTTGCTCTGAGAAGGGGGACTAAGTGGGGGTGGCAAGAGGGTGCTGCCAATGCCTACTCCAGGCCCATCATGCAGTAGGTGAGGGAGGCACACAGTGCAATGTCCCAAGAGTCGAGCATGAGACTTTGTCACGTAGCCCCCCCTCTTCTTGCTGACTGTTAGGAGGATCTGCCACATGGTATCTGCTGAAATAATCCACATATGCCTGAAACCAGTTTCCTTGTGGATAACAGAAAAATGGACGGTTGAAGGGTCAAGAATCGCTGCATATCGCGGGGGGCAGGGCATTAGTGTTCTTCGACCTGAACAATCAAGTGAACAAGGCTTCATGCAGAGCCTCTATCTCCGTTCTGACGGTGAGACACTCATATATTCGATAGTGGTATGGTGTCTCTCATAGGGCTGCAGCTTCTGGCTTATAAAAAGGTTGTGATCTTCTATACTGTTCTGTACATGAGAAAGTACATCTGTTTGCAGGATATGAAGATTAAGGTTGGGACATATATTAATAGTGGAAGATGACAAAGGGAGCATGTCAACATCCTTAAGGCCATCTCCATATTTTCAGACCACCGGATACACTTGATTTTGGACCCTTTTAGCTGGTCTGTCGGAGTCCAGCAATAGTCGAAATGTTTTGGAGTTTAAGCATCAATATTACCATACCAATCCAAGGAACTGCCACAGTTCCATCTTTGTCTTTGGTGTTAGGATGTTCTACATTGTTCCACTAATTTCCCCTGTGGTTCACCTGTGCCACTTCTGACTTGCGGGGGCATTCAAGACCATTCTCCTGGATTTGCTGGTGAACACCTAGCCAAAGGAAATAGCTAAGAACGTGATCTTGGGTTTTTGTTACCTATTGGCGGATGATTCACCAGATTCAAGAACATTTTCTGAGAAGGGGGGCACCAACAACTGGTACCTAGTCTACCTATCTCCCCTCACAATGTTCTTCACCAAGTACAAGAGGTCTCTGCATTACTCAAAGTATGACCAACTCATTTGCTTCACTTCATTGATGGATATGGTGACATCAAACACAGAAAATAAAGAGATGGCCCTCTTCTGCACTGTGAAAAACTCAGATGCTAGTGGGGTTTCCTCCATCACCCCAGAGTTGGGAACCTGCTCCCCTAACACTTCTAGTTGGCCTTCCTGAGGGCCCAGGTCCTGATCTAGTCTGTTGGTTCCAGGGTGCCTCTGGGGTATGTAGGAAGACTCAAAAGCCATTTCACTCCTCCTTCTACCCCACTGACTATCTCCGGTTCGTGGGATGATACATTTTACATATCATCTTGGCAATGAGATCTCCATCCTGGATTACCTCGCAGGGCTGTGGTTAAACAGGAGTACTCTTGCCGTGCCCTGTACTTGACTGCTAGGCCAGTGTTTGGCGAGATCCTTCCATAGGTACCTTCTAGTAATGCCACCTTCAGGTCAGTGGAGACCCTGTTGCAGGAATGTCTTCCTGATCCACACTATATAGATCCAACCCTACTGACTCAGCAATGGTCTTTTTCTTGATTTGCACTGATATAGGTGCTCAGAATTCCCAGACTCTAGGAACTTGAGATCATGTGTAGACTTCCAAAACGGCGGTTATAGACCCCAATTCTGACACCATCTCTCAAATACTTGAGTGGGGTCCATGAAAAGGCTGTACACAAGATTAGGAGAATTAAGCATGTTTTATTAAAAAACTACAGTTCTCTCTCTTGGTATGATTAAAGGAAAAGTATGGGACGGGTATTACCAGTCTCAATGGTATCCTCGCAACTCCAGCAGACATTGCACCTGAAGAAAAGGCAAATTTAAAAAGCAAACTGAACGTTGACTTAATTCCTGTATGGAGGTTATATATTAGACCATTCTGTGTATATCCGTCAGTGTTTTGCTTTTTATTTCATCTCACTACAGTGGAAGATATTTGAAAGGGGCTTTTTTTAATAATATACTATCAAATAATTATTACAGTTGAGCTATGAATATACTAAGGCATACCATACTTTCCATTGTAATTTCAATGGACAATTTGTCAAGCTTTTAAGAACTGCACGCATCAGTCAGTTAGACAGTCGGGCTTGGAGCCAGTATAAGATGCCGTACTGATATCTGAATCAGTCGGTTAGAGAAGTGTTGGTGCTTTCTCTTTGCTAGATAGGCACCACCAGAATTGCATTAGCAGAATTCCTTCTTAGACAATGTCCTAGAATTGATATGAAAGCTTGTGAAGGAGGAAACAAAACTGGCATACTAAATGTTTAGCCGTTTCTTGGCATACTTTTATTAAACAGTCTACGATGTTATAGATTTGTGCCAATTAAATTAGATTTGCATGACGTCCAGGAACTGTCTGTTTCACATGAGTTTGAGGCCATGCACTCAATGAAGCTGAACTGCATTAATCTTTCTCCATCTTCTGCGAGGGACTCGTCATTGCAGATGCCATTGTCAGCTCTATTTCCGCTCGCTGGGTTGCGAGTGATGACATCTCCAAGTAATTATTGTTTTGGTTTATCGTCCAATCCTACTACTTTCAGGGACTACTCAACATTTTCTTGGAAACATACAGGTAGCTACAGTAGTGGAGCTTGTAGCTATGCTTTTACCATTGGACAGTGAAAAATACTTAGATACATATGGAAATTAAATGTAAGTGGCTTCATGTAGAAAAATATGCATATTAGCTTTAGTGTAACTTTAGGTTAGTAACTTTGTTAGCTTGATTATAATTTAATTGTATTTTTAAAATATACAACTTCCCACGTACATATTAAAAAATTATGGCATGTTATGGCAGAAATCCATGTGATCCACAATTTTCTTTTGACATCTCTTGAGGTCGGGCATCAGTCCAAGAACATTCGGTTAATGTTTCTGGTCATTTCAGAGTTGTATTGGACATCTTGTTGATACCTTTGCCCTTAACAAACTGCCTTGTTCCGATCAAAATGAATGAAAAATACACATTCCAATTACAGAACATTTAGTACCCAATATGATGAGTAAATTCACAATGCATAATTGTCATATTTATCAAGGGGTAGACTTGCCTTTAACTAGCACCTGTCAGTTGATGAGAATATTAGGCAAATTGCAACACCTGCCAAGAATGGAAGTACTGGGGACACCACTCTCTTGAATTTAGGAAGTAAGTCAATTGGGAGACATTCCTTCAATATTGGTCTTCCTCAGCAGTGTACCCGGGCCTTTGAGTGTCAAGCTCTTTATTATAAGTATTGTCGTATATTACATTGATGTGGTAAATGCCATTTCGCTCAATGTCTTTCTCACATCTCTCTGCATTTCTCATAACCTGAATTCAGTCTTCCGATTGAAGCTATGGGTGCTACAGTAGGCCAGTTCAACCGAGAGCTGTGTTGGTGGAAAGATAACATTAGCATATTAGAGTCTTACTTTAATAACAACTCTATACATGAATCCAGATCTATTCTGCTTAGAACGACTACCTTTTGTTTACTGGCCCAATGCCCAATACTGTTTTGGTTTATTCAGTGTAACCTGGGAATTTACTCTTGTTTTGTTTATTCTTTAGGAGAAGAAAGGGGTCTTAACAGGAAGCATGGGGATTGGCAAGATTCTGGTAAGAACCATTTTTACTTTCAGTTGAATGTGTTTGATGCCTTTCCCTTTTATGTGCACTTTGTTCCGAAGATGTTAAAACATGCAAAATGGCAGTTCCTTCTGAACCCAATACTAATATAATATTCAGTTGCATTGACAAACACTACTTTCCTAAAACAAATTTGAGAACTATGCTTGTGATTTATTATTTGACTTGTCTGATTTTATTTTAATCGCAAAGTAGGTCTGTCAGATGTAAATGGGTAGAATTCAACTAAATGTATTCAGACAACCCCACAAATTGCAGACTGCACTGGCGGTTTTTTCAACTGCATCCTTCAAGGGAAAACAATATACATAGCAGCAAGCAGCAGGACCAACCTGCCGCCCAAGGAAGGGGTAGGTTGTGTCGGATTATAAATGTCCAGTAGTATATGGGAGCAGCAGGCGCTCAGAAAAGTTCACTGGCCAGGGAATGACCAGAAGTGGCTATAAGTCATGGTTCTTCCAGCCTGGCACTTGAAACGCATGCATCCATTGATCTGTGCCGCTGATACAGACTGTTGATGGAGCTATGAATTTGAAGGTCAGGTGGTCGTCCCAGCTAGCAGCAAGCAGGAGGTCCGGCAGCTGGTGATCAGCCACTTTTACTCCCAAAAATACGCAAATACTCCCAAAAAATTAAAATAGAGAGTACACATACTCCCAACAAAACTACAGGAAAGAGACAAGTAGGGCCTTCTGCCCCTGCTTTAAACCCACTGTCATTCGTTGTTATCCCACTTGGCTCTGTGGGCAAAGTGGAAAAGAAGAGGCATAGGATTTAAGCCCCTCTTCCAAGATGGGATTAGATAGAGACTCTGAAGATAACCAACTTAGCAGTCTAGTGTATCCCAAAATCTACACCATCTTTTTCACACGGGCAAGGAACTCCCGACACAGCTTAAATAGCTTCCACACAGCCAACACGGCGCGTTGCTTCTCCCTTCACCCCAACGCTCCAGTAAGTATTCCTCTATCCATAGCTAGCCTATTATTCTCTTTTATATCACTCTCTCCCATCCCATCTCACTCCCTGCTCTCTCCTCCTATTCTGCTTCTCGGTTTCTTTTCCGGATCTTCGCAGGATTTCGGATGTCCTCCAGACTCCAGGCGCATCACGTTCACCAAGGCTCTGTGACCCGCTTACTCTATTTGCGCAACACGTTCCTCACTCCGCGACTCTTCAGTGACTTTGCAGCATTTCAGATAAGCTCTGTGCACGCTCTGCCCTACCGAGCATTAGTGCAGTGGCTCTCTGAAAGTCTTGTGAGCCTGAGGTCACTATTTCTAACTAACGGGAATGGACGCATTATAATGCCGTTCTCTACCTCCCTATGCTTAGTGTTACATCCACAATGCTTACAGCAGGAATTCTCGCGCATGCCTTCATTAATTCAGCTCTTTTGAATGGCAGCTTTTTTGTTCTCGAGCATTAGTATTCCTCGTTATGTCAAACGTTCTCATCCTAAGTCTGTACATTTTCTCTTCCTGAGATTCAGCTTATTCTTTATATTCTGTATGGAACCTTCCCTTATTTCCAGATTTCTTCACTGTATTTGTTAGTAGGCAACTATCCCTTACCAGCTTCTAACATAATTACCTTCTCAGCATTTCTCCATGAATGAACTACTACCATAAGGACCTGTGGACAGCCAAAGAAACATTTTCCCGAAGCTGCACAAGGATCATCACTTGTTTTTTCTCCCCCAAAAGGGGTTCCCAGGACTCCCCACTGGGCCCTGTTTTCACCTGTCAGGAACCGGCGTGGAGTGTGAAAGGCTCCCCACATTCTCTATTTCCTGAAATACTGCACCCAGGTGAGAGTGCATTATTATTTCTGTGACACATCATCTTGTGGTCATAACACCCACACAGCTCCATGTATGTATTTGGACTAGTAGTACAAATAGTGACACAGGAAGAACGTGCTATTATTACTGCCTGGTCCATAGAGCCCTAGGTGCAAAAAAAATTATTCTAAAACATTTCTGTTTTCCAGTTAAAACACTTTTACTTGCTTAACAAATACTCCTCTTGGGAATTGGGCTTACTTTTCTACTCTCCAAAAAATCATTTTACTCCCAACTTAAAAAAAAAGGGACTAAAATACTCAAAATGTGCATCTGTAGCACTGAGCGCAGACGACAGGAGGGCAGAGCTACAATAGCACAATTGACATTCTATGTGACCACTGTTTTTAGGCTAGTGTGTTGCAAAGAGGTTTTCCAGTTGGGGAGAACACATCAGAGCAATGGAGGCATGAAGAACAGTTGTGAAGTACAAGGATGGTGCATGCAAATCTGCTCTTAAAACTGCCCTAGCGACAACTAGATGCAGCTGTGTGCCATGATAATGCAGTCCCGCAGCACAGAGAGAAATGCTACAGATTGCGCAGTGTTGAAGTGGTAGTTTGTGAGCAATGGTGACCATGTCTGTGATGATACATGGCTTTGAGATGTGAACATCGTGTGCCACCTATTGAGCACTATTTGGTTTATGAAGTGTAGCAAATCATCTGATCAGGATGCATGCAGCTCAAGCCTTGCGTGGTATAAGAGCAACTATGCCATGGAACAGTTACAGAGAACTGGTGTCGCTGATGATGCAAGCTATGATTGTCAATTTTGATTGATGTGCGATCCTTAGGTTATTTCAGGCCTGCTGTGTTTTGAGTATGGGAGAACTTGTCCAATTTCAAGTTTAGCTTAAAGCAACTGTCATGAAAGGCTGGCAGCGTGGGTTGGGAGTGACCCATGGAGCAGCTCAAGAGGTCTCATGTTTAGTAGTCTGTAGATAGGGTTATTGGTTTATAATAATGAAATATGCCAAAATGCGGAATGCTATCTTGGTACAGGTTATTACTCATACGTCCTGTCCTCTTTCCTCCATACTGCATGGGCGTCCCTTCCAAGGGACGGGAGACGGAACCTTTTTCACCAGAAAAAACCTTTGAATGGATTGTGTCCTCCCACGTATTCATCATCTTATGATATTCGTGTCCCAGCTCTGCTGCTTCGGAAACATTTTTTACCAGAGGGCACTGTGTTCGAGGCCGCGGAGTTGTAGTCCCTCGAGAGCTGCCGTCGAGCGTCAACTTCATCCGCTGTGTAAAGGGCTCGAGCAGCGCCCGTTACTTCATTCCGTGAAGCGTGGATATCCGGCCGCCGGGGTGCTTGGCACAGACGATTCGACCACGAGACGATCCAGGAAGGCGAAAAGAGGGCGAACTGGTTAACCCCACCAGTTCAAAGGAAGAAGACTCTCCAGGAAGAAGATCTTCTCTGTCGTTGGGAAGTGGTGAGTCGGTTCAGCAGGGCTCCACCGGTGGTTTCGTCTTTGCAGGTCGGCTCAGCTTCTCCCTCTTCGGATTCTTTAGGTCCTGTGGCGACTCCTGAAGTTCCAGTCCCCAAAGCCCTGCTTTTATGCAGAAAACCCCCATTCATCAGTCCTAGCTGTCATTCAAACATGCTAAGTGGTGCGACTTGAGTTGCAGAGGCAACTCAGTCCAGGGTGCCTATTCCCTCCTCACACACATCCTGTAGACCTAGACAGAGTGGCACCACTTTTGGAGGCTTCTGTGCAGAAGCCCGCCAAAAGTGGAACAAAGGGCTCGACTTGGGTTGGAGTTACAGAGGCGAACAACAACGCCATTTTAAAACCGAGTCCTGGCAAAAAGACCCAACCGGGGAATAAATATTAAATAAATAACCCGGCGGTATCTTTAACATTGCACTAAAAAAGTGGTGCATTTAAAATGAATGGGAAAATCCCATAGGAAATATTCTGGTGGAATATTTCGCGTGGTAACCACTGCCACCAGCCAGAAACTCGACGAGGGGGGGGGGCTGCACAGTGCCCCCTCGAAAAACAGACCCTGGGGCAATCTAATTACCCCTACCAGTACTTCCACATTATGATGGTTTGTACTAGTTCTGTTCACAATTTAAGACTAGTAAAGTCAATGGTGACTTTACATGCCCTGGGAGACAGTAGTCAGTCCCAGGGTTATGGAGTCTATGTTTGGGGGTCACTATGACACCCCTGTGTTACTGCACTGAGGGTGCTGTGTAACACACTTGCCAAAAACACATGAAACCCTATGGAGTAAAAGACCTCATAGCCCATAAGACACATTACAAAGTCAAAGGACATTCTCAAATCATGCCTAAGAGTGGGAGAATAAGAGTCTCACTCTTAGCAGGAGAAAAAAATAAACCTAAAAAATCCAGCAAAGCTGCTGGGGGACTCACTAGGTTTGGGAAATTAGCCTATACAGAGAATTCTCCCTAACAACTACAAACTATAACAAACAGAGCTGGAGAGGGACAGAACCTGGAGGATTCCAGTCGTTAAGTTTAAAATCAGAAAATTGTCAAGGGCCAAGTCAGAAATGGTGGAATTATATTAGAAAAACCTTTTCTTCCCAGCGAAAGAGAACCATATGGAATTGAAATTTGACATACCGAACCTGCAGAGAGGTGGTGAACCTTGTTTGGAGACAGTGACGATCTTTTAAAACCTATTGAGAAGAGTTCTGGGTTATTGGGCCAGGCAGAAGCCAAAGACAGAGGCTAGTGCTCTGGCCTCTTTTCTTTTGTTATTTTTACTTAGGTGGTAGTGCCAGTTGGCTGAAATGGATTTGGACCAAGGACTATTTCTTTTGGACTTGGATGAGCACCCTATATCTCAGTTTGTTAGGTAGGGAACTCCCCTCATAGCAGTAGGATTAGGTAGGCATTTTCTTTTCATTTTAATAAATATCCTTAACCTGGCACATCTTAGTTGGCGTCGTCCTATTGATTCAACACATTCCTACGGCTATTGTCATTAAAGAGAGGCCGGGTTAGAGGCAGCACTGCAATCGGAAAGGCGATTATTGAGCAGGGGGGACTGGTAGTAATTGACACGCCAAAATGGGTTGACTGCGTGTCATTGATGCGCCTCATCGTTTCCAAAGGGCCACCAAAATTGGCTTCAGAATAGCACTCTGCACCCATTTGTATGGATCATCACTATCAATAAACTGTGGTGAGAAAGTAAGGTAGTGGAGGCAGATGTTAGCAGGGAGAAAATCAGTTCCACCCAAACCTTAAAGCATTTGAGTATGAAAGCAAAATCAAGTGTTTCTGGAGAAGTGTCAGGAAAATGTACAAAGGATTGTGCACCATTTCTTGTTCAGGGGACATGACAGGATGTCCCAAGCAAAACAAGAGGTGATGGCTGGAAGGTTTAGAATCAATCTTAACCTCTGGCATTGCTCTGTGCATTTCTCCAGACCATTGTTTTTCACCTGCCAAGCTATTACAAAAGGGAAAAGATTATATGGAAATCTGGCTTGGTCCCATCCCAAAGGGGGCAGTCGAGCCCGAACCGCTTGGTCACCTCCCTTCTGCACGAGACCACAAACATCCAGAGACATGAATCGGCCTCTTTGGGCCTCATCAGTGAGCAGTAGCTTGGGGCTCTAGGCCCAGCAGGCACGGAACCTACGTCTGGGCATAATCGTCCCACTCAGCGTGACTAAGCAAAACAAGAGGTAATGGCTGGAAGGTTTAGACTTAATCTTAACCTCTGGCATTGCTCTGGGCAACCCTCCCAATGCTTTACAAATTCTCTCCCCAAACCATAGTTCCCCCAAGTCTCCGGCTTTCCTTTCTTTACCCCTAAATATCTGTGCTGCCATCCTGCAGTGGGATTGTTTCTGGGAGTTAAACTCCTAATTTCCTGTAGCAGTGGTCACTTACAAGGCAGAGCAAATCGTCATACCTCAGGTTTTCAGGATCCTCCGTTGCTGTCAGGCCAGAGCTCACTCCATGCCCTGTTCCCTGTAGCGCTTCAGAGGTGGGCTAGGGGTTCAACGAGGTGAGGATAGCCACAGGGACCCTGTTGTTGCGAAGGCCATCCGCCGGGAAACCACAAGGAAGGAGCAGCCTCTCATTATTCTTTCGATACATATTGGATGCACTACAGTCCACTAGGACGTGCCACTTCAGGGATGGACTGCCATCTGTGAGCCCTAGTTCCGCCCTCCAAACATGGAGGTACAGGAAAAGTTTCTGTCTTCGACGAAGCCTACTTGGGTGACTCCAAATACACAAGCTCTTCCTTTTGCAGGTTGATCAGCTGTTGATCTGCGCAGAAGGGGAATTATCACCACAATTATCAACAGCTCATGGCAGTGTCTCTAAGACTCGGAGAATAGTTCCAAGGCGAGTCATTTCCGTTGAGGCAAGCGAATGCCCTGCAACAGGATTTACAGCAGAGCTTAAAATCTCATATGAGGGCATTGAGGTGTTTGACACAGGGTGCAGAGTGGGGGGAACGGATTGAGGGCCACTAGATCTCCAGAACTCAAGGGGAAGCCATCTGCATACTGTTGCATGACCCCTATTGTTTTTTTGTTATTGTTTCAGGATCACTTAGGGAGAAGGGAAGAGAGCAGTAAGCTGTTATAAGGACAAATAAGGCAGGTGTAAGTGAATTGAGGGGCAATGAGGTTGGTCATTAGAGAGTCATTAGAGAGTAGGAACAAGAAATAAGAGACATTAAGACATAGTAGAGACAGATGGAGATTGTCATGGGGATGAAGGCGCAAACATGGGGCAAACAGGGAAAGTAAACACCCTTAGACAAGTTACTCTTTGATGTACACTCCATACAGGGACGCCCAAGAGGGGTGGTTATTAAGGCTGGAATGAGAAACCTTATCAGTCACATCAAGTGACCACAGAAGGGATGGAGTGTAGCAGCGGTGGCTCAAAGATGGAAGGTAGGGATAAGGGGAGGTCCCAAGCAGCAGACTCTGTGGTGTCGGCAGGTTGCCTTGGGCAACTACCCTCTAGGCCACACTTCGGGAGAGCCAGCAGGAGCAAGTCAGAGGCTGGGCCAACAAACAGCTAAGTGAAGCCATCAGTCATGTGATCACTCATGTGGCCATGCCACGATGGAGTGCAGCAGCTCCTAGGTGGATGGGAGGGAGGACCCAAGCGGCAGAGGCTGAAGTGTCAGCAGAACCACTCAGGCATCATCCCTCTAGGCTGCACTGTAGGAGAGGCAGCAGCAGCAGTGTAACAACATTACTGCTGCTCTGCATGAGTACAAGGATGAGTGGTGGCTGAGCTGCCTACTGAGCTCCACACTACTACTAACCCAGCAATGACTGCAGTCTTAAAGGTAAAACCGACACAGCCTCATGGGTATAACTCCTTCACCTTTTGTTTTAACTTGTGCTGATGGTAGAAGTGATAACAGTAGTAACCCAAACAGCAATAGTACAAAGACTCCAAAATAAAAAAATGTCTAATCAAGGGTCTATACAAAAATCTAATTTTTATTAAACAATAATTGAAATAACTAGTAAACGTAAGCAAAACCCACCCCTGTAGGAGGACGCAGACGTTGCAGAACTGGAATGGAATAGAACTCTGGGGTCTTGCGCCAGGGTGATGAGGCAAGCAATTGCAGCAGTGTCACTGTTCAAAGGATATGTCTTTCAAGAAAAGGATTAAAAGGAGGCTTAGAAGCCACTATGGTCCCATGTTAGGTTATGCCTTCACCTCTATGGCAGAGGACTTTCAAATGAACTGCGCTCTCAACAGAAGTCCAAAAGTGAAACCACCTTGATTTTCCAAAGGTGAATCCAGAAAGGAGTGGGAGAGTAAAGTAAAATGTCACAAGAGATTAGACAGGAGCAAGCCTGCTGTAAGGGGATAAATCCCTATTGCTGTAATAAATGGTCCTTGGCTTTTTGCATCATAGGCTACGTCCCTTGTTCTGCAGGAAATGGACAGGATGGGAGAAAGAGTCTCACAGAAAAGCAAGATGGTGAATCCCTTTCTTAGGTCCACTTTTCCCTCCACTCTACCCCCTTCCTGAGCCTTCACTTCAAAGGCCCTTTGGTCTGCACCACACTGGTATGGAGCTGACCTTTGGCATGCGAGTGCCCTTAGTTCCCAGGAGATCTCCTGGTGAGAGCACCTATGGTCTAAGGGGAGGTGTTTCCCTTCCTCCTGGGGAATCAAAGGATTACATCATCTTGACTGTTGTCTCACTGGGAGCAGTGCAAACGTCGAGTCTAGCTATGAATACACATTGCCCTCACTTAGTTGTCCTGGGCTCACACGGTTGATACTGGTGTGGCTTTAATAATTGTGTACTTTTATCATTCAACATACCATAACCAAGTAGAGCTTTTTCTTAAAGTGTAGCCTGCTACCAGAAGGATAAGGCAACAATTATTACATTTTGGATCAGAGGTGCAGAAGTTAAATTGCATTCTCTGGATGCAGTGACTTTGTGTCACAGCATTTGGGAATGCACAAAAGACATTTGAACCTACCCTGTGCCACGGAAGAAAATATGCTGTAGTTGGCAGAAGACTGGTGCTGCTGCAAGGGCACATTTTTGCACTAAGGTTTTTGCATGGAGCTTTATGAAAATGAGTCCGATTACTAGACTCCCCTTTTAAAAATAGAATTATCTGCATAATTGTTTTTATTAATACTCATTTTTAAAAATGTCTTTCCCACCCTCGCCTGATGGCATTCTGTCACAAAGAACAGTCCAGAGGCCCGGCCGGCAGAAAGATGCATGAAATGGGAAGTCATGTGATCCATCATATGACTGCACAGAGCTTGAGTGTGGTAACAGCGGTTGCTCGAAGATGGAAGGGAAGGAGCCAGTAGAGTTCTCATGCGGCAGAAGCTGCATTGTTAGCTTGGCACTTCGGGAAGATTCCCTCTAGACTATGGGGGGGCAGCTAGGCAGCAAGGGCCGAGCAGGAATTGAGAAGGCACCTGTCCAAATGCACAAGCTGCTGCTACCAGAAGGGAGCCCAAATGGTATTTTAGCCTGTGTTGCCACGAAGTTGACTTATATATATCTCCATGCCATATCACTATAGTGCATCTCTTCTACCGTTCCTAATGTTTTGTCTGTAGTGACCATCTCTGTGGGCTCAAGATTTCTTAGTGATCGAGGTCTGTAATATGTTGAACCAATTTGTGCATAACAACCTGATCTATAATATATATCGGTGTGTTCAGTCCTCTAACTGTTTCTAAAATTCCAAAACCTCAGACTGTCACACAGATGAGAGCATTTTTTGGGAATAGTTAGTTACTGCCAACAATTCATTTTAGGTTATGCTGAAATAGTCAAACCACTTTTAACAGTATACACTGTGGAGCCCTTACAGTGGACTCCTGAGGCAGGAGAAGCCTTGACAAGTCATGTTTAGCTGAAGCTCCTGCTTTGGGACTACCAGATTATAATAGGAATTTACTTTGTATTGTCATGAGAAGGACAGTTTTGCTTTAGAATTGCTTTCTTAGAAACATGGTATTCATTATCGACAAGATGCTTATTGCAATAAAGAATTGGATCCTGTAGCTGCTGGAATGCTGCTTTTTCTGAGGTCTGTTGCTACATCGCTACATCGGCAGTAGAGCAGACTGAAAACATTGTGCTAGGGTCTTCCTTGGAGGTCTCGGCCCGCCATGCTGTTTCTTTAATTGAAAACCATGACGCAACAGATGTCTGTTTCTAGTGCATGTAAATATAAATTCTTCTTTTGAACTCTTCAGATGGTACCTCGACTATGTTCTGTGCTGATCCCAGCTTCCCTACACCCCACACCTCTGTAAGAAAAACCACATGATAGTACCACACATGGTTTTGTAGCCATCACTGATTGCTTGTTGATGCCACATACTGATGTTCCTCTATCTGAACTAGATCTAGTGTACTTTGTTGCTGGGTCATGTCATAAGTGTCAGAATGGGAAATTGGTTGCGGGGTACACAGGATGTGTGCCCGAGGAGGTGGTGGCTAGCGGAGGATTGTCTTAAGTCACGTCAGGGGGCAGAATTCGTAGCCCTTACCAAAGCACGTTACTTAACAGCACAGCAGTAAGCAATATCTATACCAATTTGCGGCATGCTTTTGGGGTGGCCCACGACTTTCATCAACTCTGGAAACAGAGAGGATTCTTCACATCAACAGGGACCCGTATAAAGAATGGCAGTATGTAAAGTCTTTTTTGGACGCCATCATGTTACCTGAAAAGACTGCCATTATGAATGCCAATCACCAGCCTTTAGACCATCTAATTAGTTGCTGCAATGATTTTGTGGATCGTACCTCTAAGCTGGCTGCCACATTAGACATTCAGGGTGCATAAGTCCTCCCTGTCAAATCTAGTTCTGATCCTATTCCCCCCCACGCCCCTATAATGCTTGGGAAGACTTGGCCTCACTGCAAGACAAGGCTCCCTTTTGTGAAAAGGGCACCTGGATATGGAAAGGGTGTCGATTGCATGATGACTCACTGTGGACAGATGAACCAAGGTTAGTTAGTAGCCTCTGAGATTTTAGTATCTCACCTTGTCAGGCTGTACCATGGACAGGCACTTGTGGGGCGGGATAGAATGATCATGTCTCTGGACAGCTTATGGTTTGCTCCCGAACCAAATTCTCCAAGAGGTTACAAGAATATTGTCAACGATGTATCATCTGCCTCCAGAATAGTGTGTGAAAGACTGTACTCGCCGCCCAAGGGGCACATCTACTTCCTTATGCCCCTTGGTGGGTCTTGGCAGAAACCTGAAGGTGTCTCACCCGCTGATCCCCCGAGATCTGTTGTCCAGGTAGCCAGGACACGGGCATCACTATTGGATCCAGTTCCTGGGGGTGGACCAGTGGGGGACGATCATCTGGGCGAGGGGTCTTCAGGGAGAGGAAGTGGGACACCAAGGGTTGAGACGCGGTATCCCCCTTCCTTTAACACCTTTTCCCCATCCTACCCTGTAGGATATTTAGAAGCTCAACCCCCCACTCCCTTTTTCTGACACGAACAAGTTCTTACACGGTAACAGACAACGGACTAACACCAGAGCCCTTTACCTGACATGTCCCAATACACAGGTCAGGCAATTGACAATAACCGCACATACCTGACGTTCCTCTACCTTGTCCACAGGGATAAAACGCGGAGCACGAAAGCACAATTCTAGCAAGGCTGAACACATGAGGAGACAGCTACACCAAACGGACAGTTCAAACAGAGAAGAAAGACGGTGATACCTCGAAGGACGATGAAGGGGGAATTGCCCTTGACCTTTTCAACTCAGACCTGCAAAGCCTCCGAAAGGGAAATCATAAGACCAGAAGTTATAGCTGGCGTGCGGTACAGCAGATGTCAATAGTACATGGGGGGCCTCCCGCATCGATAACGCATGCAGAGAGGCAAGCTGGCTACAGTGGTACTATCCTTGACTCCAGAGAACAAAGAAGCCAACGGATTCAGCACAGCCAGTGAGTCAGAGGAATCTGATGGCAAACTGAATTGTGTTGAGCCCAAGGTTGCCAGTAGCAACATTTTGAACACAAGGAAAACTGAAGGTACAATAATTTGCAAGAGAAAGAACTTGTGTGTGTTTTTGAACTTTAAATAAAACCCGGTTGAGGTCCAGGTGCAGAGGGGTCCAGCGTCACGTGGGCGCTCATTCAAAAGACTCTGACCGGGACCTGTTTTGAAACTACAAGAACCAGAAGGCCCTAGGAAAGGGTGGGGTGAGGCATCTGAGTGGTCCTACAAGGGTCACATCAAATCCATTGTACAATCGAAAGTCTATGAGCCGTTGCCAGAGGAAAGCTAGGGGAAGGGAACCCCGCTTTCCAATAAGATTGTCAACTGTGAAACAAGGCAAGTGTGAACCTGACAGAGGGATGCCGAAAGTAAGCTAGGAGAAAGAAAACCCCGCTTTCTGATGAGGATGAGCAATATATGAACTGTATTAGAAATGCATGAGGTGTGTTAAAGACAGGCCGTAGTGAACCCGACGGAGGGAGGCCCAAACTGTGAGGAGGATCCGAGCCCGGCAAAGGGAGATCCTGGGGGCGAAGAATAATCACCCAAGGTGCAAGATCACGAGAGAACTTATGTTTGTCATTGTGAAACAGCAGGCCTTCTTGGGCAAAGAGACTTTTGCAGGAAAGAGACTAACCTCTGAAGGTTTCTGATATTGTTGAATTGGAACTGTGAACCTCTTGCTGTCGAGGCCCAGGAGTGTGCTTTGCTCAGAAGTCCTGCATTGTCCCGTGCTTAAAACGTGGGGAAGGGGGGCCCACCCTTACCATCCTGATTTATCATTTTGAGAACACTTCTTTCTTTTCTGGTGAACATTATCCCACACTGTGTTTGTAATTTAGTAGTAAGGATTGGCAATAGGATTTTTAGTATAGGCCCTTTTTATTTGACAAGACGCCACTAGGACTGCCTAATTATTATTTGATGGTCGTAGCTTGCTCCCATCTTAGATTTAGGTTTAGTTTAGACGTTTACCTCAACCTTTATAAAGTTCAATAAACACCCTTGAACTGTGATCACTTGTCTGTCTTTACTGTTGCCACCATGAGTTCCTTACAGTCTCCAGATTGACTTTCTGTAGCATCCACATTGACATAGTTGACAGTATATTGATATCTTGGATGTGTTCTCGGGGTAGGTATAAGTTTATCTGTGCATAAGGAGACTAACCAAGTGTTGCTATGTTATTGGTTATAGACTTTTATTTCTGCAACAAAAACCTATCTAACCCTGTTAGGAAGATTTCTCACACAAGTGCTAAATTCCCTCTACCTTGGAGCCCTCCAGCTCTTTTGCTATATTTTGGGGCTTTGAACTTTTCATTTTCAATGTGTTTTACTTTTGTGTTCTTTGGTTATGGAGTTTTAAGACAACTCCATAGGCACCATCTTTTTCTGCGTGTCACACAGCACCTTGAGTGCAGTGGCACAGGGGTTTCAGACTTTCCAAGGTTTAAATACCTTCTCTGGGACTGACTGCTGTCTCCCAGAGCATGTTAAGTTAAATTGGGTTTACTAGTCTCTTTAAATGTACAGACCCAGCACACACTATCTTCCTATAGAGTGCTGGAGGGGTTGCCTAGGTTCCCCTGAGTCAAAGCACTCATGTAACAGTCAAATGTTACCCTTCCCTACTTTAAATGGCGGGTGGCAGTGGTTTAGGTCAAACTAACATGATTTTTACCGACCGTGAACAGCGGTAGCTAAAAATCGGGTCAGCCATGTTTTTCAATATGGCAACCAAGACCTATCTGTAAAAAAAGACTCTGGTCATCTTTTTCACCATTTCTTGTAGGAAAGGTCCTTCTTGCTTGTCTCTGCACGGCACACCAGTTTTGTTCCCTTTGTTTTGTTCGTTGGCCTTTGGCGGGCTTCAGTGCTGAAGCCCTCCTCTGACGCCTGAGTGTCTGGCGTGGACAGGATGTGAGGGAGTTGCCCGGAACTCCCTGTGCTTGGTCTCCTAGGAGACCTGAATGCACTCTGGCGTGATTGGCTGGCTGACTGTCCGGCAAGGACAGCCACCCTGCTGTCTGAGTGACAGCCAGGCTGGAACGAATGGGGGAAAACTGTTTAAAAGCAGGTCTCTGGGACTTGGAAAGCAGAGTCGTCCACTGGAACAAAAGAACCGAAGACGAGCTGAAGGAAGAGGACTGCTGCAACTCCTGGACAACCGGTGAAGACCTGCTGCAGGTCTGAATTGCCTGAAACTCCATCGACAGAGAAGCCCTTCAAGGTTAACTTCTTCCCTTGAGTTTGGTGGGAACAACCAACTCTCAAGCCACCTGGACACCGTCCCCATCTGGTCGAATTTTCATCAGAATGCTGTTGAAAACCGGATAGCCAGAGGGAAGGAAACCAGCTTGTGGACTTTAAGGCACTCACACCTTAAACCGACGTCTTGCTACAGCTTTTAGCCTCATCCCTGGGCATTGCAGGAACCTCCCGATATCCTCCTTCTTGTTCTCACGACTGAAGCTCAGGAACAGCGAGATCTGCTCGAACTGCCAGGAACAACTGCCTCGGCTACAGCTTTCTTCATTGACAAGGTACTTTGCAAATGCGGTCCGGAAATCTTTTCGGCCATCGAGAAAGTGCGTGAAACTTTACTCAACTACGAAGGCTTGTCCTTCCCTTAACATTCGTTAAACGTTTCGCCTAGCCAAATTCTTCTAATCTCTGAGGCAAAGACTTAACCGTTATTTACCAGAACTGTGCTATCCTATACAAAAGACTCTGAACCGTTGACTTTGTCCCAGACTTATTAAGAAGAATTGCTGGTTGTATCTAACTGAAACCCTTTGCCCTGCCTATGAATGTATTTGGGCTGTCTAATCTTCTAACCTTGTCTTTTTACTCCTTTAATATGTATCTAAAGTACCATTTTGCTCCCACTTCATTGGAGCTAACCTGGTTCATTTACTTACTGGTTGTATTTGTGTGGTTTATTAGTGTGTGATATTGAGCTGCCATGCTAGTGTAATGTTTTCTAACTGACTCAGTAAATAAATGTATATTCTTTTACCAAGAAACCTTGTGTAAGTGTATATTTGAATCACTGTATTGGTTGGTCCTTTGTGTAACTTGTTCTACTGCTCACTTAACTCTTGAGATAAGTCTGGCTGCTCAGCCATCGCTACCACTTTACTGTGTAGTACAGGCTTGTACCAAAGGTGAAATTGTGCTTACACCTGTAGTCCTACTTACCTGTAGTGTTCCCAAAGGGTACTGCAGGGGATTCTACCTAACAAACCCTAACTCTGGAGGTGGTTTTGCTACCTCAACACAACTAAAGCTTAGGCCTGTCAGGAAGTCTGTACTCTCAGAAGGAAAACATACCGTCCTGGTCAAACTCCTATTGTACCCTTACCACTAAAACACAGACACTAAGCTAACAAACTACGTCTAGCTTAACCTCCAGGATGATGGCTCCCTTCTCCTGGGTGAAGGTTCCTTAAAGTTCCGCTTTCAAAGAAATGTTAAAGAAATCACGAAAGGTTCTCAAGTGCCCCAAAGGTGTAGGAGAATGACTCCCTTTTCCTAGCTTGCCCCAAGTTTCCAACAAGTCTTCCTTGCATTATCTTATCTTCATACTTTTGTTTTAATCAATTCCTTTTGTTCCTTACATGTGTTTCCCACAAGTCCTGCTGTTTCTAACTTTGTTATCTTTCTCCCACTGAGATGAGGAAGATGCTCCCCGAGTCCTCGTTGACTCTCAAATACCACAGTCTTTTGGAACTGTTCTGGGAGTTGTCTCCTAAAATGATGTACTTCGCCTTGGGTTTCTCGCTTTACTTTATCAGGTTTACCCGGTCCCCTCCTGGACTTATATTGGTTCCTGTAACCCTCTCCTTGGGAATACTTCACGGGTTTTGACAGGGATGGGGTTGACAGGTTTGTCCTTTATGATCTTTCTCCCCCTTGCTTCTACAGGAAAACTGGGGATCGACTCTTGACTGAGCCGGTGTTAACTGAAGAAAAAAAGGACAAAAGTATAAGTTGTGATGTCCTTGCTATAAGAACTAAATTCTCCACAGGTTTTTGCTTCTCCTGTTCTTGTGGGTTCCCCAGGATGATGCAGGAAACTCCTTTAAGGGCGTCGCCCTCTCGTTCTGGAAGTCCCCACTAGTCTTTCAGGGAACTTCAAAAGGATGCTGGCCTCGGCTTATGTGGGGTCCCTTTTCCCTGCTTGATTATAATCGTCCTCCGTCTGGTTATCCCGCTGTTCCTGCTGTTGTAGCATTGGGTCTTCGGTGTTCTTCGGGAAATGGCTTGTTTATCCCGCGATTGTTCGCTTCAGACCTCTCCTGATTACCTCTATTCAGGATCTCTTTCTCACTTGGTGAGTCTTTTTTTTACTTTTACTGATTCTTCTCGAAGTTACTTGTAGCAATGGCTCGTAGGACTTTTTATGCTTTTCAGATTCTTTGCCGTTATCTTTATCACATGGTCACAGCATGTCCATTTATCATATTCACTGCCCTGCCAAGAAGGGCCTGGTTGCTTGCTAGGACGCTGTTAGATGGAGTGTACGCCAGTTCCAGACCATATGCTCCAGCCGCCACCAGACCTGGTACCAGCACTGACTGTTTAAACTTCTTCCCGTTCATCTGCAGCATTCAACACCATGCTAGAGTTGGCGGTTACGGCATAGTTGTCGGACTGCATGGTTCACCCATTACAGGTCACGTCACCACCAGGCTAGTTCCACTCTTTCAATGCACCGTACCTCGATCGATAGGTTGATGCTTCTTCTGGTGTCCGATTTCTGTTCTCCTTCTTTCTTTCAGACTGCTTCACAGTAAATTCACACTGTCTGTCTTGCACAGTAGATTCACACTGTCCATCTTGAACTCCTCCAGCGGGTTTGCCATCCGACCAACAGAGTCTTCTCTCAGCCTCTCCACTACCGTTCGATCTCTGCTCGCGGGATCTTTGTTTGCCCTCTTGTGCTTTCTCTCAACAATCTGTCCACCTCGCTGTGTTCACATTGTGTCGACCATCAAGATTTTCTCTTCCAGTCTTGTTCACCAGCTCTTCCTTCTTCTTATGATACCCTTCTCTCTTTTCCGGAAATCACTCACCTTGTCCTTCTTCGCTGTTTGATATAATTAGTGGGGGCTGCCCCTGCGTAACCTCCGTCCAATTGACCACAGCTGGTCGAATACTCTTCATCTTTTACCTTAGCATTCTTAAATTGTTCTTGTTCCCTATATTTATCATATCAAGACTATTTGACACTTCACAATAGCACATGGATACAAGGTATGGGCAGTGTCATTACCCTATGGGTGTGGGATTTAAAGGGACTGTTTCCCAGACCTATGTCCTTATCCCCAGCAGAGGAGTTCTCCACCATGAGGTCCTCCTGTATGTTGCCTCCCCTAGAGGGACTATCGGTTAGCGGCCGCACCTCGCTAGCCTCATGGAAAGGGGCTCCCTAAGGCCACTCTTGCGTGCCAAATCTATTTACCTTACATAGTCCATGATCTTGCTGAAGATATGAATAGCAGAAAATGAAAGGTATTTAACCTCTCATTGACATAAGCATCACAAATAAAGTAAAAGTGACACTTAAATGGTATAGTGAATACTACACACAAAACAAGAAGCATGGCCAGCACATTGCTGTCTGAAAATTGCTTGTATTATAATAATGATCCACTAAACAGACAGCCCAGTGCTATGAACTACACGCCCCAGTACTCCTGAACATTACCTAAAAACTTCAGTGCTTTTAGCAGATGAAATTAGAGTACTGGCACAGTGGCATATTTTCTTTCCTTACTGGACACTGGATCAACTTTTAAGTTGAAATACTGACCTGTGGTCGGACCAAGTTACTTTTTCTAAACATGCCAAAATACTTAAGTGGCCAGCTGATTAGAGTCAACAACTAATTGGATGCTACAGGTTGCGATCAAATTAATTTTACACATTGCACAGCTCAATTTAAGCTATTGGTATGCTTTTGTAGTGCTATCGTTACGCACAACCTGAGAGCTTGTGTGCTTGGAGCTCACCTAGCTACTTAAAGATCTAACAGTAAGGGACGTGCTATAAAATCGATCCCGTCCCTAACTGCAAATATATTAGAGCTCTGCCTATAAGGGCAGAGAACTCTTATTTTTCCCAAACTCAGTGGTACTCATTTTATGGGCTGGTGATGTAAAAGAATAGGTAGAGGATGTAAATCAATGACTTAAAAGCTATATATCTAGCCCTTATACCTAGCCATAGAGAGCAAGGGTGAATGAGAGGGAGGTAGAGATATGTGCACACAGTTGCCCTTAAACATTTCCGTCAGTCCCGTCCACAACCAGGTTAAAGCAGCTCTGCCCAATGAGCTACCTGTCACAAGCCACTCTCGATAAAATTCCACCAGTGAAAATATGCTTTTGCTCCAAGGTGTAGAAGCCCAAAACAGGTCCTCCTAACACAAATTCTGCAGTCAAGCTCCAGGGGAACCAGACATGGGTTCATGTTACTGACTGCAAGAGGGCGGTAGCCCCGGCAGATTGAAGTATTAAATATTTGTGTTCGATCTTCTTGTTTTGTTATATTGATTTCTGGTTTCCAGTGTGTCCAATGCCTCTAACATGTGAAAAAGTTTAACTTTACTAATATAGTTACTACCTTTGAGATTAAAAGTTGGCCTTGGTAACAAAGGCCTTACATCATGTTCAGGCTGGTACTATGGGGGACTGGCAATGCAGGGTTGATTTGCTATTAGGGTTTCTCCAAACGCCAGCTATGTGTCCTTCAGGGGTTGTCCCTTTTCCGTATGAAGCCCTTCTAAATTGGACATCTACTGCCAAGGTCTAATTACTCAGGCTCTTACTTCAACAGTAATCCCTTCACAGGAAATGGCTATTCAAAATGATGCTTTTGTTACTAATTCCATACAGGCACCTGAAACCTCTGAAATGGAGGCAGCCCACGTTTCTGATGTAATACATTATTGTTAATATGTTTTGTACACTAGGAGAAGAACTGTTCTACTCAAGTGCCTAGTACCACAGTGGTGACAAGGCAGAAGACACAAGGTTGTAATGAAATAAAGGCTGCTAGGTGGTAAACCTTCCTCTGTGAAGGCACAATGTGAAATAGAAGATCTGAGTGTGTTAGGGATACATTCTAAAGGCACAGTATAATTATATTGAGGTGATATGATGAGTTGGTGGAGCGACCCTCTTGGTAAAGGGCCACCACCCAGGTTTTGGGCCAGAGCGAAGCATGATTCCTTTAACGTGGGCAGTGGTGGCGTTACTGACAGGGTCGATGAATGCAGAGGGCCATATCGCCATTAGCACTCGCGAGTAACCACAAACGGGTGATAATGACTATAGAAAAATAAAAGGGAAACATACCTTTCTGTAGTATTCCGACGCCGCGTCCAGAACGGGAGTCTGCTTTCAGTGTTGATTACTATCGTGTAATCAGCAAAAGAATGTGGACTCCTGTAGCAGTCGTGGCAGGATTGCAAATGTTTCCTTAGCTTTTAGCACCCGTGTATGGTTACTCGCGGGTGCTAAAGGCGATGTGGGGAGAGAGGCACAGGGCAACGACGCGCAACAGTGTTGAGCTCTAAACGCAAGATTAGACCAGAGAAAACAGTTACAAGATCCCTGCTTGGCTGGCCTCCCCACCCAGGGTGTCAATGCTCAATGCTGACTATTCTAGACTCCAGGAATAACACTTGGATGACAAAGGTGTGTTCTAATTCGTCCAGTGCTTTGTCGGTTTACTAGAGGTTTGAATAATAGGATATGAACAGTGATTTCAGCATTTAGTGTATCCAATAGTTAAAATCATGGAGTTTGAGGAATATTCAGATATATAGTAATTTTCTCTGGTAGAACACTGTGAAGAGTATAGACAGGTCAGGGTATAGATATCTTGACTTGAATACCATGTGGACAACCATGATGTTAGCTGTGCCTTTGTCTGCCTTTCAGGTTACCAATCAGTTTCAATTGTTCTGAAAAAGGAAGTAGTTGATTGGCTCTGGGATGGGGCAAGCACTGCACTTGTAGCTTGGTGCATCTATAAGGGGCAAACTTTAGATGGCTACTTGGAAGAAGCTGCCAGACTTCTCTGGACAGAACTCTCCAATACCAATATCAGTAAATTGCATGTAATCTGAACACTCAACAAGTTGACCAGGGAGATAAACAGTGGGATGTCAGAAGAGAGCTGTAGTGGGTTATGGCATGTGAAGAAGTGCAGGATTATCTGAATTCAGAGCTGTTCAGTATTCGGGAAGATGTTCAACACAACAGCTGGCCAAGAAACCCAGGAAACGACACAAGTACCAGAGTACCTGTGGCCCTGGAGGGACTTCTGGCATTACAGCGGATGGTTCTGTGAGCTGAAGGACTGCACATTCCATTCACAGCCAAGGGGCACATCAAAGGTATCTAAGCCCCCACCAGCAAGATAATGCCTGGTCCATGGGCTGGATGTAATTGGTACTGGATAAGAGACTGAGAAGTGTCAGATGCCTAGCAGTTTGGCTAGGTATCTCACATCCACTCCAGGATTAACACCTGATTTGTGGTTTGGAATTGGCTAAACCTGGACATTTTGGCCCCTTTCAGCCACCCCAGTTGTAGTGTGTCCATGAGTCCGCTCTAGATCAGATTTTGTTAGTGGGAATTTGGATCTCTGGGATAGAGACGCCTCTAAGTTAATCTTAACTGGTAGACGGTTGTTTCATGGTGAGGACCGGTGTGCAGAGTTAGTTTCAGTACCTGAGACAGGTGTGCAATTCATATTACAGACAGAAACCAGACAGTTTAGTGTGTTTTGGCCTGCAGTAGAAATAAAGTTGGTGAGTATTGTAAGAGAGGCATGGCATCACAATTATGGCACTGACACAAAAGGTACAATTTGTAAAACCTTTATTGAAGTTTCAATGGGGTTGGAGAAACTCCTACTTTGTCCTATAGCTAAGATGGGAGTAGTCTCGACCATCAAATAATAAATTACAGTCCTAGTTGAGTCTGTCAAATCAAAATGGCCTATACTAATAAAAAATGAATGCCTGCCCTATATCTTGTACAAAACTTGTGAAAAGGAGAATACGTATGCAAAGGAAAGTCAGTGTTCAAATATAAAGAATAAATATGGCTGAGTCAGCTCTCCTCCCCATGTTGGACAGCACGGAGTAAGGTGGTCCCTGTAGGCAAGGTGACACACTCTGGCTCAGGCTCTTAACACAAAGGCAGTTCAAGATGTGGATTGATGCCCGCCTGTCCTTCCACGTTAAAGTCTTACTTTCCAATTTCCAAAACACAGTTCAACAAAAAGTTCACGTTGGTATCCCTCAGTCGGGCTCAGACCTCTCAAAGCAAAACAAAACACTTGCAGGGGTTCCTCTCCCCAAGTTTAATTCACCTCCTTTAGGGGTTCCCTTTGATCGTATGGTTCTTTAGTAACGTACATGTAATGGATGGGGTTCACAGAATAACTGAGTCCAAATAATCGAACCAACTCAGGAAAATGGCAAGGGTTGCTGTTTTATTAACAATGATCTAAAACAGGTAGGTTACAACGGACATCATGACTTCATACTAAAAATACATCAGGAGTAACGTCATACTACGTGGCAAATAGGAAAAACCTACAGGCAGTTATAATTGGTTCAAGGGGAACATCTAAGTATACCTTGTATAGGGGCTAAGAGCGTGATTGGCTGCCTACTGTCAGGTGGACAAATTATGCCTACCTCTAAAACATGTAATCTTCAACACTATTAAGTACACAGTTTTTCATTAGTTCTAAAACTATAAGGCCCTTCATTATACGGCCCTCTACAATTGGTTGGCATGCTTGTGCCATGTCTGGAACATTCGTTTCACTTAGCAGCACGTAAGCTCATACCCAGGTGCCAGGATGTGGACTTTACCTCCCCGCCCAATTAGCTCAACATATCTCATCACCCATGCCTTCCATCATGCAGATTGTCTTTGAACTTGGCCTTGCAATGTATCCTCGTCTGCGAGAATATATGAGAATACAGGCTCTTACTATCGTTGTTCTAGGACTCCGAGCTCAACTATATTTCCATCCTCTGCTCACTTGACAGGAGACCATGATTTTGGTCCATTCTGCAGCATTTAAATGTCTTAAATGAATAAAACTTGGCACGCTTGGTGTTCTTTCTTTACCCCTTACTAGGGGGTGATTCATCTGTCGCACATTCACTGCTTTCAAGAATAGATAACCGATCTTGGCTGCTTCTGTTTTGATGCCAGGCCAGACAGCCTCGCCAGGTGCTTCCACGATCTCAGCTTATTCTTGCTGCAACACAATTCTCAGCCTTTCCTCTCCATGGGTCCGGGCTTACTAAATTCATGACACTGATGTCCAGTTTCTGTGCAATGGCGGTTTCGGCTGCAGTCTATTCACTACGTATTGCCAGCTTCTTTGATTACTTAGTCTACTTGCGTTTCAGCGGTTACATGTCTTTATAGCGAATACCACATATCAAAAGCATTTTATAACGAATACTGTATACCGAAAACAGATTTACTGAAATGCAATTTGATACATCAGCACTGTTCATAAAATGAAATGTGTACACCAAAATGAATATATATCAATAGTAAACACAGAGCTCTGAGATTAATTTACCACTGCGAACGCCAACATCCAGAAATCCACGTGAAAACAATACTGCAAGTAAATCCACATGGGAAAAAGCCATCCAAAAACATTTAAAAAATCAAATTGCATAGACCAAGAACCGCAAGTAATTCCAAATAGGGAAAAGCCATCCAAAAACCAAAAAACACCAGGAATCCATAGTCCTAGAACACCAGACAAAGTACGAAAACAAACAAAAAAATATACATACAATCCACGGATCCAGGAAATCCACAGAAAGCAAAGAAATGTTTGATTAAAAAAAAAGTGAAAAAAATTCATAAAACCAGGCAAAACCCATAGAGACACTTCATCCACTGCAAGGAGAAATCCACAATGGCCGTGATTGTTCCGGTGTACCCCAATGGAAAAAATGTATAGCGCGATACCTACTGGACAAAAAATATATTGCACTAAAAGAAACTAAACTAAAAGAAACTAATATTATATTTAAGCATATTTTAAAAAAAGTTAAATAATTAGTTACAATGTTATATCAATTTAATTGTTAAAAGTGTATTCAACATCAAACATTTTTTTATAAAATCAATTCGATACTGATCTCGCTGCGGTATTCACCCAAATGCTGGTGTCAAACACAGCACAGTTCCAGACTTCTAACATATAGGAGGTGGCGGGGGGAGGGACTTCCTGCAGACGCATGCAGCTGCTCCTCTACACCTTCCCCTAACTTATTACACCTATGGTTTCCCTCAGTCGGGCTCTGACCGTTTCTTGATGTCAAAGACTTTTGAATGTGCGTGGCTTTTTTCTGCAGACCTTCGCAGAGCCGCTTCGACTTGCCAGCTTTCAACTCACACTCCTATGTTATTTGCCCCAGTGCTTCCTGGTCTGGGTAGTTCACTGTGTTATGCACCAAAGTTCAATGTTCACCTTTTTACTCTCCCCTTTTCTCGGGTTCAATTTTAATCACCTCGCTTTTACAGTTCATTCACTTTATTGCTATTGTCCCCTTTTCTCGGGGTCAATTTCAAACACCTCGCTTTTGCAGTTCATTCACGTTATCGCTACAAACTTTTCACCTTTCACAGAGGCTTTCGAGTGGGCTACTTCTTTTCACCGGACCATTCAGTTACTCCCTATCGCTGACTTTACAGCTTTTGTTGCTTCAAGGTTAATTTGCAGGCCTGCCTTCCGTCGCGTCTCATCCACACGTGTGCAGTCTCAAATTGTGCGATATTATGTTGCCACTTCAATTTTCCTTTAGCACACACCGGTCTCTCACGTCGCTTGTCAACTCACCGGCTGTGTGCGTTTCTTTCTTGTCTTTACTGTCTTCCAGTTTACGAGTCAAGGTTAGTACTACAGGCTTGGCCTCGCCTCCCCAACTCTGCCGTTCACCCGGGAGGGTCCCTGGCGTCCTTG
Source organism: Ambystoma mexicanum (assembly GCF_040938575.1). NCBI lineage: Eukaryota > Metazoa > Chordata > Amphibia > Caudata > Ambystomatidae > Ambystoma > Ambystoma mexicanum. The sequence goes on from NC_090930.1 coordinate 527,058,598, forward strand.
AAACACAATGCAGCCTTCTTGTTTGGGATTTGGCTTTCTCCACGTGTCTGTAGGCAACAACCTCCTGCTGAGAACTCCTGGGGTTCTCCACAGGGGCTCTTGTCCGTCGCTCTGCTCCAGTAGGTTTGCATTCACCCAGGAAATTCTGCTCTTACTCGTGTTCAACCTTGCTCAGAGTGTGTCTCTGTTCTGGCTTTTATCCATGTGAGGAGAGCTAATTGGTATCAGATGTGTGCACTTAGTCAAGTGCCTGACTTAGCCTGACGCAATTAGCAGGACGCGTCCAATGCAGTGTGTAAGGGTTAGCATTATTACTCTGTTGCCCTCTTCCTCAGCACAGTTTTTGTGGGGGAGAGGGATGTGGGACATCAGAGAATCCTATGAAATGGGAGGAATCATGGGTACGGGATAGGGAGGAATACTGCACCTTGGCACTGACTGTCTCACCCGCACTCCCCGAAGACCCGTCACCCAGGTGATCCTCCCGCACTGGTCCACCCCCTGGAACTGGATCCAAAAGCGATGGCCGTGTTCTGGCCACCTGGATAACAAGTCCCTGAGGATTAGCGGGGGAGACACCCTTTGGATTCTCACAGTATCCACATAGAATTTCTGAAAGAGTGTCCCAACTTGGTGCCTATGAAATAAGAGCATGCAGAGAGCTTAGCATCAGAATTTATAAACATAAATTGTAGGCCGTTTTTTCAGCGTGGGACAAGTCGGCATCACGGGAGGTTTCCGATGGTCCTTGTGGTGTTTCTATAGTTGTCACCACTGTGCTGCGACAGTGGATTATGCTGTTGTGTCCAAATAGTTGTTTGAAATGAATTGCCTTCTGTATTTAGTCATTATTCATAAGGCTGGTACCTGCCTCCCTAGTATTTTATTCAACTGGACCTACCACCGGTAACCATGGGGGGTCATGAGATGGCAATACAATGTTCTCCAGCATGGGGTCTGGCATGGATTCACATGCTCATGAATATTCCCCGTCGTCAGGCCGGGAATCCTCGGTATAGAAAAAATCAGTATCAGTTTCGTTTCTGATCTGTCTTTCTCAGTAGTAACCAATCACTGGTCTCTGGGTCATACTGCCCCCAGCCAATGACTGCCCTCTCCCTAAACCCCACCCCTGGCAGCCATCCTCAGATTTTTAGCGCACGTTCAAGTGTTGGGAGTCCTCGTGCTTAGCTCTCGAGCTTTTGCTGCGTTTTCGCGCTTTTTCAGGAGATTTTCTAATTTTTTCGGTTAAATAGAGCCTCAAGCTCCACCGTTTCTACTTCCGATCAACGGGGATCCGTTTCGGAGTTTCTACGCCTCTCAAGGGTTAAGATTTCGTAGAGTTACGCTTTTGGAGGATTCCAGAAGTTCCGAGGCCTACCCCGGACATGGCCCAGGAGAAAGGGAGCTCGATGCCCGCAAAGCTTTTCAGGACCTGCCCTGGATGCCAGCTTCAGAACGTTTTCAAGGAGGACGAGCATTCCTTATGCCTCTACTGTCTCCAGGAGGGCAAGACACACAAGGAAAAGGACTGTGTGTTTTGTGGAAACATGTCGGAGCGGACCATGAAGGATCGCCACCTCCGTCTCGCCAACTGGCTGGAAGGTAAGAGCCCGCCAGGCGAGAAGAAGAAGAAGAAGTCTGAGCGGTCTTCTAAGTCCTGTGAGGGTGCTCCGGCGACGGGGGCCCAACAAAAGGCTAAGCACGGCGAGTCCGCGGGCACCGGGAGCGCCGAACGGTCGGGCTCCTTGGCTGCCAGGCAGGGTGCACCCTCCCCAGCGCCATCGACCATGAGCCAACGCTCTGGCTCGGGTAAGAGGAAGTCCGAGAACCCGGCGAAGCTTCTGGAGAGGCCCCGGTCGATCTCAAAGATTCCGGCAGAGGCGAACGAGGCTCAGACCCTCCCCCCAAGGTGAAGGCCCCAGGCGTACAGAAGGTGACGTTGGCCTTAATTCACCCTGCTAAGACCTCGATTGAGGATGTCGCCACGGCCCTGGCTCAGCCTGTGGAGGCTACACCAGTGGAGGCGCCCTCAGGTACCAGAGTCTCCCTGCCACCGCGGAGGGAGTCGTCTTTCAGGCCCATCGAGAAGACCCCCACAAAGTCCTCGTTGGAAAGGGGGGGAGGGGGTGGTGGCCGTCGTGGATACGGACACGACCTCTGAAGAGGAGCTCATCCAAGTCGTCGAGGAGACCCAGCCCATCGGGAGGGATCCCGACGAGGGCGACGACGAGGGCGACGGTGACGCAGACGAGGCTCCTCAAGAGCCCTCTCTCCCGTCGTTTCCGGTGTCGCAGGACACCCCGGCGGCCATTTTGTCAGCCATCCAGTCCTTATGCTAGGAGATAAGGACTAGGTTGCCCCTTCCCCCTACGGGGGTGCCTGAGCCAGACCTGACGGAGGAACCGGAGCCAGGACCTTCGGGTAGCCCACCGCTTAAGAGGAGGAGGACGCATCCTAGGCCGCCTCTGCGGCCTTCTCTGCCTTCCCCCCGGTCCACTACCCACGGGGATGATACAGGCATGGACACGACTACGACGGGTACGGATGACGACGGAGACGACGACGGGACGTGTCCCCCGTTGCCCCCTGCCCGGGCGTCCCCGCCCGACGAGATTGGATCCTTCCATGCAATGATCTCCAGGGCATCCGAGCTCTTCCAGCTCTGCCCCGAGGAAAAGAAGGAGGGGTTCCTTTACCAGCGGCGCGAGGCTAAAAGGAAGACGGTCCTCGCCGTACCGCTTCTTGATGACATCTGCGATGAGGGGCTCGCCTTCCTCAAGAACCCTGCCACGGCTCCTGCGAAGAGGGACCGGTACGAGAAGAAGTACCGGGTCCCTGACGCTGCCCCCTTGTGCCTTAGGGCGCAACCTACCCCAGACTCAGTCGTTTCGGCGGCGGCCAAGAAGAAAGCGGGGGGGCATCGGCCTCGACTTCAACCTCCCCTCCGGACGGCGAGGGTAGGAAGCGTTGGGACGACGGGTCATCTCATCTGCAGCGACGACCATCAAGGCGGCCAATGCCCTGGCCATCATAGCCCGCTACGACAGGGAGTTGTGGTTCAAGATCGCCCCTCTGTTGGACTTCCTTCCAGATGCCAAGAGGGCTGAGGCCCTGGAAATCTTGCAGGAAGGTGAGATTGCCTCGGACCACGCCATTACGGTGGCTACGGACATCGCCGACACCGGTTTCCGTCAGTTGGGCAACAGCGTTTGCCTGAGACGACGAGGATGGCTCAAGGCGACGGATTTCCGCCAGGACGTTCACAACAAGGTTTTGGGCATGCCCTTCGATGGGAACAACCTTTTTGGCAAGGCAGTTGATGAATCCCTTCAGGCGATCAAGACGGACACGGAGACGGCCCGTGCACTGGGTGTGCTCCAACAGCGACGGCCGTCCTTTCGGAGCTCCGGAGGCAGACAGGGTGCCTCCAAGGGAGCCGGCAGCAGCTCCTCTACTTACCGTCAAGCAGCAAGGTCTTCGTCGCAGGAGGCCTACAGGGGACGCGGCAAGTCAGGTGGATCCCGCGGTCGTCACCAAGGTGGTCAAAGAGGCAAAGCGGCCTCCAAGCAAGATTGAACCCTCCGTCGGGTCGGGCCCCCGCCGAAGCACCCCGGTGGGAGGCCGGCTGACAAAGTTCGTCGGCGTGTGGAAGTCCATCTCCACCGACCGTTGGGTGCTGGATGCCCTGGCCCAGGGGCACACCCTCGAGTTCCAGAAGAGGTGCCCCCGCATTCCTCCGGAGGCCAGGAAGGAAAATCACGTCCCTCAACTGCTGTTGGAAGTACGGGCGATGCTCAGGAAAGGTGCCATCGAGCTCGTCCCGAAGAGGCTTCGGAGTTTGCTCCGGAGTTTGCTCAAGATAGTTCCTCGTGAGGAAGAAGACAGGAGGATGGCGTCCCATCCTGGACCTGTGACGACTAAAGAAATACATCAAGGCACAGAAGTTCCGGATGGTCACCCTCCAGCACGTTCTGGGACAGCTGGAGGAGGGCGATTTCCTGTCGTCGTTGGACTTGGAGGATGCTTACTTCCACATCCCTATTCTAAAGAGGCACCGAAAGTTCCTCAGGTTCGTGGTCAAAGGGTGGCACTACCAGTTCAAGGCCCTCCCGTTTGGATTAAAATTGGCGCCCAGGGTGTTCACCAAGTGCCTAGCACCGGTGGCGGCGCGGATGCGCCTGCAGGGGATCCACGTCTACCCATACCTGGACGACTGGCTCATACGGGCAGGGACAAGGGAGCTCGCCGTGGAACACACTGCGAAGTCTGTCCAGCTGCTCACGGACCTGGGGTTCTCCATCAACTTTCCAAAATCCCACCTGGTCCTGTCGCAAGTCGCCCTGTTTCTGGGAGCACAGCTCGACACAGTGGCGCGGCGGGCCTCACCGTCGGAGGAAAGGATAAGGACCATCCTAGGAAAGGTGCAACGTCTACTGGCCACGGACGTGGCCAGAGTGAGGCCTATCAAGTCCCTCCTCGGAATGATGTCCTCCTGCATTTATCTGGTGCCCCACTGCAGACTTCGGATGCGGCCCTTGCAAGAATTCCTCGACGCCCCCTGGATCCAGACGACGGGCAGCTTCGAGGACAGGATCCCGCTCGACGAAGCGTTCCGTCGGGCGATACAATGGTGGGGTTTCCGCGCTCATCTGACAGCGGGACCAGGCTTCCTAGCCCCGGCCCACCAGGTGACGGTGACGACGGATGCCTCCCTGGAAGGATGGGGAGCGCACACCGGGGGTCTCCACGTGAGAGGCCTTTGGTGCTCGGAGGAGAAGACTCTACACATCAACACCTTGGAGCTCCGCGCAGTGTTCTGGTCCCTCAGGTCCTTCCTTCCGTCCCTCAAGGGCAAGGTGGTGAGGATCTTCCCCGACAACACCACCACAATGTTTTACATTCGGAAGCAGGGCGGAACCAGACCCCCTGCCCTGTCCAAGGAAGCCCAGGATCTGTGGCATTGGGCCGTCGCCAAAGGGATGTTTCTGGTACCCTTTCATCTGGCAGGGATAAAAAACACCATCGCCGACTCACTCAGCAGGGAGCTGCGCTCGTGCCACGAGTGTGAACTGCGCCAGAATCAAGTGGACCGACTCTTCCGACGATGGGGCGAACCCCAGATCGATCTCTTCGCGACGGCGGAGAACTCCAAGTGCCGGAGGTTCGCCAGCAGGTTTCCCCAACCGAGGAGCATGGGCGATGCTTTCTCGTTCCCCTGGGACGGCCTGTTCCTTTATGCATTCCTGCCGTTGCCGTTGCTACTCCGGCTCGTCAACCAGCTCAAGAGGTCCCGGTGCAGGATGATCCTCGTCGCACCGGCGTGGGCAAGGCAGATCTGGTTCCCGGACCTTCTGGACTTGTCAGCGTCCACACCAGTCAAGCTGCCGACGGATGCGGATCTTCTCTCCAGAGAAGGAGGCGCCATTCTTCATCACGAACCAGAGTCGCTGAACTTGCAGGCCTGGCTCCTGCAGCACTAGAGTTTGGAGGATACGACATCCCGGCCGACTGCAGAGAGGTTCTTGCAAAGGCCAGGGCATCCTCAACTCTCAAGTGCTACGGACACAAATGGAAGAGGTTCTCTGTCTGGTGCCGTGCACAGAAGATTAACCCTCTGCGGATTACGGCCCCTCAAGTATTGCCGTACCTACTGTCTTTGGCCAAGGCTGGCCTATCTCACGCTTCCATCAAGGTACATCTGGCTGCCGTCTCACGTTACACCAGAACTACAGGACGGGCGTCCTTGTGGTCTCATCGTCTGGTGAAGGAATTTATGAAAGGACTGTTCCGATCATTCCCGCCGGTGAAGGCCCCTGCCCCGGCGTGGGAGCTCAACGTGGTGCTAACTAGGCTCATGGGGGCCCCATTCGAGCCTATGCATTCAGTGCCGTTGAAGTTTCTGTCGTGGAAGACAGCATTCCTCGTGGCCATCACCTCTGCACGACGAGTGGGAGAGATCCAGGCCCTGTTTTGCAAGCCTCCATATTTGACTTTTCACGACACGAGGGTGGTGCTGAGGACGCACCCCTCTTTCATGCCCAGGGTGCCGTCGGACTTCCACCTCAACGAGCCCTTGGTGTTGCCAGTTTTCTTCCCGTCGCCTTCGTCGCCGGCTGAGAGGACTCTGCACTCGCTGGATGTGGCTAGAGCGCTGAAGTTCTACGTGGACCGCACGAAGAGTTTTCGGAAGACATCACAGCTGTTTGTGAACTTTGGACCTGTGAATCAAGGGAAGGCTCTCTCGAAGACTTCCATTTCCAGATGGCTCTCCGGCTGCATCATGCACTGTCACCGGTTGGCAAACCGACCGTTGCCAGGCCGTCCAAGGGCCCATTCGACCAGAGCGATCGCTGCTACTACGGCGTTCCTGTCTGGTGTGCCCCTGCTCGACATCTGCAGGGCTGCTACGTGGAGGTCGACGCACACCTTCACGAGATTCTACTGCGTCGACTGGGATTCCAGGGAGGAGTCCAGAGTCGGCCAGGCAGTGCTGCGCAACCTGTTCACCTAAGGTGAGCCTGGTGAGGAGTTAAGAGTTGCTTAATGTTGAGTTGTTGTATTGCTTGATATTGAGCCTTGTGCCACCTCCCGTGGTTGTGTATGTGTATACTGCTATGTATTCTTATATTCATGAGCATGTGAATCCATGCCAGACCCCATGCTGGAGAAGGAACAAGTTACTTACCTGTAACTGTTGTTCTCCAGCATGGGTCTGGCATGGATTCACATGCGAACCCTCCCGCCTACCCCTCTGCGGCTCTTCACTTGGTCATACTGCCACTTCACGTGCTACCAAATCTGAGGATGGCTGCCAGGGGCGGGGCTTAGGGAGAGGGCAGTCATTGGCTGGGGCAATATGACCCAGAGACCAGTGATTGGTTACTACTGAGAAAGACAGATCAGAAACGAAACTGATACTGATTTTTTCTATACCGAGGATTCCCGGCTTGACGGGGAATATTCATGAGCAGGTAAGTAACTTGTTCCATCTCTTACTGCAAGAACAAAGTTATAGAGAAGATCTAGAAGAACAAGAAAGTAAATGAATGGTTAACAGAGGAAATCTTGCAAACAGTGAACTGCAAAACTTGCAACTGACTGAAGTATACAAAAGGAAAAAGTTTGAAACAAGTGTATTAAGAAAAATATGGTTGAATGACACAATTCTGGCTCGGAAACTATAGAAGTAAGTGAAATAGATCGAATAAGAGGGGAAGAGCGTAATGTGGGGGGTCAGAAGGACACAGAATCTGAATGTTCATCTCACTGATAATATTTATTAGCTGAAAGAAACACCTATCTTTCCCTACGCTACCTAACAAAACCAAGGTGCTCGTCAGTAATCAGCGAGAGTCCAAATTAAGATCAGTCCACTGTCCAAGCTAACCTATTTGAACCCTACCACTATTATGAAAACAAAACCCAGGATAATGACTCCCTTCTCATGTGAGCTGGTTCTTCACCATGTTCCATTCAATTAAGTAGTTCTTGGTAACTACTTTTATTAAGTCACACAGTTCTACTACTGGGTTCTTCAGGGTTTTCAAGTGTCTTTGCTTTGGTTACTATTTCGTTTCTTCTTGTTCATCTCTTGTCTTACTCTTTTTGTTTTTTCCTTTTCCTTTCATAGGAAAAGTTTGTCCCACACCTAAAACTTTTCCCTTTGAGTTCTTAATCTTTTCTTCAGTCTTTGGTTTCACTTTGGGATTGGCACTTGTTTTCTATTTCAATCTGATCTTTCCGTTTGTCTCTCTCACAGTATTTCCTATTCAGTAATATCTCAGGGTTCTCTCCTTGATCTCCTGGATTATAAACCTTCCAATAAGGATTATCATCTACATTAATGTCTTAACTCGACTGGGACGAGTATGAGTGTTTCAGTAATAATTTGCCTTCTCTCGGTTTCATGATCTGTATTGCTGCACGTTGTATTTTCCCCTTGCCTCAGCACCATGTAATTTTTCTCTTAGAGGAATAATCAGAGTATCTTGATGACAATAAAAGATGTTGGCATGTTCTTCATACCTTTCTTCACTGGATGTATTTAGAGGTATGTTGGTGGTGTGTTTCTTAGGGAGTTCTTCATCTGAATGCAAGTCTTTGTCCCAAAAGGCAGAGTCTCTGCCCGTGCGGTCCTGCATGCCTCTACCCCTTGCAAGGATTCTGCAGAGTGGGCTTACGTCCCTAGCTTCCCAGGGAAAGGCTCCCCCTTGGGGAGAAATGATGGATTCCTGGGATTCGTCAAAGTGACTTAATTGTAGAACTAGAGGGGATAGCTGACCTGTTTGCCACATTTTATGAAGAGTTCTATACACTCAGGGAGGAGGCTACCACTTATTGTAGTACAATATTTAGCTAATATTAAACTACCTAAACTTTCAGAAGAACTAAGGTAGGCTAGACTAGTCCATCACAGAGTATGTAGTTTAGGGTGGGCCATTGCACGATTAAAACAAGGGAAGACATCAGGTAAAGACGGTTTTAATGTTTTTATACAAGATTTAAGGGCACCCTGTCATAGAAACTGACATAGCCTTTTATTGAAGTGAAGAAGACCTCCCAACACTTGATCCCAAGGAAGGCAAAGATTGAACACAATTGTCCTTCTATTGCCCAATATCCCTACTTAACTCAGTTATCAAGATTCTCACTAGGATTCTGGCCATGAGACTAGATGAGTTGCTTCCAGATCTAATACATAGTGACCAGGGCGGGTTTTGTGCACTGTGGGCAAGGAGCAGATAACATTAGAAAAAACACTTTAGTTTGGTTAAGGATGGAGGAGATGGGTTGGGAGACTTTATGCAAACCAGTGTGCTGAAATTAGAGTTAATGGGATCACTTCACGTACAGTCCTACTTAATAGAGGCACTAGGCTGGAGTGTCCCCTGCACCCCCTGCTCTTGAATCCTTAGCTGAAACTATTACACAGGCACATATCATGGGGGATATAACTGTACTTTCATTTTATTACAGTTGACAAAACCTAGAAAATCGGCTGCATTAAAAACCTATTAGGCCTATTCTGAGAATAAGATTAATATTTTTTTTAAATCTTTCATGCTCCTGATAGGAGACTCTGCAAAAGGTTGAGGAGACTCGCTAGATGGTCTCCCTATACAAAGAGTGAAGGAAAATGTGAAGACCAGGGGACGTGGATCACCGCAGACCCAGATCTACTGTACTGCAGCAACTACACCTGTATTCCACCTTTGTGGAAAGAGCTTCAGCAACATATGGAAAGATGGAAACGGCTAAGCCGTTCATAGATGGGGTGACTGATATTGTTCAAAATGAATGCACTACAGTCTCCTTTTTCTAATTACCATGCTCCCAACACTGGTCCCTAAACACTTGGGTGAGATTAAATTGGCCTTCAGAAGATTTCTCTGTGATGGAAAAAAGGCCAGGACACCATGCAACTGCCTAATACTCCCCCCTCCGTGAGTCCTCTCCCCCCTGTTCTCCAAGATAAAGTATGGTTGGATTTGCCGATATTGAGAGATGTTTCTTGAAAGCCCAGTTAAGGGTAATCTATGACCACCTTAAATTGGATATCACAAGCAGTGGGCTAACTTGGAAAATGGGATACTTAAACACCGGTGACAATGGTGGAATGGCTATGGGTTCCCAGATAGTGTATCACCTCAAAAATACATGGACACGATGGGTCCTCTTTGACATATAAGGAACAATAGAGAAGTGGAAAAAACTAACGTCCTGGCCATCACTACTCAGCTGTGTGTGTGCTCCACCCTTTTTGAAGCTGGATTGGAAAGGGTAGGGCAACTCTGGACAGGGTGGCTCTTTGTCTTTGTCCATCAATGAACTTGAGGAAGCCCTAGGGTTAGGACAATTATCAGTAATGCAATATTTACAGCTCAAATGGCTACTAACCCAGTGGAAACGGAGAATCAACGTAGAAAGACCATCAAAACCTTTCAAACAGATCCTGGATACCTTTCCAGGGAATAAAGGTCTGACATCGCTTTATACAAAGTTATTGTAGAGGTAAGAACTAATGATTCATCAAATACCAGATCACATTGGCAGGCAGACCTGGAGGAAGAAGTTCCCGACTTGTTGTGGATGCAAATTTCTAGGGCTACATGGAAAACATCAAATCCCAATGAATTTGAACACCACACAATCCAGCTGCTCCACAGGTGGCAGCTGCCCCCAACCAGATTGGCAAAGTTGTTTCCGGGTACGAGTGGCAGGTGCTGGAGAAAATGTGGGGAGGGGGCCCCATATTACCGTATCTGATGGAAATGCAATATCATTCAAGGATGTTGGGCTGAGGTGCTCTCCTGGATTAAAGAAGTAGATGTAGGGGCTTGGAGTTCCATCCACTTTTGACTCTATCTGGGTTGCAGAGGGAGGATTTGATTTATAGTGCGCCTACCCCGAGGGGACCAGGCAAAGCTGCATCTAGGCACAGGTGGAAAAGCCGAATTAATCGATACTGCTTCAGACTAGATCAAAATATATCGTAGTGAATGTGGGATATTTACAGAAAGAGAGGTGTTTAGCTGTTTCTTAAACACAGTCAGAGATTCAGTACTTCAAAGGTCTAGTAGGAGAGAATTCCAGGCTCGCGGGCCAAAGGAAGAGAACCGCCTATCGCCCCATGTAGTTGTTCTCACTGATGGAACCTGCAAAAGGTGCTGCTCTTTTGAACGCAGATGTTGTTGTGGACAGTGCAGCTGGATTTTGGTATTCAAGTAGGCAGGTGCCATCCCATGAAAACGTTTGAATACCAAGCAAAGCACCTTGAACAAAACTCTTTGCCGAACTGGAAGCCAATGGAGATTCCTTCAGTATTGAGAAATAGCTTTTCTTCTGGGTAGTGAGAAAATTAGCCTAACAGTAGAATTTTGGGCAACCTGCAGTCTTTAAATTTGACATTTTTGAGCCCCCATGAAAAGGGCATTGCAATAGTCCATCCTAGCATTGGTAAGTATTCCTACTACCATTGGCCGGACCTTCTAAGCAATGAGGGGGATAACAGGTTTATTTTAAGTCTCAGTTGATAGTATACCGATTTGACTAGCCTGAGATTTGCGATCCTTACTTGACTGCCAAATGCAGCCCAAGTTCTTCACTGCATCTGAATATTTGGTGGGAACACCAAATAGTGAGGGGCAAGGAGTGCTGTGGACAATGTTTCTCACCAATCTCTTGGGGCCAAACACCATGACCTCCGTCTTCGATGGGTTCAGCTGGAGCTTATTCTCCAGCAATCAGCTTTTGATCTTATTGGCACAGGACAAAACTAGGTCTATTGCTTGCCGTGGTTGCTTGAGTCGCGCATAGATTTGGGTGTTGTCTGCAAATTAGTGCTACAATAAACTAAATTCAGAGAAAATATTCAGCAGTGTCCGGATATAAATATTGAACAGCAGTGACGAGAGTGAGGCCCCTTGACGTACCCCGCATTCCACGGATATAACATTGGAAAGATACGCTCCCATTTTCACCTGCTGGGTCGGTCGGTCAAAAATGAGACAAACCATTTTAAAGCTTTGTCTGAAACCTTTTCCACTGAGGACAGCCTTGCAATGAGAGTCTCAGTCAACTATGTCGAGCAAGTCAACCTATACTGTCACAAGAGCTGTCTCAATAACTTGGCCTGGTCGAGAAACAGTCCAGAATCCCATGTTCATCCACATAGTTCTGCAATTGGCTCATCACAATTTTCTCTAGAGTCTTAGCAGGCCATAACAGACTGGCTATTGGACGGTAATTGGAAAGAACTTTATGGTCCAATGTTGGTTTTTTGAGCAGTGATGTAAGAAATGATTTCTTTAGATCTTGGGGAACGGAGCCCTGAGATAGTGAGGCGTTAACCATAGTTTGTATAGATACGCTAAGTGCAGTAGCATGTTGGCCAGATAGGCTGGATTCGGATCATATCCTGAGTTGGTAGGTTTAAGTTTCCCCTCAAAGGCCAATGATTTTATCAGAAGGAAGAACAATACATCGATCTACCACACATGAATCACCACTTGTTGGCTGCCAGGAACTGTGTTGGCTCAATTCTGGGAGCAAAGCTTTCCCCCACTAAGCAAGAATGGGTAGGTAAGACAACAGAGCTTTTTTTTACATGGAAAAGCTCACCAGCTGGATTTTTGAAGAAGGGCAAGGAAAAAGATTGATAGCCATTTTGTGTACAGTATGAAATTGATGGTTTAGGAGGTGAGGGATCAGAGTATGAAAGAGAGGTATGAATGAGGTTACTAACTGGGTATCTAAGGTATAAACAGTGCCCGGTGTGCATATGCGAAGATGTAAGGCTTACACATTTAAGCTCTTTGCTATAATCAACACTTATAAGGGTGTTGGATATGGTGTAGGAATCCCCATAGCAAGCTTGAGGGGGGGGGGGGGGGTGGTGGTGAACATTCAGAGGGAGAAGTGGTCAGTGTTATGTTTGTTTGACTGATGCACAATTATAACACTTTCCTTTCCTTTTCTTATTTGAATGGTTATTCTTCTGAAAAAATAAATTGAAAAGTAAAGACAACAGGAACAAGGAAGAACCCTGGTGGACTCCACTTGTAACTGGAATGTGGCCCTAACAGAAGCTGCCAATTTTCACCTATTGCAAGTGATCAGTTAGAAATTATTTGAGCCACACCAAACCCTTTTGAGGCAACCCTGTGTCTTCCGACAACCAAACTAATATAATATTGTAATCAACAGTGTTGAAAGCTGTAGACATGTCCAACATTAGAAGGATATATTTTAAAATGCTGTCTAGACAGCCACAAGGGATGTGTCTGTGCCATGAACCAGATAAAACCTGCATTTTAGTGGATCAAGTCACCATTTATTTCCCTAATCCTATCCGGCCAAGCTAGGGCAGCAATGGACTGGTAATGGTGCAGAGAGTTCGGTTGAAGAGAATGTTTTTTTAGTAGAGGAGTAACAGTCAAGACTTTTAGGATTTTAGGAACCAGACCGTGATTGAAGGTGAGGTTTACAAAAGATGTGATCAAATTAGATGATGCATGGGCATGATTGTGAGCCAGGCTTGCTGGAACCAAGTCTTATGTATAGTTTGTGGGTTTTAAGACCAGAAGATGTGAAAGAATTAAGTCTGATGAAACCAGGGAAAGGTCAAATGTGGCTGTTATGAAATTATTCAGGACTGATGGACTCTTTGACCTGTTTAAATGGCGAAGGTTGTCCTGAATGACGTACATCTTATAACACATTTTCTTAATGAACTCACTAGCCCGCTTCCTGAATGAGGGTAGATTTGTGGAAGCACATGGAGGAGTACAAAATAAATTGTTGTATAGCATCGAACATCTCCTTTGGTTTATTAGTAGCCGTATGGATATAGTTCTGGAGATAGGTAGATTTGGCAGTAGAAATATACTTTGTAAAGGTTAATTTTCTTTTTTCGATAATCTTGTTTCAGATTTCAAAATTGAGGCAGAATGCTGATAATTTGTATTGTTTTCTTTGGTTGTCCAGCTTTAAGAGGGGCAGTGTGATTACATATAGTTTGAAAATGTAGCAAATTCATTGGACATTTATTTTCAATGACTATTAGGGTGGAGCAGGACTAGCAAACAGGTAAAGTTTTTCTGTGAGATTGTATTCAGGTGTTTTTATTGTGTGAAAAAAGGCCAGAGGACTAAAGGAAGATGGTGGTTGGTTGAGCTAGGGGCGGGTTAAAAGAGAAGAGTCTGACAAAATGGTGAGACCATGAAATGGGGATAGTATTGAGGATGTTAATACCAGTCTATTATAATGATGCCGGGAGGTAAGTCGAACACCCTTATTTATTATCATATGCTTGTAGTGCAGCACATGAATAATAGCCCCCCCCCCAGCCTCCTTTGCCTCTCTGCCCACTCCTTCAACTGCCTCTCCTTCCAGAACCTCCCAGCATCTCAATCCCTAACAATTCCACCTTAGAACTAAGGTGTACTCTTTTCCCCATGACATCATGCAAGATAGAATCATGTGCAAGAAGAAACAGTAATATACAATATAACAGTAGTTCTACAGAGAACTAAATCGAGGCAGTGGCCCCCAAGATGGGAGAAGGACACCATAGAGGCTATACCATGAGCCTGCATAATCTGGCTTAGATTTATAGTGTCTGGATTGTCAAACATTGCGGCAGATGTTAAAATCACCCAGAATAAGAAGTTTTGGGTAGCAAAGTGCTTTAGAGATTTACAAAGACATTTATTTTAATTGCCCAAGAGCCTATGAGCCGAGCCAAGAGGTTGATAAAATGGGCAAACTTTCAAAGCGCAAACCCAGTGAAGACAGCAAAGAATAAACCTTCAACGGCTTGTGCTCCGGTCAGCACTGAAGACCGCGTGGCAGAGCCTTCTGGCCGGCCTATACAGTAAGGAGAGTGGGGTCTGGGGGTCACTATTCTTTTCAAGAATGTATTTCCTTCTGTCCTCTCTTTGCCCTTTCAGACTTGCCGTCGATTTCACACACCTGAGCTATGGACAGGACACCATTTACAATTTGCCCTTCCTGTAAGGGAAAATACCCCTGGAAAGACAAGCACCTGCGGTGTAATAAGTGTCTTCCCCTCAATCACGATGAGGCGTCCTGTAAATACTGCCTACTCCTGCATCCTACGATGATCAATGAGCGTTGAGTGAATCGGTGGGCAGCCTACGCCATGTCACAGGCCAATGGTAGTGCCCCCCGCCGCAGCAGCCGCTGAGAGTGATGAGGAGCTAAGCGACGGCCATGTCTCCGATCTGGCTGCCATTGACCTCACATCAGAGAGCTCGCACTCCACGACGTCCATCCCCAGCCCCACCAGGCATGATGATAGTCCTGCTATGGGGAAGGTACAGCCTGGCGACAGGGACGCACACGATTCCCATAAGACTAAACACACAACCCATGGTACTGCCTCGGCAGATCCGTCAAAGTGGACCAAAGTGCCACTGGGTACGTCGAGTTCCTTGATGATACATGCCGATTTGCATGATCGGCAACCCTCCCAGCAAACCGCATAAGCAGCATGCGTCCGGGCAGTCTACAAGTAAGGGCGCCAGCACCCAAACCCTCAAGGCCGTCGAGATGCCTCCTAAGAGCGCGCCGACGCTGAAAGCTCTGGTTGCATCAAAATCTATAGCGCAACAGTCTAAACAGTCTAAACCCTTCCCGGTAACGCTAAACTCGCTAAGATTGTTTCAGCGGCCAGTAAACAAAAGGCCAAGCCTAAAGACACGTAGAAAGACACGTCTGAACGCCCGGAAGGGCAGGAGGATTATTCTGAAAGCCCCCAGTCCTTATCTAAGACCCTCCTTGATAAATCTAGGCGTTCTAGGCTAGGGAATCCCCAGGAGGAGCCTTTTCCCCCGTCTGGACTCATCTGGCTCTTCTACATGGACCAAAGAAAGATTTGAATGGTGTATGGACAGGTTGGCTAAATTTGTGCACTTCTCTGAGAGGTTCACCCCTAAGAGAGCTAGGAGGACGACCTTTATCCTGCAGTGACCAAATTTCAGAAGACACCCTGCCCTCTTCATTAGGAGGTTTTTGACCTTACAGAGCAAGAAGAGCCCCTTGTTCCTTACTTGCAGGAGGATGATTAATTTGTGGATACCACTGATCAGACCCAAGATTAGGGGGGGATGACCAGTAGGGGGATGAACCACCCTGGCTGTCACCCACCCATACCCCAGACCCCTCCTCTGCGTCAGGCTTCACCTGTCAATGACCAGATGGCAGTTAACGCTATTCTGAAGAAGGCAGCAGAACACTTCCAAATAGCCACGCAAGAGGCGATGTTAGATTCAGACTTTGTGGAAGACATATTAAAGGAGAGGGCTCCTGCCAGCCAGGCTATCCCTTTACTCAATTCCATCAAAAGGCGCATCGCCCCTTCCTTGTTAATGCCCTCAGACTAGGGCTGTGAAACCTTGAGTGGAAAAATTGTTTTGCCCCTCAACCTCTGACCCTCTATATATTAGGGGACATGCTATCCCAGATTCTCTTATGGTTACGACTACAAGAAAAAGGGCAGGGGGCCCCTTGTCCACATGCGAGGATCCGGCAGACAAAGAATGTAAAAAGTCGTATGCTCTTGGGAAGAGAGTCACTACTGCAGCAGCATATTCTACCCGCATAGCCAACGACACCACGCTGTTAACCAGCTATTTGGATGTCCAATGGAACCTGCTGCAAAAGGGCCTACAAGAGGTACCTAAACCAGTGCGTTCTCATCCACTTTCAATTGTTTCAGAGGGTAAGCAGGTAAACCACAACATCCTCAAGAACACTTTGGATGCTGCTGAGACGGCAGGGAGAACCTTGGCCCAGGGTACCCTTTTAAAACGCCACGTCTGGTTGAAAAACTCAGGTTTCAAACCAGAGACACAGGCGTCGTTGATCAACAAACCCGTGGAAGACTTTAACCTATTTGGCAAGGCCGTTGATGAGGCACTGGAAACGGCCAAGAAGGAACACAAGACTTTAAGGACTTTGAATCAGATCACTCAAAGACCTTTTCAACAGAGCGGGGGAAGTTCTTGCCGCTCCTTTCGTGGGCAGTCCTACTCCCGTTCCCCACACAACCAGTATGGCAAAGGCAACAATTGGGTCTCAGGACAGGGGTCTGCCTCCACAAACCCTTATCCACCCAGAGGAAAGCGCTGTGGGAAGGGAAGGGGCTGCAACGCCACCGCCGAGCGCTCCCCGGCCTCCGGTCAGAAATTACTTGCAATAACTTACCACAGACCAGTGGGTGCTCAAGTCCGTCACCCATGGTTATTGCATAGAGTTCAGCCGACCACCTCGATACAGACCTCCAAGATCCAGGCGCCTAACACCGAAGCACCGGAAGATCCTGCTGCAAGAGGTCGAGATCCTGCAGGAATAGGGCATAATCGAAGTTGTCCCCGTTACACAGGTAAAAAAGGGTATTTATTCAGTGTACCTTCTTGTACCCAAAAAGGATCTCACCACGCGCCCTGTTCAAGACTTGCGCCCAGCGAACAAATTTGTCAAACCACAAAAGTTTCGAATGGTAACATTGCAAGAGGTAATTCCTTTACTAAAACAGGGGAATTACATGGCAACTTTGGACATGAAAGATGCATACTTTCATATTTCACTGTTGTCGGCACACAGGAAATGCCTAAGGATCATGATAAAGGACAAACATTATCAGTTCAAGGTCCTTCCCTTCGGCATTGCCTCAGCCCCAGGGGTATTTACAAAGGTACTGGCAGCTGCAGCAGCACACCTGTGCAGGCAATCCATCCCAGTTTATCCTTACCTCGACGACTGGTGCCTAACAGGGGACTCCTACGGATCATGCCTGTCGAATACTCAAAAGACTATAGACCTCTTATTCAGTCTGGGATTCTCCACAAACGAGAAGAAATCCAGCCTATACCCCAGTCAAGTCAAGCAGTTTCTGGGGGGTCTAATTCGGACAGAAGGCTGCCCGTCTTCCCCTCCACGAGAGGGTTGAAAACATGCTGTTTCAGATCCCTCAGTATGTAGCCAGTCGAGAGGTGGCGGTACGCAAGGCCTTGCGACTGTTAGGGATGATGGTGTCCTGCATTTACTTGGTTCCACACGCACGTTTGCGCATGCACCCCATGCAAGAGTGGCTCAACAGCCAGTGGTGTCAGGTCAGCGGACAATGGGATGATCTAGAGGTTTTCTCGGCTGCCCTTGTTCTCTCTCTACAGTGGTGGTCGAGGGAAAACCTCTTGAA
The DNA here is from genome assembly GCF_040938575.1 of Ambystoma mexicanum. Taxonomy (NCBI): domain Eukaryota; kingdom Metazoa; phylum Chordata; class Amphibia; order Caudata; family Ambystomatidae; genus Ambystoma; species Ambystoma mexicanum. Next base: position 527,076,323 of record NC_090930.1, read on the forward strand.
GTCGAAAACATTCACCAGCCCCACAGCAGAAGCCACTCTCACGACGGACACATCTCTCACGGGATGGGGGGGGGGCTCACCTCCTTCAACAGACGGCGCAAATTGTTTGGTCCCCAGCAGTAGCATCCAACCACTTAAACCTGCACTGAAGGCCTTTCAAACACAGTTGCAGGGAAAGACAGTACTGATCCTCACACAGCACCACGGCCATATACTACCTGAACAAGTAAGGGGGCACTCACTCTCCAGGGCTGTCCGAACTGTCACAGAACATTTGGAAATGGGCTCTCAAACACAAGATGTTTCTATTGTCTCAACACGTTCCAGGGGAACTGAATCTTCTAGCAGATGTGCCAGCAGGGACTTCCCACTACCCTTGGAGTACGAATGGCGGGAGATCGACATGTTCCCAACTCTGAAGAACTGTCATGATGCATGTCCCCAGTCTTCAGGGCCAATCCAGCCTTCCCAAGTTGCAGGCTTCTGTTGGGGCTTTAAAGATCACAAAAAGTTATCAGAGGCTCTCCTGGAGCCAGTCCTGGCGCCTGTGGCACCAGGCTCATACTATTTGACACATGGAATGAGGTTCCAGTGAACATAGAGGCACACATAGCCCAGTCCTGAAGAACTGATCTATGCAGTCTAATTTCTAGGGTGTGGCTGGGCCTGGAACTATTTTACCTGGGACTACTTTACCTGGGCAATATAAACCACTCCCAAAGAGCAGAACATGCTTTGTGTTATTCTGCACTCCCGCAGCGTAACGCTCACCGTGCCAGCTCTGCTCCGGCTTGCCTGGACTTCAGCCACACCCTGTTATCTTCATCGGGAACCACGGACCATCAGCACCTGTTGAAAAAGGGAAAACAAGAAGAACATCATTAGTTAAGTTCTTACCTGAGAGAAGCAGTCTTTCCAATTCCATCCAAACGGATTTCTCTGCCGCCACTCCTGAGGACCACCGCACCTGCAGTAAGGAGACGAGAAGGGAAAATGAAAACTTACCCAGAGGCATCAGTCATCTCAGGATTCCATTGAATCGGTCCACCCGGTCGCTGCTCTGGAGCATTATCGCACCTGCAGAGGAAGGAAAAAGAGATACCAGGTTGGCCGCCCAATAGAAAAATACACATTTTGGAATACATCTTGTAATGCTAACGCCCACCTGCATAAATATTGCTCAGCGCCGCATTTAGGAGTCCATTGCTTAACCTGGCATCTCCAAGACCGCTCCTACAAAATAATAATGACAATAGTGAAACTTTGGCAACAAAAAGAAACACACTAAGCAAAAACAGTTACCAAGAACCAGTTGGTACCAAGACTTACTTACGGAGTCACAGCTGGTCATGCATTCTACTTACAGGCCGTAGGATCGGTGAAGGAACTACATCCAGTGAAAGTGCCTAAGAACATTAAAGCGCCTCTGCATTCAGACGCAGGACGGAGAGCCCATCGTTAAAATACCTAAGGATAGCGCCCAAGCGTGAGTGAAGCAGTGGGACAGAAAGAGACGTGCACAGACGTTCATCGCTCACTTCGTGCAACGCCCCCGTGGAGACCAGGTGAGCGTAACAAGAACTCACAATGCCCAGATTACACCTCCAGGTACGCTCAGGACCGGTCCAAGGGGAACGGTCTCTGGATAACATGGTCAGGAAAATGTGTTTACGCTTCCCCCCCACGCCCCTGACTCCCCTACTCAACAAGATTGTGCACAAGATGCGCCAGGAACCAGTCACCATGATATTGGTGGCCCCGATGTGGGCACCCCAACCCTGGTTTTCCCATCTGACGGAGAAGTCTCGCTCTCCTCCAATGAAACTGTCTTGCCCATACAACATGCTGTCTCATGACAAGGGGGAAACACTTCATCCATGCCCTCAGACTCTCAATTTAGCGGCCTGGCTCCTGGAATCATAGAGTTCGGTCATCTCCAACTTCCTCAGAGATGCATGGATATACTTAAGGAAGCAAGAAAGCCTAACAGACATTGATCTCCAATAAGTGGAAATGCTTCATCATCTGGTGCAATTCCAAGAGCATCAATCCCATTGACTGCTTTCCTACTATTGTTTTATACCTGACTCACTTACTAGACTCTGGTCTAGTTTTTAATTCCCTGAAGGTTCACTTAGCGGTACTCTCAGCCTACACCACGTCCGAACTGAAGGTGTTGTGGTGGAAGATCCCAGTTATTAAAGCTTTCATGGAAGGGGTTAAGAGAGTTCATCCCCCATTTCTAACCCGGCTCCCGGATGGGACCTAAATGGGGTATTAACCAGACTAATGGGGGTCTTCTTTTGAGACTATAAATATGAAGCGAGTCTCAAAGCTCTTACTTACAAGACCGCCTTCCTAGTGGCAGTCATCTGGATAAGGAGAGTCTTTGAACTACAGGCCCTTTCAATTCTAGACCCTTTTGTTGCAATTCACAGAGATGGTGGTTCTGCGCACTCACCCTCAGTTTGCGCCCAAAATTATTACTACGTTCCATGTGAACCAATCAATAGAACTGCCAACTTTCTTCCAGAACCCCACTAACGTGGCGGAAAGAAGCCTACACACACTGGATGTGCGCAGAGCTGTCATGTACTACCTGGAAAGAACTAAACCACTAAGGAAGACAAACCAGTTTTTAGTTTCAGTGGCAGCTTGTAGAGACGGGGATCCGGTCTCTAAATCAGCCATATCAAGGTGGATTGTCAATTGCATCACACTCTGCTACACTATTGCCAAGAGAGATCTGCCCTTCAAGCCTAGAGCACACTCTACTCGGGGCACTCGGGCTTCCATAGCATTCATTATAAATATTCCTCTCGAGGCCATTTGCATAGCGGCAACCTTGAGTTCTGTACACACCTTTACAAATCACTATTGCTTACATACTCACTCTAGGTCTGATTCTCAGGTGGGACAAGCAGTACTAAGACAGATTTTCCCTACTGTTGCTTCTCTCATCCCACCTCCAACTCTGGGTACTGCTCACTAGTCTATGCACAGCATGTGATTCAAAGCCGAATAACAAGAATCAGAAGACATGCATTACTTACCGTAATAGAATTTCTGATGATAGTATCTGCTTAGATTCACATGCACCCACCCTTCCTCCCCGCTCGGATGGAAGGAACATAGACATCTTACTACTTCTTCTCTCTTTTTTGTACTCACTCACGATAAGTCATAAGGTTCCATCACGGCAGAAAAAATACAATCGGTGGGACCTCGACACGTGAGGGATTTTGGGTACACTACACGTCACGTCAATGATAGTGTTACAGGCATGCCCATGTCAACGTCCCCTTTGCGTCCTCGAAAGAGCAGATGCAATACTCTGCGGTTTCCCCTAGATGTCGGATTATATGCACAGCATGTGAATCTAAGCAGATACAATCATCAGACATGCTATTAGGGTAAGTAATGCATGTCATATTTTGGCCTCTGAGGGTTAATAAAACTTGGTCATTATTTAATTGTATAAGTAACTCTGAAGAATAAAGCCTCATAATCGAAACCCCAGAAAGAAGGAAAGAGCCAGAGAAAATGAGAATAAAGTGTTAAAAAGCATATAGGTCTAACCATAGACAGAAAAACAGGCTGGATAGCGTGCTGAGCGCAGACCCGGCCTGAACAGGCTTTGTGTCAGTGTTTTTGCACTGACACTACTCTTTTGAGGCCTGAGGCTCCTAAATTGATGCTACATGCGGCTCCTGAGAAAGAACCACAGAAAATGTAGGTCCTGCGTGGTGAAATAGAACAAGGAATCGTTGCTAACTCTGCATGTGGGAAGGGGGTGACTAGTGTATGCCCTTTGAGTGTTTTGTGAATGCAAAGTATCCAGAGCTGACTGGGAGTGTTCATTCAGTGGGAATATGACCATGAGCATTAAGATCTTGCACAGTGGGCTCGGGGAGAGGTCTGTCTGCTGCAGAGAGGCAATGTGACATCCCCTGTCAAATGTTGGCCAACTAGGGACGGTGACAAGCAGACCATCCCCAATTCTACACCTAGATCAATCATCCACTAGTTCGACAAGGCACTTGCGGCCTCATTCTGAGTCAGGCTGTACATGGTAAAAGTGCAGTTAATAACATACAGTGGCACTTTTACTGGACTGGCCAAGTACGGGTGTGCCTGACTGCAGTTTCCAGAATCACTGGCACTGATCTCAACGCCTTCCTGTTTTCTGGTGCCGTTGGATCCAGCGCCGAAAATACCAGAGGGCCATCAAACCCGCGCCGGTAATAACGGCACAATGGTATGACTGGCACATCCCGAGCTAGTACTTGACTCTATTGCTGTTAAGTATTTGCTGGTAATGCAGGCAAACGCTAGGTTGCGAAACCTCCACCTGGAAGCAGGCAGTACATGCATGCAGGTGTGGGAAATGAGGCCAAAGTTGTACCCAGTGCATCCAGGTGCACACAATTCAACATGGAGGAGTAGAAAAAAAGCCACACCTTCCACAGACACACTTCACAACACCACCATGCTGCCACTGAATGCAGTCGGCATCGATATGCAGCTGCTCCAAGCCAACATAGAGCTGAAGGGGCTTCAGGATCAACAGAGGGAACAAGAGGCAGTGGAGAGCAGGAGGATGAGGAATGTGAGGAGATGCCATGCAATGCGTGCACCTAACCCTGTGTAAGGGCCACACCATGGACCCTCACTGACATGTAAATACTCACCCTGTACTGCCTCAACAGGGACAGCATTGCATATGTCCTCAACCTGATCCAGGAAGACATCGGGAACAGCATCGGCATCAGGACAGCCATACCACCCTTGGTAAAGCTGGTGTCTGTCCTGCACTTCATTCCAACGGGCATCTTCCAACACACTTTGAGCCAGCTGCATCGCATTTCACAGCCTACATTCTCAAAACTGCTGGGTCAGGTGCTAGACGCGCTCCTGCAGCATCTGCGACATCACCTTGCACTCCCCACCACCCTTGCACAGGTGAATGCCACCAAGGCAAGATTCTATTCCATTGCCGGCATGCTCAATGTGGTCTCAGCCCTGGATTGCACGCATGTTCAGCTAGTGGCCCCTCAGGCATCAGAGGAAGTATACAGAAACCAAAAGCAGTTCCATTCACTCAATGTTCAGTTCACCTATGATGGCGACATCACGATCACCCACTGCTTTGCCTGGTTTTCTGGATCAACCCATGATGCCATGGCCTGTGGAACAGCACACTGCCAGCATACATGATGGGGCATATAGTCCAACATACCTGGGCATTGGGTGAGACATGTGCCATCACACGGACTTGCATGCCCTGACGAGGCCACTTAGACACAGGACCCAACCACCCGAAACATGGCAGGCTGCAGGTCACAGTCGTAGGACAAGACTCATGAAGCAGCAGAAAGCAACAAGACATGCCACCCCAACAGGCCAGCTACCCCCAATTGACCACAGGTACCAGAATGCAACACTGCACATCCCACAATATGCATGGGCTGCAAAGGGGGGGGCGTGCCCGCTGAGCATCCAAAGCCATCGAAGAGGTACACAAACGAGAGACGGCAACAGACACAATGACCAAGCTCACCGGCCATGTCAATGTGAACCACACATTCTATACGCACACAAGTAGAATAGTAGAATAGTTGGCATCATGGGACACTGGGGTTTTCAATGGCCTGCCCAACCCCAGACTCTTTGTGCGAGCTGAGGGATTGGATTCACAGCGGGGGCATGTCCCACCAACACCAATTGATCCCATGGGGTGTACATCACTCCAAGTCCTGCAGAACACTGCCATATATGAAATGACACCCTGATCAAACTGCAAATGAGGGACATAACACTGGCAATTGACATGGCATGTGGCTAGTGCACCATGTAAATTAATCCATCAACTAATGCACACAGATGACACCCACGTGTAAAGAAGACCCCCATCATGACGCATGCATGGGAACAAAACACAGGCCCAAACCACACAACATGTCATGGTGAGCTGGCCTGACCTGTCAAGCACCGGCCATGGAAGCTACGACTGTCGGATGTGTGCAAGATGTGCCATGCCAGATCACACCCCCCTGAGTAGTTGACGCCACATGCAAAGGCCGTAATGTGAATCGGCATAGTGGGATGACTCGTGACATACATGCACAGGCTGATTATTGATAAACTCCGGTAACAATGAATTCATCTACAGTCCACCATTATTTACTCCTATGCCTCTCCCCTTTGCAGGTGACTCCAGATACTCGCTGCTTCCATGGCTGATGATTCGTTTGAGGAATCTTCAGACGCCACAGGATGTGGAATACATTTGGGCCCACATCAGGAAAAGGGTGTCAATTGAGCGTATTCGTCCTGTGGAAGGCCCGCTTTCCATGGCTAAACCGGACTGGGGGTGCACTAATATACAGGCCGGACAAGGTGGGCAAGATAGTGCTGACATGTGCCATGTTGCACAACATTTGCATCCAGCGCAACATACCCCTGCCGCTGAGGAGGATGACGCGTTGCCACAATATCACTACCCTGGCACCTTTATGAAGTAACTTCGTACAATAAACACATTCACTCTGATGAATATCCAGTCATTGCTGCAAGTGACATTTTTATCTAACTACGTACAACATCCCCACAACAGCACACCGTCCCCAAACAACCACCCTCTGCACATCCTCCCCAAACACCCTAACTCAACTACACACACGCAGTGTTCATGAGACGTTTGTGTCTGTGGCCTCTTTGACTTGGGGGGGGGGTGGTGGAGGGCCTGCACCTGCACCCTGGTGGTGGGGTGGCGCAGCAAACAGCACCTTGGGGTGCTTTGGAGTGAGCCGCCAGCGGGTGTTGCAGCGGTTGACTGCTCAGGCCCCAGGGCACGGATGTATTTCAGAGTCAACTGAATTGCCTGGTTCAATGAGGACAAGGTCGAATTGGTGTGTTCACGCACCCTTTGGCACAGTGTCACCATGGTGGCAGTGGCATGGCCCAGTGAGCGTGCCATACGGCGGGTGCATCCCTACAGGCAGTCCTGCATCGCCCGCAGTTCATTGAGCTGTTGGGCCGCAAGTACGTGGATGTCTGCCTGCTGCCTCTCTGTTGTCCAGCCTTGCTTGTATTGCCCACAAGTGGGACTCGGGCAGTGGATCTGGACTGTGCAGACTTGAGAGCGGTGTTGGGCTGAAGCCAGGTGTCGTGTCACCCTCAACCTCCTCATCTGCCTCCTCTTGCCCTTGAGTGGAAGGCACATTGGCCCTGCTGAAAGATGCCATTGGCCAAAGCCCATGTGATGTGGAAGCTGGCGTGCTGGTACAGCCCCCCCCGCACCTGCACGCCAGCTTCCCAGTGTCTGCAGGCATGGTTGTTGTGTCCCCCTCAGGGCTAATTAGGATCTCCATAACGGTGGGATTTGGAGGGGGTGTCTGTGCTGCTGCAGGGGTCTGTGCTGCTGCAGGTGTCTGTGCTGCTGGCAGTGCTGGGCCTGCAGCACTGTCCTGCTGCTTGCTCCTGATTACGGGCGGTTTGGCCTGTGCAGGGGTGGGAGCAGTTGTAGTGGCTGCGTTCGAGAATCCAGCCTCTTCGATGTCTGTGGACAGTGTACCTGTTGCAAATGTAATGACAGGTTAGTCATTTTGCAGACAGGTCTATGGGCTTGCAGTTCACTCCTGCCACAATGTGTGGGTCACGTGGGTGCTATTTATCTGATTCGTGACCATGCTTTTGTGGTATTTGTGCCTGCTGAGTGGTGTAACTTGTGCATGCATGTGCATTGTTACCTTCAGCCACATTCCTTGACATGTGTGTGCGCTCGCTGCCCATTTGCTGTGCGTTGCATGTTTCTAACAGTTTGCCGTGCCCATTTGTTTTGCAGATATGCTGATGGATGCATGCAATTGTGTGGGGCATGCACATCTGCATGCAGATGTGCTTACGGTCGTCACCTTGGGTAACTGCTTCGGCCTCAGCGCTTCCTATGCCCTCCATATGCAGGATACTGCTGGCTGTCTCCTCCCAGGGCATAAGGTGAAGGGGGTCCACCGTGCCTCCTCCAGTGGCTGCACATGCCCCCCCTGTGCCTAGCGTTGAGGCCACAGACCTTGATCTTGAGGTCATCCCACCTCTTTCTGCAGTCCCTGTTGGTGCGGGAGACAGTGCCAACTGCCGTGACACTTGACACCAATTCAGCCCATATGGAAGTCTTATGCTGGTCTTCCTCTGCCTGCTCCCAAACAGTTAATCTGCATGCAGGACAACTGTGTCCACCAATGTGGTGAGCTCAGCGTCTGAGAATTTGGGCTTTCTGAGACAGGGATCTGTGGCCTGGGTCCTATTCTCCTGTCCCATGTTTCTTCTTTGCTTCTGGGCCTGCATTGCTGCAGGAACAGGGTGATGCTGATGGATTGCGTTTTTTAAAATGGCCGCCACAGGGCTTCCTGTTGTGTCAGTGATGCTGTTTCTGGTGCCGGTAATACCGGCGCCGTCTGTAACAGGTGCCGTTGCGATGTGCCAGTATTAATGCCATTTTGATCGCAGTGACTATATTATCGGCTCTTATCTGGTGGTGAATCCGGTACTTTGTTGTTGTTGCAGATAATACAACCTAAAAATGTAGGTTCAGATTATAAGCCTGTTTACACGGTCAAAGGCACAGTAAAGGACTCGTTTTCTTGCTGTTTGGCCTGAGTGTGCAGAAGGTGAATAATAAAACAAATGTGGGATGTGCTCATCGCCGGTCTAAAGCCTGATTGAAATGTATCTAAGCACCCTACCGCAGATGCCCACTGCTGCAATTTCCTTAAAATGAATGCCCCAAAAATGTACTTGAGGGATCCAAAAGTGAAATTGGTCAGTAGTTTTTAGGGTGTTGCCTTTTACCATTTTTTAAAAACAACAATAATCGAGGCTTTTTTCCAAGATACCGGCAGCAAGCTTTCCCTCAATATATTTTGAAACGGGCCCCACAAAATATATGCCCATAAGTAAACATTAGATTTTAGTGTTACATTTGCTATGCCATCTAGGCCTGGGGCGTTTGAGGCTTATGCTTTTTTTAATAAGCATCTGAACCACGTCTAAATCAACAGTCACATAATCAGACCAACATGAGTCTATACTGAACCTCCCTTTCGTAAACTCAGGCCCACTATATAATTTAGAGAAATGGGACTCCCAGATCTATGCTTGTATGGGCTGCAGTTGGAGCAAGCTCTGAAGTGCGGGTTCCCTGACCAACCTCCAAAAGGCACGCATATCTTTTCAGGGAATCGTGCCAAGCATGACTTCAGCATCCACCATATGTAGGCAGATGCAATGATTTATTTTTTTACCCAATTTTTATAATTTTGTTTTAGAGCCTTAACCTCCAAATTATAAGTACTAATATCCTTATTTAAATGTGTCAAGGCGCGTTTTCTATCAGCTAATTTTCTAGCATATTTATGCTTAAAAAAACAGTTTCCCCCTGCAGGGGTTGGAGACCCGCACTTTTGGAACATACACATCTTTTATTATTTTTTGCACTGGTCCATCGTAAAGTGATGTTCCAGCCATTTACAATATACTTTTGTTAAAACGCACCTGTAGTCCAGGTTTCCACACCAATTAATGATCTCTTGGTTAACATCTACAACTTTGTTGCCAGTTAGCTTCTCAATTTCAACAGTCTCCACCTCCATAAACAGTCTTAACAAACAATGGTCAATTGAGTTCATATTTGTTACCTCCAGCTTAGAACATCTCCAGTTTATATCACACAAAAATCTAATCTAAGGGAGACTTTTCCAAACCATTTGTCCATGTAAAATAAGGGGGCTATTCGCCTGCTATATTACCATTTAACAAAGTTAAGTCCCAACTTTTCAGCTCTGTTCTAACAAGGGACCCTCTTTCCTTTGCCACTCTAGGTGCATTTGATCTTACTTTAAACCTATAATAAGAACTGTCTAACCACTCACTATTAAAGTCCCCGACAATAACCACAGCACTATCAGCTTCCTCTGAATAAATCTGACATAAGATCGGACAAAGCATCTAAAAAGGATGCTATATCTCTCACTTTAGGGTTAAAATATACATTAAAGATAGAGCACAATACTACCATACAATGCAAGACTTGACCATGGGTATGGATAAGCCTTACCAGTTGGATGTCTTTTCTATTTGTTTCAACTGTATTCATTGCTAGACCCATACTATTCTTAAGTACACACATTAGGCCCCCACCGCAATGGGCCCCCCCCTGGTACACTGTGGCATTCACAGACAGACCAGTGAGACTGTCCACCAAAGGAACCATTGTTAGCCTTGTCTCCTGTAGACACAAAAGGGACTATAGCTTTAGAGACTCATAATCTTAACAAAAAAGTGTGACCCGTACAATTCCATGAGGCCAAGGAGAACAGGCTCTTTCAATCAAATCTATCAAATCTAGAACGGCCAGATCTACCCCCATGTAAGGCAGTTAATATAGAGTTCCAATCATCCGAGGAATGCACTTCTAGCAGGTCCTGATCAGATACTCAAAGCGCTGAGTCAGCATTTGAGCCTATACTTGTATGTAATGGATAACGCTGCACCACTTTTTGTAATTGAGTAGACACATCAGGGCTACTAAAAGATTCACTAGAATGCTTATTTTCAGTTCGATTTTGCATCACATCATGACCCAGTGAAAGAAGAGAAAGAAACTCTGATAGAACCACATTTCTAATTATTTGTGAGTAGAAATTAACCAGATCGAATTTTCTTTTAGCTACTATTTTCATCTGGGCCAAATTTACAGAAGATATCAAACAAAGGTTTGGCATTTTTGAGAACACTGCCATGATATAAGAACGATTTAAGGGTGGAGAGTACTGATCCGTAAATACCTGTTTCAGATATACAATATGATCATCCGATAAGGTGACGGAACCGCGCCAGGTCTTTCTCACCCTTCTTGATATTTAGCTGATTTCCCTGCGTTAAATCACAAACTTGGGACTTGGCATTTCCCTTCTAATTTTGCACCCTACTTGATATGAAGCAAGGAATAAGGGCCATGGGCCCTATTCTGTGGCATCTTAAGAGTTTGTCCATTCAATAAAGAATTCTTTTCCTCCAACGTCATTAAGGGTGCAATCATCGAAGTTTGTATGTTTGGCATTTCAACCTCTGAATCTAGTACTGGAAGTAGTTCATATAACTTCTTTAGTTTCTCCTCTAGTGTGGTAAAAGCAGGAGTAAAGTTAACATGTTTTTCTAAAGTACAGTTCCTTGATCCAGGCAATGCCAACAAAGACATCTTCTTCAAGTCGGGGTCACAAGGGCTCAATGTCCTTTGTATGGACCATGGTACTTCTTCCAAGATCCAACTTTCCTTTTGTGGAGTAGTAGTCCCCTTTAGATTGTTACTTTTCAAGACACCAGCGACCCGAGGGGACCAAAATTGGGACTAATAGTTTCAGTTCCACCGGTGATGAAACATGAACAAATGAGCTGGATTGAACATGATGCACCTTATTAAAATCATTTTCTATTTCATTTATCAAGGAAGCCAAGGGATACAGTTACTCGTAATTACCCAAGGTTTTTTCAGCAGGTTCACCAATACTATCTATATGTGAGAAGATTGATGGTGTACAGTGAAAAACCAAAGGATGTCGCACCTCTTTGTCCCTGGGGGTATCTCTCTCTCAGGTGGCCAGGAAACGGTCATATTCTTTGGATCCAGACCCTGTGGGTGGACCAGTGCAGGAGGATAACCTGGGTGAGGGGTCTTCGGGGAGTGGGGTTGAGACGACCAATGGTGAGATGGAGTATTCCCCCCCTTTCCCGTACACCTAACCCATCCTATTTTATAGGATTCTCTGATGTCCCAACTCCTCCCTCCCATTTTCACACAAACGCTGGGCCGAGGAAGAGGGTGACTAAGACTAAAGAGGCTAACCCTTACATATCACCTTTAAGTGCATACATCTGATACCAATTAGCTCTCCTCATATGGATAAAAGGCTGAACATAGAGACACACTCTGAGCAAGGTGGAACGCAAGCATGTGCAGAACTTCCGGGGCAAAGGCGAGCCTACTGGAGCAGAGCAATGGACCGAGGGACGAGAGCAGAAGGTGGAGAACCCCAGGAGTTCCCTGCAGGAGGTTGTTGCCTCCAAAGGGCTGTGAAAGACACATGGAGAAGGGCAAATCCCAAACAAGAAGGCTGCATTGTATATCAAGGATGTCAGCAACCCTCCTGGGAGAATGACCGAGTTGGGGAGGCGAGGCCAAGCCTGTGGTACTAACCTTGACTTGTGAATTGAAAAACTGTAAAGACACCAAAGAAACGCTCACAGCCAGTGAGTTGGCAAGCGACAATAAAGACTGGTGTGTGTTATGAAAAGACTTAAGTTGCAACATTATATTGCAGAATCGAAGGCTGCACGCATGTGGATGAGACACGAACAAAGGCAGACCTGTGAATGAACTTTGAAGTACTGATAGCTGTGAAACCAGCGATACTGAGTAACAAAGTGGTCCGGCAAAAGGAAGTGAATGAACTGTAAAAGCGAAGTGGTCAAAAACTAACCCAGAGGCGAGGGAAGAGTAAAAAGATGAACGTTGAACTTTGGTGCTTCTGACATTGAACTACTCAGAAGAAGAAGCACTGGGGCAAATAGCACAAGAGTGTGAGCTGAAAGGAAGGTCGAAGTGCTCCTGCGGCGGTCTGTAAGTTAAAGCCACACACATTCGAAAGTCTTCAACATCAGAAAACAAATGATGTGAATTAAGCTTGGGGAAGGGACCCCCTGCCAGTGTTTTGAACTTTTTGCTTTGAAAGGTCTGAGCCCGACTGAGGGAGACAGACGTAAACTTTTTGTTTAACTGTGTTTTGAATGATGGAAATAAAGACTTTAATGTGGAAGGCGAGCCTCGATCCACGTTTTGAACTGCCTTTGTGTGAACAACATGAGCCAGAGTGTGTCATCCTGTCTACAGGAGCCGCCGTACTCCGTGCTGTCCAATGTGGGGAGGAGAGCTGACTCAGCCATATTTATTCTTTATATTTGAACACTGACTTTCCTTTGCATACATATTTGCCTTTACACACTTCTTGTACAAGAGAGAGGGCAGGAATTAGGTTTTGTTAGTATAGGACATTTTGATTTGACATAGACTTACTAGGACTGTGTTTTCTTTTTTATTTTTATGGTAGAAACGACTCCCATCATAGCTATATAGGGCAAGGTAGGAGTTTTTACAAACCCCAAGAATTTAATAAAGGTTTTGAAACTTGTACCTCTTGTGTCAGTGTCATACTTATACTGTGCCTACCTTACAGTTCCCCTTATATTTTGTGCATTCACCACATAACCGAAATAATGTTCCTCTTAGTTTAGAAGAGACTTGCCATTATCACTGTTTCAAACCATATTTTGAAAGCTGCAACAACAGTTGTCAGAATCAAAGTTTCTCTGGCAGATATAAAGTGCAAATATCGCAACACGTACCTAATAAACCAGGTTCTAAACTCGCATAGAACCATGATTCTCTACACACTGCTATCCAGGTTTGGTTTGTAGCAATTTTTATTCTCCAAAGCAGTATTTTTCAGATTTGAGGGGACAAGTCATCAAGTTTATGCATTTTCAACATGCTGGTAGGTGGAAAGTAGGGTTCAATGATCAAGAGCAAGCACTTCGCTGACATAACATTTCACCATAAGCACCTTTAATCTATATGATGTCTTGGTGTCAATCAAGGATATGCATTTATTGCTTTACAGGGTCTGCCGGGGTTAGAAGGTGAGATGGCTCTACTCCCACCAGCCCTGGACAAGCTCTTGCTTGGTACATGGGTCTTGTAATTCAGTCTTACAATTCTTGACATGAAATATAGCTGGGCTGGGCTCAAAGTTGGATGATTAAGACTTGAGGACCTTGATTCATAAATATGATCCAGTCCTTTTTAAGAAGCCTTGATCCCTAGGAGCTCCTAGCTTAGGTAGGTTTGCACGCTACTCTAAGCAATCAAGAAGGCTATGGGACAGAATTGAGGTGATGCGTGTATGGGTCTCAGTATCTTTGATGTATATTAGGGAAATGACAATTGACTCCTTTACAATTTGTTGGTAAATGTGTATAATTCTTTTTGTAAAAATGAGTCTGCATCTCTTCTCAAAACTGTAATCTTTTTTTTAATTCATACATTTTCTTTGGAGCAATCCAATACAGTGCAGGCTGAGTTTGCTTCAATTGTTACCAACTTCGATCTCAAACTGTAGGCTTATCCCCAAATGAGGTTTTTGATATTGGCAAGGAAGCCACAAGGGGTTTACCAGAGGTTATTTTAACTCTCTCTAACATATTCCTGATGAATTGGTTCTTCATGCTGTAAATGGGGGCGGGGGGGATCATGTTCTGACCACTTAAGCAATGCTACATTCAGGTCAGGAAAAGTTTATTTTGGAATATAATAATTCTATAACAACATAATGAATATAAATAAATGCATGCATGGATACATACCATGATCAAATAAGCAAATATTCAAGCGTTGCAATTCATCAATAAGTAATGTTTTCTGATGTTTAGAGCCTTCCTGGGATAAATCAGTTCTCCAGCATTGGATCTTTCATAGATTCACATGCTGTGAATATTCCCTGGCGACAAGCTGGGAATCCTCGGTTACCTTATAGATATATTTTGAAAGTAAAATGTTGGGTCCTATCCACCTCGTTATGGGTGCACTAGCCCCATCCACTGGGACATTGAGTGTGAGACTACTCCCATCCACCCTTCCTCAGATTCTCACTGTGTGTCAAACCAGATGGAGTCCTCAGGTTTGTTCTCCTCAGGAGAAACCCCAATTTCTAAAGGAAAAGTTACATTTTCATCAAAAAGAATCACTGTTTTTTGACCGCATTATCGTCGGAGGAAGTGGCATTGAAAAACATGGAGAAAAAGTCTGTTTAAGGCCTGTAACTCCTGCTGCCTCAAAAATGTCTATGAAGGTGACAGACACAGTGAGTGCATCTACTGCCTTTATCCCAGTCATTCAGCCGACGACTGCGAGATCTGTCAGGGTTTTAGTACCAACACCCTTAAAAAGAGACATAGGCAACAGGTGTGTTGGCTCCAAGAGGGGCATTATCCACCGTTAAGAGCATGGTAATACCCAGGGGAACCAGGTCCCCATCTAGGGAAAGAGCTAGGTCAGAAGAAAGGGCCCATAAAAAGCACAAGTGTCACGACCGTGAATAACCGTTGACGTCAAGTGCTGTGGTGGTGAGGAAGTCAACGATGGGATCGTCAACACTACACTCGTCGTCGAAGACGCACTCGTTGGCTACAATGGCGAGGGGTACATCAAAACCCAGGGAAATTCCTCGGTCCACCACTGCAACAACAGGTCGTTAATCTACAGTCCTGACACCGGCAAAAACCTTGTCGACTACAAAAGCAGGTCATTCGTCTGCGAGCCCGTCCATGTCCTCGACGACAAAACCCTCTTCGATGACAAAAAAAAACCTCTGACTAAACCCTTGCCGAAAGCCACTACAGGAATTGGACATTTGCCAACGAAAACATCAGTAAAAAGGTCCCAGAGTGGGCCAACGACTAGCGTATCAACAAAACCCCAGGCGCACTGTTCATCCTCAGGGCACTCGTCATCTACGACCACAGCCGCTATAAGAAAGTAACCTAAAAACAAGGATGCCAAGCAATCCACCAAGCCCGTGCCTGTGGCCGAAACAGTAAAAACCCTGCAAAGGCAAGATGAACCTTTGCTAGCTATGGCAAAACACACTGAAATTGCAGTCAAGCGCACATAGGGTCAATTACAACCTCTTCAAGAGGTGCAACTAGAGCAAGTGTACAGCTCATCAGTGTCCCCAATAGTTTACTCAGACGTAATGCACAGCAGGCACAATTATCACAGTCGCCTACCTCTGAGAGGCCAAGACTACCTACGCCAGGAAGATCTGAAGTTCAAGACCCTGCTGCTGTGGGATCTAGTCACATACAAATGGCAGGCCATATTCAGACTTGTGCATATTCAACCCAAGTGCTTTTGAACCCGCAAGCTCTACTATCACTGCAAGCGTTGCCGTCTTTACATGCAGTATTCTGGCAGCTGCAGACCAGGCTGCCACCAGCTCAATCAAGTCCTCATCAGCCACAAGGACACCTGCCGGTTTCACCCCTCAGGCCACTAACAAGATAATTTGCCTGGTCAAGGCCCCAGTCAGCGCACACATCACCATCGAGGTGTAGACGGGAATCGCCCATCAGGTCTAGATCACTACTCCGAGCGAAGTCGCCATTGGAATTGAGGTCTTCTCACAGATCAAAGGATCGTCATCAATTCCAAAAGGCTAAGTCTAAAAGGTTGCGAGCGTAAAGGGAGACCACAAGACTGGTAACACCAAGTAGTTCTAGAGGGCAAGAGGAAGGTGAGCTTCCAGAAACAGATCTACAGGACTCGGACTCGACCATTAACACTTTCCACACACATACGGGATGGGATACTGACATCCCGTTGGTGGACAAACAGGAGGAAACGCCAAACCTGTCTCCCCTTGACGACATAGGAGCTTTCCATACCACCATTTCCAAGCCTGTTTGGAATTCAGTCTGGTTCTTGTAGAAGATATGAAGAAATTTTTCTTATTTGATCACAAGGGCAAGAGAAGAAAATCAGTAGTGTCCATTCATATACTAGACCATGCATGGCACATAGGATTTCAAACCCTAAACAAAATGCGCTTTCACTGAACCAGCAGTTAAAGGCAGATGGGATACGAAATATAAGGTACCAGACTCAACTAAGTGCCTCATTTCACAACCCACTCCAGAATCTGTTGTATCAGCTGGCAGGAAGACGCATTCTTAAACATAGAAATGTGCGGTGCTGCCAGAGAACGAGGGCGTAAGTTAGACGCCTTTGGAAAGAAAGTAATCAAAATTGCGGCAACCACAGTTGAGGCAGCTAACTCATTGGCAATCATGCCTCACTACGATCGAGAAATGTGGCTTAGACTGGCCCCTTTACTAGATCATCTGCCAGATGATAAAAGGAAAGAAGCAATGGCACTGCTTAAAGAAAAAGTGGCCAACCATAACATAGATATGGCAGTAGACCTGTCCGAAACCGGGTTCAAGCAGCTGTGGAACGGTGTGGTCATGAGAAGACAAGGTTGGCTACAGTGCAGACTTTAGGCATGATGTCCAGCACAAGGTAGTAGACATGCCTTTTGTGGGGGGTGACCTCTTTGGCACCAAGATTGACGAGGCCCTTAAGGCAATCAAAACCGACACAGACACAGCCCGCTCACCCACCAGCTTGCAAAGCAGATTTTTTCCCCCCGTACCTTTAGATGGGCATCTAGAAGGAACTACACTTCCTCCTCTAGCAAGGGTGGCTGAACATATAACAGGGATATAACAAATCCTAAAGATGTCTGACCATCTCAGCGATGCAAGCAAGGAGCTAACCTCCAGAGGGGGAGACAAGGAAAGCCATTACTGTGACTATGCCCTTACCCAGGGCCAAGTGGGAGGCAATGTGTCCATTTATGTTCAACAATGGCACTGCATACCCACAGACAGGTGGGTCCTTCAAAAAATGACAGACACCTCCGAGAATGTGTAACCCCCTCCCCCCCAACATACCACCCACCGCTCATGCTCAAAGCCACCTTCAAGTACTAGTCCAGGGGCTGCAGCAAATGGTGTAGAAAAAAGCCATCGAAACGGTGTCAATCAGACATGGCAAGGGGGCGCAGAGTGTACTCACGTTACTTTGTGGTCGAGAAACCGGACGGCACATGGTGTCCAATTTTAGATTTGCACAGTCTCAACAAATTTATAAAAAGACAAAAATTCCAAATGGCGACACTGCAAAAAGTAATCGCAGCCATTCAGAGGCGACTTCCTGGGATACTTGGATGTGTGGGATGCCTATTTCTACATTCCAAAACATCCCACACACAGGACATTTCAAAAATTTGTGTTCAACAACATACATTACCAATTCTGAGTAGTGCCATTCGGTCTGAAGTCACCAAATGTCTAGCACCCATTGCATCCGCTCTACAGAGGAAAGGGCACCACGTCTTCCCATATTTAGATGATTGGTTAATAAGAGCACCATCATTCCACAGGGTGCAACACACCATTTCGGAGACGGTGCGTACACTACAAGAATTGGGTTTTTCCATGAACTACAAAAAGTTCTTCACTGCAGCCGTCGAAGAATTTGGTTTTCCTAGGAGCATGTTTTGCTACACAGGAACAGAGAGTATGACCCTCCTCAGAGGATAAGCGCATTGACCACACTAGTGCTAATGCTCAAACCAAAAATGTTTTCCTCCGTACGCAAGTGAATGTACCTGCTAGGGACAATGTTGTCATGTATTCCCCTGTGTTAGGCAGAAACCTGTGCAGTTCCCTCTGGGACCACTGCAAAAGATTTAAGACTACAGGTGTTTGGCAGTAAACCCACTTGGTAGCAGTCTGTACCACACAGATTCACTTGGTAGCTGTGGCTGAGCAGTCAGACTTCCCTCAAGAAGAGTTAGGCAGTATACAGAGTATTCACAATAGGTCAAGAGAACACAATAGAACAAGTAAACACTGACCAGGGCTTGGTATAAAAGAGATATAATTATTTATTTAAAACCACATCTAGAAAAACACACAGGCACTAATAGTAAGCAATTCAAAAACACGGTCACTAAAAGATATACACTCCCTTAAAAGAATATTAGACAAGTCTTAAGTAAAGCCCCACTTATTTTCAGACAGCATTGAGCGCTTAACGTAGATGGCACTCTAATAGTTCGTTTTAAAAAAAAGGGAGAGAAAAGCAGAGAACAAATTGAAACAGATCCCAACGCTTTTACGAGAACATAACAAGAGAGGAAGGCAAAGTAAAACCGTGAATTCAGAGTCAGTAGGCTGGATCCGCTTTAAGAGGATCGAAACGAAATGTGTCCAAGGTCACACTGTTGCAGTGCACAAAAGTCCTGAAAAGGTTCAAAAAGGAGTTGGACCAAAGAAAGGGACCAGTTAGAGGGTCAAGGCGGCCAGCCCAGTCCAGAAGGTTAAGGAGTTAGTATTACCTTGTAGCAATCTTTAGAAAGGGAGGCCTGGCGGACATGGTACCTTAAAGTGGTGAGAAGACTCCAGCGGGGGCAGTATTTCCTGGCAGCGGGTGCAAGTCGGTGCTTCGTCCGGGGGAAGAGAAGATCTCGTCGTGGAGGAAGACAGGAGTCCGTTGCACTGCCAGGGAAGAAACCAGCCGCAGAGTTTCTCGGGTACAAGGAGCGGTCCGTTGATTCGCGGTTCAGTGGAAAGTGGCTATCCGGCCGCCGGGGTGCTTGGCACGGGCAGTTCGACCACAAACCGGTCTGGGGTGCGAAGAAGGAAGGTAAAACTGGTTGTGCCCACCAGTCAGGGGAAGAAGCCTCTCCAGCCGAGAGATCTTCTCTGTCGTCGGGAAGTGGTGAGTCGGTTCCGCAGGGCTCCACCGGTGGTGTCGTCGTGGTAGGTCGGCTCAGCCGACCTACCACGTCGGATTCTCAGGTCCTGTGGCGACTTCTGAAGTTCCAGTCCCCAAAGCCCTGCTTTTATGCAGCATACCCCCTTTCACTCAGCCTAGCTGTCAATCAAACATGCTAAGTGGTGAGCCGGCCGGCTCACCACTTGGGCCAATCACACAAGAGTGCGACTTGAGTTACCAAGGTAACTCAGTCCAGGGTGCATAAACCCCCTCCCACACCCCCTGTGGTACCCAGTGGCACCACTTTTGGAGGTTTCTGTGGAGAAGCCCGCCAAAAAAGTGGAACAAAGGGCTCGACTTGGGTTGGAGTCACAGAAGAGAACACAAATGCCTTTTTAGAATAGAGTCCTGGCAAAAAATACCAACCGGTGAATTAATATTAATTAAATAAACCTGCGGTATGTTCGAGGCTATGAGAATTAAATAATTAAAGTTGGTAGCCTCGAACAATGGTAAAATCCCATAGGAAAATATTTGCGGTTGAATATAAAAAGTAGTTTTTACTGCCACCAGCCAAAACTTGATCAGGGGGGACGCAGACATGCCCCCTCGACTAACAGACCCCGGGGCAATCGAATTGCCCCGACCAGTACGTCCACAATATGATGGTTTGTACTGGTTTCTGTTAATAATTTGGGGCTAGTAAAGCCAATGGTGACTGTACATGCCCTGGGAGACAGTAGTCAGTCCCAGGGTATGGAGTCTATGGTGGGGGGTCACTATGACACCCCTGTGTTACTGCACGGAGGGTGCTGTGTAACACACATAATAAAACCACATGAGACCCTATGGAGTAAAGGACCCCATAGCCCATAAAACACATTAACAGTCAAAGGAACACCATAAATCATGTCCAAGAGTGGGAGAAAAAGAGTCTCACTCTTGGCAGGAGAAAAAAACAAACTCCAGAAATCCAGCAAAGCTGCTGCGGGACTCACTAGGTTAGGAAATTCAGCCTAAAGAGAGAATTCTCCCTAACACCCTGATCCCAAATTGCAGGCTCTGCATGCGGCCCCTGCAAGAGTTCTTACCCAGACACTGGTCGCAAGTGTTGGGGCAGTGGGAGGACAAAGTATACCCCCCCAACATCATCTGCAAGCTGCAATGGTGGAAGAACGAACACAACTTGACCGAAAGGAGCCCGTTCCAAGAACCGGATACCAATAAAACAATAATCACAGACGCATCCATGACAGGATGGGCGGGGGAAACATTGCCCACCTACACGTCAAGGGCCTATGGACAGCCGAAGAAGCCAAAATGCACATCAACCTACTGGAGCTAAGGGCAGTTCGATGGGCTCTTAAGTCATTCCTCCCAGTCCTACAGGGGAGCATGGTCAAAGTATAAATAGACATCACAACCACTTTTTATTATATCAGAAAACAAGGGGGTACAAAATCCATAACATTATCACAAGAAGCCCAACGCATCTAGAAATGGGCAATAACAAAACAAATTAACCTTCAAGCCTTTCACCTGCCAGGACTCCAGAGCAACATAGAAGACAACCTGAGCAATCGGCTCAGTCTCACGAATGGGAGATGACCATCAGCAACTGCAGAGAGTATTCAAGCGGTGAGGTTGCCTGGGCATAGACCTATTTGCGATAACCAGCAATAACAAGTGTCCAGCGTACGCAAGCAGAACTCAGTAGAAAGGCTTCATGGGGGACGCATGCTCGTTCCTGTGGACTGGCCGGTTTGCTTACGCATTTCCTCCCATTCCGATCACACAATCGGACGATACAGAAAATCATGGCTCATCCATGCAAGCTCATTCTCATTGCTCCAGATTGGCTGAGGCAAATATTGTACTCCGACCTCCAGCAGCTGCTGGTAGAGCGCCCAATACGACTACCCAGGCACCTGCACATCTTCTCCCGGGATCACAGAAGATTTTACACCAGGATCCACAATCCCTGCAGTTAACAGCGTGGCTCCTGACTTCGCGGAGTTAGGAAGGCTAGTAATCCCAGAAGAATGCAGGAAAGCTCTAGAGTCAGCAAAGGCACCTGCTACAAACAAGTCATATCAGCTCAAGTGGAAAAGATTCTGCGAGTGTTGCCAGGGGCAAGGCACGTTACAACTGCTTCACGTAACACCACACCTGCTACCGTACCTACTCTTCCTAGCAAAGGAGAACCTCAGTCAAACATCCATTAAAGTCCATGTGGCGACTATTTCCATATACATAGGGAAAGGAAATGCAACGCCATTGTTTAGTGATGGGCTAGTTAAACATTTTCTAAAGGGACTGTTTTGGGTCTTCCCTCCATCAAAACCGACTCCCCCAGACTGGATAAGGAGGCCTTTTGAACCACTGGCCACGGCCTGCATCAAATATGTATCCTGGAAGGACGCCTTTTTTGTGGTGATTACATTGGCTAGAAGAGTCTCAGAGCTGCACGCACTAGCAATCAACAATCCGGATTTGCGGTTCCGGAAAGGTAATGTGCTTCTAATGACCAACCCAAAGTTCATACTCCAGGTACCAACAGATTTTCTTAAGCATACCAGCATAGCGCTGCCTAGATTCTTTTCACAGCCAACTACACAACAGAAAGGGTGCTGCACAGTTTGGATGTGAAAAGAGCCATCAAGTTCTGTTTGCACAGGACAAGACCGTTAAGGAAGTCAACACAGCTCTTTGTGGCCTTTGGTCCAGCAAACAAAGGGAAAGCGATATCAAAACTGTGCGTGGCCAGGTGGATCACGTCAGCTATTTCTACATGTCATGGACAAGCGGGAAGGCTGCTCCAGGGTGCATCAATAGAACACTCTACAGGAGCCACTGCGGCATCACCCGTGCTATGGTCAGGTGTCACTAAGGGACATTTGCCAGGCAGCTATCTGGAAGGTGGCAGTTGCATTTACTAAACATTACTGTTTATAGAAGCAGCAAACAGCAGACGTACAAACAGGAATAGCGGTTCTGCAGCGTCTATTTCAGTAAGGTAAGAAACTGTTTTACCTGCCTGCAACTGCCTATTTCATATTGCTTTACAATCTATTCGCAGCATGTGAATCTATGAAAGATCTTTCATGGATTCACATGCACCCTCCTTCCATACTGGCCAGGTAAAAGGCCTCAGAGTCTCTACAAAATCCAGTATGACTGGTCAGAATCTGAGGAAGGCTGGGTGGGAAGAGCCTCACACTCGATGTCCCATTGGATGGGGCCAGTGCACCCATAACTAGGTGGGTAACACCCAAAATATTACTTTAAAAACATATATTCAGTAAAAATACTTTGTTAAAGGGACGTTATGGTAAAGTTGCACTACTAAAGACCTATGAAATTCAGTGAAAAAAAACCTTGTTAAAGGGACGTTATGGTTACACGTAAAACCGAAAACCCCCTGAAATTCAACAGTTATGGTAAGCTAAGCAACCATAACTCGCGCCACCACTGTGCACTGCTAAGACTAACACCCAGGACATCAAAGATGACATCACAAATGTCATTGATGACATCACATGTATGGCTCCCTCTTTTTACCTTTACTGAAATATCTGGGCCACATGGTTTTCTTCAGTAACAGTCAGGAACTAAAAATTCAAAAGGTACTATATTTGTAGACTTATCCTTCAAATATGTGTTTACAGTAATTCCCTTAGGGTCCACTCACAGCATATGAAACATATACATAGGGAAGGCACAGGGTTGAAAGACAGCAATGCTTTCTATGCATGAAGATAATCCGTAAGGTTATCAACACTTTGTTATCGTTCTGCTGTTTTTTTATTACTGTACTTTCCCTGGATATGCTCATATTTGTATACTTTGTACTCGCACTACTTTCCTTACGGTCCAGTTACATAATGGGATACATATAAATAAGGGAAGTAGCAGCTTTGAAGCAGAGCAATCATTTCTGTGCATGAGGATAATCAGTTAGGTTACGAACATTGTTTGGTAGTGCTGCTGCTTTTTTGCTTACTTCACTTTCCCTGTATATGCTCATATTTGTATACGTTGTCTCTTTGTGTTTTTTCTGTAATAATGCAATTATGTAGTAATGGGTTTTATTAGCTACTTATTACATGTTTCACAGTACACAAAACTCTAAGAAAACATTTATCATTTCACTATTCAACATGGCAAGATTATGAATGTTGCACCTCCATTATGTATGCTGCACACAATGCCTATGTTTCTACATGAGTAGCTTAGTGTACTGGAAAGAACTTCATAATAGAATGCTATTTATATCAATGCATTGCTTAATGCACTACGTACCTCATGATATTTATTCCAATGATCCTTGACACTTTTTTGTCAACATTATAATAAGAATCCCTTGTACAGACTTTTCATGAAAAGTAAATGATATGATATGATAGTTTATTTATATAGCACCTATACACAATGTGGTTCAAAGCGCTCCAAGGCAAGGAAGGGAACAAAGGAAAATACAACAACATTCTTATAGGCCATGAACAGTAAGGATGTGAAATTAACTATCGTACTCGGCCTGACGACATTTCAGATAGTGCAAGTGCTAAGACATAGATAAGGAAGGGAGGGGGAGAGTGGGAAGGAAATGGAAACAGACAGGCGACTACCGTACTAAGCCTGACGACATTTCTGGTAGAGCCAGAGGAAAACAAAAGGTGAGGTAGAGGGGTGCAGAAAGGGAGGGGAGGAACAAAACAAGTGACTATCGTACTAGGCCTGACAACGTTTCAGATAGTGCTGGAGGGAGGGAGGGCAACAGTAAGGAGATAGGGGAGCGACAGACGAGGTTGCTATCATAGTAGGTCCAGGGACAATTCTGATAGAGTAAGTGCATAGAAGAAAGTAAGGGGAGGAGGGGAGAGGAGGACATGGGAAAAGGGAGAGGGGAGGGGAGGAGAGAACAGAGAGTAAGCCGTCAAAAAGAGTGGAGAGTGAATACAATTGCAGAAGTCAGTAGTAACACATAATGTTGCAAGCCAGGATACAAGATGAAGATGGAACAGCATGATTTAGGACCACCATGAGTACAAGATGCAAAGGAAGTCCTGCATGAGAGTTGCGAAAGGGTGACGCACCGTGAATCAATGAAGTCCATAAAAGTAAAATCCAGCATTGGCCACAAGACGCTGAAGGTTAAACCAGAATGTATCAGGGCAGATTCCTGTGTACAGGAAGGGGGGGGTGCACAAGGGAACAACACGGGGGGACCGGAGAGGGTGGGGATGGCCTGTTGGGACAGAGGGTGTAAACACATGTTGGTGCAAGCTTATCTGCTGTTTTAGCAGGGGGTCGGACCCTGGATCCTCCTGGTCCGAACCGGTCCAAACAGCAATAGCACTTTTCTTTGACTGCCCTTCACTTTGGACGCCCGGGCGAGAGACGCCCTTCATCTAAGAGTTAAGAGCAGGAAGGAAGAGGCAGGGCTAAGAAGGTGGGCGGGGCTTAGGCCAGGTGACCTAGATCCACTTACAGCTGCTCCCCAGCTGCAAAGGAAAAGAGGCTGGAGGGCTCCGTAAGTAGGGAAAACAGCAGCAAGCAGGAAGGCACCAGGTGGGTGGGGCTTGCTAAGTGATGAAAAGGAGCGGCAAGCAGGAAAGCACCAGGTGGGCGGGGCTTGCTAAGTGGTGAAAAGGAGTGGCAAGCAGGAAGGCACCAGGTGGGCAGGGCTTGCTAAGTGGTGAAAAGGAGCGGCAACCAGGAAGGCACAAGGTGGGCTGGGCTTAGGCCAGGTGGCCTAGATCCACTTACACCTGCTCCCCAGCTGTCATCAGTGATGTCATCAATGACATTTGTGATGTCCTGGGTGTTGGTCTTCGCAGAGCAAGGTGGTGGCACGAGTTATGGTTGCTTAGCTTACCATAACTGTCGAATTTCAGGGGTTTTTCGGTTTTACATGTAACCATAACGTCCTTTTTTTTTCCCCACTGAAAATATATATTTGATCGGTGTTTAGTAGGATTCCCTTAGTTTAAATACATGTAACAAATAACATCCTGGACACCCTGTCCTACGCAAGTGGTTCTGATGTTTGCGGACTGTGCGCATGTCCGCGGATGGACTCAGACAACATCCACACTATCCAAAAACTCAGGGGGTATCTTACATTGTTATATCATTAAAAAAAACACTAAACATGTTCAAAAAGCAGCACATAAATAGATTACAATCAATAATAAATAAGAAGTGAAACTGTATATGTAAGACACCAACAGTCCAATTGCATAGCATATGCAACATAATGGAACATACCAAAACAAAATAAATATGCCTCCAGCAGAATTACCTCACATAAACTGCACAGGAAAAATCAACAGCACACCTAAGCAGCAGTAACAGCAAAGCTTAAAAAGAAACTAGTAAGTACACTACATTAATTTTATATATCCATAAACTTTCTGTATTAAGTACACTAAAAGTAATTATTTTTATTATTTACACAAAATTGTCTAGTACTTTGTAATGGCTAGAAGAAAATGTTCCTTGGGATGAAATGAGTGAAAACAGTGATATTAATGGTAGACACTACACTTCTATAAATAAACCAATTAATAACCATTACCTTATGTGTACTTATACTTATGTGTACCGGCGTCTGAAAGTCCTTGAACGCCCCACCACTGAATCGCCCGCCGGAACACCTCGTTGAGGGGGACCCTGTCTTCGAAGGTGCCCGTCGCCTGCATCCAACGGAAGTCGAGAAATTCTTGAAGAGGGCGCATCCGTAGTCTGCAGAGGCGCACCAGGTAGATGCAAGAGGACATCATCCCAAGGAGGGACTTGATGGACCTCACCCTGGCCACGTCCGTGGATAGCAGGCACTGCACTTTGCCCAGAATGGTCTTCGTCCGTTCTTCTGACGGTGCCGCAAGGCGCCTCATTGTATCGAGCTTCGCTCCGAGAAACAGGGCCACCTGCGACGGCACCAGGTGGGACTTTGGGTAATTTATGGCGAATCCCAGGTCTGCGAGTAGCTGGACGGTCCTCGCAGTGTGTTCGACGGCGAGCTCCCTCGTCCTTGAGCGGATGAGCCAGTCGTCCAGGTAGGGGTAGACGTGAATCCCCTGCAGGCGCAGCCGCGCCACCACAGATGCTAGGCACTTGGTAAAGACCCTGGGGGCCGACTTCAATCCGAACGGCAGTGCTCTGAATTAGTAGTGGCGTCCCTGGACGACGAACCTGAGGAACTTTCGGTGACTTTTGAGGATGGGAACGTGGAAGTATGCATCCTCCAGGTCCAACGACGATAGAAAGTCGCCTTCCTCCAGCTGTCCCAGCACGTGCTGGAGGGTGACCATCCTGAACTTTTGTGACCTGATGTATTTGTTCAAACGACGAAGGTCCAGGATGGGGCGCCAGCCGCCCGTCTTCTTTCTGATGAGGAAGTACCTTGAGTACACTCCGGAGCCCCGGAGACTCTTCGGGACGAGCTTGATGGCGCCTTTCCTGAGCATCGCCCGTACTTCCAACAGCAGTTGCGGGACGTGATTTTCCTTCCTGGCCACAGGTGGAACGTGAGGGCACTTCTTCAGGAATTCGATAGTGTCCTCTTGCCAGGGTATCCAGCACCCAACGGTCGGTGGAGATGGACTTCCACACGCCGACGAAATTCGTCAGCCGGCCTCCCACCGGGGGGCTTTGGTGGGGGCCCGAGGCCACGGCCGGTTCAGTCCTGCTTGGAGGTGGTGGCCTTGCCGCCCTGGCCACCTTGCTGACGGCGGCGAGGCGCTCCCTGCGTGCAGCGACCCCCTGTAGGCCTCCTGCGACGAGGAGCGTGCCGCCTGGCGGTAGGACGACGAGCCACCGCTGGATCCCTTGGAGGCCCCCTGTCTGCCTCCGGAGCTCCGAAAGGGCCGTCGTTGCTGAAGGGCTCCTAGGGCGCGGGCCTTCTCCATGTCCGTCTTTATGGCTTGGAGGGATTCGTCCACCGCCTTCGCGAACAAGTTGTTGCCGTCGAAGGGCCTGTCCAACACCCTGGTCTGGACGTCCTGACGGAAGTCGGTCGCCCGGAGCCAACCCCGTCGTCGTAGGCAAACTCTGTTGCCCAGCTGGCGGAACCCGGTATCGGCAATATCGGTTGCCAGCGTTATGGCGTGGTCTGACGCTACCTCGCCTTCTTGAAGTATTTCCAGGGCCTCGGACCTCTTGTCGTCCGGTAGGAAGTCTAATATGGGGGCCAGCTTAAACCAGAGCTCCCTGTCGTAACGGGCCACGATCGCCAGGGCGTTGGCCGCTTTGATCGTCGTCGCCGCCGACGAGATGACCCGTCGCCCCATGGCGTCCAACTTCCTACCCTCGCCGTCCGGAGGGGAATTCGACGTTGAGGCGCCTGACCCCGCCGCTTTCTTCTTCGCCGCCGCTGAGACGACCAAGTCTGACGTTGGCTGGGCCCTGAGGCACAGGGGAGCGGTCTCGGGGTTCCGTTTGGCTGGTGCCGTGGAGGGGTTCTTGAGTACCGACAGGCCCTCCTCCCAGATGTCATCGATTAGAGGCACCGTGATGACAGTCTTCCTCTTGGCCTCCCAGCGTTGATAGAGGAAACCTTCCTTTTTCTGCTCCTCCAGGCAGAGCTGGAACAATTCGGATGCCCTGGCGCTCATGGCGTGGAATGAGCCAATCTCGTCGGGCGGAGAGGCCCGTGCGACGGGAGACCCGTTCCGGTCGTCGTCGCCCTCAGAACCCGTCGTCGAGCCCACCGCACTGTCATCTCCCGACTCGTGGGAGGATGAGGGAACTGTAGGCCTTACGGGGCGAGTGGAGGAGAGGGTTGGGTCCTCCGTCGTTTGTTCTGAGGGCTTCCCGACGGGCCAGGTTGCGGGTCCTCCGGCCTGGGCCGTGGTAATCTCGTCCTTATCTCAGAGCATAAGGACTGGATGGCAGACAAAATGGCCGCCGAGCTATCCTGAGGCCTAGGTTCCGACTGCGCCGGAAGGGAAGGCTGCTCTTCCTCGCCATCGTCGTCTTCCTCGGTTATCTCCCGAGGATCTTCCTTACGGGATCGAACCTTCTCGAATTGGACTTCGAGATTCCTCACGGCCTCGGTCAATTCCTCCTCCGAGGCTGACTCCGAGCTCGAGGAGGCTACCGTGCCCCCCCTCGCTTCTTCCATCATGGTGGCCATGACGATGGGCCGGAAAGAGGATTCCCTCCTTGGCGGCAGGGAAACTCCCGGAGGCAGTCTCCGCTGGCGGGGTCTCTGCCGGCTTGGCCAGAGTCGCCGCAATCGCCTCGATAGAGGCCTTTGCCTGCTGGGTAGGGGCCTTCACCACCTTAGGTGCGTCCCGGGCCTTCTCCTTAGGGGGAGGGGCGACGCCTCGCTCCCCCTCTCCCGAGATCGGACGGGGCTTCTCCCGAAGCTTACCCGGGGTCTCGGACTTCCTCTTCCCCGAACCGGAGCGCTGGCTCGTGGTTGACGGTGCCGGGGAAGGTGCACCCTGCCTGGCGACCGAAGAGCCCGACCTTTCGGCGCTCCCGGTGCAGGCGGACTCGCAGCGCTTGGCCTGGTGTTGGGCCCCTGTCGCCGGGGCGCCCTCACAGGACTTAGAAGCCCGCTCGGACCCTTTCTTCTTCTTCTCACCCGTTGAGCCCTTCTCCAACCAGCTGGCGAGATGGTCCCTCATGGTCCGCTCCGACAAGTTCTTGCAGAACTGGCAGTCCTTCTCTACATGAGTCTTGTCCCCATGAAGACAGTAGAGGCATCGCAAATGTTCGTCCTCCTTACATTCTGCAGCCCGCATCCGGGGCAGCTGCGAAACAGCTTGGGTCCGGGTGACAAACTCGCGTCCTGGGCCATCTCGAAGTAGACCGCAAATCTTCTGGAATCCTCCAAAAGGTTGATTCGACGAAATCTTCACCCTTGAGGGGCGTAGGAAAATCCCACAACGGGTACCCGTTAACGGGAGTAGAAACGGTGGAGCTTGAGGCTCGATTAACCGAAAAAAATGTGAAAAATCACCTGAAAAAGTGCGAAAACGCAGCAAAAGCTCGAGAGCTAAGCAAGAGGACTCTCAAAACTTGAACGTGCGGTAAAAATCTGAAGATGGCTGACAGAGGCGGGGCTTAGGGAGATGGCAGTCATTGGCTGTGGTCAGTATGACGCAGAGATCAGTGATTGGTTACTACTACGAAAGACAGATCAGAAACTAAACTGATACTGATTTTTCTTTACCGAGGATTCCCAGCCTGACGACAGGGAATATTCATGAGCATGTGAATCCATGCCAGACCCATGCTGGAGAACAACAGTTACAGGTAAGTAACTTGTTCCTTCCTTTGTACTGAGCTATGTGTTTGCCTCCATGTTGGCTGAACCCCCCCCAAGTTAAATAGTCCCTAGTAAATAGTCCCATTATAATGTTGGTCTTCATGATGGTTATGAGCCTGGCGCCAAAGGCGCCAGGACCGACTCCAAGAGAGTCTTGGATGAGGTTGTAAGGCCTTTGACCTGGCCCTAACTGGAAGGCTGACTTGGCAGTGAGGGACAGGGTCATGACACTGACCCGGCGCATTTGGTGTCCTACGGACAGCCGTCCCATTCGCGAACGTGTCTGCAACGTCATCATGTGACAGCACCCACGCTAAGCGTGGGTCGTTGTTCGCGAACACTGTCCGGGCCCCCGGACACCTAAAAAGTGAGCAATCCAAGTTATTTTCCAGTGAAAGTCCACCCTTTCACATGTCCCAGGCAATGTCCCTATTGATCTATATTCTTTTTGGAACTTTTGAGCCCTTTCTTGGTGTTCGAAGTGTTCGCGGACGGCGCGGGTGTCCATGAAGCGTGCCCCAGCACCCCTATAAAAGGCCACACCCCAGAGCTGTTTTTGGCTTCCAGGACAGAGACTGCTGCTTGGTGCATTGGATTGCTCTTACTCGTTCCTGTGCTATTTCCTGTCTGCAGACTGCTCCCATTGTGGTGGTTCCTGACACCATTGAAAATGGCAACCATGGCTGCTACTGCTCCTGCTGGTGCTACTTCTACCTCAGCACCACCCCCTCCACCACCACCACCTTCCCAAGGGCCTGCAGAGGGGAACAAGCGTGAGGATGCAGAGGAGAGTGATGAAGAGGATGACGAGGATGAAGTAGTGGAAGTGTTACGCTCACCTGACTCCCACAGGGGCGTCGGTCGGACCCGGACAGCTGCGGTCTCCACCCACGTGATGCGTAGTGCAGCGATGACTGACTGGATCTGCCCTCCTAATCTTGTCTGCTTAACCCGTAGAAATATTCTCCTGCAAGTGGAGAGATGGATTTAGCCACTTGTGGATTCAAGTGATGGCACCCCCACAGTCCTCCCCAACTAATCACCTCCAAAATGCCCTAACAGCAATCTCACCTTATATTCTTGAAAGATGAGCTCTCCATCCTGCGTGGATTTACAGGGGCGCGTCGATTCCAGTTACTTCACTGGTTTGAAGGCTCGGGCGAGTTCCGGGGAGTATTGACTCTGAGGTTCCTGGTGAGGACCAGTAAGTATTAAGTTCATAGAGTTCAATATGTCCGATGTTCACTCTTGTTCCCCCCTTCCTTTCTTGTCTTGCAGCTGGCTCGTGAAAAGATGCTCTTGTGGCAGCTGGTGGCGCTCACGTAAGAGTCTGTATTACCCGGCGCTGTCCTGTAAATGTTGTAAAAAAATAGTCACTGTAGAAAGATAGTCCCTTTCAGGCTTCATGCTGGATTGGAGTCATTTGCAGCATGGTCTGCCTGAGGTAAGTAATGACTATGAGCCTGGCGCCTTAGGCACCAGGACGGATTCCTACTATGAGCCTGGCGCCTAAGGCGCCAGGACTGAACCCAGATAGCCCCTAGCCGGCGCTGCTGAGGTTTTACTAAATGTCTAGATGCCTGCTCCCGGGGCTGATGGGGGTACTACTAGTTATCACCATGAATCTTGGGTGTGGAGGTTATTTACCACTCTTGATGGAGTACCAAAAGCTCGTGCAAATGAGGTGCGCTGCAATCATTGCCAGTTGGTACTGAGTCGTGGCAAACCGGGTTTATACAGCTATGGTATTACCTCAATGAAGCGACACCTAAAGTCATTCCACGGTGGGCTATTTGTAAGGTTGTACCTTGCGATAAATGTAGTAGGTTGCGTTCCCCTGCAGCATCCTCCGTTTCCGCTCCTGCCACCACAAGAGACCCTCCTGTGGGGCAGCGCATCCCTCCAGCTGCCTCGCAGGCCATAAGTGATGCTGTTGACCCTTACCTTTCGAGGGCCACAGCATTGTGCATGTACTGCAACGCATCACTCTGCAGGGGGGAGAACCTTTGAAGTACTTTCGAGGCTACGGTTCGGGAGCATGAGACAAACTGCTACCTACCTGAATAAAGCCCACCCTACATCTTCCTCTCTCCACCTGCCCTTTCTTATCCCCGTGGTTGGTGTCCCTTCCGTACCCTACTTACCCTTCCTTTCCTTGTGTGTTTCTCACCCTCCTTTCCCTTCCTTTCCTTGTGTGTCGTGTTTAAATATATATATATATATATTTATTTAACAACAAAAAACAAAAAAAAGGCTCTTCTCAGAGGCACCTTTCACAGTTCAAAAATAGAAGTGTCAATGAAATGCTGCAGGGCCCTCTGCATGTTTAAAAGTCTGCGGACAGTCCGCAAATGTTTACAGTACTGCCCTTTTAGAACTATTGCACTTTTTCTGGGAGGAAGTGGTGGCTCTGAAAAGAGCCTTTTTGTGGTTTTTTTTGTGTTTCGAAAACTTCAAATGGTCAACACCTACTGCAAAATGGATTGCTGTAATTCCAAAAAAGGTTGCAATGCATTTTGTATATTTCGCAGAAAAATCTGATTGCCAGCATAAGTAAGATGTACTCCATCTCTACGAAAAATGTGTGTACTACGAAACATAATATTTTCATTGTGAAAAGCAGACATGCCAACATCTCTCAAAAAGGCACAAACAGCCTTGTTGACATTGCGCCTCGCTTTCTCCATTTGTGGACCAAATGAAGAAGAGCGCATCCACATTTGTCTCTGCGCAATACGAGAAAAAATTACTCAGAACTTTGGAAACATTCCATGACTTTCCCAAGTCCTTCTTTCATTTCAAATTGCAAAAAGATTCCAGAGACATGCCCTAAACTGTTCCCTCCACAATGAATAATAAGAATGTCTGGATGACACTGTGTCACCAAAGTAGCACAAAGAGGTACCAAATCCAGCCACTTCATTTCACGCACTCCATGCCAGTGCACTTCCACATGAGGGAATCCAAGATGTGCAGCCACTCCACAGCAATCTGGATGCACCTCCTACCAATTTATCCACGAATCTCCAAAATCCAGTCAATCTGCTTTCTGAAACACACAGCCATAGCTATCTGCTCTCCTCTCAGGAAAAAGACTTTCTGACAAAGTCTCTCCTTACACATCACACCCAGTAAACCTTATTAAACAATCCCTTGCTCTGCTAAGTCTCATTTGCATGCCTCTCAGCCTAAAAATCCCTGTATGTAATATGCGTTGTCTACGGACAAATCGAAAAATCTGAGATTGGGGAATGAAAATTTAAATAGTGAGCCCCATTTCCCTTTTTTCTTTTTGCAGATGCTTTCATTTTGTAAATTTGTTTTTTTTCCTTATTTTCCCCCAAATATGTTCACATTAGCTTCTCTAAAGCAATCATTATGTTACAAAACAGAATGGCATTTCCCATAAAAGATAGACATGCCATCTGCTTTAATGTAAACAACATTACCAGAATCAATGGTGTCATTGTTGCAAAAAAACATGCCAGCTTTAATCATAAAAGCAAACATGCCTCGGTTGATTAAACACCTAGCAACATTTTGCTGAGGACAAAAACAGAATTATTGTCCCACATTGCCCTAGGTACCAAACTAGAAAAAATAACCTCTGCATTTGGAAGTACTTTCATTACTGCCTGAACCAAGTTTTCCAGATCTTCCAACAAAGTAGGGGCTCTGACATAGCCCAAATGCAAAGCACCACAGTGCAGGACAACCACATGTGGACTGTTAACCCTAGCCATATCTTGACAAAATCCTAGCATTGCCTGCAAATTGAAACCAGGCACAGTGCTCCACATCACCTCCACTCCTTTTACATCAAAATTGTTAGCCACATTCCTACATTTAGCATACTGCTCCAAAACATTGACAAACATATCTCCAAGCACCAACACCCTGACTTTCTCCACCTCTGCCATCTTCACTACACACAACCTCTCTCAATACAAAGCAGAACCTCAACACCTTGGCTAATCCCTACAGTCCCCTTTCCATGCTGGATTTGCTGAGAAACCCCGGATGTGGCACAACCTGTCCGCGAATAGCCGCGGTGTCCGCGGAGTGCGTAACACTGAGGCAGCCCTTTTACCCTTTCCAATTCTCTCTCTACACCATTCCCTCATTGGCTACTGTTAAAGAGTGACGCAACCATCAGCCAATCACATCCAAGAACTCTACTTCGAATAGATTGTGTCCTCCCACATATTCCTCATCTTATGGTATTCGTATCCTGCCAGCTTCGCTGCTTCGGAAAATAATTTTGTGTATGAGGTCCTGGCGTCTGTTTCTCGATGGGCTCTGTACCGTGCCAACGTCACCATCAGTATAAATAGCTCGTAACGCACCCATTGGCTTCAGTTCTGTTTTTCCAATTGCTTTGCTTTCGAGATCGTCGTGCTTCAAAATTCTCTTCAGAAATTGTCATCTTCTTCCAGCCCTTCTACTCCAAATACAGAGTTAAAAAAATGTATCGACTGTGGATCGAAGATGTTGATTAGAGATCCTCACTCCGTTTGTCTTTGGTGCCTAGGTTCAGACCATCGAACCGGCGACTGTGACTCCTCTCAGTCGATGATGGAGAATGCCCTTCGTGAGAGGAAAGGTAAACTGGTGGTGGGGCGGGAAGCTTCCAAGGCCTCCTCGAAGGCCTCGTCAAAAAGACATACTAACTCGAGCGATTCGAAAGAATCGGATCGTCGTAAACACTCGAAGAGATCTCGATCTCGCAGTAGATCGAGACACTCTTCATCTTCCTCATCAAAAAAGGTTAAGAGGAGACATAGATCTCCCTCTTATTCCTCGAATAAGTCTACCGAATTGGTACGATGCCCGACTAAGTCGGATTCCCCAAGAAAATGGGATGAATTTAGAAGGAAGATGATGGAGGTCTTTGAGAATGCGGCCTCAACCCCCTCAAAGAAGCCTCAAAAGAGCCAGACCCCGGTCGCTCCGTCGGACGACACAGGGAAGTCAGGAACTACTGTGTTAAAATCCAGTAGGAACGGTGAAGCTCGAAAGACTTGAGTCGATGTCAAATCGTCAAAGATTCCTCGAGAATTGAGTATTTCCTCGACACATCTAAAAAACATAAGTCGTTGAAACCCTCGACGACTTTGTCGACGCTGACGGCTTCAACTTCGAAGCCAAAATCGTTTTCGACGCCTTTGTCGAAGACGTCATTGGTGTCTTCGAAGACTCCTTCAATACCTTTGAAGGTTCCTTCAATCCAAACTCATGTACAGGAAAAGAGATTTACTCCTGTACCTAACTCTGACTTCTTTAAGGAGTACAATATGGTACTAGAGAGGTCCCAGAAGAATTAATCGATACAGAATCGAAAATGAGAGACCTGTGTGATACCCTTCACTCTGCTAGTGGCATTGATACATCACCTGAGCTGGAGTTTGCAAAACCTGACCCTTCAGAACATGTAGATTCAGGGTACAGGAGTCTAATGAATAGAGTGGGTGAATACATTGGCTGGGGTAGAGCCTCACCCACTTTTGATCAGCATGATATGACTGATATACTTGATCAGGGCCCACTGAAGCATCCAGTTCTCCCCTTCCATAGGGCACTTCAAAGAATGGTGGAAAAAAAACTGGGAAGTTCCTGATACAATTGCTGCAGTCAACAATAATTTTCCAAAGA
The DNA here is from genome assembly GCF_040938575.1 of Ambystoma mexicanum. Taxonomy (NCBI): domain Eukaryota; kingdom Metazoa; phylum Chordata; class Amphibia; order Caudata; family Ambystomatidae; genus Ambystoma; species Ambystoma mexicanum. The sequence goes on from NC_090930.1 coordinate 527,111,710, forward strand.
AGTATAGAACATCTAGTTCTGATCCTGAGTATTTAAGCAGGCATCCCACTCCAGAAAGTCTGGTTATTCAGGCTGCAACTTCCTGAAGACAAACAGCATATCCTTCTATCCCCGCAGATAGAGAGGATAAGAAGGTGGATGTTTGGGCCTGTAAGGGCTTTACCTCGGGTAGCATGGCTCTCAAGTCAGCTAATGTCACCTGTACCCTGGCCAGGTTCACCCATACCCTGTGGGACTGCATTTCGGCAGCGGCTGAACATATTCTGGAAGACGAGGAAAAGGGAAGGCTTCCTGAATATTGTCAAAGATGGAAAGGAGGCAATGGGGGAATGTCTCCAGTCTGAACTGGATTCTGCTGATAGTATCAGCAGACCCATGGCTGCAAGCACAGTGCTATGCAGATTTGCGTGGTTGAGGAAGTCGGGGTTTGCACCAGATGTGCAGGCCAGACTTCTCAACATGCCTTTTGATGGCTTGAGGCTGTTTGGTAGTAAAGCTGAGGAAAGCTTAGAAAAACTACAGACCTCAAAAGCGGCAGCTAAATCTCTTAGCGCCTCCATGCGACAGCCTCAGAAACCTTATTCGGGTTCATCTTCCTGGAGAGGTCGTTCTTTTCGATACTACTCCTCTTTTGGTAGAGGAAGAGGACAGGCCATTCAAAGAGGCAAAAGAAATGTCGCTTGTGGTACACGAGGAAAAAGTGCAAAACCAGCCTCAGGAACGGCATCTTTGTCCTCAGCCGCTCCTGCAGCCGCCTCCAAATCACTCTGAGGCCTTATCACACAAAACCCTGGGGGGAGGCAGAATCTTTCAGCATCTGAAAGAATGGCAGGGCATTACTCAGGACCATCCACTGGGAACCAACTCAAGGCAATGCAGCTCTGGTTCTGGCCAATATGAGAAGGAATCTCTCTATCAGCAGTTCACCTAGCCGGAGAGCAGAACACGGCAGCAGATGCTTTGAGCAGGCAGAGCACAGTCTCACACGAGTGGGAGCTAGCTCAGGAAGTCCTTCTGGAGATCTTTGCCCTTTGGGGAACCCCTCAAGTGGATCTGTTTGCGACCACGGTAAACCGGAAGTGCAAACAGTACTGCTCAAGGGAATTTCCTCCGAGAGGAGCTCTAGGAGACGCGTTCGTGGTGACTGGAAGTTTCCAGTTCTGTACGTGTTTCCTCCAGTCTCCGTGATTCCTCAAGTAATCAGGAAGTTGAGAAAGTTCAGGAAAACCATGATCCTAATTGCCCCAGATTGGGCCAGGAGGATGTGGTACCCGGACCTTCTGGACATGTCCATCTCCCCTCCAATACGTCTTCCGCAAAAAGAGGATCCTCTCTCGCAAGAGGAAGGTCGGGTTCTCAAACCAGAGGTCAAGACACTCAACCTTCACGCATGGTTTCTGAGAGGTTGAGATATACAAGGATTGGGATCTTCTGGATGACGTAATGGAGATTTTGCTTTCGGCCAGAAGGCCAGCAACAAAATCTTTGTAACGGTGTCATTGGAACAAATTCAGTAACTGGTGCAAAGATAACGATCTGGACCCTTTTCAATGTGGCACCCCAATGGTGCTCTTTCTTATTGCATCTAGCCAATCTGTGGCTCCAGATCGGAACAGTTAAAGGATATCTATCTGTGCTGTCCATTTTCAAGCGCTCCTCGGAAGAGGTTTTTTACTTAAAAATTCCATTGATAATTCAATTCCTGAAAGGGCTTACTAATGTATAGCTTCCAGTCCCTTTTCATGTCCCAACTTGGGATTTAAATCTAGTACTTACGTTTCTAACTTGTGTACCTTTTGAGCCTCTGCACTCCTGTCATTTGAGGCTTCTAATATTAAACACTGTCCTTGTGGCCTTAACATCAGCCCGCAGGGTTAGTGAACCTACATGCTCTCTCATGTAAACCTCCATATACTACTTTTTACAAGGTGGTTCTTAAGGTTAAGCCCTCTTTCTTACCAAAAGTAGTTTCTGACTTACATTTGTCACAAAAAATCATATTACCAACATTCTATCCTCCTCCTCATTCGGGCAAAGACGAGGAGAGACCGCATAGACTGGACCCCAAAAGGGCTCTCAGTTTTTACATTTCAACAATGTCAAAATTACGCCACGATGACCAACTTTTTGTAGGTTATACAGGCCATAAATTGGGATTAGCGGTGACAAAACAGACTATATCCCGCTGGATCATTCTGGCTATAATTGAATGCTACAGATTGGTGGGAAAAGACCCACCGGATGGGCTGCGAGCCCATTCCACTAGGGGGATGGCTACTTCTGCAGCTATGAGCAGGGGAGTCCCTACAGCAGATATTTGTTCAGCTGCAACATGGGCATCAATGCATACCTTCATCAAGCATTATTGCTTAGATGCCTCTTCTTCCAATGAGGGTTTATTTGCCAAAGTGGTGCTTCATTCCGTCCATGGGAACAATACCTAGTACTCCCACCTCCAAAATTACGACTGCTATGCGAGCTATCATAAGATGAGGAATACGTGGGAGGACGCAATCCATTTGAAGAACAAGTTACTTACCAACTGTAACGTTCTTTCGACTGGATGTTCCTCCCACGTATTCCTCATTGCCCCTCCCATCCTACCCTGCAGTACAGTTTGCGTTACTTACACTTTCCTCTCACGAAGAGTATCAGTCATGAGGCATGCCTGGGTGTTCCTCAAATATTTCCTCAAACAGAACTGAAGCCAACGGCCGTGGCACAAGCTATTTATACTGATGGTGATGTCGACATGGTAAGGAGCCCGTCGAGGGACATCGACGCCACGACCTCGTGCACAGTGCCCTCTGCTGAGAATTTCTTTCCGAAGCAGCAAAGCTGGCACGATACGAATATCATAAGATGAGGAATACGTGGGGGGAACATCCAGAAGAAAGAACGTTACAGCTGGTAAGTAACTTGCTCATCTAACTTCATCATCACAGTTCAGCACTTTAGAGGTACTGTTTATCACTCAGAGTACAATTGGGCTGTGATTGCAAAGCACCTACAGCAACTACTACAAAACTCTCCACCATTTCTACTTTCAGATTCATGCACGAACACAAACTACAGGTATGACTATTTTCTGCACAGTACATGTACAGCTCTTGTATAAATGCATATAAACAGGATAACTGCCACTTAAAAAAAGCTTACTGTCATTTTTCCCTTATGCTATGATCAAGTGTCACTTGCAAACCTGTCTGCTCTCCAAATTTTTATTTACCCATATTACTAACTGTAATGTGCAAACTATTATTTTGTTCACTCATTCCACCATTTCTGTAACCACTGCCACCTATTTATCCACATTTCAACCATAATAGCATTTAATGCATTATAGTGCATAGGATGTACATACAATTTACTTTTTATACATTCTGCATATTTAACATGCATTCTATCATTTGTACTTCCTTTAGAAATTATTATAATAGTAATCAGACAAAACACACACAGCTATCTAACAAAGTGTAATTTCATGATAAAAGATGGGACAAATAACAGTATAAATATAAGAGAAGGTTGTCTAGTGTGTTATAAAATGACACACAGCCAGGATGAGTACACGCATCTTTATTCATGCACACATATAGCCAATATTATTTTAAAGGCTTCCAGCTGAAACAACACCACTGCCTCTACAACTGTTTTTCTAATCTAGACAACTCTCTCATTCCAGTTTGTTGCCCATTCCGTTCTAGAATGTACAACAGCATTCAACTATGCACAGGTGCAGTCATGTCTATCACATCATGTATAGTGTTGTAAAGCAATACATACGACAGACATCTCCCCCCCTCTTCCCTTCAGTCTGCAACAGAAGTACCAGATCCTTCATTGCAACCCTTACTTTATTTCAGACTCTCCCATCTCCAAGCACCACATGATCACCCAGTAGTTTGGTAATCACTTGCTGAGTAATAAGCTGCGGAACCCATCAAATCCTTCTGCTTTGTTTCCCACACCTTCACAAATGCATACATTCCATGCTTTCCCCTACAGTTCATGCCATTTACCCTGTAAAAATTGCAAAAAAAGCATACGATTATTTCTTCTATCTCCTATCTGCTAACATCCAATAACACTGCCTTAAGAAGCCAAGTCTGCTCTGTCCGCTTACTATTGTAATCATTTCTAAAGCACATTCAACTAACAGATTCTAAATAAAATATACAGAATGCACATAGGCAAAGGAAAGTGCATGTACATGTTATGCACAGTTTTCAGAATGCACTACTACTGCAAAACAAAGAAATCCATGCCTACATTAACAACAGTGCTATTAACACACATATTTACTAACTTTTCTTTCACAATTGCAGTGAAGACCACTCTCCTGAAAAGCAGCAGCGTCTGAAGTACGAACCAGAACTCGGAAGAAACCTACTCTTTCCATCCAAAAAAGTAAGTGCAATGCTGCCATAATGTTCTAACTGTTACTAGTATTGTAGAACAAACGAACAATTGTATTAACCCTGCAACATTAGATTCAGTATTAGTGCTTCCCCTCACCAGCTGCATACTTTGTATTGTCATCTGAACACCAGTATAGTAACACACAAATACAAAAATAGCCTTCCCAACCTGAAGAAGCAGCCCATTGCACAATCACACACCTCTACATATACCCTTACCATCATACTCAGTCACTCATGCACACATACACTGCACAGGATCCCAACCCACACTTTTTTTCTCCAACAGACCGCAAAGAATGCCTACCAGAAAGCAACTCTGTAGAAAGCAATGCAAAAGTAAACAAAAAAAACTTTTTTTTTAATTTGTTTTGATCAAATTAAATCTTTACAAAATATTAAAAACCAACTTATTGCCAATTTAAGATCAACATTGGGTTTACAATTATTTTTTACAGTTCTACCAAACAGAAGACATTCCTTTAAAAGAAAGAAAACAAACAGAAGAAAACAAAAAAGAAAACCTTAATTGTCCCAAAATAAAAATCTCCAAAATAAGCATCCACCTCTAGCAGAATTTGTGCAAAAAGTTCAAACAAAACAGCTAATACAGTCATTATGCGAAACAAAACAAGCTTCCAGTACAGAAACTTTGCCTCCTCTTTTAAAATGTAAAACGAAACAGAAAGTTATTAACAAGACTGCAGCTACCACTAGTGCTAACACTGCACCTATAAATCTTGATGTAGCATACCACAAACATTATTTTACAAAAAATGTTCTGCCACAGAGTCCTTCAGAACCTTATAAAAACAGGGAAGAAATCACGCACAACCCTTAAAACCTACCCTAGAAAATGTATCCTATATGCTCTTATAGACAGTGCAATCCTTCTCAAAAGGAAATTATTTATTTTAATTTTAAACAGAATGAAACCACTAACAAAACTAAGTACTAAACTACAAAAAAGACTTCTCAATAAAAGGAATATCAACAAAGATAGCTTCACAAACATCTGTGGATGTGAATGGAGTCACACCACAAGCACAGAACCATATTTCAATCAAGAAGCATACGAACAAAAGCAAATAAACCCAATTGCCATACATAGCAGTGGATGAGGGTATGAAAAACATAATAATACCATTATGCAACAAGAAACACTGATCACAAAAATATTCCCAGAAAACTTAGTATCAACTCTCCATTCCACTGAACCAATATGTCCAGTCTACAAATGGCCGTGCACATAAATGTGTAACATAGCCAAGAAATCATACAAGTCTTTACGCCAGTTCCTCAATCAGTATGTGAAAGGCAAAGACTAATTCAAAATGAAACTACTACAAAATATGGACTCCTGTCCAGTGCGCAAATACACAGGACTACAAGGACAGTCATTAGCCTGCATTTCTGGACCTATTTGCAAAAGCACCTTCCACCATATCAAAATGATATCAACATACCATTCAACTATAAGAAATCTGGTTAATAAACTGTACTATGCCAAAAGTCCTGCTTTACCACTAGCCAATTTAAATAACAATCTTCTACATGGTACAACCAAAGTACTACTCAAAGAAATGGAGCATATCCAGAGATGGCAACCTTCTACTGCACACATACAAAAAAGAAATACTAAATAGTAAAGTTTAAAAATACATCTGCTGAAGTACCAAACCATGTGTGTGTTGCTGCAGGACTTTTTATAAAAATAGCACAAAAACTGTAGACATAACGTACAAAATAGAAGACAATGAAGATTCAAAGTGGTTCCAATTAGCTCTCTATCTTATAGCAGAAAACAAATACAAAATTACTGCCCCTTCATACTTTGCAGTTACTGCACTGCAAAACTTGACAACAACCAAAGACCTTCACGTGCTATCACAAATAGCTTGGAATTATTCCCACTACCAAAACCCCTGGAACAACTTAACTTCTGTGAAAGCATCATAATTCAAACAGTGCACCCATTTCAAGCAATAATACGCCTTGAACCAAAAACAGCAAAATTACCTCCCTCTGAATTAGTGAAAGGCATTTGTGGCAAAGTAGTTTATTTGCCATTAGATCTCAAAGAAATGTACACTCTGGGAGTGCAATGTCCAATAGATCAATCGTTAATTATCTTAGTAAATGGCGTACCTACAAAAGACAAAAGAATTTGGCAACAACTCGTGGACTTGCAAAAAGTTCGACAAGCCCTGCAATATCTAAAAGACAACAATGAATACTACAAAGAAATTGATATTGAAGAAAACCTGAGGGAAACCACTAAAATAATTCAAGACTCATCAGAAACTGGTCAATTTCAACTTCTAGATCCTGCTACAGAATCCATTATTTTAGACTATTATACAATTCACCATTACACTCTAAAGACACCATAGATGATGCACTGGAAACGTACCAAACGCGACAAGCCAAATGATCTCCAATCAGCATATGGGAAAAAAGTATAGAAGCACGTGCCTTTCCTCTACTCTTTACTACTGGAAAAGGAGGAAGGCATGATGATAGACCCACACAAATAAACACATCAGAATACCCTTCTTTACGAATGTATTCTGAAGACCCCAGATTCAAACAAAACGTGGAATACATATTCCACCTTCTCTTTGTGAACTTAACCAAAGCAGAAAAAACAGAGCTTCAAGACCGCTGGGATGACATATCATCTGTCAAAACCCTACCACAGAAATTGTACAGCTTAGGCATAAAAATGCTCTCCCGTAGAGAATGTGGCTGCTATGAAGCTGCAGACCGTTTAACCGGTACTGCCTTGTATGGAAAATTTGAAAATATAGTATGGCTAAGCTTTGGTCCAGCTAAATCTAGAAAAACAGTTCTCAAATCATATGAAGACATCGAAACAATAGCCAAAAATGATCCCAACAGCCAAACAATAGCCAAAAATGATCCCAACAGCCAAGACATTTTGAAAAACAATTTACTAGAAGCATACTACCCAAACAGAAATACCACTTGGGAAACCATGTGTCTATACCACGGAGCCCAAAGCTTCACATTCAAAAATAATATTAAACCAGATGAAAAGAAAGGTAGATACAGAGTGGAAAACTGTTTAGTGAAACTTACCAAACAAAGCTTAATTAATTATATCAAATTGTCATTAATAACTCCTCAACATAAAGAACTGTATTACATGTCCCTGCTACAACCTTTTAAACCATGGAGAAAAGAAGATTTATTAGATACCTATGACTCCTATGAAGACGCTTTCAAAGCAAATGAAAGCACTATAACAGATGTAAACTTTACACAGTACAAAACAATGTTGCACAATGAACAGCAACACAAGGAAGAACTCCAGGCCCAACTGGATGTGGACACTCCTCACAGTAGTCAACCTTCTGTAACAGGAAGCCAGGAACCACTTGGACAGCCACTAATAGCAAATGAGGCAGAATTAGCCATGACAGAAGTAAACAACACCATGTGTCAGTATGAGCAATCTACAGAAGACTTTGCTGTACTAAAATCACAACTAAACAATGAGCAGCGTAGCATTTTCCAAGAATAACAAAACAAATTGAGCATGGTGTGCAAAATGAAAGTAAAAATTGTATCTGCCAAGACTATAAACCTATACTGCTATATATGAGTGGTCAATCTGGTTCCGGCAAAACATTCTTAATCAAAATCAGCAAGTTTCTCCAACAATTGATAAACAACAAACAGTCAGATGTTGTAACTGCCCCCACAGGTTTAGCTGCCTACAACATAGGCGGTGTCACTTTACACCGATTACTACTCCTTCCAGTAGAACACCAAAACAAATTAGACTATTACAAACTTTCTCCAGAAACAACAAATGAAAATACTACTAATAGATGAGGTAAGCATGGTTTCCAATCTAATGTTTGCCTTCATTCACCTCAGATTACAAGAGGTACTGAAAACAGACTATGAATAACTCTTTGGAGGAAAACACATTATAGTTTTTGTAGATCTTCTTCAATTAACACCAGTTAAAGATGAACCTATTTTTAAAACCTTAGGGCACAAACTATGCCGTAAAACTCTAGGCAACATAGGAAATGTCAACCTTTGGCAACATTTCCAATAAAGAGAATTAACGGAAAATATGCGCTAGTCTGCAGACCTCACATACACCAACATTTTAAAAAGTATTAGAGTTGGTGTACTATCTCAAGAAGCACAATCTATATTGAAAACCATATTGAAAAACAGGCACATCCATGCACTCGATGTCCATAACTCATGTGATACTGATGTCATGGAACAATTAGCACACACAAATGTTAAAAAAAGACGTGCAACCAATAGTTCATATTTGCTCCACAGACAAACTGGACGTACATGGTATGACACTACCCATGTGTCAACAATCCACAACAAGGCTAAACACCTTGGAAAACTCTATCTCTAACACAGCTGGTTTGGAGAAAATATTAAAATTATCTGTAACTGTAGAATAATGCTTAAACGTAACCTTGGACCAAGGACTAGTTAATGGAGCACTTGGTACAGGTGTTTGCTTTCAAACATACCCACGTGACAACAACATTCAGTTTGTCAAAATTCTCTTTGACAAACTATCAGAGGTTAAAAGGATAGGACACTCAACAGCCCGCTTCCTTCTTTTCAAAGACGTGTATGTACGCAGAGAACAATTTTCTCTAACTCTAGCATACGCAGTCACCATTCACAAATCACAAGGTCTTACCCTAGATAAAGCATTGATAGATATTGGTAGCACAGTCTTTAAAGAAGGCATGAGCTATGTAGCACTATAACGCTTACCCACACTTGACAGACTATTTCTAATCAACTTTGATGCAAGTAAAGTAAATACTGATATTCCTTGCATTCTAGAATACAATAGACTGCATTCACTCTACACCCCCCATCTAAAAGCCTATCCTGTTCCGCAAAACATTGTAAAAGAAAACTACTTCAGACTCAAACCATGCAGGATTTCACAGCAATTCCTCCAAAGAAAGTAAAATAAGCTAATACTTCATCAAGGACCACAACCAAAGACAAATCTACTGCTCAAACTAACTCAACTACCTCTTCAAAGAAACAAGGCACACTCCGAACAAATGACTTGGACACAGAACTGTCAGGTCCATTCAAATTTTCAAATACAACTGTTGATTATTGCGATGCAAATGTAGCAATCAATATTATATTCCAATTATTGACAATATTTACTTACACGGGACAGACCAATTGTGTTTGCAAATGTTAGTCCTTCACAGAAATGCAACCAATAATCCTGACAACACTTAGTGTTTCTGGAATAAGGCAGGAATTGGACTACTGTGCTGGAATGGTCAAATTCACTATAAACGCACAAGAAGATCCACAAGAATTTCTAATGTACTTACTACAAGTACTACAAAACAAAAACATACCTATAAATGAAATCTTCCAGATTTCATACATGTGGAAACATACATGTACTCTTTGCAGCCATGTCGCACAAGAAGAAGTTCCTAATGAACGATTCATGTGTGTATCCATACCTAACTGTGAATCCATTCCATTTCAACAACTTGTACAAAGTGCACACCATGGCAGATTATGCAATTCCGATAATCGCTCCAACTTACAAATACAGACACATAGTAAATGCTTAATAGCAATGCTGTTACGTTATAATGCAGATGGTACCAAAAACAACTGCAAGCTGACTGGATTCATGCATGGTCAAGTATCACTTGATAAGAAAACCTTCACAACAATAGGTATACTGTACCACGCATGAGCCACAACCAATGCAGGTCACTACACTGCATATATAAAAAAGAATTGTGGATGGTTCGAATGTAATGATACTACCATTACTCGAAAACAGAGATTACCAGCAAATCTTGTAAACGCTTACTTAATATTCTTAAAACCAACATTTTATAACTAATCTGTGTATGAACATAAACAAAACTTCAACTTCGAAACTATGAACAGTTAGAATACGCCAACAGGTATCTAACTGCCCCAAAAATATGTAACAAGCCAACAGATAGATGAATACCACTAAAATGTAAAAAGAAATAAACAAATAGAATACACCAACTGCTATCTAATTGCAACATTACTACCACCACTTCGGAATAAAAAAATATACACCTAATACATTTCTCCTATTGAAATCATTGAAAGAAATATGTTGTACCACAACGTAGAACGTTTTTTTTTTTTAATCCAGCGTGGATTTTATTCCCACAGACCCAATGATTTAATGAACAAAAACAGGAACGGAGCAAATTGCACAGTACACTGGTTTGAACTATAGTACTTCTAAAGTACTAACTATGAGGGTCGACAAAATACAGAAATGTCTACTATGCAATGCAATACTCATTATAAACTACCTACACTAACATGTGATTTTTTTCTTTTATCACAGCGATTGAAAAGAAATGTCTGCTCCAACTACCCATGTCATGAAAAAACTGCATACAACCACAAAAAGTCAAACAGTAAGTATATAATGATTGGACTCACAAACACCACAGCATAACACACCCATTCAAGCAAACACCTGACCATAGACCACAATCCAAAATGTTTTCTTGCATGGGTATCTTATGCTGCACCGCTTGTTGCCAAACACTACAACCTTGACTGCATGGCCTGTCCAAAACTCTACATACAGCCTTAACAAAGGAAACAGAAAATATATAATAATTAGACTCACAAACACTGCAACATAACACAGCCATGCAAACGAACACCTCACCAATAAATTGTCATGATGCCTACCTCCAAGGAGCCAGGTCCGACCCAGCAACCCCAGAGGCAGGCATCATTCCCCCCAGGGAAGTGCCAGCGGGCCCAAGCTGGGGCCCTTTGGACACAGTCCTGGCGCATTAGGCGCCAGGCTCATGTTGGACCCCTGTCCTGGCGCCTTAGGTGCCAGGCTCATAAAGCTAGACATGTGTTCAAGTGTTTTAATGTGCACGTACCTGATGCAGACCATGCTGCTACATCCAGGCCCTCTTGAGGCCTGAATGGAACTACTTTACCTGTGGGACTACTTTCCACCTGGGTGTGGTCGGGGAAGGATACATACCTGATCGGTGGAAGGATACATGCCTGGAACTTCTTCCAAAGCTATTTAAACCACGCCCGATCAGCAACTCACGCTTCGAGTTGTTCTGCTCCTCGCAGCTGGACGCTCACCGTGTCAGCTCCTGCATCTGGACTTCAGCCACGCCTGTCAGCATCCTGGGTCGCCTGCAAAGGGAGATAAGAGAAAATTGGAGAGAAAGAAGACCTTACCTGCTAAAGCTGCATCACGGAGACATCACACCGACGATCCTGAAAGGGAAGACATCATTTAAAAGCATTTCGCTTCGATCGCTGCAGTGCTGCATTTCACTAACCTTTCCTGGGCGCCTCCATCTTCAGCAGCGATCATCCGGATCCGCTGCCCACTTCCCAGAGCCTAGAGAGAAAAGACAAGAAAACAATGTGAGAGAAAGAAGGGAAATAGGAAAAGCTCAGTTTCCTTCTAAGACTTACCTGTTGGGTCATTCCCATTTCATTTCGGGTCCTGCCGCTTCCTGGCATTCCGGACCCCGGCCCCTATGGGGAAAAAAGACAAAGACATTGAATGAGCGAATGCAAAGACATTACCTGAACGCTCATCCAGAACTTACACTTCGGGTCGGCGCCATATCTCCGGCATTCCGAACCCCGGCCCCTAAGGGGAAAAAGACATAAGCATTAGCGCTTGCAGCAATAAGACAATGAACATTATTATTAAGCTTGAACTTTTGAACTTGCAACAGAACTTTTACAGCGCCTCACCTGAATAGTCAAGCTTATTTTAAACTCCCATCAAACCTCAATCCAGTGAAGTAACTGGGTTTCAACGCGCCCCTGCATCAGAAGCAGGATGGAGAACTCATCCTTCCAGACCCTAAGGTGAGACTTCACGGGGAATCGTGGAAGGGAATCGTGGAGGGTTGGAAGGGAGTGGGAGGCTTGAGCTTTATTCCGTCAGTAGGTAATACTCCCTTTTCACGCACAGGGGAATATTCCTGCGAGCCAGAAAAGCCAGAGTAGAGGGGCCCTTCCTGTCCATCATCAGAGTCCTGCGCTTCACCATTGAAGAAGCATCAACACTCGAAGCCAGACCTGCGCCTCCGTGGGAATCAGGTGAGCGTGACATAAATACAATCCATAATGCCTTGAGTATTCAATACCAACATTCTGAACACAATCCAACAAACTCACTCACATCATCTCACTATCCTATAAACACTATTACACTACTGCCAATCAGTAGACACATTTTTGAAAACATATCCCATAAGCAGCCCACATACTACAATCAAAATGTTTGGTAGCATGGGTGTGTTATGCTGCGGTGGTTTTGGCCAGGGCCTAGAGTCGTGGGTGCATGGCCGTAATCCAGGGCCATAGGCCTTCGGCCATGCACCCAAGACTCTAGGCCCTGGCCACAACCACTGCAGCATAACACACCCATAGAAGCAAACACCTACCAAATGACCACAACCCAAAAACATAATACATCCACCTCAAAACCTATCTACTTCAATTAACATTCTAAACAATAATTACAACCAACACACAAACTCTTAAATACATACCCTCTTCACCCAATGCTCTACTAACGACCCAAAACCAACATCATACTAAAGTAAAATAGCCAGTAGTGCGCCCAGTGTTAGTATGTCGCGGACACAGCAAACACATCAAGGCTTTCTCCCACCTAATCAAATACAGCATTTGACCCATCTCTTACTCCCCCCACCCTTTCGATGCACTCCTACACATCAACACACTCCCCAAAATTGGATTTATCCTCACTTCCACGCTGCGCTGTCTGCTAATCCAATATCAAAAGAATGTGACGCAGCTCACGCTTCATCACAGCCAATCAGAGAACACGTTTGCATGTCCGCGGACATGACGCAAGCCGATATTAGCCAATCAGTGTCCTGTCTTAGCCAATCAGTGACCTCTCCGTGGAGCGAACAGGGAAGTGTGTCCGCGCAGCAGACATAGATATCACACATTTTTTTAGACCTACTTTTTGGTCATTTAAAAAAAAACTACTGGAAGGATTTTCACCAAATTTACCAAAGCACGCTTTCGGGACCAATCTGCTATTCCTACCGCAATTTTGGTGAAAATCCGTCCAGCGGTTTGGGCTGTAGGCGCGACAGAAATGTTTTCTCCATTCAGTCTATGGGAAAAATACATTTTGGAACCCCCCCTTATTACTTCCCCCCCGCCCCCCCTGGAGCAAACCTCACCAAAATTCAGAGTGGGCCATATACTTATAGTAACTGAGGATTCCCAGCTTGTCGCAGAAGAATGTTCACAGCATGTGAATCTATGAAAGATACCAATGCTGGGGAACAGGCGTTACAGGTAAGCAACTTACTCCTAATGTCCAACCCACTAAGTAGGTTTCTGCCTTCAAAAGCTAGCTTAGCGCAGGGCGACATTGGTCAAAATTCCACATCCCTTATAAAGCAAGCACCACAGTCTCCTTCTAATTCTTGCATAAACTGGGCAAAAAACATAAATTCCAGCAAGTCTTCAGTAACATTAGGGCAAAATGGATAATATTTTTCTTCAGGTGTTTGATCCCCTATTGCAGAGACTGTTTTGAGCTGGAAACAATTGAATCTAGCTCTGGTGATTAAGATTCTATCATATGCATAACTGCTCGAGCAAATGGTTAAAATGGCTTTGAGCCCTAATGTGTCGGAGTATCTGTTTTTTTTTTTTAATTTGTTTATTTATAAATCAGTGCACAGAAGAAAATACACATCAACATTTGCTTATTACCCCACGCAATGCATATAAATCAACATTTCCCCAACCCCTCCCACGTTATCCTTGAGTGGGTTTTATCCCTCAGTCTCATTGGGTCGGTCCCGGCAATGAGTACTCGCCGTTTGGGTGCAGGGCTCTCACAACTAAGCATGGCTTACAGGTCAGGGCCGTATAGTTCTGGTCATAGTCTAACAGCGGAGACCAAATGTTCAAGAAGCGGTGGAGAGAACCCGCTCTGGCTGCCGTGACCTTTTCGCTATTAGGATGTCTCACATTTTTACCCACCAGAGGGTGGTTAGGGGGCCGTCCTTGGACTTCTATGTGCGTGCCACCGTGATTTTAGCTGCTAGTAAAAGTTGGGTTATTGGCGCTGTCTTCCTGCCTGATCTTGGGTAGGAACCTGGGATTGCAATCCCAGGGAGGACCTGTTCAGGGGCCAGTGGAATAGTCACTTGAGTGATCACTTTTATTGTGGTCACACACTGGTACCAGAATTCTCTTACCTTAGGGCAAGTCCACCACATGTGGAAGTATGTTCCATGGAGGCCGCAGAGGTGCCAACAATGCGGGTCCAGGACCCACTGGAAGTGGTGGAGACGAAGAGGGGGAAAGTAGCAACGGAAGAGCAGTTTATGGGCACATTCCCAGTTAGTAATGCAGGGAGAAGCCGTGCGCGTTCTGGTCCAGATGTCCATGCAATTGTGGTCCTCTATGGCATGGCCCAGGTCCGCCTTCCACTGGGACATGTAGGAGGGCTTAGTGTGGAAGGGATCCTCCTGCAGTAGTCTGTAGAGAGCCGAGATTTTCCCTCGAGCTAGCAGGTCATTTATGTTGAGTTCCAGTGGGTGGGCGTAGGTGAACCTATCCGTTTCCGCCAGTTGAAAGGTTGTTTTGCAATGTTCAAATGTGCGGGAGGGGAGTCCCCATCGAAGAGCTGCCCCAGTGATTGGAGACCACCTGCCACCCAGTTCCTAAAGTTCGTTGGCCATAAGCCCGGGGAGATGGCCGGATTGAGGAAATATGGAGAGAATGTACTCGGGCCCCCCGGAATACCTTGTGTCTACGGGCCCAATCCCACGCCGCCTCGTTTGTTCAGTAGTGGTCAGCATTCGTGGCCAAGTTTGGCGCAGTGCGGTGGGTTTGAACGGAAGAAAGCGGAGAGGGAGGGAAAGACGGGACTGTTCAATCTCCACCAACCTCAGGCGCCCCGAGGCGATGCCCCATGCCTGGAAGTGGGCTAGTTGTGCTGCTACCCCTAGTCCTCCCAATCGTGAGCTGCCCAACATGGTTCTTCGGGGGATGCGCGCTTTCTTGCCTGCCCTTCCAAATGAAGTTGAACATTTTCCTTTGCAGGCGCTGCAGAGGGGGGGAGCGGGATTGAGGTGGGTAGGGATGAACAGGCGTAAAGAAATCACGGGAGGAGGTTCATTTTGCAAGCCGTAATACGGCCCAAGAGGGAGATCTCTTGCGACAGCCAGCGGTTGAGGTCCTCTCCATCTCCACGAAGGGGGAGAGCTGGGGGGAGTTCGCCTGATACACTTTTGCTGGATGCGCGGGGATCTGGACCCCCAGATATGGAATTGCTTTGCTGGAGTGGGCTTAATTTCTCTAGGGCTTCCCTCTCGCCTGGGCCCAGTCCCACTCCCAGGGCCACCGGTTTCGCGAAGTTGATGGCGAAGCCCTCTACCCTCCCAAATCCTCGGAGTTCGGTCAGTGCTGCCTTCATGGAAGCCTTCATTTCCATAATGGTTAGCAACACATCGTCGGCATAGAGGGCAATCTTGTGTTGGGCAGGGCCGATCTGAGGGCCTGTAATCCGGGGGTTCCGCGGATGTGTTGGGCCAGGGGTTCCATGGACAAGGCGAAGAGTAAAAGGGACAGAGGACATCCTTGTCTTGTTCCGCATGTGAGGGTAATTGGGTCTGACAAAAGGCCATTGACTCTTAGGCGGGTGTTAGGGGATTGATAGTTCGCTAAGACCATTTTCCGGAATGTCGGCCAAAACTGAAGGCTTCGAGAGCAAGGCGCAAGTAAGACCAATCCACTTTGTCGAAAGCTTTGGTTGCATCCAAGACGAGCAGGGCAAGTTGTTGCGCTTCCTGATTGGTGACCTCTATTAGGTTTAGGGCTCTGCGAATATTGTCTCTCGTCGAGCGGTGAGAAATAAACCCAGTCTGATCCGGGTCTATAATGCTAGGGAGGATGGACGCCAGCTGGTTGGCCAGAATTTTGGAGTATATGTTGGCATCCAGGTTTAATAATGAGATGGGCCTATATGAACTGTTGTCTTTGGGGTCCTTTCCGTGCTTGAGGATGAGGACCGTAACAGACTCCTGCATCGTAGGGTTGATGCTTCTGGTGGTGGCAAATGAATTGAAGAGCCGAGTTAAAGGGGCCACCAGTTGAGGGTGAAAAAGTTTGTAGAATCGAGTGGAGAACCCATCCGGGCCCGGGGCTCTGGATTTCAAGCTTTTTATGGCTTCCTCGACTTCTTCGCTTGTAATAGGCGCTTCAAGGCCTTCACTTGATGTGGGCGTGAGGCGTGGGAGAGCTGCCTCTCGAATATACGACATTTAGTACAGGGGGGTAGTCCTGACCTCAAACTTTTACATTAGTGATATGCTGTAGGAACAATTTTAACACATCTCCATGAGTATGTATCCTAGGAGGAAAAACGTACAAATCCGAGTTCTGGAAAAACCAGTTATATACGACTGCTGTTCATTGAGATTCCTCGGGATTGCCGTCATTATCTCCGAGTGGTGGGCCACAGCCAGTTGTAGCTTCTTGCGCTCCGCAAATTAGACCATGCCCTGTGAGTCTCGAAGGCCCAGGATGGTATTTCTGTTCTTTGCTTTGGCTAGTTTGTTCACCAGCATCTTATTGGCTTTGTAATTATGGACGTAATACCATTGATTTGTTCTAGTCAGTAGGTGGGCTGTGGCATCGGCGTAGTGCACCTCTAGTTTCTTTCTCGCCCTCTGTAGGTCCTTCCGCTTGTGAGTGGCTTCTGCCTCCCGTACCTTCAATTCCAGGACTGCACAGGCCACCTGTCTTCGCTTATGGAAGGCAGCGCCTTGGGCAATCAATTCCCCTCTGAGTACCGCCTTCATGGCATCCCAGGTATTGGCTGGGGAGGTGTTCTCGTTGGGGTTTTCCGTGAAGAAGTTTTTTATTGTCCTGGCAATGGAGTCCCTCGCTGCCATGTCACTCAAGATCAGATCATACAGGCTCCATCGGCGGCGAGGGGAGGGGTCTGGGTCGTGGGCTTGCAGCATCAGCGAGACTGGAGCATGGTCTGAGAGGATCCGAGGGCCAATGCTAATATCGTCCATGAAGGCCAGGATCTGTGGGGAGGCCAGCAGCAGGTCAATTCGAGAGAAGTTACGGTGTATATATGAATAGAAAGTGGCATTTTTCTCTTCTGGGAATATCACTCTACAGGTATCGACCATGTCCAGGGCTCGAAAGAGATGGAGCAGGTCTTTCGCCAGTTTTAGGTCCCTGGATGATGGGGGGGTGTGATATGTCCCTGAGAGGGTCCGGAACCACATTAAAGTCTCCCCCAACAACCACTTGACCTTCTATGAATGGGAGGAGGGAATCCCCTAGGTCACGATAGAACCCGCCCTGATGCTCGTTCGGAGCGTAAGCTGAGATAAGGGTATAGAGTTGGTTGAAAATGATGCATTTGTTTGCAATGAAGCAACCTTCTTGGCATCGAATCGAATCGAGTCTAGGATCTGCAGTTTCAACCCCTTTGCAAAGAGGATGGCGGTGCCTCCCTTCTTGGTGCCATTGGATGCCAGGAATTGTAGAGGAAAAAGTTTGTTGCAGGGGCAATCTGCTGGCAGCAGATGAGTCTCTTGTAAGAAAGCCACTGAGGTTCCTTTGTCTTGCAACCTTTGCAAGATGGATTTCCTTTTCAGAGGGGAGTTCAAGCCCCTGACATTTAGGGTGGTGAACTTCAATTTTAGGTGTGGGGGCTAGGTCCCGGGGCTACTTTGCTGTGGGAGGAGGGGTTGGGGGGGAATCAGGTCAGCCATGGTCGCAAGGGGGGAGCTGATTTGGGTTCTCCTGAGGCTGGGGTTTTTCAATTAGTCTCCAATGGGAGAAAAAAAATTCTAACACTGGCCTCCGATGGGGGGCCAGAACCATAACTTGGGGACCGATCTGAACTTGTTGGTGCTTCCCCTAACAACCAAGGCCAACAACGGCCAGGGGGGGTTGAAATTCACTCCAGGGGTAAAGCGATGACATCCACCTTGGAGTTGGGTACGGACCGCATGGGGCCCGCAGCAGGATAGGGTAGGCAAGATTCTGATGCTGTGTGTTCCTTGCGCTTTACATTAGCCATCATTTGGGTTTGCAGGTTTTCTGCACTCTTGTCCAGGATGCACGCCTTGCCTTGGGGGAAGCAGCGCTCGGATCAGGAGTTTTCCGGTCGGGGGAGGAGGACCCCGCAGCCCCCGGGGAGCCAGGGCGCAAGATTGATGCTGCATTGTCGAGATATACTGATGGTCCGCGGGGTGCCATTATGTGAGAATTGAAGAGCCGTCGGGAACAGCCACCGATAGCGGATCTGTTGGCCTTGGAAGAAGAGTGTGAGAGGGCATAGAACTCTGTGCTTCTGTAGGGTCAGGGGGGAGAGATCCTGGAATATTTGGAGAGGAGAGCCCTGGAATGATAGTTGGCTTATTGCCGAGATGGCTTCTTTGCTGGTATAAAGTGATCACATCTGGGGGGGAATCCGAATCAGTGCCTCGTTGTGGGTGCAATCTATGTGTGCGATCGAGCAGGAGCTGAGCTTCGTCCAGATTCGGTAGTAACGATTGAAAAACATTGCCCACGTATTTCGGGCAGTGCTTTGTCGAGGATAGAGGAGGGGACACCTCGGATGCGTAGGTTGTTGGGGCAGATGTGGTTTTCTAAGTCTTCCTGCTTGAATTCGAGGATCTCAGTTCGGTCCATGAGGGTCTGGATTGTACGTTGCACCTCCACCAATGTGTTGGAATGTTCATGGGCTAGGTCCTCAGATTCCCCCATCCTATGTTCGATGTCACTGACCCTTTGCTCTGTTTGTTTAATTTTTGTGGTGAGTTCTACCATGCAGGATCTAAACTCCGCTTTGATATTGGACATGAAGGCTTGGAGGTCTTCTTTGGTTGCCAGGGTTCCTTTTTCATCCGGCGCCTTTTGAGGAGTGAGTTTTGAAGGATCTGCTTTCTTCCCCTTTTCCGTTGCCAGCAGCATGGTGGAAATGTCAGCCGATTTAGAGGGTTTCAAAGATTTGGCCATGGTCCCAGGGTAGAGGGGACCTTTGCCGGGCCCCGCCCAAGATCACAAATGTAGGCTGGCGGAAGTACTGCTGAACTCGTGGGAAGGCCCAAAACGCCAAGTAAGGGTCCACGCTGACCAAGAATAGTAATAGTGGGAGGGGAAAATGGGCCGGGGCGCCCCAGGAAGTAGACGATCAGAATGGGGTCATTGGGCCCCTGCAGTGATAGGGTAATGGTCAGCACGTAGGGCAGTGGGGGGGCCCCAAGCGTTTGTTAGCCAATGGAGCTCTGCTCACCAGTTGCTGTAGGGTCCTGGAGGGAGGGTAGAAGGGTCAATCCGCTCTGCTCTGTTGCTGGTAGTGAGTGGGCAGGGGCGCCCCAGGAAGCTGCAAGGAAGAGTACCTCTCCGGAGGGAGCCAGAATGGCTTAAAGTTTGAGTTCAAACATATGGACAACCGTAGGAAAGGATAATGGAGATCTACAGCTGATATCTGGTGGCTCAGCCGATGCGTCCGTATTGCTTTATCCTGGCACTTCAGGCTTATAGTCACTGCTCACAACACAGAATGTGGCCCTTTTTCTGCAAACATAGGACGTGTCAGCAAGGTTCCTCCCTCCCAACTCACATTCCAGTCAGTAGGAAAAACCCTGTAGCTCCGCAGGCCTCCAGAACCATCAACCGCTCTTCGGGCTGAACGAGGGCTGCTATCCATATATTATTTGTGCCGCTGGAGAGAGGGGCTGATCCCTCAGAGATGGAGAGTTGCGCCCGGGCCCCCGGCGGGCCAAGGCTCCTGATGGCTCCCAGCGCGAGAAGTGGGACGGCCGTGTTAAGGCCCCGGTGGGGTCTGCCGCAGTGTAGGTGGGAAGGGGGGGTGCTCCAACAGCCAGCTCCAGCCCCCACTGTGGGCTGCAACCCCGCCCCCGCCCTAGCCGGAGCAGCTGGACCCCGGCGGAGACGACAGGGTAAGTCTGGGGGGGTCCTTACTGGATGGATGCCCGAGTGGGGGGACTCCCTAGGGAGACGCAGTCTTCGTATGACCAGTCCAGGCCAGATCGCCGGCAGCCTCGATCAGCGCCGTGTCCACAGCCAGGGCACAGCCCGCGGAGTAGGAGACGCCAGGCTCCTCAGGCGTACTCAAGAGGGCTCCCGCCATCGAGGGCAGGCCCACAGCCGGTGCGGGCTGCAAGAAGGCCGCTGGGACGAGGCCAGAGCGGCGCGCCTCCCGCCATTTTGGAATCCCCTGATGGTCGCCGTCGGCAGGCCTCCCCGTCGCGTTTTACAGGATTTCGCCCGCGTTATGGGCTCAAAGTGCAGCGATTAGGACTTCACACATTCCGCTACCCAAAGCGATCGGTTACTATGACCGGGCATAGCAGGAACACCAGGAATTCAGTAGTTGCTGCAGTGTCTGTGCGGAGGCCATCAGAGGAGCTGTCACATCGCTGGCAGTCCAGGCCACGCCCGGAGTATCTGTTTTTATATGCATCAACCAGGGAATAGCAATACCACATAAACTCTGTAAGGCTGCAGAAAGAAGAGACTGGCGCACAGGCGGCATGGTTGTTGGCATAAACCTTTATTATACCAGAAATAAAGACAAAACCTACCTCTCCCTAATTCTAAGAGGGGTTTCCCTACCTCAAATAAAATACTAAGGATTCGGTCAGGATGTCCGTGCAAATCAAGAATCCACCATCCTATGTCAAAAACCTACTTCTGCCCCTTACATTATAACTGAACTAAAGATCTAGTGGATCTAACCTGGTCCAGAAGAATGGCTTCCTTCTTCTGGACAATGGACCACAGTTCCAATTGTTAGATGGGATCTTTACCTGTGGGATTGACTCCCTTCCCCAGGTCTCATTCCCTTTCCAACTCGCACAAATTAGTTGCAGGTTGTAAAGCAAAAAACAGGAAAATTCCTGGTTCAAACTCAAAAGGTAAGGTTCCAGTTTAAACATCCCTTCTCCAATTATCTTGCTATCAGTTTTTTCACAATGCCAGGGGAATGACTCACTTTCCCTGGCCTTCTTTGGCTTTGTTCGTTCTCACACTGTTGCCTTTAACTTTCACAGTTTATAACACCAGAGGGAGTGTCTCCCTTCCCTTGACCTTGTTACAATTTTGGCACAGTTCTCCATACCTTGGCTCTTTCTGTAATTTATACTCTTCTCCCCAACTTAGACTTGGCTTCCAGTCTTGTGGGTGTGGATCGCAGACCCATAGGATTCTCTGCTGGTAGTGTGGCAGACCTGTTCACTAACCTGCCAGGTACTGTGACTATGAAGTTGACTGATGAACTTTCCTTCTTGTGGGTGCAGTTCCCAGACCCTTATTTCTTCACATATTACTTACTCTTACTTCCCGTCACCTTTCCTCCATACTGCATGGGCGTTTTTTCCAAGGGACGGGAGACGGAACTTTTTTCACCAGAAAAAACCTTCTTCCCCTTTAAATGTAGAGAAGCACTGGGGTGCAGCCCAGAGTGCATGCGCTGCCCTGACTCCGCCCTCTGGCGCGATACTTCAGTCCCCTTTTCCGCATTGAACGGGATGAATTCACCAGCGCTTGTGGGATTGGCTTCGCCATGTAATTCCACGCGCGGATACTACTTTTCTCTTTTTTGTCTTTTTACCATTCAGGTACTCGGTCCTCAGGCGTCATGCCCCTCCCCGGCGCATGTTGACTTCCTCAGGGTTCAGCAGGTGTCCATCCTGCAACGGGCTCTTCCCAACTTCAGACCCCCACGCCCTCTGCCTACATTGCCTTGGCCCAGACTACAGTTGGCAAGCTTGTACAACGTGTGGCTCGCTGTCCTCGAAAGCGCTGAAGAACAGACTAGCTAGGTTGAAGGAGCTCTTCCAGAAGTCGCCTCCAGAGGACCTCAAGAACTTTGTGAAACATCGAACCAAGCCCAAGGTAGGGCCGATATTCTCCATCGTACCCCGCAAAGGAGACTACTTCCCACTGACTCTCCCACGTGGGTGGGAGCGGTCAGGTCCTTCTACCAGTACATGCTCCGAGGCTGCTGCAGTTACCTGCCTGCGGGCCGAGGGATTCTCTGATCCTCCTGGTGACAGTGTTGAGGGACCGGAAAGTTCTTTTACCAGGTCTTTACTCGAGGGGCTCTGCCCTTGTACTGGCACTAAGCCGAGGGGCTACGCCCTAGTACCGGCAATCCGTCTGAGGGGGCACCTAAACGCAGCTCTACCGACCCCCGGGCCAAGGGTGTCCCACCTACCGGGCCTGGGCCCGAGGAGCAGGGTAGGCCTCGTGATCCACACGCAAGAGTCTTCGAAGAGGCTGGGCCCAGCGGGCCGAGCAACACGTCGCAGGCATGTGGCAGTCAGCTCGACAGGATGGCCGCCGCGCCAGACAGAGGCACTCGTCCGATGCCATTCCAGGAATTCAGCGAAGAACGAGTGTCAAGGTGGGACTGGCCTCAACCAGGTATAGGCCTACAGCCTATCCCTCTTTTGCACAGGGCAGCTTCCCACTGCGTCCATACAGGCAGGGTATGCAGCAGCTCCCAGCTACCCCGTCGGCACCCCCTGCCACTTCATTGGCCAGTGCAGAGGGGTTCTTCGAGAGGTTCCTCATCCTCATGAAGTCACCTCGGATGGGGGTTATCCTCAAAGACGCCATCAGGGAACTCCTCCCTGCATTGCTAGCGGCACCGCAAGGTCCTCTGCCGGTGCCCTAGGCCCCGGGGCAGCCGCTGCCTCCGGCTCCCCAGTCGACTCCTCAGGCGCCTTTGTACCAGCCTCCTCAGCCTCCGAATGCCGTCCCTGTACCCCAGCCTACGGCACCAACTACTCCTCCTCCTCCACAGGATCCTCGTGATCCACAGGATACGGATGAGGAGGAGGATCCAGACACGCCATCCTCAGCCAGGACCTTACACAAACGTCTTGCTGGGCTGGCAGAGTATCTGGGCCTACCCCAACCTGAGATCGAGCAGTCGGCAGAGGGGGTTCTGGCTGAAGCCCTCACACGAAGCCCATCTGCCAAAACGTGGATTCCACTGCAAACCAATCAACGCCTGGACGCCAAGTATAGGCAGATGGAGGGGGATACACTCTTGCTTTCGGCCCATCCTCAGCCACACTCCTCGGTGATCGCTGCGCATCACTATACTCCAAGCCTCAGTCGTCCTCTGCCTTCTCTGCGGCGCTGCTGGGCAATGAGGAGAAGATCTTGGAGGCATGCGGGAAGAAGCTCTATTCCAACGCGTCCTTGCATCTTCATCAGGCCAACGCCGATGCCATGCTGGCTGCTGCCAACCAAAAGATTATAGTGGGAAATTGCAGACTTCCTCCCGGAACTCCCTACTCGGAGCCAATCACGCTTTAAGGCGGGGCTAGCCGAGGCCAAGCTAGTGGCGCATGACCTCATGGAATCCACTGTGGCCCATATTGCCACCTCTGGCCATGCCATCTGTATCGCCACTGACATGAGAAGGACAGCCTGGCTCCGGGCAACAACATTCAACCTGGACCTCCAGGAACGCATATTAGATCTACCGTTGGGGGGGGGGGGAGGGGCTCTTCCACTCCTCCACGGACAAAGAGCTGGTCAAGAAGAAAAACAGCTCACAAACGGCAAAGTCTTTATCCATCCTGACAAAGACCACGCCCAAATCATACACCCAATCTCAGCAGCGCTCTGACAGGGGTTGTACGTACGGAGGGTTCTGCAGCTTCCAGGAACAGAGATCCAGGCAGCCGGACCAGCCGGACCACTCGCTGTCTCAGAACCAGCACAAGCAACAAAAAGAGAGGGGGGGTTAAGGGCTTTTTCCAGTACCCCACCTCTACGACAGCCTCTGAAGGAAAAAAAGGCATGAAATGCCCCTTGAGTCCACTTGTCTCCGGTGGGGGGGCAAGCTTGCTCTCCATGCACACTTCTGGTGCCAGAATTGAATTTCGTGGACCCCTGGATCCTCTCCGTAGTATCCACAGGGTACCGCCTCCCTATCCCAGCCTGAAGGACGCGTACCTGCACATCCCGATCTGGCAGCCCCATCGTTCTTTCCTACAGTTCAGGCTCATGGGCTACCATTTTCAATACAAGGTCCTTCCTTTTGGCCTCAACTCGGCCCCCAGGGTCTTTACTAGGCTCATGAATACAGTGGCGGCCCTCCTCAGAGCGCAGGGCCTCCACATCTACGCATACCTCGACAACTGGCTCGTCGGGGCTTCATCTCCGGAAGCGGTTCACCACTCTTCCCCTGCCCTTATGAACACTCTGCATGATCTAGGCTTCTCGCTCAATCTCAAGAAGTCGCAGCTGAACCCACCCAGACTCTGACATTCTTGGGCCTCATCTGGGACACATGCTCCGAGAAGGTATTTCCGACGGAGGACAAGATCTCGGCCATCAAGTGGGCCACCACCCACTTCCTGAGCAGAGAGGTGACCTCGGCATGGTGGTACCAGCATCTCCTGGGTCTCTTGGAGGCGGTCCTAATAGCTGTCCCACATACGAGATTGAGGATGAGGATTCAGCTGCACTTTGCAGCCTCGTGGAACCAAGAGGGGGGCTCTCAATCCGAGATGATCAACGTTCCTCCATCTCTCCACCCAAACATGGTGGTCCATGGACTGCAACCTGTGGACGGGCAAGCCCTTTCGGCTGCTCTCTCCGCAGGCCACCATCACCACAGATTCCTCGCTCATGGGTTGGGGAGCCACCCTGGATGATCTCTCGGTCCACGCCACCTGGACTCGACAGGAGCAGGAATACCACATCAATTGGCTCGAGCTGAACGCCATCTGGCTAGCACTCAGAGCATTCCTACCACTTCTCAGGGGCAAGGTTGTCCTCATCCAGACAGACAACTCAACCAGCATGTATTACGTCAACAAGCAGACAGGCACCAGATCCCCTTTGCTGTGCAGACTGGAAATCTGCATGTGGGAGTGGGCGCTGGAATACATCTACCTCACGGCAGTCCACCTCCCGGGGGAATCCAACCTGGAGGCGGAAAGGCTGCAGGTTGGGAGCGGACAATTGCGAGTGGCAGCTAAACGATCTCGTTGTTCAGGAGTTCTTCAACAGGTGGGGTCATCCCCAGGTGGATCTCTTTGCCACCTGTCACAACAAGATGTGCCCTCAGTTCGCCTCCTGGCAGGGACAGGGCCCCGGCTCCCTGGGCGACGCATTTCAGCTTCAGTGGAGTGGCATGAAGGCTTATGCCTTCCCGCCCCCTCTGCTGATTCACAGAGTGATTTGCAAGATCAAGGAGTCTCGCCAGCTCAACATCATTCTAATATCTCCATGGTGGCGGCCAGGCCATGGTTTTCAGAGCTGAGCAGCCTCTCGCAGAGGCCTCCGATTCACCTCCCGACGGGCCCAGCACATCTTCTGGCACATGAGGGGGGCAGAGGCATCCACACCATGCCACAGAAACTAGCTCTCACAGCATGGTACCTGAGCAGGTAACGCTGTGGCACATCAGCCTCTGACAGGCTAATCCGAGGGCGCAAGAAGCAAGGCTACTAGGGCCCAGTATAAAAGCAAATGGACCAGATTCTGCAACTGGACAGACTCCAAAGAAATCGACTCCCTGTCATGTACTTTGTATGATGTGCTCTCCTGCTCAGCGCACCTCGCCCACTCTGGAGTGCAGGTGGACACTTGCCGCACATACCTCCCAGCCATCGGGGTTTACAGGAACTCGGAGGAGGGGGATCTTCTCCTCCTCCAACCCGATCGTCAAACATTTGATGGGGCTCGCAAGGCTCTACCCGCCTGTCAAGAGGCTGCACCCTGTGTGGGACCTCAAAATAGTCTTGGGCGCCCTGGCGCAGAAACCATTCGAGCCAATGGCGTCCGCGGACATCAGCTGGTCACCATCAAGATGGCCTTACTAGTCGGTCTCACCTCGGCTCGTAGAGTCAGCGAAATCCAGGTGCTGGTCGCCTCGGAACCATATACTACCTTTCACAAGGACAAAGTAGTCCTGCGGCCACACCCAGCATCGGCTTTCCACTTGTACGAGGAAATTGTCCTTCCTACGTTTTTTGCCAATAGCCAGGACGAAGCAGAGAGTGCTGCACTGCCTGAATGTCAGGCGTGCCCTGAAATTTTACCAAGGTGACCAATAGGACAAACGGCTTCTGCATATCGGATGCCCTGTTTTGTCACTTTCGGAGGCTCGATATCAGACTATCAGGCTTCCATATCCCACTGGATGGTCGCGGCCATCAAGGAAGCGTACGACGGCCAGCACAAGCCTCTTCCGGCCAACATGCATGCCCACGCAGTCAGGGCCAAGGCAACGGCCATCGCATTCCAACGCCATGTCCCTTGGCAGGTCATAAGCAGGGCGGCCACATGGCCCACTCCCTCGGCTTTCTTCAAGAATTGCTGTTTGGATGCCGGCTGTAGATCGAATGCGTCTTTCGGACTGGCAGTTCTCAGTAACCTATTTGCTTAAGGAGAGTATCCTCTCCACCCTGGGGCTACATTCAGTTGTAATCGCCCATGCAGTGTGGAGGAAAAGGGACGGGACATAAGAGTAATTATAAGTTACTGACCATAGTGACTAACGTACTCTTAGTCCCCTTTCCTCCATACATCCCACCAACCTCCCCCCTAATAATACTGGTGTCATTAGGCAATGTTAAATCTATTGTCGACGCGTCAATGGGGACCGAGGTGTGGCGCTGAAGGGCGGAGTCAGGGCAGCACAGGTTCCCTGGGACGCACCCCCGTATGCCTCTAAATTAAAAGGGGAAGAAGGTTTTTTTTCTGGTGATAAAGGTTCCGTCTCCCGTCCCTTGGAAGGGACGCCCATGCAGTATGGAGGAAAGGGGACTAAGGACTAAGAATACGTTAGTCACTACGGTGAGTAACATAAAATTTCCCAGTATTTTTCCTGGGCTATTTTCTCAGCCCTTTTCCCAGGGTATCCTCCCTTCTTATCTAGACCACCATCCTCTCTTCTGTTCCCACCGTCCGGCCCGTGGTGGTTCCTACCTACAGCAAGCGTTGCTTTGAGCCCTGATCAGTCCTGGGACTTGCCCTTGGTGTGGAGTGCTTTCCGCTGACTTTGTTCCAGCTACAGCACCTCCGGAGCTTCGGGTTCCCTCTGGGCTGCCTACCAACGTGAACCACGTGGTCCCTCTTCCTCCATCGGGTAAGTCGGCTGCTTTCCAGCAAGCAGTTCCCGTTTGCCCTCTTCTGTTTTGAATTTCAATCGACCAATAGGAATTCGGGAACCACTAGAATGTTCCCTAGTTGTTCCAGGAGTGCTCTTCATGCTTCCGCATTAACTCCTCGTCTCAGTACCTGTCCTATTGTCCTCAGTTGGGTTGACTAGATTCTTGCTCGTCCCAGTACTTATGATTTTGTCTACATGACACATGTACATGGGGTTACAAGGCAAGGGTTGGATAGGTGAGGGGAATGGAGTGGAGTATAACGCGTTCTCCTTGGATAGTTGTCTATGCTTCCACAGGGGGGATGCCTCCCGTTGAGTACCACCCCCAGAGGGACTATCGGGTAGCAGCCTCACCTCCTTGGCCTCCTGGAAAGGGGTTCCCCCACTGGGCGAAGTGACGACATCGAAGGATCTGTCACAACTCTTACATAGCATTTGGGTAAGGGCTGCTTTTGGGTTACGCTTAGGTGCAGCCAATTGTGGGCTGGTTCGAGTAATAGTTTGTCTGTTAAGAAGCCCATGCCCATCTCTATATGGGCTGCATGATTTCCCACTAATCTAGTAAGCCCAAATAGTTTAAAAAGAATATCCTTTTCTAATGGTTTGAAGTGAAGTCAAGTTTGAGATGCTCCATATCTCACATTTTATTTCATTTTCATAATATAGAATTTTAAGATTGTCAATTGGTTGGGCATGACACATTTTAGTCAACCGAGTGATTCCACCCAGAGCTGGTTACCTTCAGGTAGCATGCATATTTATGATCATTGCCTGTTAGGAGTATGGAGAAGCACATTCCTAGGAAGTCGCTCTTGATATTACATTGGTGTTACTTTTCATCCTGGTTACACAACTTCTTTTGTTTCCAGTAGCACAGACAATAATTGCTTATTTCGTAGTATTGATCTGTAGATCCCTTTTGTTCATAGACCTAGTATACTCTGTTACCAAGAGTTAAAGTGGCCGTGCCTGCAGG
The DNA here is from genome assembly GCF_040938575.1 of Ambystoma mexicanum. Lineage (NCBI taxonomy): Eukaryota > Metazoa > Chordata > Amphibia > Caudata > Ambystomatidae > Ambystoma > Ambystoma mexicanum. The sequence goes on from NC_090930.1 coordinate 527,140,370, forward strand.
ATGGGGTTGTCCACATATGCCAGCAGGGGCATGTTGCCCAATGTTAGCACATCAGCTCTTATTTTAATCAGGAAATCATAGAGTTCATTAATATATAGGGAGAACAACAGGGGGGGCAAGACGCATGCCTGTCTGACACTTGTGTTAACTGGGAAATATGATGTGCATCTACCTCTATCACCACTGCTAACACAGGTCTTAGTTTTATTATTTATATCCATTAGAAGGTTTAGCATATCGCGAGGACAGCCCAGAGACTTGGGCACAGCACAGAGTTTGGCCCTATTGGCATTGTCAAAGACTGTGCTCCAGTCCACAGAGGCCATAAATATGGGTTGTTTCTTAATATATAGTGAATGTGCCACAATTCATTATAAATTCAAGCCTTGCTCACTTGTACCAATACCAGAATGAACGCCCAACTGAATTTCTGTCAAAATATTATTTTCGCTGATCCAGAGTTAAAGCTTATTTAACAAGGCTCTACAAAATATTTTAAAATTCAAATTTAAAAGAGGAATCGGCATGTAGGCCATCGGACTATTCCTACAACCTTTTTTAATGATTAGTTTTATTGCTGCCAACTTCCAGCTGGCTGGGGCTTTACATGTTTTTATTATGATGTTAAACACCTTGGTTGAAATAGGTGCCCATAAATCAATCAAGTCCAAAAATAAGAAAATAAGTCGATGGGAATGTGTTCCGGTTTAGGACAGCAAACGTGCACCTGTACTATCACGGCTTCTATTCACTTGTGTAGTGAAAATGTAAGGGGATCTGTGGGATCAACTGTATCGTCTTTCCTAGGGTAAGATATTGTTGGCTCTTGGCCTGGCCTCATGTTGGGGATACCAAACCCCATATTATTTTTGAGTCATTTTCCAGACTGGTCTATATCAAATCGGACCATGCCTCATTCTCCTATTAAAGCTTGCGATTTCTAATCGAGAGCTTGTAGAAGGCATGTGCTTGTCCAATCTCTTTCTTGGATGTTTTGGCATTTTTCAGTAGGTAAGAATGTTGCCTTTAGCACCGCTAGATTCCTTATTTAACCAGCCTGTGTTTGGCTTCCTTTGTTTTGATGAGCTAGTCAAAAAGGAATAAGATACATTTAACATGAGTGTATCAAACCGAGTTAGGGCTACCAGATCCAAGACCTCCATATCTAATAATACAGAGAGATAGTGTATGTTTGCACTACAGATTGAATGATGTGTGATAGGTTTATACAGAGGCTCCTACCTTATTCTCATCTGAGAAGATGTTGGTTGTGCTGAGGCATTTGTAGGAAGTCATTTGGGTCAACTAATCCAAAGTCCCAATGGATGTTTAGTACAATTGGGTTTTGGTCACTGTAAAGGTCTTACTCAACATAAAAATCAATGATTTTGGGCTATTTCAAAGCTTTTTCTTCATCTACCCTCTTACTCTCTATGAACTCTATAGCTAATCCAGAATAGGGCTGCAAGACTTATCCTTGGCCTCAAGCCCAGGGGCTGCATCTCTCCTGCACTAAACAGCGAGCTAGAGCTCGATCTCTTTCCTGAGCAGGCTCTCTCCTATGGACCACTTCGCCCTTCCTCTTAGTCTTGAGCTGGACCTCCTCAAGTTCCGGAAGCTCCTCAAGACTTTCCTTTTCACATCCCCGTTCATCCCTCCTCCAGCTGCTGTCATTGATGACCAGGGCCCCTACTGGGTACTGGCCTCCCACCCCCAATCGCCTACAGCCTCTGCGCATCCCAGCACTTTTCCTAGGCACAAACTGTCCTGTGCCACCAAAGGCTTGCAATTATTATTTATTGGTGGTATACCATTCCGCTTAGGCACTTACAGCTGCTCACATCCTAGCATTTATCACTTGCTACACCTAGCACTTACCCCCTAATTCCCACCTCTCTCTCTCTCTCTCTCTCTCTCTCTCTCTCTTTCTCTCTCTTTCTCTCTCTCTCTCTCTCTCTCTCTCTCTCTCTCTGCACTTGCACGTTGTGAATGCTCACAAGGCCTAGTATGTCTGCCTCCATCTTACAGTCCTATGTCTATTTTACTCCCATGTTCCCTCCCTGTTCCCCTGTGGGAGATTTTGAAACACAATTTACTTTGTATAAGCGCCTTACAAATGCACAATTAAATATATGTTTTAAAATCTAAGGAAAGTTCAACAAAAGTCTGCCTGTGTCCAAAACCTATCCTTGCCTTCACAACTAAAGCTAAACAATGTATAGGGATGTCGGCAATAAATGAAATGGTGATAAAAGTAAAGTTCTGAGCTTCTTCCAACTCCTAGCTAACGTTTCATCTCCCCTTCCCCAAGTTCCCCAGAAGTCTCACGTTTACCTTTCCCAAAAACAGTTCCACAAATCCTCGGGGTTCCCTTCCCCAAGTTCAAGGCAACACAGTTCCAAAGAAAAGGGTCTTGAGGTGGCGGTTCTCAAGACAGCACAAACGTTCCTTAAGTCTTAAATCTCTGGTTTTCAATGTTCAAAAAACAACTCCAGATCAACTTGACACTCCTTCTGGATTGGATTAACAGCTCCATTAGATTACTCCTTCTTGGTTTACTTCAACAATGTCTTTGGCTTTCACAATTGTGGGCTCCCTGTTCTAAGCGCAGTTGTAAGACTATATGGTCCACCCATTACAGGTCACACAACCAGGAACCCTAGGCACTTGAGCCCACACAGGTTCTTCTGTATATGCCCCTGTGTGAATGTTCTCACTCACTTGGCTTCTCCTTCAGCCTCTTGGCTTTATGTGTGGGTTTCACCCTCACTTGGCTTCTCCTTGTCAGCCTCTTGGCTTTGTGACAATGTGCCACATATACTTGCCAGTGTTTGGCCTTGCCACAATGTATTCATGCCTAAAGTTCACTTAACTGTGGTTTTATTTTCTTCCCCACCTTTCTGCCATGCTCTTATGCAATCTTCCACATTTGCTCTCTTATCTTGTGCATTGCTTTCAAATTGCCATTTCATTCATCTGTCATCGGGTCAAAGCTCTGTCCATAGTGTTTATTCAGTTCGGTATTCAGTATTAGTGATCGTTCACTTTTGCCATTTCACTTTTTCTCCCAACCTGTGGCTCCGGGTTTGTTTCCTTGTGCGCATACTATTATGTTCATTCTTCCACACAGCCACCAGGAGCGCACCAGTCTCAAGTGACTTTCCCCTTCACTCACCAGTCCTGGTGTTCACTTCGGGCAGCTGTACTGTTACGTTTGTGCTCTGCCTGCTGGCTTGCCATCAACCGTGAGCCCTGCTCGCACTTCGTGTGCTGCTCTGTTCCCGCTGGCAGCTCTGCTTCTCTTCCGCAGATGCTGATGGCTGCTTTGTTTCCTTTTTTTTTGCAATCCCATTCCATCGCCCCCTCCCCATTTTTGAGAAATACTGGGATGAAGAAGAGGCAACCGATAAGTGTGGATTACCTGCCCTAATCACCTTGGGAAACAAAAGGAAGACTTCCACCTACTAACACTAGGTTGTCCCATTAATAGGGTCAGGCATTTCACACTGACTACTCACACCTGACTCCACTTTAATCCAGTTCCTTGGAGTTGTCTGCTTGCGTCATGGCTCTCCTGCAGGACCCACCATGGCTGTCCCCTCACAAACAGGATCCCCTGCTGGTCTGTCTGCTGCTGGTCTCCTCCATTCTTGTACACCTGCAACCACTTGAAAGGTTCCTCTTCCTCGTCTCAGTACCAGAGTGGGAAAATGACTTACTAGTGTTCACTACTTTAATCGCCTCTTCCTCATCACAGTACTGTAGTTGGTTGAAAGAAGGAAAATGAGGGGAGATGTTTTACAGTAGCCCATAAAGGCCGCAGGAGTGTTAGGTTGGTTCTCATAAGGGAAATGGAGATACAATGTCTCACCTGTGGATACCCCCTTCCCAATCCCCAGTGACCCACCATTCAAGTGATGCTCCATCGCTTCTCCACCCCAAGGTCCAGTATCCAAAAGCGCTGGCCTTTCCCTGGCGACCTGAGAAGAGGATTCGAGGGGAGTAGGAGCGGGGATAACCTTTGGTTTCTCACAGCGGTTATAAAAATGTATAATCATTGCGGTACAACCATTATCGAAACTTAATTTTAATGCAAGCAAATAATTTAGGTCAGTGTTAATCTGGGTAAACGAACAACCGAATGACGTCTTTGTAAAAAGAAGCTAAGGTACATAGTGTCTTTTTTAGATGCCTTGCACTGGTGAGAACAGTAACCGTCCAGTACAATCTCATCCAAGGCCCAAGTCTCTTGTAATAAAAATCTTGCAAATAATTGGAAACATCAGCCCTGTCTATTTTCCCAGCAGGGCTTGCAATATTTCAAGATAAAACGGACAGGGTTGTCTCTGTCGATTCATTATTGAGCATCTGGCCAATATTTTAAGCCTTAATGTTGGTGTGAGCCTAGCAGATGCCACCATACCCTCGGGGGTACGGAGGTGAACTGGGTGAAACTATAGGTGAGTCTGCCAGTCATTCTACATCGTCCAGGTGTCAAGATTCGCTCCCTTTGCTCTTGTTCCTGTCACTTTAGGGGCATGATTTGGGAAATGTTTCATATTGGAGTTACCTTCTGACCACTGCAACACAGTACTGTGCTGATCTGGAATCTCAAAAACCCTATTTTCCATTTCACTTCCCTTCTGGATCCATTTTGAGTTTTTGGCAGCCAGTATGCTTTTTTAGTCAAGACTATTCCTTGCTCACTGCTGCTGTATCCTCCACCCACCCTTGCAGGAAAAGGTTGGGTGGAGGATAAGGAACACATGTGGCCCGGGGTGGACCGGCCTATAGGGAACTCTGGAGATTTCCCGGTGGGCCTCTGCACCCTGGGCCTCTTTTGTGTGGCATTTCCACATTTTCTCATAGGAAAAGCATTGGGCTTGCTGAAAATGTGTCATGTGGGGCCACTTTGAAAATAATTTCCAGGGCCTCTTTTGGTCCCCAGTAATTATTTCCAGGGCCTCTTTTAGTTCCCAGTAATTATTTCCAGGGTCTCTTTTAGTTCCCAGTCCACCCCTGCATGTGGCTGCAGATGCTGGCAAGCATCACATCTGAGGTGTGTGGATTTTAGCCAGCTTTAAAAGCTTCAGTTTGCTTCAGTCCAGCGCTGGTCATTGTTGCAGTGTTTTTATTTGCGACAGTCCCTTGTTTGTATGCATTGTTTCCAGTTCCTAGTTTATTTCTTGTTCATGGATTTCGAATTTAGTGTGCTTAGCAGCATTTTCTGTTTCCTGTATTCACTTTCTATCTTCCTATTTTGCAGTCGGCACTTTACAGTGCTTTCTTTTTCCTGTGCAGCCCAGTTTCTGTGTTTTTTATGCCTTTGTCCTTGCCCTATTCTGCAGTGTATTCTTGATCCTTTAGACACCCCTCATTTATAGAGTTACCATTTTTTACAATTTTCCTGGAGGGCTTGCACTTGTAATTTCGTTTTGCCTGTGCCTGCTTCTTTATGTTCTCGGAGTTGGTTCCTGGGTTTCCCTTGCACTTCTCTATGTTCCCTCTTGATCGTTAGGTGTAGTGTGCTGTTGTATCCAGCTGTGTGAATGCCTATGTTTTCCTCAATATTCTGTAAGCACTATTCTTTTTTTTAAACATATGTTATTAATTTCCATAACCATCAAACATACATTTCACCATAACACGGTGCATAAAAAGAAAAACATTCCCCTCCCCAACTTCCTTCTCCTCCCTTAAGAGCCTGGCAAATCTCCAGCTTCCAATTTTAACTTGTGGGTGTTGCACCCCTTTCTTCGTCTTAGGAGCTATCTGCCTCTGTTTCCTCTGGCCCCGATCCTGTCAATGAGGCGAGCAAATGTACCCAGGCTGTAAGTGTGTTCGCTTCCTCCTCACCTCCTCTGTTCACCGCTTCCCTCCATACCACCGTTGCTGCATCTGCCCATTTCAGGAGATCCCGCCACCATACTTCTGCATTTGGCCTTTTACCTGCCTTCCAATTCATTGCCATCCTGCGCTTCACTAATCTGTAAACGCTATTCCTACTTGTCTCTCGTCAGCAGTCGTATCTATTGCGTGATTTATTCGCGGCTGATTGTCCCACAACGGAAATGTTTGCATGGGAAATGCATGCATTACAAAATGTTTGTACATTTCCCATGCAAACATTTCCATTACAAATCATGCAGATTTCCTCACTCACACCCTCACCCCCTACTTACCTTTCCTTTAGACGCGCTGTGTCCCTGCAGCGCCGGTTCCCTTTCACTTCCGTGATCGGGAACCGGCACCGCAGGGTCCTTTTTTTGTTCTTTTTTTTGTTCTTTTCTTTTTATTACTTTTGCTCGTGTGAGCTGCAGGGTGTCCCCCGCAATACCCGCCCACTATACTGAATAGTATAGTGAGCGGGGTGTTGCAAGGGATACCCCGCAGCCCCCGGGTTTATTTATTTTTTTTGTTCTGGCAGGGGTTGGGGGGTGTCTACTGCAACCCCTGCTCACTGTAGTGAGTGGAGTGTTGCGGGGGACACCCCCCAAAACCCATACCGTCCCCACTGAAATACCTAAACACATACCACAAAATGTTCAAACTTTTGGTAGTTAGAACTTTTTGTGGTGTGTGTTTTAGGTCTTTTGGTGGGGTCGGTAATTTTAACTCCGACGTTTCGTCCTATTCCATTAAGTTACCCTCCCTTTGCTTTTATAGTCTTCTGGTCCCTGTTTTATCAGCAGGGTTTGTGGGCTTTACTCACATTCCAGGTGGTGTTTCTTGTCCTCGTGAGTATTGTCTTTAAGTTACCTTGTACAATACCATCAAGGGTGTTCGCTCACAGATCCTGTCATTGATATGATAGTCATTTATAATGCACCTGTACACAAGTGTTTCTAGGCGTGACAAGACAAGGAGGGGGAAACAGAAGGATAACAAACAATGATCTTACTAAGCCTTGTATCATTCAGATTGTGCAAGTGCGGGGAAGAGGGGAGGGGAGAAGTGCATGTGACTCAAGAAGTGCTGCCAGAGGGTGGCTCTTAAGTACAAAGAGAAGGGGCTGTAGGCTGACAGAAACAGACTCTTAAGTGCTGAGGGAACCCGGAGGCAGTGCAAAGCCAATTGGACATGCAGGAGCCTGTGCCAGAGTTCAGGCGTGGCTAGGTGACCAGTGTGCAGAGCTGTCAGGGACATTAGCAGGGGAGAGGAATAGAGAAAGTGGAAACGAAAAGGAAGGTCTTGAGTTGCTTCTGGAACCGGATGTGTTTCTGCTCAAGTTTGAGAGTGGCAGGGAGGCTGTTCCAGAGGGAGGCCCCAGCCGAGGAAAGAGGTCTGCCCCCCATTCTCTGCTTGCAAAAGCGTCTGACCGTCAGAAGATTGGAGGTGGATGAGTTGAGAGCTTGAGAAGGAAGGCATTTAGGAAGAGAAAGTTGGGGCTAGTGCAGTCCCAGGAACCAGAAATCCTTGTGGACAATACAAAGGGTCTTGAATTTGATCCTTGCAGGAACAGGGAGACAGTGCAGAGATTTCAGAGCTGAAGAGATACGATCCCTGGGCTTGAGGCCAAGTCTTGCAGTCCTGTTTCTGGTTGAGTTCTAAAGGTTGAAGAGCAAAGACTGGCAGATTTAGAAAGAGGCTGTTGCAATAGTCCAGCCTGGAGAGAACCAGGGCTCTAGAGACAGTGAGCTTCTGGGGGAAAAGGAGAAAAGGCAGAATACCTCTGAGGAGGTGCAGCTGAAAGTGTGACTTCTTAGAGACGTCGAATATGTGAGGAGAGGAGAGGGTGGAGTCGAAGATGACACCAAGGTTCTTAGCTTCACAGGAAGCAGCAGGAAAAGGGTCCAGGGTGCAAGACCAGAGAGAGAGAGAGGGGTAAGGAGGGAGCAGGTCTCCCGATGAGGAGGATCTCGGTCTTACAGGAATTAAGACAGAGATCATTGGCAGCACACCATTCCTGAATTGCGGTCAAACAGTCTGGTATGAGAGAAGGAGCAGAGGTGGCCGCAAAGGAGCCTGAAGGAGATCTGGGTGTCATCCACATAACACTGAAAGTTAGAACAGAATCTAGCAATGCAATGGGCCAGGGGTGGCAAGTAGTGCTTGAATAGCCAGGGATAAAGGTTAGACCACAGGGGATCACCACAAGTAGAGAGAGAGATGGAAGAGAGGAAAGACTCCAGTTGGACCTGGAGGGTCGGTTCGTGAGAAAGGTCAACCAGGACGGGGTCCAATCAGTGATACCCAGGTTGTCACTGAGGCAATTGTTCAGGATGGCATGGTTGCCCGTGTCAAAAGCAGAGTATAGATTGTGGAGAATGAGGACAGAAGGATCATTAGAGTCAAGAATAGAGAGCACGTTTTGGCGGATGTTCAGGAGAGCAGTTGGCGTGCTTCTGGCAGCTCTGAAGTCAGACTGGTGGTTGTGGAGACAACCAACAGAATCAGTATGCAGATTAAGCTGGGAGATGGCCAGCTTGCACAGGAGTTTGCCAAGGAAAGGAGTGATGGAGATCGGGCGTTAGTTAGCCAGAGAGGAAGGATTGGCAGGGGGCTTCTTAAGGGGTGCACAAGGGGGTGTTTAAGGGGGGAAGGGGAAGGTTCCGGTGGCAAAGGAGTGATTTCAGAAATCAGCCAAGACTGGAGCCAGGGTGTCGATGTGGTCCTTCACGGTTCTGGATGAGTAGGGGAGAACCTGCTTTGACGGGACCTTCATAGATCGTATTTGTCTAGAAACATTGTCAGGCGTGGACAGAGGAAAAGGAGGAAGGGAAGCGGCCGAAAACGGGCCGGGGGTGGCAGAGGAGGAGGAGGAGGAGGAGGAGGAGGAGGAGGAGAAGGAGGAGGAGGAGGTGGTAGAGGAAGAGAGTGGAGAGGATGTCTTGAGTTTTAGTGGTAAATGAGTAGCCAAGCCCGTGCAGAGGGCTTCAGGGGGAACATGAGATGTAGAGACTGCAGCAGGATTGGCCAGGTCCTTGCAGACTTTGAAAAGTTCGGCTGAGTTAGATGCTGCAGAGACGCAGGTTGGTATGTAGGCTCTCTTCTTAAGGAGGACAGAGTCTGTACTGCTTTTGCAGGCCAGTTTGTCAGAGGATGAGGCTGATGCCCTCCACTTCCTCTCAGCTGCCCTACACTTCCGTTTAAGGGTGGTGAGGTCAGAATCATACCAAGAGTTTGGAAGTGGGCTTCAAGTGGATCCTATTGATAGGGGCAAAGGCATCTAGAGTGTTATAGATAGAGAGATGAAGGTTAGAGAGGGTTGTGTCGAGTGTGAGTCAGCCAGAGTTATAGGAGGAGTAGAGAAAATAGCGGCGAGAGCCTCCACTGACACACGCTTCATGGGTTGGTTGTCAGAGTATATAGGTGGCAGTGCTGGGGACGGCTTGACCTGAGGGGTGGATAGAAAGAGGGGGGAGGACAGGAGGAAGTGGTAACTCCAAGAGGGGAGTGGTGAGAGGGTTAGAGAAGTGGAGGTCTGAGGAGATCAGAACATCCAGGGTGTGCCCTGCAGAGTGAGTCGGGCCAGAGGAAAGTAGAGAGAGTCGCAGAGGTTTGCGAAAGAACCCCGAAAAGGGGTTGGTGGCATCCAGGTGAATGTTCAGTTCTCCGAGTAGAAGTTGAGCGGTGGAGTGATGAGTAAAGGTCGGCCCTCTTCCTCTCTCAGTGGGCTGATCTTTACTCTTGCCTCTACCGCTCAACTTCTCCTTCTCAGAGACATGAACATCCACCTGAATGCCACCGACCCCTCTTTAGGGCCAGCAGAGTTAGAGAGCCTGCAGACCAGGCATTTCAAGGAGGAGTAGTCCTGCATAGGAATGCCAGAAGCAGGGATCCACTCTGGGTAAATCAAGGCTATACCCCAGCCGGGAAGGTTAGTTCTGGGTTCGGAGAGGATCTTGTAGCCATCAGAAAGGAGAGTGTAAAAACTTGTGACAGAGTTGGCCATGAACTAAGTCTCAGTGAGACTGAGTACATCCAAATCCAGCTCTTCCAGGAGACAGCAGATGTCAGAGGAGTGTTTGACAGCAGAGCGAGAGTTGAGAGTAACAATGTGGAACAGGTTTCCACCTTTGAAGGACTTGGGGCACAGGCCAGAGGTGCATCCTGCAGAAGTGTTGGAGGTGCCCAAGGATGGGCAGAGAAGGAAGAAAGAGAAGGCAGGGTAGTCGGAGAGGAAGAAGAGAGTGCCAGAGAGGTACCTTAGGAAGGAGGCAACAGGGTGGCCAGAGAAACAGCGAGGGTGCCAGAGAGGTGGCAGAGGAGACATTGCTTGTCCTGTATGTGGGTTTAGCATCAACCGTTCCTATAGCAGCAATTGTGGGTGAGTAGCTTGCCAACTTTGTTTCTACTCATAAGGAGCTTCTTAGTGCTTACCCCACATCCCTTTTCATATATTTGTATTCTTGCATGTTCTACTTGCACAACCTGGGTGTTGGTGAACACGCATTTGGTTCCTGAGTGCCTGTTTTTTTTACACAAAGCTATTCACTGTGTTCTTGTGCACTTTTTCCTTGCCATATCCATCACTTTTGTCCTCTCATGACACATTGGTAGACAGCACTTCAAATCTGTTCTGGCCAAGAATGGTTCCCATTTCATATGGGATGTTAAGGTTGGAAGATCCCGATGAGTGCATTACTGTTTGCTTTTAAAAAAAATAATGTTTATTAATTTCCAAAACAAAATATACAAACAAACAGAACACACTAGTATAATATACTATATCGACAGCGTTTCTTTTTTTCCAATAACATATCCTGAACCCCACCCCCATTCCTCCCTCCCATTTCCTCCCTCTCCCTCCCAAACCCCACCCCCTGGCTTGCCTGCATTCCTTACATCCTGCAACCATTCTTCATTTCGTCAGGAGCAACATTCGCTTTAACTTGGGTCTATCCATTTCTACTTCTTCAGTGGGTGCCTTAGTAAACAGAGTTTGTAATTAAAACCTCACATTCACCGATTCACCCAAAGGCTTCTTCGCAGTTACGCTGCACCACCCCTCTCCATGCCACAGTCTCTGCTCCTCCCCACCAATGCAAGTCCCTCCACCATTCTTCTATTCCAGGGCCTTTAACCGATTTCCTTGCCATAGCAATTCTACGTTTAGCCAGAATACATGCCAAGTCACTCGAGTTTGGCAACATGTTTCCGCCCTTTGGGGCGTGGAAAACATGCAAGCAAACATGCACCCGGGGAAAGCACATCTAACTCTACTCCCCCTTTCCTTGATCTATTTGCCACCTCCCGCCAGTAAAGTCTCACCACTCGGCACGCCCAAAACACATGCAACATTCCTGCTTCCAGGTGTCATATACGCTCTGTGCGTAACTAACAGTTGTATGAGCTGGAGTCTTACATTTCGTGTCACCTTCTTGTGGTATCCCAGTACCCTCACCCATTGTGCTTCAGCAAAGGTGAACCCCAGATCCAATTCCCATGTACCACTTATTGCCAGAGGGGAGGCCGGCCCATTAGCCCATTAGTAGGAGGTCATATATTCTCGATATGGAATGCCCTCCCTCAGCTATGTCATAAAGGATGTCCACTATCAAATGTTTTTCCATTAACTCGCTGTATGATGGCCACCAGCGCGTTATCTCTCTTTTGATAGCATTATGTACCATATGTTGGCCTGTATGTGCGCCAGTCTGGCTGGCCAACTCCAAGAATGGTACAAAAAAACAGTGTCCTGCAACAAATCTCCTATGGTGGCCACCCCACAGGTTTCCCAATTTCTACGTATACCTTTACTCACCTGCGACGTAGATGTCATTACTGAGATCAAGGGGGTCTGCACCGATATTGGGCCTTTTAGCTTCATCACTGCTAAGGCTCTGTCCCACACCCTAACCTCCAGAGACAGTCTGGTCCCCGAGGTTTGCCCATCCACAGTATTTCCTTCAAATAATGACACGGCTCAGTTGTTTGCAACATCCCTATGTCAGGTGTGGGGTCTTCAGCCAGCCAGTCCACCACAAATTGATATTTGCGGTCTATATAGCAATGTCAGTGCTATCCTACTTCGTCCATTCTGCCACAAGAAGCTTTTGATGATACCCTCTAATTTCTTAAACAAGAACCTGTATATATATATAATGGGATGTTCACAAAAAAGTGCAATAGTCTAGGCAATACTACCATCTTCAACATGGCCGCCTGCCCCATCATTGACAGTGGCAACTTAGTCCAAAACTTCATAGAGTTCTTTATAACCTTCAGTGCCTGTAGCATATTATGTAAGTGCTCTTCCTCTGTATCATGATACACCTTAACCCCCAAATACTTGAACGTGCACTCTTTCTTTTGCAGGGCTGCAATGGCAGTGGCCCTGATTTTATTTCACAGTCCTGCTATCTGAAATAATGCTGATGTATCCATGCTTATGGTGATCCCTGACAGTTTCTCAAAAAGAGCTATAGCGTTTAGCAATAGCTCCAAATTATCCTCCGGATTCTGAACATATAATAAGGTGTCATCTGCATACAAGGATATCAAATGTCTGGCCCTGTCTATTTCAATACCAGCGTTCCTGTATTCTGTCCTTAGATACTGAGCAAGCGGATACATAACAATGACTTAAAGCAGCAGTGATAAAGGCCAGCCCTGTCTCATGCCTTTCCCCAGTTCCCACGCCCCCAAAATACACCTTCACTCTAGCCATCGGTCTAGTGTACACCAGTTGAACCCACTTGATCTACACCGGCCGAAATCCGAATCTACGCAATACTGTGTAAAGCCAATCCCAGCTTACTGAATCAAATGCTTTTACTGCGTCCAATGTAGCTATAGCGCACAGGGTGTCTCAGGTTGATGTCCTGTCTACCACATGGTGTAACCTCCGCAGGTTCCAGGCAATGCCTGGAACGTAGCCCGTCTGATCTGGCTGCACTAACTTGTGTCCAATATGTGACGTTAGCATCTTGTTATCCTTGTTAAGCATTGAGAGAGGCCTGTAGGAGCTACATTCTATCGGTATCTTGTGAGGTTTTAGTAGGGGTATAATATCCGCCCATTTGGGTATCTAAATTCTCCCTGCAGGCGTTTCGCGTGAGAGCCATTGAGGTTCTAGGGCTAAGAACGCATGCAGGGCAACACGCGCATATACTCCAGTTTTTGGCGTGTCCAACGACAGCACGTTGAATACCATTCTGCCCAGGCAGGACATCTTTTTTTTTTCTTCAGACGCTCTGAATGCCAATTGCCACCTGGACACATTGTCGCACTTGTATCCTATTTTGGTTCTGTTGGTGTTGACGTAGTTCTACTTGGTTGAGAACTTGCCCTATTGGTCTATATTTATTTCTCAGGATCTTTATTCGGGAAAAGGAGACCAGTCCTAAGGTTGAGATAATGGCACATTTGTGGATTCAGCTTGCACAAATCTCCACAGCTGAATGTATTATTGTTCTATATATGCACTGCAATACAGCATCACTCCTAGTGGCATATATTTCTATGGGAGTGCACCGTCCTGAAGAAGATGGGCATCAATTGTGGGCTTCAATTGTGAAACAGTTTAGATGCTATGTACCATCGAAACTACTTTGTATTTACATATCAGGCCTGATGCATTTTAGTAGGTCCATGACTGTATAGTAGTCGGCGTACGGCACCCCTTTGTAGTTCCTAATTTAGGAGTTACCATCATTGCCTTGTCTATGTATTTGTATTTGTGGTTGTTCTTACCTTCGTAAATGTGGCCGTAGCTTCTGACCACCAGCCGGATGATCCCCTTCATCTGACTCGATGTTCAGACTGCTCGGCTACTTCTAGCCAGTACTGACTGAATTACCAGTCGTGTTTTTATATTTACACTGTGTTTAACTACGCACTTTATTTTTCTAATATTAAATGTTGCTGTCCAAGAAATGAGCTCGAAACAACATAATTTAATATGTATGTTTTAACAAATAATGAAATTTAAATAAAATGTTCATGTTTTCTAATCATTTTTTCTTTAGTGTGATTTGATCTGTGGTTCTGAATTTGGAGGTCCCATTCCCCGTCTTTTGCTGGTTCTTTCCCTCCTTTAACTTGATTTTTTTGATTCCGCTGACACACCTTCTGTACAGTATAATAATAGATTACCTCAAGCTAGGCAGGAGTACCTCCGCCTCATCATAAGAATCGTTAAAGGTGTTAAGCAAATGAGGGGTCAATTCTTGTACATATTCTTTATAGAACTCACCTGGTAGTCCATCTGACCCTGACGTCTTCCCTGTCAACAAAAGCCCCTAATTGTAATTTCGATATCTTCCAGAGTAATAGGCTCTTCCAGATTATCTCTTTCCTCCTGGGTCAGTACAGGCAGCTCAATCTCGTTCACCACATCATTAGATGTGTGCCTGGAACCGTAGGCCCCTCTTGGTACAATCGCTGGTAAAATTCCTGGAACCCCTCATTAGCCCCATTCTGAGTATAGCATAGGATCCCTTGTCCCAGGTTTATCCAGTGTATAGGGGGCCTACGTTCCTCATTCTTATATAACCATGCTAATAGTCGGCCCGGTTTGTCTCCTTTTCTATGCTGTCTTTCTGTGTACTTGGCGAACTGTGTTTGCCCAATCTCTCCCAGCATGCCATGCATTTCAACCGCAGTTCCCTAGTTTCTGATTTACAGTCCGTTTAATGCTCCTGAGACTGCTGGGCTACTCTAAGTTGTTACTCCACCGAAGTTAATGCATTATTTATGGTTGCTTGGACACCTCAAAACCCTGCTATAGTGGCCCCTCCGACTACCACTTTAAATGCTTCCCAGAAGGTACCAGCTTGTGGTACACTGCCCGTTATGCGCTACATAGTCTGTAATGCTATCTCTAGGGCTATCTCGGAATGAGGGATCACTTAGAGATTCCCTTTTAAGCCTCCAAGTCGGTATAGGGGCACTGGGGGCTGCATATTGCCATTGCAGTTTGAGTGGAGCATGGTCCGACAATACTCTGCCTTCATATCAGGCTTGCGTAATTTGATGTACCAATTCCTTCCGCAGCAAAGTGTGAATAATGTCTAGCATCTGGATGGAGAACTCTCCAGTCGTCTTCTAAGGCATAGGAATCCAGGAGCGTATGTAAAGTCCTCGCAGGAGGAGCAGGTTTAGTATATTTGGTGTCTGACCTATCTAGGGTTGGGTTTAGCAAGCAGTTGAAATCTCCTCCCCATCATATTGCTATCTCAATAGGGGCCTAAACGTGGGTACAAGGTCTGAGACAACTTGGCAGCGCTATGGTTATGGGCAGATGTATTGACTAAACATGTATCAGCTTGCTCCAGGCACCATCCTGCCCTCATTGTCTGTTTTAATGTGTGTAACTATAAAGGGTACTGAAGGTGCTATCCATATCAGTACTCCATGAGCATAGGCAGAATACATGGAACCAAATGTTTACCCTCTCCATTTACTCCTTAAGGATGTCTGTTTTTCAGTGGTGAGATGTGTTTCTTGCAGAAAGGCTATGACCACTTTCCTTCTCACGAGATTTGTAAATACTTTATTCCTTTTTACATAAGCAGTCAGACCTCTTACATTCCAAGTAAGTACATTCAATGTTCCTGCCACCTGCTTTTACTCCCTTCTAATTGACCACTCCTCTTCCCTCTTAGTGCTTTTTCACTAAATGCTATACTGCTCTTCCCTTTCACTCTACATGCAGGCAACCCGTTCCACCCCTTAACTTCACCAGCATCCCCAACTAGAAACAACTGCCCAGCTTTATTGCCCTTGCACAGGCTTGTCTGCTTCTCGCATCCCCCCAAGCTGTCCAGACCGGGGCAGGCGCACAACAGATGGGCACAAAAACAAGTGCCCTTAAAATAAAAAAAACATGAAGGGTGTGGTGAGCGCAGCAATGGGTACCTGCTCCTCGTCGCTGTTGTATAACTTAACTGCTAATCGACCCCGCCTTATGCAAAAAAAACATTTACAAGCATTTAGGACCCCTGCACCGGGTACACGTTCCTTAGTAAGAGCCCTCCGGGCTAGGATGTTTGTCTTTATACAGTTCCCCCGGTGCTCCCACTATGCAATTTATACAGTCGAAGGTACCTTAGTCCCCTCTCGCCTCAGGGTGAATGGTGCTCTCTTTGTGTCTTCCTCTTTCACCTTCTCTGTCCTCTCCGCCAGACCCTAGGCCTACTATAAGTATGTTATTTCTTCGGGCCCGTCCTTCTGCCTCTTCCACTCTATTCTCCAGCATACTAACCTTTTGCTGCAGAACATGGACGTCTGCATGTGTGGCTCTGAGCCTACTTATGTTCTCCTTCACCTGTGTCTCCAGTGTAGTAGTGCGCTCTGCCAGGTTCCGCACATCTTGGCACAACAGACCAACGTCCAATTGCACTGCTGCAATCTGTGTTCCCAATGTAGCTTTCAAATTTGCTATCGCCAACATCACTTGGTTGTATAACACCTTGGGGCCCCTTTCTTTCTCCTGTGCAGAGTTAATCTTTCCTCCTGGGTCTTGCTGCTTGGGCTTGGTGAAACTGTCCAAAGTTGGCTTGTTCGTCTTGTGTTTAGTTAATTTGGAAAGTTTCCCGGTAGGCCTAGGGGGCCTAAGGCCTCTTTTCTTGCTTGGTGTCATGGTCCCGGGTCTTGGAGGAAGGATACATAAATATGGCGAACGAACACCGAGAACCAGTCTGGGTAGTTCACTTGGATGTGGCTGGTGCCTTTCCTTTCTTCTGCCCGGGGCTGGGCTCGCAGCGCGCCTGCACACTGATGATGGGCACCTCCAGGGGAATTAACTGCACGTGCCCCTGCAGCCACTCCTGACTGTGCTGCTTGATAATGTTTGCACCAGAGCAGCAGAGCACAGCCAGCGCCCTCTGTGCTGACTGAGACTCTGCTGTGCAGCTTAGTGCCATTTGATTTTAAGGTGAGGTGCGAGTGAATCGGTGTGAATGTGATTGCTAAGTTTATATATTTGGCAATGGTATATGTTTTTGTGTTGATATGGGCCATGCAGCCAGTCACGAGTTCCCGTCCCCTTCTCCCCCATTCCAGCGTCCGCTGACAGCTCAGGAATTCCCGTGGGCCATGTGGCCCTGGCTGCTCATAACACAACCTATGCCGTGCTCACACTCCACAGCTCTGTATACACAGACTGTGCATGTTGGCCACGGTTCATTTGCTTACTTATGACAACTGGTGAGGTAAAACACTGTCTCCGTGTGGTCTCCTTATTTTTTGTTATCCCCCGTGTCATGTACAACATCCAGAAATAATATTTTTCATTTGGTACGACGAAATATGGAGGTACTATGAAATATGAAATTATGAGAAGTCAAATGGGCGATGGGGGGTGAAGGCGCATGCAAGGTTGTACTAGGACCAGAAGAGAAAATGGCATCATAAAAGAGTGAGCAATGTCTGGCGGGAGGGGCTGAATATGTGTAATAAATTGACATTTCAAAGCACGTTCCCTCAGCAACATTGTATAACAGCATAAACTGCACAGTGCTGTAAGGTCAGGGGGTGCATAGTAAAAGTGGCCTGTGAGGCTGACCCCTCTATCGTTGCCCCAACGGCCAATCCGAGCCGGCATTCTGGCATCTAGCTTAAGTCTACTGTGGTAGCTAAATGAACCATGTAACTAGGTAGAAAGTCGCAGAGCCGAGTTCTGGCGCTCCCAGCTAATCCACCTGACCACATTGTGTGATCCCGGGCGCGTTTCCCCAGTTCCCTTAGCACTTGGAAGTGAAAAAGCTTCTTAATTTGCCTTCACACTAGTTGGAGCCCTATTTTGAGATTGCGCATAGGGGCCCTGTTTATGTGAACCCACCATCAAGTATGTCTGTGCATCCCACAGCTAATGCACACAGTGACCTGGCTGAGTACACGCAAAATGAGGTAAGCACAATTGAACTGTTCTCTGCCTTACTGCATTTCTGCATCTCTCAGTTGAATATTTTACAAAAACCAATAATTCCTGAAATATCATCTAAGGTCTAGAACTAATTAATACACACGCAGACTCTGGAGCTAAGGTGCAGTTTGTCCAAGTGTTACAGAGATGTGGACTGTGCAGTTACATTGCCCCTGCACCGATGCAAAGCACACCACCCAGGGGTGTTGCTAGGTCTGGAAAAGACCCGGGGCAATGCTGATGTCAGAACTGGGGGCTAGCTAGCCTTTTGGTTGTAGCTCCTGAGATTCTATCCGGGGCTACAAACAAAAGACCAGGGGCTATAGTCCCCTTAGCCCCCCCAGCAACGCCTCTGACACCACCACATTGTTGAAAGGGAGAACGATGGACTTGGACGACAGGCCCGTTTCCTATAGGTGAGAGGTGGGGTTGTGCTGCGGTGTCATGTAATCACAATAGGACAAGTCTCATAAAAGGAGTTCGGGGTTGGGGCTTGATATACAAAGCCTTTTTTTCCAATGGTGTTTTCCCAAAACAGGCCCGTTCATCTGTTGTAGTAGCCATACTCTCCACTCACAATGAAAATTGGCCACGCTACGCTACCCTCTGCATTAGTCTTATAGTGGGGCCATTGATCATGCTTTTGTAGCTCTCCAGTACACACAAGTCCTCCTGAAAATGCACCAGTAATTTCTGCACATTTCATCGCTACTTGTGCTTTTCCGATACAATACTTTGAATACCTCCAAATTAATCCCCAGGAGCTTTCCAAACGCGGCACAGGTCTATAAATCCTGGAATGGTGAAAAGGTTCAGCCTGCTTGGTCTGGAACCTCTTCTTGACCTTCAGACCTGTTAACCCATTGAACTATCTCTGCACTTTGAGCGTTTCTCCCACTTATTCAACCGTTCTGATCACGTTGTCCCTGACTCAACATGTTGGCACAGCCAGGGCAGGGAAAGTAAGCCAGAGAGGTAGAAAGCAGCATGTTCGGATAGCCTGCAGCAATGCATTCTCACTGTACTACATTCTGCACGCAGCAGCTCTGGCTGCCATGGGCGCGCCAAGGTATTGTAGAAGTACCTACCAAGTTTGCTTAGAGCAGAAAAGGGAACCGCAGATGCCAGTCCGAAAACTGCAGCAACGCAGAGAAGTCGGCAGAGGACCTTCATCCTAATGAGACTGTGGGGCTGTGAGAGATAAAATGAATACCTAGGCCTGGTATGGGGCGAATATCTGCTGTAGAAGAGATGGGAGGGGCTTTCCGGGGTCAGAGGACGGGTAGCAGGTCTGAATGCAGGTACAACCTATTCACTGGTTTATGGTGGGTAATACTTTGTCTTCATCCGTAGCCCAATGCCAGATTCCTTCCACTTTAAGAGCAGGTGTTATTATTAAACCATTTGAGACCTTGAAAGATGCTATTCCTCGTGTTCAAACTTGTGTGCAGGTTACAAGTCTCAGATAGCAGCGATTTACTCATCGCCCATCCATGGAGTAACGTTGTGCCGCTGTTACTAATGTATCTAAAAAAAAATGCTGCTTTTGCGTGGGGCACCTTTTTTTGAGGAACTAGCAGGCCCTTTGCAGAATGGATAATTAATAAACAGCACGTCTACTTCACGACTGTACACAAACATGACCATTCCATGTGGGAGATGATAGCACAGTTCTGCTTTTGTTTTTCTTTTCTTTACAAGGCGTATATAGCTGAGGTTCCAAACCCTATAATGCTATTGCGCAAGCATAAACCAGGGTAATCCTCTCCTGAATGGACTGAGTCACGCTGACATGTATCCGACAGAGCCCTTTTGAAATGTCATAATCTCCATTGAGATACCCTTCTATCCAATGGCACAATCTGCACTTTACTTTTCAGCATCATTTTAATATAACTAGACCCCACAGTGCCTAGCCTTATCAAGCCCCGCTAATGCATTCCTAAATTCCGAGTGCACCCTCACAAGCAGTCCACCCTCCTTCCCCCAAATTCCACCGATAGTGCCCACCACTCATTCTAGTACTGCCACATGCCAAGAACCTACACTACAGCAAAGGCAGAGGGAGGCTCGATTAACACTTTTTGGTGCAGGGCAATCTCAGCGTTAACCTGATGATGCTCTTCACAATCAAGATTTGCAAGTGCAATGGACTCCTTCCACTAACAGTACTTTTGGCAGAATGGGTAGCATAATTCAGAAAGGCCAAGAAGTGGATAACACGGAAGGGCCAGAGATGCGAGAGCAAAGACAGCTGTATGCCTAGTGGAAATGATGGAGAAGTCAGAGATAAGACAGAGCTTCAAACAGTGTTGGTTATGCAGTAGCAGGGACGTGGGCAGACTAGTCCGTTATGCTTATGTATCTTCATGTCCTCTGTGGCTATGTCTATCGTCTCTTTTTCAGCACCTTACTCTCCAGTAAATATCGGCCCGCTCGCTTGTATTCAGAGGGCACTGTTATGAGGGACGGTCAAATGGGAATACAGTGTTTTCATCCATTCACAACCTCACCTCTTAACCTGCCATAGGGTCCTGCAGGGCTAGTGTGTTCGTTGAGCGTTATAAGGCGAAACCTTGTTAAAACATTGAACACCTGGTTCTAAAAGGCGTCACACCTCAGAGCGCAGGTCCAGCTGGTGCCCTGAGGCTAAAGAAGCAGCTCGTCTGACTGCTACCTCTCACAGGTCGAAGTTCCTAAGCACTGTATGCTGGGGACATTTGAAGTGATTCTGATGTGAGCATTTCTTAACGTGGCAGTAGTAACTGAAGCAGAGGGAAAATGTCTATAATATTAGCACCCAGTTAGAAGGGTGTAGGTGTTGCAATCAGTGGAAATACATTATTGGTCCTGCCAGCCCACTTGACCTCCACATGACCAGGCAGCTGAACCTTACATGGACCTCAGAGCTAGCTGCATACATGGGATCTTAGCTAGCTCGCCATAATAGGGATGGATGACTCAGCTGTCCGTCACATAATTGGTGACCCTTCTGCCACATGGGCTCCTGAGCTTGCAGTCAGATTGGCTTCTATAATTAGTAACACATGCGCTCCATAGTACAGTCTTACTGGCTTTTGCATGTCCCTGTCAGTGATGTGCTTCGACTTTTGCATTCTTATAGGCTCCTGGGCTTGCTGTCATGTGAGCTGCTGAAATCTCAGTCCTATTGGTTACAGGGATCACTTGCATGGGTTCCTAATTTTTCAGTCTTGTGGGATTTTGGGATTACTGTCAGACATTTCAGTCACACGTGCTGCTGGGTTCAGTGGCACAGGGGCTGCAGATTTTGCAGTCTTACGATTGCCTTGAATTGCTGTCGGGAGGGATCCCAATTTCACAGTCTCATAGGCTTTTGGGATTACGGTAACATGGACTGTTGAGATTAGTTTTATGGATAGCTGTAATCCTGTGCTATCATCTACTGGTCATCGCCAATGCCCTAAACTCACCATTATGGATGCTACGGAGCTCACCTTTATATGGGCCCCTGAGCTCACTGTCTCATGAGCAACAGAGCTTAGTTTAATATAGGTGTAAGAGTTGGGCTCACGCGCTGTACTCGCACCTTCGGCGAAATATGAGGCCACTTTGAAAAAGAATTCCAGGGCCACTTTTGGTTCCCAGTCCAGCCCTGCAATCAACCACAGTTACTTTTCGCTAGAGCGGCTGTTCTTCGGGGGCTTTTAGGAGTATGCTGTGTGGGGCACTACTGCCCAGCTTCCCGTATCGTATTATTAGGAGCCTCGGCACCACTGGTCTCTTAGGCGGAGAACCACCTGCAATGTCTTCAAAAAAGGAAGAGTGATTGCTCTGGTCCTCTGGTTCATATGTCTTCTCAGTGCTTCCCTGCTGATGGGAGCGTGAGGTTTCTCACCTTCACAATACCTCCTGCTCTCGCTGCCTGTGTGACCCTCCTCAGCCACTCACTGCCAGGCAATCTGCAATTTACTGTCTCATTCCCAGTCGGCCCAATACATTTGGGTCTACTTTACAATCTTCACCTCCCGGCACAGGCTCTGGAAATGTCCCCCTTCTGTAATTGTTATTGCCTGCTATTCCAGCACCTGCAGTCGTGACCGCTACAGGCAATATGTAGCAATATGGAGCAGGAATCATACTTGCTGTTTCACCGCCCGGCCCAGGGAACTGTATATAATTACTCTCAACAGTGAATGTTATGATGCTTGTTTGCACCTTGCTCTTTAATGATTAGCCCTGTTGTGCAGAGGCAGCTTACTTAGGTTCACTGCATCGACCCGGGTTCTCTCTCTTGTCCCACCAGACTTCTCCATTATAGTTCTAGCATCCTCCATCTTCAGTAACAGGTGCTGGCTTTCCTCGGTGCTCCCTCCATGCCCCCGCGCACCAGCAGAGTGGCAGCCTGCCTCTCTGTGTCCTCACCTTCATGCCCGGATGGGCGGTCGCACTTCTGGCTCCAACCCGCCAGCAGGTCCCGCGCAGCCTTCTCACTCACGGCTGCTTAATCGCGTGTCTTCATCCATCCTCCTTTGTCCCTCTCCATGCTGCGTTCTCCGGCGGACGCCACCCACTCCACACCGAGCTGCTGCGCTTCACACGTTCCTGGCACAGCTACCAGTGGGCCTGTCTCTCCTCCACACATGCTGCTCTTACTTCGGGTCAGCTGGACACAGTGTCTCGCTCTGCACCTCTCTCCGCCTATCTCCTTTGTTGTGCCCGCGCCATCTTGGGCCTTGGTGCAGTCAGAGGGTCTTCTGCTTCGCATCTCGTTTCTCCCACATCGCTTATCCACAAAGCCCTCTCGTCCCGCCGGGCACTCAAAAGAGGTTCTCACACGCCCCCGTTGTTTGTTGGGCCAATATGCCTTGCTCAGCTTGTTTTTTCTCTGGATCCCGTTGGATCAGGCGGGAGCAGCACAGGGAGCCGTACTACTCCATTGGCTGCTAGCCACGCCCCCACCGTTTGATTTCTGGATATATTTTGATGCAGGGAATAAGGAGTTGAGGACGTATACTCTTGGAGTGCAGAACTTTGACAGAGGGGTTATATGGACCTCTATTCCACTAATATAGGCCTGGAGGGTACTAATTGTCTAAAGATAGCAATTTAGGTTTATGGACCTGTTAATGTGCTCCCAAATTAGAAATAACATAATCTTTCATCATGGTATTTACAAAAGATAATCCAATACAGTTGCCTTTGTTGTCTTTAGCGTTGTACTAATCCAACCAAGTCTTTATGCCATCAACAGATCTTGTGGATTCATTTTCGGACATTTCAGCTTAGTATTGATCTGATGACTGATTTTATTAATGAGTCGGTGGATTCTTCAGCCCCAGAACGTAGAGGTTCTAACGCCACAATAGAACCACCAGTGAGAGTGCCGCAGTCGGAGGATGACAAGTCACTTGTGAGTGTTGCATATCGTTGTTGTATCAGCTTTATGGTGGGGGGGGTATTGATTCCCAGTAAACATGGGGCTTGTAGTTAAACTGTTATGTATCTCAGCCGTTGTTTTAGATGGTACACGCCCAAGTGGATTCACCTCTGTCTGGTTTCTTATGATACAGATGCTGGTTAGTCTGTTAAAATATTCTTTCGTTGTTGCCCAAGGAGTGGAAATAGCACTATGTGGAACCTTTTGCACTTTTATATTTTTTCTCAGTCCTCTCAAGATGTCATCCATAGTAAAAAGTGAGATCATTACCACGTTCCCAATGATAGAGAGGAAGTCGGTTATAAGCTGGAGTTTTCCTATCAGCTCAGTTTACATATTTTGGGCATCTTTTGTCAGGTCCTTCATTAATGACACTAAAGGATTCAAATTTACTGTATTCTGAGGGTTAGCTTACCAAGTATTTGCCATAGATACAGTTTGTAGTGTGGCTAAAGATGGAGCCAGATACTTATTGGAACCGAGCAGTGCGATGTCTGGTACCTCCAATGTTACTGGAGATGATAGCTTCTTTTATTCAATATCGTTAAGAGATCTTCATTCATTGGTTCATTATGGTTATCCAAGGTGTCATCCTCTATAGGTTCATGGAATACTGCTTCCTTTAATTTTGAAGGATTTAGGTCCTTCTTGGTGGCTTCCAATTATTTCTCAGCCACCATTATCCTTTTTTCCAATTGATCCGTGACCTCCTGCAGATAGGAGTCCAATAGGATTCGTGTATTTGGAGCTGTATTGGTACCTCCATTCCTGTGTTTGTTACCTGTGGCATTTTCATGGTTACTATGCACCTTTTGTTTACCTATGTTGCAAAATATGGTGGCTGAGGGGGTTCAAAGGCTGTCAGCCTGCACACACCAAGGAACGAGAAGATCCGGGTGAACAGAAGGGTTCAAAGGCTATAAGGCCACAGTTACCGCACAAAAGGATCACAAGCAGGGTTTGCAACTTAACGCATGTTGCCAATATATCTGAAGGAAAGTGCTAGTGCTGGTACAGTCAGTGAAGTGATGTAGAGGTAAAGCGTCCAAGTGAAAGATATCCGATTGGGTTAAATGCTCAAACTTAAAAGTAAGGCAGCAGCACCATATAAAATCTGCAACAGTAAACGCCAGTAGTAGCTGGTAGTGTCCAGACGTAAAACAGCAGTAAACCACTTTCTGGTAGAACTTAAGCAGGCTTGCAAAAACTCTAGAGTAGTTCACAAAAAGAAAACGCTCAAAGCGCTTAAGAAACCATAAAGTACTAAAACAATACAAAAACACTAAAAGCTCTTAAAAATTCGTTGAACGCTAAAACACTTGAGTCTGAAAAAGAATACACCTTGGGAGCACCTTAGAGCAAGCAAGCTTGTATTCTACTCTATAAGCCATAATCATTGGGTACCTATGTTGGGATCCCCTCAACCCACTCACTAATGGCAGCTAGAGGCAGACCCAGCCATCCAGTTTCCCGCAGCCAGATTTGGCGCTGTCAGATCCACACGATCCACAAGGTCCTCATGGCAATCACCAGGCCCAGTCTATATCTGTCTAGCAGAACATTAAGAACACACTGAATTCCACCCTCAATTCGAAGGCCGCCTGGGAACCCAGCTGGAACAGTCTGCTCACAGCCCGCTCTACTGCAGGCACTGAGGGGCTAATAAGGAGGAGGAAGTCACTGGAAGGTGTGAAATACAGGACTCCTCTCACCGCCAACAGCCGGAATAGCCCGCTAAGGGCCTGTTCCGCTCTACATTCAAGTACAGTAGGTCTGCCACCATAATATAGTACTTAATTGTAACAGGGAGTGATTGGGTAGATCACCTAGTAATTAAGCGAACTGAAATCACAACCCTATCTCAATTTCCATCAAAAATGATCAATGTCCCAGGTAGGACTAACCCCCGCCCTCTTAGGCGACCCGTGTCCCTAATTGGATATTATGTAACATATTGAATGTTGCATTCAGGTAGATCAGTTGTATTCAAAGTTGTTTATACTAAATATAAATGTTTCAAATCAAGGGGCTTAAGGCAGAGTACAGTGGCTGTCTACAAGAATTTCTTTTTTTTTATTAAAAGGGATGACCGACAGCTTGTTTTCTATCTCTAAGAAATGAGGCTTTCCAGTTTTGTACCATATCGGGTATTCCAATCTGATGTACCCTATATAGCAGGATATAGATTTAAAACCTGTTAGTCTGGGTTATTGCCTACATTACGCTGGTATCGACCTGCCCTTCCTGGATCTCTCTCATTGGCCTTTGAAATGGTCAGTAGGCCGAGGTTGTTGCAGATCCTGGAGGCCATGCAAATTCCCTGCCCTCTACCTCGGATTCTGACGTTGCCACATCAGGGCAATATGGCATATGTCAGGGATGGCTTGGAGCGTGAATGCACAGAAAACGTTTGGGTTGTCAGAGGTGTGCGGCAGGGGTGTTTTTTAGCTCACCTCCTGTTGTTTAACCTGTATAGCAACACCCTAGAAAAGGTGCTGCTGAATGAGCAGTTGGATCTGCAGGTGATGGTTGGTGTCACTGCTTACCAATGCCAATGACCTGACCTCTTGGCGAAACACCCCAAAGCCCTTCAAAGACTCTTTAAGTCTTGGCGAAGGTCAGAGAGCTCCCAAAACATTGCTATGTTAAAACTAGGTTGCTGGTGGTAAAAGATGTTCTTCTCGAACTTTCCATCTTGAAAGAGTTAAATTAGAGCAAGGAACACAGTTCATATACTTTGAAGGTAGTTTTACTAAAAATCTAAGCTGCATTTTCGATGAACTATACTGACAAGTAGTTAGTTACATCTATTCTGTGAATTTATTTTGCTAGGTCGAGAGTGATTGTTTTACTCAGCTCAAAAGTGTGTTGGTATGAATATTATGCAAAAATCGAACTAATTGAAGACTCGATTAGGTTTAAGCCAATCAGCAGAAAAATGCTCAGTTCATAGCAAGCTTAATCAGGAATATATATTACGAATTAAGCTAGAATTAAACAAATGTACTTTTAGCTGTCCATTTATGTCGGGAACCTTTATACTAGAAAACCATGGCTTTACCCGATTCTCTCACGTCTGAATGCTGGTGTAGTGCACTGACCTTTTTCTTCACCCGAAAAGGGTTCATGGGAGAGACAAGGGAAGGGTCCACACTCTGCTCAATGGTGGGGACGCTGAGTGAAAAGTGGTCACGGGGCTTAGAAAAAAAGAAAAAAGCATGATGCACTATGTAATAAGGAATCCTGGTAGGGTTGAAAATTATTCTCTTCAGATCTCAGAATCCACAGCGAGAATGTGGTTAACTCTCTTGAGGCTTAATCCATACCCCATACAGGGATATCTGGCTTTGTGGAAAAATGTAACAAGGTAATTTATATCTGTACCTCCTGCTCAAATGTGGATTAAACCAAGTTGCATTTGATCTTATTCTGGCTAAAATATACTTTAATTTGTGCATCTCTGACCAATTACTCATTCAGACTTCTGGCCCCCTAATAACCTTGATCTGTTGCTAGTACCTACATTAATATTTTGGAACCAGTATTCAAAAAGTATTTCACAGAGTCAATCTACTAAAACCTGTTTGAAATCATGCGTAAATCTTCTTTTTAAAAACATTTTTTATTAAAACATTTACATACATAATTGTTACATGAATGTCACTTATTTACATATTGTTACCACTTACTCAAAATATCCATCCCTATACAACACATTATCTCATTGACCGGTTGGTTGAGATTGTTACAATGTAAATATTATATTAATTCTCAGATGTATAAACAAACCACAATAAATGTTTAATTTCATAGAGAGATTACAATACATAAGATGCTAAATATACATTGCTCTTTACATTTATTGAGCCTTGTGTTTATTCATGCCTTTCCCTACATGTATCTGTTCTAGTGTGTACTCAATACTGGACATTCTTCAGGGGATCCTCCTAGCAGTTATTTAGTAGTTACCCATTGAAAATAAATATTTCCCACATTTTTGCTTCAGTTATCCCTACAATGGGCCTCATTACACGGATGGCGCTAAGGGATTACCGGCACCGGTAAGGGCACCGGTGCCGGTAATCCCTTAGCGCCATACCACGAGGTCCCTCAGCGGGTCCCGTCCTTAACGTGTGGCCAGACCACACGTTAAGGAAGAGACCCGCTGAGGGACTTCAGGGCAAATAACGGTACCGCTAATGGCAGTACCGTTATTTGCTCCTTCCCCATTCCCATTGAGCCATATGGGGGCTCAAATGGGAATGGGGAAGGGCCTTGGTGAATGGGGAATTACCGCCCCGCCAACCTTGGAATGGGGCGGTAATTCCCCCATTAACCAAGGCGGAATCGGTAAAATACCGGCGGCAACCATGGCGCTAATAGCGCCATGGTTACCGCCGTCCGTGTAATGAGGCCCAATGTGTTT
Source organism: Ambystoma mexicanum (assembly GCF_040938575.1). Classification (NCBI taxonomy): domain Eukaryota; kingdom Metazoa; phylum Chordata; class Amphibia; order Caudata; family Ambystomatidae; genus Ambystoma; species Ambystoma mexicanum. The sequence goes on from NC_090930.1 coordinate 527,168,027, forward strand.
AAGGAAAGCCTCTTGATTATCACCAGGGGAATGCTGATGTATCGGGCACAAAGGTGGGACCAGTGTCTGCGACTGTAGCTGGCTCAGCAGAGCCAATTTGTCTGTCACTAGGATATTCAATTTGTAGGTCAGAATTCTTGGTTTTGCTGCTACCTGTGTTCTTCCTGCTTTCTTCATCTGGCCTTGACTAGGGTCCGACTTGTTGGGCTCTGGAAGATGGGAGCTTTGGGTTTTCTGCACAATGGACAGGACTCTTCTACTCGAAAATAACGAAAACAGATTCTGCACCCTTCTGCCATTCTAATTAAGGGCATGGAAACTTGCTGATATTCTAACTTTTTTGTTGGATGATTTCCGTCAGTTGGATTTTCCACCACTATCTCCAGTAGAAGAGTTGGCATCAGCTGATAATGCGCTACGCACTAACTCGCATACAAAGTCTTCCCAGGAGATAGCTGTCAAAAGTACTATAAGACTCCTCAGTCCTTTGTCTTCCTCTTGTTGGGTTGGCTGACGTGAGACAAACCATCCTTGTAACCAAAGGAAGCCCAAGACAATGGACCTGAATACTTCTAGAGTTGTTTAAAACATAGGATTGTTCTAACTCTTAAGTCCAGTAAGCCTGTTGATCCCACTTTTGCTACTATATCTCATACTAGCAGTACACACCCGGCGTTGCCCGGGTCTGTAGTTGACATGCACGCGGGGGTCTGCTTTTGCCTTGTGTATGTTGAATTTTGTCCTAATTTCCTATTTTAGAAAAAAAGCAAAATTGGCAATCTCCCGAAATCGCCTATACTGATAACACAGGGCCAGACCCCGCCCTGTGCAGGGCGAATGGGTGGCGTTGGGCAGATTTGACCATCTCCAGTACACCCCAGAGTGGTAGGCCGACCTCAGGCCAAATCATTAGCCCACCAACTGTTGTGGGGCTGGAGCCAACAATCGCAAAATCATCAATCTCCCGAAATCACGCATACTGACAGCACAGGGCCAGACCCCCCGCCCCCCTGTGCAAGGCGAATGGGTGTGGTTGGTCAGATTTCACTATTGCCAGTACACACCAGACTGGTATGCCGACATTGGGACAGCATGTCAGTCCACAAACTGTTATGGGGCTGGAGTCAACCCGAACATACATACAAACTTTAACAAATATATATATATATATATATTATTTCAATGAATCAACATACAAGACCAAGTCTGGGTTATGATTGCATTGTACTTTACTTCTATTGTTAGAGGCTTTATGAGGTATGGGGAAGATATGCTAATGCTTCTGGCTGAATTCCCCACCCCCCTCCTAAGGTAATCGAAGATGATCTCTCCCAGCTGGCTCCCCAATGTGTTACTTATGCTTTCACCTGTTTCAGACAACATCCTTTGGTAAAAAAAAGTTAACAGTCCCAAAATGAAAAAAATTAAACTCAGTCAAACCAGAGTCGCAAACTCCAACCTTCCCCACAATGCAATGCAATTGAATTATTCTTATAAGGGCCAGAATAACATCTCCTCACCCAATTTTGATGTAATAAAACAAAATGGTTAAACAGAAAGGTTTCTACGCAGCAAACCAAGCCTATACTGACAAAGTCCCTTCTCAGAAGTTCCTACAGTTAAAGGGTTGCTTTATTCAAGTTCTCACGGTTTTGCTGTGCCACTTGGGAACTCTGTCTCTGAGGTCCTTTCTCTGGTTGCCCGGTGCTTGTTTCCTGCCGCAAGTGGGACATGCTGTGTCTCCACAATAAGCAGTACTATGTCGTATTTCTGCGAGGCCACACACCAAAAAGATTGATTTATTTTGATTGTTTTGGTGTTGCCTTCAAAATGCTGAAATATGACCCAATAGGTCCAACCCTCACCCGCTTCCGTCCTCATGGTTTTTTTTTGTAAAACAGGGAGTTTCACCCCCCAAAACACTTTTACTTCCCCCTTCACCTTCTCATTCTCAAAAACCAACATAAACATATTTACCCGCACACCCGCCCCCCCCTTCCCACCAGAAACATTCACCAAATTCTCCCTCACATACATGTACACACACCACACACAAAGATGGCCACACACTGAGAGGAAAGCAGCATCTGAAGGAGCAAAGTGAGGGGGGACGAGTGGAGAGGGGGTTTGTTTATGGGCTAGGGAGGTGGGTGAATGGGGTTTAAAGGATTGATTTAGAAAGAACGAATTATCGATTCAATCGGCCGATCTTTTTTTGTATTGATAAAAATGAAACTATATTTAGACTTGGTACCCAATACGCTGTAGATACCATTGGAATTTCTCCTTGTTTCTAGGACAGACCATACTAAGTGTGCCTCCCCCATTTTCCACAGGCAAGGTTAAAAGGGTCTTATAATTTTTCTTAGGATCATGAATTCATCCCCCTCTACAACCTCTACTCCACCTCTAGTCCTTCCTACCTTCTACAGCACACTTCTTGCTCTTTCCTCCTCTTATGCTAAGTATACCCTTCCAGATCAGGGTCTCACACCTACATTCTTCATAAGGCCAAGAGTGTCTTCCATTCCTTCTTACTCTTACTACCTACGATGTTGCTAGCCTCCTGCACTTCCTCCAGAATTCCCCTCCAACCTCCTCCTGATGTTCAGCTCCAACTTCCTCTCGCTGGACTATTCCAAACACTGCTTTTTTACATCAAACATCCCCTGATGTGCTATCCCACCTCCTCTTGAAGGCTGCTAACCTCCTCCTGAAGCCTTCTGACCCCCTTCTTGTGTTCTAATCCAATCTCATCCTCATGACTTCTAATGTCCTCCAGATGACTTCCAACCTTCTTCTAATATCCATGCCAGTCACCTTTTTCTCCTCCTTAATCACGCCTCTGAGATTAACCTTCTCCCCTCTTATCTCCAGTGCCCTCGTCTCACTCCCCTTCTCTCCAAACTCCTCTCACTGTCTCGTTTAAAACCCTCTAACTTGCTTTCAACTCTTGCTGCAACCTTCTACTCCAAACACCCACTCTACTGTGCTCGCAACCATGCTTTTTTTTTTTATATAAACGTGTTTATTTGAAACAGGCAGGTTATGGCGATACAAAGCTTAATCACATGCAACATGTAGCATACAGTAATACCATTTGACGCTCCTCCCACCCCTCGGGCTCAAGTTCCTTCTTCACTTCCCTGTAGGGGGTCTCCATCCCGAATAGTTCTCCTGGCCAGTTGGGGCTTGAAAGTCAGGGCTGGGAACCTTTGGTCAAACTCCAATACCGGACGCCAGATTCTCAGCGATCAGGATGTCCCAGACTTTCATCCACCAGAAAGGCATGAGAGGGCCTTCCGTCGTTTTCCAGGTGTGGGCTATCACGTTCCTACCCGCAAGTAGGTATTGTGATTGTGACAATAGTTTGGCCTTGGGGCCAGACCTGGGGTAGATCCCGGGAATCGGTGCTGCAAGGAGGATAGGCTCGGGGGCGAAGGGCAGTCGCACCTGAGTGATGTCCGCTATCGTCGCCAGGCATTGTTTCCAAAAGGCTTGGACCTTGGGGCAGGACCACCAAATGTGGAAGAAGGAGCCTATTCGGCCGCACTGCCTCCAGCATTGAGGGTTGATCGTGGAGTTCATGTGGTGGAGTCTAAGGGGAGGGTAGTACCACCGGAGGAGGATCTTGTAGGCGCACTCTCTATTCGTGATGCATGATGAGGAGGTGTGAGCCCGGGACCAGATGTCAATCCACTGTTGGTTTGTCTTCAATCGGATGGCCCAGGTCCGCCTCCCATAGGGCCATATACCGGGTCTTGGAGGTTAGGAAGTCCGTTTGGAGGCACTTGTACAGAGTGAAGATTCTTCCTCGGGGCGGAAGCTCCTTAAGGGTCAATTGGATGGCTGTGGGGGGACGAGTAGCCGCCTGGCGAGTCTGAGGATCGGTGCACCAGTGGCGTAGCTGGGTATATGTATCTCGTTCCTGGATCCCAAAGAGTTCTTTGCATCGCTCAAAGGTGCAGGGTTGGCCCCCTTCAAAAAGTTGACCCAAGGTCTCTAGGCCTCCTGCAATCCAGGCCTTAAAATTCCGGGGAGACAGACCAGGAGAGAAGGTCGGGTTCATGAACACTGGGGAGAGGGGGCTGAGCCCCGTTGGGATCCTCTTCTGTTTCAACGCCTTGCCCCACACCGAAATGGTGTGTTTGGTGGATGCCAGGAGATTCCACCACTGTCGCCGTTCCGGAGGGGGGACATGTGGGAGAAAGCGTGGTGGGAGGGGCAGCTGCGCTTGTTCGAGGTATACCCATCTGGGGCGGTTGGTGAGGACTTGCCATGATTGGATACAAGACAGGTGAGCCGCCATTTGGTATTTCTGCAAGTCGGGGACCCCGAGCCCACCCAATTTCGCTTTGCCCAGCATTGTGGATTTAGGGATCCTGGGCTTTTCCCCCCCCCCAAATAAACTGCAGCATTTTCTTCTGTAAGCGTTGAAGGGCTGGCGCTGGGACCGGCACTGGGAGTGTGGAGCATGCATACAGAAATCTCGGTAGTAGGTTTATCTTACAGGCTGCAATACGGCCCATCAGCGATATCTCCTGTGTCCCCCAGCGTCTGAAATCTGCCTCCAAGTTTGTAAATAATGGGGGAAAATTAGCCTGGTAAGTTTTGCTTGGCTTGGCCTGGCCGGGATCTTAACTCCCAAGTAGATAAGTTTTTTGGTCGACCAGTGTATTGGGCACAACAGGACCAGGGCTTCTCGGGTCAAGCCCACTCCCATGGTGACTGATTTCCGGTAGTTAACTGTGAAGCCTGTGACCCTGCCATAGCTCGCTATGTCAGCCAGGGCTTGAGGGAGGGAGGAGCAGGGTTTTGTGATAGTCAGGAGGACATCATCTGCATAGAGGGCCAGTTTGTGGAGCGCCGAGCCTGATTGAAAGCCTTCGACTGCAGGATTCAACCTGATCCGCTGGGCAAACGGTTCCATAATTAAAGCGAAGAGAAGTGGCGACAGCGGGCATCCCTGTCGAGTTCCGCAAGTTAGGTTGATGGGGGAGAAGAGGGTGCCGTTAACTCTAAAAAGGGTTTTGGGGGCTTTGTAATTTGCCAGCGTCATGGTGCAGAACTCCGGGCCAAATCCAAAAGCCTCCAGGGTGAGCCTCATGAAAGTCCAATCTACTTTGTCAAACGCCTTGGTCGCGTCCAGGGCCAAGAAGACCAACTCCCGGGAATCTCGGGAAGCGAGTTCCACCAGATCCAAAGCTCTTCGAATGTTGTCGGCCGTGGAGCGGTGTCTGAGGAAGCCACTCTGATCCGCACTGATTATCTCCGGCAAGAATCTAGACAGACGAGACCCCAGGATTTTAGAGTAAATATTGGCATCTATGTTGAGCAGGGCAATGGGTCTATATGATGCAGGGTTGTTCGGATCACCCCCAGGTTTAGGTAGTAAGACGGTAATTGACTCCTGCATGGACGGGGTTACAGTGCCCGTGGTCCTGAACAAGTTGAACAACTGTACCAAAGGTGCTAACAGCTGGGGTTTGAAAATCTTGTAGAACCTGGTTGTATAGCCATCAGGGCCAGGGGCTCGGGATTTGAGAGCTTTTATTGCCTCGTCCACTTCTTCGTCAGTGATCGGCACCTCCAGAGAGTCACGGGCTGTTCCTTTTAGCCTGGGAAGTGCCGCACCCCGTAAGTATTCCTTCTGTTCCTCCATGTCCTGCGCTGGAGCGGTCATCACCTGAGTTAGGTGGGCCCCAGCGAGCCGCAATTTGTCCTAGTCAGCGTAATGGACCTTGCCTCGTTGGTCCTGCAGGCCCACAATTGTAGTGTTCCTCTTCGCTTTGGCAAGTTTGGCCACTAGTAGCTTATTTGCTTTGTTGTTTTTAGCATAATAAAACGGTTTTGCTTTTGCCATTTGGTGGGCAGTGTGTTCAGCATAGTGGGCCTCAATCTTTTTCTGTGCTATCCGGATGGCTCGCTGGGTTTTAGGGGTCCAGCCCTTCTCCTTGTGGGCCCTTTCTGCATTTTTAAGATCTTCCTCAAGGCCCTGGCGAGTTTGAGGCTTGTGTCTATGATAGGCCGCTCCTTGCGCAATCAGTTCACCCCGCACTACTGCCTTAATTGTGTCCCAAGTGTTGGCGGTAGAGGTGTCCTCACTGGGGTTCTCCTTAAAGAAGTTGGAGATCGTGGCTGCGATTGCGTCCCTGAGTGGCATCTCCTTGAGAATTGGATCATATAGGGTCCATCTGCGCTGTTGGGGGTTAGCTGGTTCCTGCACTCGAATTTCCAGGGTCACCGGAGCATGATCAGACAAGATTCTGGAGCCAATTGTCACATCGTTCGGAAATGTAAAGATTTGTGGGGACACTAGGAGAAGATCTATCCTGGAGAAGGTCCGGTGGACATAGGAATAAAAGGAAAAGTCTCTTTCGGATGGGTGGAGTACTCTCCATGAATCCACAACCCCCAAGGTTCTAAATAGTTGTAGGAGAGCCAGGGCTATGGTGAGGTCTCCAGCGCTGGGTGGGTGTGACTTGTCTTTCGAGGGGTCCGGGACCCCATTGAAGTCCCCTCCGATCACTATCTGCCCTTCCAAAAACAGGGAAAGGGTTGTACACAGGGATTCATAGAACAGCGCCTGGCCTGAGTTGGGTGTGTATACAGAGATTATAGAATAGAGTTGTCCTAGTAATAGGCATTTCACCGCCATGTATCGCCCCTCCGGGCAGCTTATAGAGTCCGGAATCTGAGGGTTCAGGCCCCTCCCGAATAGGATAGCTGTGCCACCCCTCTTGGAGTTCCCAGACGCGAAAAGTTGCTTCGGAAAGTCTCGGGAGCGCAGGCGGCTGTGGTCTGCCGGCGCAGATGGGTTTCTTGTAGCATAGCCACAGCTGCACCGTCGTTCTGAAGCTTCTGTAGGATAGACTTGCGTTTGGCGGGTGAATTTAGTCCCTTGACATTCAGTGAGACAAATCTTAAAGTTCGATGTTCCGGGGCCAGGTCCGGGGATGTTGACGAGTCTTGGGGGTGAGGGGGAGACGTAGGGACGTAGAGAAATCAGCCATCATGTTGCAGAGTGTGTAGCCATTCCCCAACCTGCCTGTGGAGTTTTTTTCTCGGGCCGCCAACGGGAGGACCGAGTTTTAACTGAGGGTGGCTGACCTTTTGCGGGTCTAATGCCTCCCTTGGCCAACGGGGCCATCGAACAGTGTGTAGCCAACATGGCTAACCTTATGAGCAATCTTAGTGGTTTGTTCCAAGGACTCGAAGATGGATTGTGCCTTGGATCCGGGCATGGGCCGTGGAATAATGCCCGCTGCTTAAAGAATAACGCATATCTGTGTTCATGAGGGTGTAGATTGGATCATGGTGCCGGACTGTGAGTCGGGATCGAGGTGGAAGCTCCATCATGGGGTCGCATCTGGCTATTTCCTCTTCCGGAATCTGGGAACCCTCGACCAAGAGTTTTGTGTGGGATTAGGGGAGGCCATCAGGATTGAATCAGCCGCTGCTTCGGAGGGCGGGAGAGACGAGGGATTGGAAGCATCTGGACGTAGGATGTCCGCAGCATCTTCCAGGTGGCTAATTTTCCTGAGAGGGCTCTTGTAGGAAAATTGCAAAGCTGTGGGAAAGAGCCATCTGTAGCGGATTTTTTGAGCCTGAAGAAGGGCGGTTAAAGGGCGAAGGGCTCGCCTCTTTTGAAGAGTAAGCGGAGAAAGGTCCTGGAAGATCTGGAGAGAAGACCCTTGAAATGTAATTTCGTCTTTGGAGCGGCTTATTGCCGAGATGGCTTCCTTTGTAGTAAAGAAGTGCACCCTAGTAATGACGTCGGGGGGGCCATTCGATTCCACTCCACGTCGGGGGTTCAGCCTGTGGGTGCGATCCAGGAGAAGCAGTGAATCTTCGAAGTCGGGGAGAAGAGATTGGAAAAAGAGGCCCACATATTCAGATAACCCCTTGTCTGGGATCGAGGTGGGAACCCCCCGAATGCGGAGGTTGTTGCACCGGGCCCTATTTTCGAGGTCTTCTTGCTTGTATTCCAGGATGTCGCACCTGTCCTGCAGTAGTCCGATTGAGCGCTGGACCTCTGTTAGCGCGGAGGCATGGTCTTGGATATGATCCTCTACAACTCCTACTCTTTGTTCAACCGCCAAGACCTTTTTGTCTGTGCTTTCCAGTTTAGTTGCGAGTTCTGCCATACAAGAGCGGAATTCTGATTTGATATCCACCATGAATTCACAAATATCTTCTTTGGTCGCCAAAGGTCCCTTGTTATCTAGGGATTCCCGTGGGATAGAGGAGCAGGAATCTTGTTTTTTAGCTTTGTCGGAAGCGGTCAGCAGAGTTGCTATGTCCGAAGACTTGGTGGTCTTTTGTTGCTTCGACATCACGCTAGTTGTTAGAGGCAGGACAATGGCCGCTGGGAGCGATGTAGTGGTGAAGAGGAGCCGGACTGTGGGCTGGGGCGCTCCAGGAAGCGCTCAGGGAGAAGCGCATGCGAGCTAGGCCTACCTTAAATCTCTCAAGGGGCTCCCGCTGAAGGCTCCCGCCGCCAACCGTTGGGGTTAGGGTCTCTCATCTTCGCTCCAAGAGTTGAATCGCCTCTTAGGGCCGATATCTGTGTCCATGAGCCGGAAGGTAGGCTCCACCGAGCATCCAGGTGGGCCACTAACGCAGCCGCGTAGATCTCCGTCTGCTGGAAGTGTGTAGGGCGGCGTGGGCTGGGGCGCCCCAGGAGGAAAAGGGGGGAGGGTGCACAAAACGGGGCCAATGTATGCGGGGCTCCTTGCCGGTTCCAGGGGGGGGGCCTCGCCGGCCGATAGAAATAGTCCACGTTTGTCTGGATATCCGATGTCCGTCCGTCCCTTCCGGCTCGAGTGTACGGGGAGGATCGCCTCCGATTCCTGACTGTGGCCACCATCATACGTGCGCCCGCCATCTTGGATTCTCCGAGCCGCAGAGGGGGGGACCAGGATTCAGGCGACGAGTACGGACATAGTGCTCCCTCTCCCAGCTTTCATCTTTGAGCCGCTAGTGCCCCATCGGTTCCGATCCACATAGCTGGCGTTGGTGGATCAGATAGGCCTCAGGAACCGCGCAATTTTAGCTGAATCAGCGGGCCGTCCACGAGCGGCTTTAGAGGAGCGACTGCATCGCGTCGGCTCCAAGCCACGCCCTGGCAACCATGCTTTTTACAATCTGAGGGCCCCTGCCTGTTTTTGCAATCAGGCACTGGCATTTGCACCTTTGCATAATAATTATTGGAGCCTTGTTACAGCTTAATTGTTGCATTGAGATCACGTGCATGTGATTGAATATTGCATTTGCTATGGTGCTTGCAGACTGTGGATTAAAAAAGCAAGTCTGCTAATTTGGATTCCCTTTTTGGGTCGATCTGAGCATGAGTGCCGAGTGCTGGCCACCGTCCAGCGCAATGGAACCACATCTACCATGGGACCACTACTGGGTGCTGCAAGGGCCTTTATTTTTCCATACTTGTCTTGAGAAGGGTGTGCACATGGGCCCCTGAGGCGGGGCACTTTTGAAATGCCATTGAAGGTCCAGTAGTATCTTTAGCATGCATTTGAGTGCTCCCTTTACTTTAACGCACTTGTATAGTGCGGCCATAGACCCAAGGGCGTGAGGGCGCTACAAGACAAACAGCTAAAGAAGACGTGATCGGAAGGTCAAGTGGAGCGAGTAAAAATAACAATAACAGGTTTAAAAACATACTAGTTAAAAAAGGTGAGACTCACCTTTCTATCTGGAGTTCACGGTTCTCAATCTCGAATTTATTATATATGGGTCTCGGTAGGGCTAGTGGGTGATATCCGGGAGGTACAAACGGGTCCGATTGGTATAGCGAACCATAAGTCGGTATCGATGAACTTGGAACTGGGCAAGAAGGGAAGGGAAGGGTAATATGGGGCTGGAACTTTCCAGGCACGGTCCTGAGGGACCCAGAGGTCCGGGGGGGACATTGAGGAGAAGATCAAGATTTTCCTTGCAGTCAATAGAAAGGAGGACACAGGGGAGGAGGTACGATGGGACGCATTCAAGGCTACAATCAGGGGGAACCTAATCGCAGTGTCCGCATATCGTGCCAAGCAATTGAAAGCCTTAGAGGCTCAATTGGAGTGCGAGGTAGAGACGGCTAGGCGGGCAGCGGGTGGGACCCCATCCCGGTTAGCCATGCGGGCTTACAGGAAAGCGCTGGGACAGTTAGAACTGTTGCGCACTAAGAAGGCGTAGGGCGCACTCCTTGCTGTGCGGCAAAAATACTACGTGAAGGCCAACAAAGCCGATACGCTTTTGGCACGGCTCCTTAGGGGAAAAAGGGTGAGGAACGCCATTACGGCGTTAAGGGTAGGTAATGGGGAAAGGATCACAAAACGGGAAGAGGTGCAGGAGGCCATAGCAGGTTTTTGAGTCCCTTTATGTGTCCCAACATCCCCCTGGCGAGGCGCAAGATATGTTCTTACAATCAGTGCACCTGCGAGAAATTAGTAATGAAACGAGGAAGGCCCTAAATCGCGAAATTACAGAGGAAGAGGTACGGGAGGTGATCAGAACCCTCCCTATCAATAAGGCCCCGGGCCCGGACGGAAATACGGCTGCTTTTTATAAGATTTTTGTTACGCAGCTCGCCCCACAACTGACCTCGCTATTTAACTCGTTTCGGCATTCCGGTAAAATCGCCCCATCAATGGAGGAAGCAAAAGTAACTCTCGTTCTCAAACCACATAACGACCCGGAAGAAAGATCAGCCTATCACACCATAGCTTTAATCAATCTGGATGCCAAGATCTATACTAAGATTTTGGCTAACAGGTTGGACGCTATCCTCCCCTTTTTAATCCACCCTGATCAAGCGGGGTTTATTAAAGGCCCGGCAAACAGCGGACAATATTAGAAGGGTGGCCCACCTAGTTGAAAAGGTACAGAGAATGGCCACTCCTGCGGTCTTTGTGGCTCTTGATGCAGAAAAGGCGTTCGACCGCGTTGAGTGGACCTTCCTGTTTCGAGTAATGGAAAAAATGGGCATTAGAGGGGAATTTCTTACAATGGTCCAGGCCAATTACCGAACTCCGTCAATTAGAATAATGGTGAATGGGACGGCCACCAGGAGGGTCGGTCTCCACAGGGGGACCAAACATGGTTGCCCACTATCCCCTATCCTTTATGCGATTTACCTCGAACCACTGTTGCAAGCGATCAGGGAAAGGCCGGACATTGGGGGCATCCCGTTCGGGGGGGAACAACAGAAAGTTGCAGCCTTTGCTGACGACATGCTCTTGATGCTGACGTCACCAAGAGAATTGATCCAAGTCAGCCTATCCCTTCTGGATAAATTTGGTGAGGCCTCAGGGCTCAAGGGTAACGCTAACAAATCGGAAATTTTAAACCTGACGCTTAGAGGACAGGAGCGTGATAAGCTGCGGGGCTGTTCCCGCCTGCTATGGAGCCTGGGAGGAATCAGATACTTAGAGGTGAGAATCACGGCAACTCTGGGTGGGTGGTACGCTGCGAACTTTCCCCCGCTCCCTAAGGCAATTAAGAGGGAATACCAAAGATGGAGAGGCCTCAGAGTATCATGGTTGGGGCGGATCGCAGCGGTAAAGATGGTCACACTCCGACGGCTGCTGTATTTATTCCAGGCGATCCCGCAGCCGGTTCCCTCACACTTCTTTAGGGATCTGGGGACTCTGACCACAGATTTTGTGTGGGAAGGGAAGAGACCAAGGGTAAGTCGTACTCTACTGATGGCTCCCAAGAAAGGTGGCGGTCTGGCTCTACCAAATTTTAGGCGGTATTACGAGGCAACTCAGTTACGCATTATTAGAGAGTGGCTAAAGGAGGAGGAGAGTCAGCAGGAAAAGATATGGGTGAGGATGGACAGGGCGGTGGTCCACCGTAGTCTCTGAGGTGCTTTGGCTACTTAAAGAACATAGGCTGAGACATCTATATGAGAGCACTATAACTAAATTAATGACAGACATTTGGGATAACTTGGTGGGCGCTAAGGGTATTACTACGTATCATCCCCATTTACGCCACTTTTCGATAACGGTGACTTCACCCCGGGCCTGAAGAAAAGGGCATTTGAGAGGTGGCAGGAGGGAGGATGTAGGAAGGTATGTGACATGTTTCTAGAGGGGGAAATTCTGACTTTCGAGGAATGTAAACAATTATTTGCAGTACAAGAAAGAGAAAGACTGAGGTACGCTCAGATAAGTCATTGGGTACTTCACCCGGGAGTTAGGCAGGCTGCAACTGTGAGGAATCACCCACGTGGACCTGGTGGCGAGACCGGGGTTCAGTTGAGCGCATAGTGTAGCCGTAGAAATCTTCCTGACAATGCAACTCCCAATAGTACCAAAGGACTGTTTGGAAGGGGAATTGCCCGGAAGATTATGGTGAGTCGGAACACAGCTGCCTAGACAGAGAACACAGTGTCAGGAGTTTTGTTCATGACGCAAACAAGAGAAAAAACAATAACTGAGCAAGCCAAAGTACTCACGTAAAGGGATACCTCTGGGCAATGATAGCAAGTCAAATTGAGGGCCAGAGATATCCAGGAAACCAGTCTTGGTGCTTGTCCATGAAATTTTCCAGCAGTGGAAGTGGAAACCCAGAAGAGATAGGAAGTCCGTCCGAGGAGCGTGGTTCCAAAAATAAGGACAATCCAACCTAAACCTGTACCCGCCGGCACGCGGACGCCTGTAGAGAAATGGAAGTCTGTGAAAATGTCCCAAAGTAAATGTGTTCCTTGTGACAAGTTCCCAAAGTGAAGCGTTCCGTGTGACGAGTTCCCAAAAGTGAAAAGAGTTCCTTTGTGGATGAAGAGGAGAGTTTGTGCTTGCAAAAGGACCGTGGACAAAACAGATGATTGATCATGTGAATCAGGACGTGCAGAAAGGGAGTTCCGAGGCGACAAGACAGATCAGCGTAAGACAAGAAGGATGGTCGTTCGTTCCGAAGTCAAGGATAACCAGGTATCAAGTACAAGGCCAGGGGTGTCCAATATCAATCCGTAAGGCAAAACAAGGTCGTGGTTCAAGGCAAGAGGTAACAACTGTAACGCTCACCTGACTCCCACGGAGGCGCTGGCCTGGTTCGCGCTGATGTGACCTCTTCTAAGATGATGCACAGGGTTCGGAAGACGGACTGGACCGGGCCCCCAAATCTGGCTTGTCTGGCTCGCAGAAGTATCCTTCTGTAGGCGAAAATAGGGGATTAACTGTCTGCGGGGTAATGCAATCGGCCTCCCACTTTCCCCTCTCACCCTCCTCGAAACCCTTCTGTGATTCCTCGTAGCGTCTCACCTTAGGGTCTGGAAGGACGAGCTCTCCATCCTGCTTCTGATGTAGGGGCGCGTTGGTATCCAGTTACTTCACTGGATTTTCGGATTGGTGAGAACCAAACTTGCTTGGCTTCCAGGTAAGTTTTTTGATAAGAGGTTCCCCTTGTGTCCATGCATTAATGTACTAACGCTAGTGTCTTTTTCCCCATAGGGGCCGGGGTACGGAATGCCGGGGAACAGGCACCGACCCGAGATGAGAGGTGAAATCCTTGTAGAAATCAGGTAAGTCTTTAATGAGCGTTTTTTGGTAATGTCTTTTCATTCGCTCATTAATGCTGATGTCTCTTTTTCCCCTTAGGGGCCGGGGTCCGGAAATGCCAGGATGCGGCGCGGACCCGAAATGAAGAGGGAATGAATCAACAGGTAAGTCTTAACATGGAGATTTAGCTTTCCTTATTCCCTTCTCTCTCTCACCTTTTGTTCTGGTCTTTTTCTCCCTAGGCGCTAGGGCGTGACTGCGAATCCGGATAATCGCTGCTGAACATGGAGGCGCCCTGTAAAGGTGAGTGGAATGCGGCGCTGCAGCGATCGACGCGATGAGCTTTTAAATAAAAGTGTTCCTTTTCAGGATTGTCGGCGAGATGTCTCCAGGATGCGGATTTAGCAGGTAAGGACTTTTCCTTCTTCTGTTCTCTTCTTCTCTTCCTTTGCAGGTGATCCAGGATGCTGGCAGGCGTGGCAGAAGTCAGGATGCAGGAGCAGACACAGTGAGCGTCCAGCTGCTAGATGCAGAACAACGCGAAGCACGTGTGGCTGTTCGGGTGGGGTTTAAATAGCCTTGGAAGAAGTTCCAGGTATGTATCCTTCCCCGACCACGCCCGGATGGTAAATTAGTCCCACAGGTAAAGTAGTTCCTTTCAGGCCTCAAGGAGGCCGGGATCCTGCAGCATGGTCTGCATCAGGTAAGTGCACCCAGGCACTCCCATAATGAGCCTGGCGCCTATGGCGCCAGGACACTGTCCAAAGGGGCCCTATATGGGGTTGCTGGGTCCTTCCTTGGGGACTGGATGTCTGCTTTCGGGGACGCAGGGCTTGAACCGGCTCCCCGGGAGCGGGCATCATGACAACAACAAGAAGAGCTCCAAAAAGACAAAATTCAGAAGCAGCGTTCTATGGTCAGGGCGGAGCTTTATACTGAGTCACGTGACCGCGAGGGGAACGTTGCACACGCCGTAGTCGTACACGTACGTGCTCAGGCAACCAGCGTTTCCAAGGCAACCCCCAGCGTTGTCTGAGGGTTTGAAAACGTGAGGAGAAACGCTTCGGCTCCAAAGATCTCGGGGATTCGGGACTTGCATGTTTGGTATAAGATTTGGTGGTACGGGGAGCTGGTTTCCTGACAGTATGCTCCCCCAAAGATGCACCCCCCCCCCCGCCCCCGAGAGGCCAGAAACCGAGCCAAAAGAACTGGAGCATGCAAATTAGATTCAGGTTCCCAGGTACGATCCTCGGGACCATAACCCTTCCAGTCAATAAGGAAACACCGAACACCTCGGGAAATCTTGGAAGCAAGAATAGCCTTCACCTCATACTCCTCCTCACCCTGTACCCTGACCGGAGGTGGATGAACGGGAAGTCTAGTCCTCTCAGAACAGGGTTTCAAAAGAGACACATGAAAAACCGGGTGGATTTTCCATTTGTCCGGTAGTTCCAGTCTAACTGCACCCTGGTTGATGACATCCTTGATCCGATAAGGACCTACGTCTCTAGGTTTCAAACAACTTCTGATGGGAATACAGAGGTGCTTGGTAGAAAGCCAAACCAACATACCCGGGTGATAATCGGGCGCAGGAGACCTATGTCGGTCGGCGTTGTCCTTAGAACGTTCTTGGGCTTCTTTCAGACGAGAATGTTCCTGTTGATGCAGAATAGTAATGTCCTAAGACTGTCCTGGACTGCGGGATTGTCTGACAAGACCGGTAGATCCAATGGTAAAGAACGTGGGTGGTAACCATACAAGGCAAAGAAAGGACAAGTACCTGTGGAAGTGTGAACTGAGTTGTTATAAGCAAACTCGGCTGCCACTAACACCGACAACCATGACTCTTGATGCTGCATAGTTAAACAACGTAAGTACTGCTCTAGAGTGGCATTCAATCTTTCCGTCCGACTGTCCGTTTCCGGATGATAAGCAGTAGAGAACCTCGCATCAACCCCCAGGGACATGGTAAGGTGTTTCCAGAAACGCGAGGTGAATTACGAGCCTCTATCAGATATGATGATGTCAGGTAGACCAAAACAGCGGAAAACGTGGCGAAGAAACAGATCCGCTAACAATGGTGCCGTAGGTAGACCTTGACATGGGACAAAGACGGCCAGTTTAGAGAAAGAATCGATCACCACCCATATGGTATCAAAGCCCTGGACGGATGGGAGTTCTGTGATGAAATCCATAGATATCATAGTCCATGGTTTGCGCGGAACCGGAAGGGGACATAACAATCCCATGGGTTTCATAGTTGTGGATTTACACTGGGCGCAGACGGCGCAGGTAGAGATGTACTCCGAGATGTCTTTCTGCATTGAAGGCCACCAGCACCATCTCTTAAGTTGCTCCAAGTTCTTGCGCAAACCGGAATGGGCTGAAATCAAAGAGTCATGACCCCAATGTAATGCTGTTCGTCTGGAATCAACATCTGGAAGAAACAGACGACCGTTGACATAAGGCAATGTGTTAACAATTGTCATGTTAAAGCGTTCTATCTCCGGAGGATTCCCCAAAACCCATTTTCTAATGGACTCCTTTAACGAAGGCTTCAAGGTACAAGAGCATATGACCTGATTGGGAAACACCAAGCCACCAAAGTCCTTGGGAGAGGAATTATCCCCATACCTCCTAGATAGTGCGTCCGCTTTAGAATGTAGAGCTCCAGGACGATACGTAATCTGAAAATTGAACTGTGAAAAGAACTCGTGCCACCTGGCATGCCTGGCTGTGGTGCATTTCACTGACTGCATAGCAAGAAGGTTACGATGATCAGTGTAGACTTGAACTGGAGTTTCAGTACCCAGGAGGTGATGTCGCCAAACCTTGAAAGCATCACGCACAGACAACAGTTCACGCTCGGTGACAGTGTAGTTTGTTTCATATTTGGTAAGTTTCCTGGAATGAAACGCCACAGGATGAAGGAAACCCGTGTCCTTACAATACTGAGACAACACCGCACCAACTGCTTGATCCGAAGCATCAGCCTCCACGTAGCACTGTTGCATAGGCTTGGGATGCTGGAGGACTGGTGCAGAGGTAAAGGCTGTTTTGAGGTTGTCAAAGGCTGTCTGTGCTTCCTTCGTCCATTTGAACCCGTTCTTAGGGCTGTTAAGGGCAGTCAAGGGAGCCACAATGGCAGAAAATGAGCATATAAAACGTCTATAAAAATGTGCAAATCCTAAAAAGGACTGTAAGGACTTGATAGACGTAGGCGCAGGCCAATCCAGTACAGCCCTTACTTTAGAATCACTCATACCAACTCCTTGGTTCGTGATGTCATATCCCAGAAACTCAACATGCTTGGCATGGAAGATGCACTTCTCTAATTTCGCATAGAGACGATGGTCTCGTAACCGTTGTAGTACTGTGGAGACATGCTGAACATGAGTATCATAATCGGAGGAGTAGATCAGAATATCATCAAGGTATGCAATGACATATTGGTCGAGTAAATCACTGAAAACATCATTGATAAAGTATTGAAACGTAGCTGGGGCATTACTTAAGCCAAACGGCATAACCAAGAATTCATACAGGCCATACTTTGTTTTAAAAGCCGTCTTCCATTCATCACCCTTCCGCATTCTGACCAGGTTATAAGCGCCCCGTAAGTCCAACTTAGTGAAGATGGTAGAAGAACCCAATTGGTCTAAAAGAGCTGAGATAAGCGGAATTGGGCACTGGTTACGAACGGTGATAGCGTTCAATGCGCGGTAGTCGATGCAGGGGCGCAAATCGCCTTCTTTTTTCGGGAGAGGCGATGCAGCCGGAGAACGTGATGGTCTGATAAAGCCAGAAGCCAAGGATCTGTCCAGATACTCCTTTAACACCCGTCCTCCTTCTGGGTTAGGGAATAGACACGACCAGAGGGTACCGTGGCATTAGGGACCAAATCGATGGGACAGTCATACTGTCGATGTGGTGGTAGGATCTCAGCGCCTTTCTTGTGAGACGTCTTTGTAATCACTGTACTCCCGAGGCAATACCGTAGTCATGACTGCTCCAATGACCAAAGCGGAATCCAATAGATGAGTACTGGGTCCCGAAGATGAGGATCCTAATGTCCCACAAGACGTAGCACAGAATTCTGAATGAAAGGATACCGTCCCTTTAACCCAATCCACTAACGTATTATGTTTCTTTAACCAAGGCAACCCAAGGATAAGTTTGAATTGGGGTGCTGTAATGACATCAAAGGCTATGGTTTCGGTATGAACAGAGGACGTAATCATAAGGAGATCTACTGTTTGTTCGGTAACCAACCCTGATAACAGAGTCGTGCCGTCAACGGCGTTGACCAGTTCGGGGGAAGGCTTGGGAATCAGAGGAATACCATAATCCTGAACAAACTGACTATCAACATAATTCCCAGTAGCCCCTGAATCCAATACTGCATCAACAGAACAAGAAACCATTGAAGGAGCGAAAATGTGAACAGTAATGGGAAACAAAACCATGGTATTAGAGCCCGCACTGGTGGGACTCGACAAAGGGGCTCTCTCTATTGCCGAGCTTTGGAGTTTCCCTGTTTACATGGTTTCTTGGGGCACTGTCTCAAGAAATGTTCCGAGGAACCACAGTAATAACATAAATTGTTCTTCCTGCGGGTCTCTTTCTTCAGATGACAGAGGAGCCCTGAGGGTACCTATCTGCATAGGCTCAGGTGTAGCATGGCTTTGATCACTAGATACTGGTGTTGGATAGGGAACCAGTCTCTTTTCCCCTTTGCGTTCTGCCCTTCGTGCATCGACTTGTAGAACCAGGTCCACCAATTCAGAAAAAGCAGCAGGAACCACGGGACAGTGGACAGAACGTCCTTGAGTGAGTCTGAAAGACCCTTATAAAACAGAGCCCCTTTCTTCGCCTCAGGCCAATTCGTCTCTGCTACCAGTTGGTTGAATTTCGCCAAGTAGGACAATAAGGGCATATCCTTCTGTTGTAAGGAGAGCAGCTCCAGATCAGAGGCTTGGGGCTTGTACCGAGTATCAAAAACACGGGACATAGCAGAGATGAGGGCATCGCAGTCGTACAAAAGATGGCTACCCTGTTCCAATAAAGGATTAGCCCAGACCGCTGATGTTCCCCCAAGGTAGGAAAGCACAAAAGCCGCCTTGGTAGTGGCATCAGGGAAAGACTTAGGACGACATAAGAAATGTAGTCTACATTGGTTAATGAAAGTACGGAACGTCTTAGGATCCCCCATGAACCGTTCCGGAGGGGCCAAAGGAAACTGTGCCGTCATGTAAACGGGCACGTTCTCTTGTCGAGGAGCGCCTGCCCCAAGGGCAGAACCAGAAGAAGGGGCACTTGCACCACCACCTGCCTGTAAGTTAACTTGCAGGGCGTCAATCCGACGCTGGGTGGCATCATGAGCCGCAGTCATATCTGCGCGTAAACCAGCGACCAACTGAACCAAAGCTGCCAACGGATCGTCGGCAGCTTCCATCATGGTTAATTATATGGCTTTCTGAATATGTGAGGAATCACCCACGTGGACCTGGTGGCGAGACCGGGGTTCAGTTGAGCGCGTAGTGTAGCGGTAGAAATCTTCCTGACAATGCAACTCCCAATAGTACCAAAGGACTGTTTGGAAGGGGAATTGCCCGGAAGATTATGGTGAGTTGGAACACAGCTGCCTAGACAGAGAACACAGTGTCAGGAGTTTTGTTCACGACGCAAACAAGAGAAAAAACAATAACTGAGCAAGCCAAAGTACTCACGTAAAGGGATACCTCTGGGCAATGAGAGCAAGTCAAATTGAGGGCCAGAGATATCCAGGAAACCAGTCTTGGTGCTTGTCCGTGAAATGTTCCAGCAGTGGAAGTGGAAACCCAGAAGAGATAGGAAGTCCGTCCAAGGAGCGTGGTCCCAAAAATAAGGACAATCCAACCTAAACCTGTACCCGCCGGCACGCGGACGCCTCTAGAGGAATGGAAGTCTGTGAAAATGTCCAAAAGTAAATGTGTTCCTTGTGACAAGTTCCCAAAGTGAAGCGTTCCATGTGACGAGTTCCCAAAAGTGAAAAGAGTTCCTTTGTGGATGAAGAGAAGAGTTCGTGCTTGCAAAAGGACCGTGGACAAAACAGATGATTGATCATGTGAATCAGGACGTGCAGAAAGGGAGTTCCGAGGTGACCAGACAAATCAGCGTAAGACAAGAATGATGGTCGTTCGTTCCGAAGTCAAGGATAACCAGGTATCAAGTACAAGGCCAGGAGTGTCCAATATCAATCCGTAAGGCAAAACAGGGTCGTGGTTCAAGGCAAGAGGTAACAACAAGAAGAGCTCCAAAAAGACAAAATTCAGAAGCAGCGTTCCATGGTCAGGGCGGAGCTTTATACTGATTCACATGACCGCGAGGGGAACGTTGCACACGCCGTAGTCGTGCACGTACGTGCTCAGGCAACCAGCGTTTCCAATGCAACCCCCAGCGTTGTAGGAGGGTTTGAAAACGTGAGGAGATACGCTTCGGCTCCAAAGATCTCGGGGATTCGGGACTTGCATGTTTGGTATAACATTTGGTGGTACGGGGAGCTGGTTTCCTGACAGCAACTAGGGAACCAACACAGTTTGAAAGATTCCTACTAACCAACGACGGATCGAAGGGTCTCATTTCCAATATTTACAAGATTTTGCATATCTCGAATAGGGACCCTCAATGGGCCTATATGCAGAAATGGGAAAAGAGGCTGGGGAGAGAAATCAGTGGGGGTGAGTGGGAAAGACTTTGGAGGAAGATACCCAAACTGGCGAGAGCATCTCAGCTCCAGGAAACATGGTATAAGCTCCTATTCGGGTGGCACTACACCCCGACCCGCCTGCATAAGATGTTTCCTTTAAGGCCGAGCAGTTGTTGGAGGGGATGTGGGTTAACAGGCACGGCAGAACATATCTGTTGGAAATGCCCCAGGATTGCACCTTTCTGGGGAGAAGTGCAAAGGGCACAGGAACAGGCCTTCGGCCCGGGGGATACACGCACTCCAATACAGATCCTTTTGGGCATTCACGGGACGCCAGAAGTGGGGAGAATTGGAGGAAGGGAGAAAGCGAGAGTGATCTTGACGCTGGATGCGATGTTGGTAATAGCTCAGAGATGGAAGAGCCCCGAAGTACCCATGGAACAGGACTGGTTGAGGAAGGTGTGGGACATTGTGGCCTTGGAGTGGGCAATTTACATCATGGAAAATAAATTGCAGGGATTTGCAGTGGACTGGGGGAGATTATGACTTTCCTTAAGGGAGATTATAGGGTTATGTGGTGTCCGCAGCGCTTGAGACTATTGGAGCTCCAATAGGGGGGAGAAACTGTTTGAAGAACGATGATGTGGATTTTGAATGCTCGTCACTTTGGGGGAGGGAGGGAGGGCAAGGGTGGGTTTCTTTGTTTTGGAGTTGGTGTATTTTGCTGTAAAATCCAATAAAAAGAGTTTTAAAAAAAAATGTGAGAGACTGCATAATGACAGAGACTAAGAGATGGTGACTGTGTGATCCTCCCCATACCATCCTTGGGTCCATCACTGACTGGCTAGGGGATATTCACTGCCCTGTTGACCACCCCCATCGAAAGGCATGCAACTTTGCCACAGCCCATTAACTTTAATGGGACACTGACCGCATTTGCAATGGTAGGAGACTTTGAAAGCTATTTAGTTCATTAATTGATGAATTAATTAAGGAATTGACTTTCCATTAAAATGTGTAAGTATATTTCTTTAGGTGAAGAATTCCTTAAACAGAGTTGAGGTAATGTTTTCATTTTTAGATTTTTCTGGATAATTAAAAATGATCATTCTACTTATGTTATTTTTTGTGGCCATTATTTTCCCCTTATGCAAATAATTATTGCTGGGTCAGGTTAATAACAAGTAATGATCATTTTCCAGGCAATAACTTGGACACAAGGATTGAAAACAAAAATGGAACAGCTCAGTACCTTCAGATCTGTGACATTGCCACAAGCCGAGCACTTAAACAGAAGACAAAGAAAAGGAGGAGAAGTGAAACTAGACAATGGCAAACAGGTATAATGATTGGTTTTCTAATTTAATGAAATCACCCACTGTATTGTGTAGTAGAAAAGATATTTTCCCTTTTATTAGTCGCCATACCACTGCTTCCTACCCACAAGGGGACATTTATTCAATGGATTTCAACCCAGAACAGTGACAGTCGGAAGCGGTGAGTATCTTAATTTTCTGGAAAACACCCCCACTTTACCAATTCAAAGCAAATGTTTGTTGAATATCAAAGCCATGTCAAGGATGGATTTTTTTGAATTATCTGTTTAACCCTTAATTGCTAAATTGTTTTCACACCATATTTGTAAAACTTCATTTGATGTTTGACTGTTGACCTTCAAACTTCAATTACATTCTTTGGTGCCCAGAAGAAAATGGTTCCATTTTATTTTGCAAGATGTGGAATGTAAAAATCACATGGGTATTTCATTTTCCAAAAATGCAATACTGTTAACAATTTGTAGGGCACAAATAGGGGGTCCACTGTGGGCACCTGTTGGTACCCCAAACATTTTCTGGGTATTCCTAGCATTGACAGTCTGAGGCAGGGCACAAAGCAACAGGGCTTTGAAGAGCCATATTTACGTCCCACAGTTCCCACCACTTGTTCCTCCTTTGCTCCTCAACATAATTACCTTTGTGCTGAGTGAAGGACAAGGAGTGGAACATTCTCCTACCCCCACCAGAACACCAAGAGGTTGTTGATGCGTACAGGCCGGATGAGGAGAGGGCATGAAGAGGATCATATACAGAGTAGTTCTGTGCTTGCCAAGTATGCTCTATCTACAAGTGTTGTACAGAAGTGACTGGTGCACACAGAGGCAGCAGAAAATGCCTGCTACTTCAGGAAAAGACGGGAGCTTACCAACGTTCCTGCCTCCCATTGTCTTCTGGGCAGCCGAATTAGGAGACCCCCTGGGGTAAGAGGGACTGGAAAGTAGGATAGGGGTTAGGCCGGGACTTTGCTGAATTACTTGAAATTATTACAGCAACTGGATATGTTATCCTGTAACTGATAAATTATGATTTATATATTTGGCATTTGTGTGATCTAGATTAAGATGGTGGTAAATTGATTTGGACATTTGAGGTTATACTTGGCACACAATGGCAGTATCAGGATATGTAAAACTTCACCTGACATATAATGAATATACCTGACTTGTGTAGAATTATTTGCCATAATTTGTGGTAATATGTGTGAGGCCTTTTGGGCAGGTGGAGGGAATAACAATATTGCATGAAGTTTGCTGTTCTGAAATGCTTTAGAATTCTCTGCAGTTCTTGGGCATTTGAGGCTGCACTTGGCATGTGATGGCAATACTGGACGATTTGAGGCCATTCATGCACAGAATGCTTTACATGTCTTAAAACAGTGCCACTGGAACATTAAAGGCTAACTCTAACATATGAAGGCAGCACCTTGGCAGGTGAAATTGCATCTTTAATGCGATGTGTATACCATACCTGCCATTACATGGAAGTACTGGTCACTCCAGACTGCATTTCACATATGATGGGAGCACCTGAACATGTCAAAGTGTGTATTGCATAAGGTGACTATTTCAGACAAATCAAAGCAATTGGGAAGTATTTAATAATAATTCAAATACTTTTGAATAGTTTATGATAAGCAATGTGCATTAACCAATTGGACTTTAGAGTAGTGAATGGAACATCATCTGGTAGTACCAAATTGATGAAGATTAATATGCTTAGTAATATATCTAAGTTATTAATGTAAATCAAAATACTGGAGTTGGCTAGTGAGTTTGTGACAAGAACTTTCTGCAAAGTACGCACTCTGAAATGGCCCAATTTACACACCGCAGCCACCAGCTCTGCCATGGATAGAGAGCCGGAGAACTTAACGTCCAGGTTTATGACTGAAGGGGATGGCAGGGGAAAACGGCCCAAAGAAATATGGCCGAAATCAGGGTTCAGAAGGAGAGTGGACTGGCTGTGCCGGCAAGAAGAACCTCTGTTTTATTGCCATTTAGTTTTAATCAGTTGACAGACATCCAGGCACCCAGATCTTCAAGGCACCTCCTAAGCCAAGACGCAGTGTCGGGGGCGATTGAGATCCTGACGAACCTGGATCTGCGTGTCGTCTGCATAAGAATAGTACCTGAAACCGTGTGACAAAATAAGAAGAGGAGGTTGGATATAAATATAGACGAGAGAGCGGATCCCTAAGGAACCCCGCAAGACAGCAACACAGATTTCTAGCAAAAAGGGGGGAGAGAGAACGAGACCAATAAGCCAGGACTTTGATCACCCGGTTGTCGGATGCAGGCATGGGGGCAGAGTGGAATGATCAACTGTGTCGAACGCAGCCGACAGATCTAATAAGAGAAGTGCTCCCAGCCCACCCTGGTCGACTAGGCGGGCTAAGTCGTCCAGCACAGAGTTAAGCACTGATTCAGTTCTCCTCCCTGGCCGAAAGACAGACTGAAAGACATAAAACAACCCGGAAGATTACAGGAAACATGAGAGAAGGGGGGGACACAAGAGTTTCCAAAACCTTCATCAGGGACGGTAGAAGAGAAATGGGGCGGAAATTTGCAAACACACCTGGGTCCAGGGAAGGCTTTTTTTAGCAAAGGAAGCACACTAGCATGTTTCAAGGCACTTGGAATGAGCCCCTCTTGAAATTACGTATTAACTGCTGTCGTGATGTGCGAGATCACGTCTCCCGAAATATCTTTAAGCAGAGCCAATGGGATGGCATCAGCCAGGGAAGCAGATTTAAGGTAGTGAATGGCCCCGAGTATATCTTGATCGGAGAAGACTGGGAAAGAAAGCCATGAGGCATTGGGAGCAGGCAATTCAGGGGAGATCAGGACAGCAGAGGACTTATCAGTTACATCTCTAATATAATTATGAATGGACTCAATTTTAGTATGGAAAAAAAATGAGTCACAAAGGGCTTGCGACGATACTACAGGAGAGCCAGCCTTTATAAGTGTGGCGAGAGATTGGACCAATTCAAACAGGGCTTTGGGTTTATTAACATCACTTTCAACCTTTTTACTAAAAAAAGATTTTTTTTTGCAGCAAGGATTGCTTTTTGGTATACTGTCAAAGCTTGACGAAAAGCGAGTTTATCGGCAGTCAAATAACCTGTACGCCATTTCCTTTTGGCCTGTCTGCAGCACAATTTTAGAGCTCCGAGTTCAGCCGAAAACCACAGTTCAGATGAATGATTCCTTTCCTTACAGATCTTAAAGGGGCCAGCAGGTTGGCAACAGCGGGGAAATACTCCTCCAAAACTGCTAAAGTGCAGGGGCTCTGGCTGACAGTTCTTTTTTTTAATTACATTTCCAGTTTTAGTATCAACAAACCTACAAAGAACTCCAAACAGTGAACCTTTCCCTTCCCTCTCCCCTCCCTCCATAGCAGCTTCTTAACATGCTGTGTCTGATTAATGACTTCAAGTGTTGTCTATTCAATGTTCAAGAGTTTGAGTCTTTGCGGGCAAAGCAGTAATCGAAAATCATCTTTTATGAAAGCCAAGACTTCTCCCAAATCTGCCCAGAAACCCACATGGTTCGATTGCAATGAGTATGTAATCCATTCCAATGCCAAGAGTTCCCAATGTTTTCGTATCAAGTCACTAAACGTAGGCACCGCTCTGCCCCTCCATCTCTGTGAAATTAACCGTACTGATACCAAAAATATGATCGCTATCTCCTTCTTGATTGCCCTTTCGCGTGGCCTTGTCTCTGGGTCTCACATCCCTATTAGTTATAACTCTGAAGAAAGCACCCCTGGTATATTGAACATTTTCTCTGTGGACTCTTTCACTACCTCCCAGAAAGGTTGGACTTTCGGACAGCTCCATCAAATGCGTAAACACAAGCACCTTTCTCTACACTCACGGCAACACATGGGTGATACCTTCGGGTACATATTGTGGCGCTACACTGGGTTGTAGGGCAAGCGAATCAACATTTTCTGCCACTTTTCCCTTATCTGGATGACTCTTGTTACTTTGGAAATACTACTTTATAATCCATCCCAGTGAGTCTCAGGGATGTCCTATGCCATTTCTGTTCCCCATTTCTGATTGTATGACCCCACTGTTGCCGATTTCCCTTCATGTAGCAGTCTATGTAGCAACAATATCATTCTGCTTTTGCCCGTGGGTAATTAGAAATGTTTCAAATGGAGTGGAGGGGCTCTCATAGCTGCCGGTCTAATCTCAGGGTTCATAGCTGTGAGGAAGGCATGGTATCAAACGGTGAAGAGACACAAGTGATCACAGTTCAAGGGTGTTAATTGGTTTGGTTAATCGCCTATTTAAGCGTAAATCTAAAGATGGGAGGAAGCTATGTCCATCAAATAATAATAATAATGCAGTCCTAGTCGAGTTTGTGAAAATAAAAGGGCTGATACTAATAAACCTATTGCCAATCCTTACTTCTAAATACAAAATGGTGTAGGACAATAGTGTATGCAAAAACAAGTGTTCAAGAAATATGTCAGGATAGATGAGCAGTTGGCTTCCCTTCCCCATGTTTTCAGCACGGATTAAAGCGGCACGTTCTGGCTTCTCTGCCACAAGGATACAGTTCAAAGCACAGCATAGATATCGGGGCCTTTTGCCAAAGCCTCCTTTCCAATAACAGTCTCTTACTGCAGAGGGCCTGCCATAACAAACACCAAAATTCCTATCAGGATTTTCAAATGTACAAGTTCTCGTTTCAAATATTCATCATGGGTCTCCCTCCTTCAGGATTGGAGCCCTTTTTACCACAATGTTAACAACTGGTCTCCCTCGTTTGGGCCCTGATTCCCTTTAGCGCAACTTTCACATTTGGTCTCCCTCGTTCGGGCTCAGACCATGCCATCTCACTTTCTACGTTTTCGACTTGACATCAAAATCGAAAACATTCAAATGTGCGATGGGTTTTGCTTAAACTGTCGCAGGACCACTTCAGTCCACCTCACACAATGTTCTTACTTTTTGTTTTTACCACTTCTTGGCTGAATACCTTTACAGAGACCTTCGATTGGGCACCCACACGGTGCCTGACCACTCAGTCACTGGTACTGTATCTTTCTTCTGTAAATGTTCAAACATCCATCAGCAATTAAGCTTTCCTCATGTCTTTCGTCACATGCGTTTCACTTTGTTCTTGCGCTCTTTATACAATGTTGCCCGCTTGCAACCTTGACTTCAACACAGATCAGTCTTGTATCTGACTCCCCAACTAACTAGCTGTGTTGAATCTCTCAGGCACTCCTTCAATCTTGGAGCCAAGGACAGTACCACGGCAGCTGCTGATCCTCCCCGACTCCGTCAGTCGTGCAGGATGGCCCTGGGTATCTCTGACACACAATACAATACAGGATTCTGCAGTTTGTTTTCCGAGCCTTATGCTTTCTGATTTGTAGGGTTCTGGAAAGTAAGGTCAAGGGTATCTCCCTCCTTATGTACCCTTCTTGGTTTACCGCCTTCTTACCTCGTTCACCTGCCGTCGGAAAAGTACTGCTCCTCCGTGTGCTTCGCCTCAATCAGAGTGTGCTCTTGTGCTCTGCCTTTTATCTGTGTGGGGAAGTTTAATGGAAGTCAGGTATGAGTGATTGTCAGTAATTGCCTGAGTTCGCCTGACTATAGTAGCGGGACATGTCGGGTACACTGCTCGGGTGTGAGTCTGTTTTCTCCCAGAGCGGGCTGTCCGTGTGGAAGGGTATGTGAAGGGAAAGGGAGGGGGTACAGTTCCCACATATCGTACTTGGTAGGCTGGGGTAAAGGTGTTACGGGGGAGTGATACTGTTTCTTGCCATTCGGCGTCCAACTCCCCGAAGACCCCTCACCCAGGTGATTCTTCCCATGCTGGTCTACCCCCAGGGTCTGGATCCAAGGGTGA
The DNA here is from genome assembly GCF_040938575.1 of Ambystoma mexicanum. Classification (NCBI taxonomy): domain Eukaryota; kingdom Metazoa; phylum Chordata; class Amphibia; order Caudata; family Ambystomatidae; genus Ambystoma; species Ambystoma mexicanum. Next base: position 527,195,439 of record NC_090930.1, read on the forward strand.
TGGCCGTACCCTGGCCACCTGAGAGAGAGAGATCCACGGGGACTAGCGGTTGATGCACCTTCTGGTGTCTCATATACCCTTCTCCTATGCGATGTAGCCGCATCTGTTTCACTGGGAAACCGGGAAACGTTCCCCTGGTCTTTGCCTTTTCGGTGTTCCACAGTGAAACAGTAGGGTTGCAGGTCTAAGAACAATCGCATAACTCGGGGGTTAGAATCCTTTTTAGGCTTATCCATACTAAAAGTAAGTGGTCTGTGGCAAGGGTAACCTTTCTTCCTAAAAGATAGTATCTTAGATGGGTGATTACCCATTTGATGGCAAGGGCCTCTAACTCCAACACAGAGTAGTTATTTTCACGTGGGAAAAGTTTTCAACTAGTGAATAGGATAGGGTGTTCTAATCCATCACACATTTGTGATAGACTGCTCCTAACCCTGTGAGAGAGGCACCAGTTTGTAACACAAACTTCTTTGAAATGTCTACCACCTTTAGGATTGGGTTCTGGTACAAGGTTTGTTTTAAGTTTTTGTAACAGATGTCTTCCTCATCAGTCCAATTAATCTTCTGGGGTTCAGTGTTCTTTAATTTGTTGGTTAACCTAGCTGTTTTATCCAAGAAATTGGGGATAACCCTACAGAAATAACCAATCAATTCTAGGAACGCTGTGAGTTCTCTTGGTCTTAGGCATGTGGGTATCCAGGACAGCTTTCACTTTATCTCATTGGGGTTGGACACTGCCCTTCTCTACAAAGAATCAGAGGTATTTCACGGCTGATTGGGCCAGCTTACGTTTGGATGGATTGGCAGTTAAGCCGGCTTCTCTGAGGGTACTCATAATAGTAAAGAGATGGAAAAGATGGCCTTCCCAAACCTTACTGTAAATGACTGTCGTCAATATAAGCCCCACAGAAATCGGAGTTGGGCTGCAATATCGTGTCCATAAGCCATTGGAAAGTGGCTGGGGCCCCATGCAGGCCGAAAGGGAGGACTTTAAACTGGAATAGCCCTGAGGGGCATCGAGAAAGCTGTCTTTTCCTTATCAGGTCCATGTACTGGGACCTGCCAATATCCCTTGATTAAGTCTAGGGTCGATAGAAAGATAGCACTTCAGAGTTTATCTATTAACTCATCGATGCGCGGCATAGGATCGGCTTCAAAGGCGGAGATGGCGTTATCCTGTCTGAAGTCTATGCAAAACCTCCAAGAATGATCAGGTTTTGTTAACAATACAATAGGGGAGGACTTTGGGCTGGAAGAAGGCTCGATAATGTTTGCCTTCAGAATGTTTTTCACTTCCTCTACCACTGTTTGTTTTCAGGCTTCTGGGAGTCTATATGGTTTTAAATGGACCACTTTTCCCTTTGGAGTTCTGATATGATGAGTACCATGTACTCACTGGTGTTTCGCAGAATACTTCAGGGAATGCCATGACCAGGTAGTTTAAATCCTCTTGCTTCGGTCTAGATGGTTCTTGGGGAATAAGCTCTTAATTGTCTATCTCCTCCGGTATCAAAAAAGACAATATCGAGGTTGAGGCAGCGGAAGGATTTTCTTCCCATTCCTTTAAGAGAGTTACATGGTAAAGGTGGGTTTCTTGCTCATCAGGTTGAGCTATTTCATAGGTACAGGTCCCCGTTTGCTCTAGTACCTCATATGGCCCATGCCACTTAGAGACCAGTTTATTTTTAGAGGTAGGTAAAAGGGCTTATACCTTTTGTCCTACTGAAAAGGATCTTAAATTTACTTCCTCAAGAGCCGCCAGGGGGTGCCGAGATGTGCTGAAGGGTCTCGGCTGATCTCCTCGCTTGGGCGTGAAATTTGACTGTTCGGGCCCCCCACCGCCCTGGGAGTCGAGGTCTGACCCCCCCCCCCCCCTGAGTGTGCTGAAGTCAGTGGGCGTCAGGGGACCATGCCTGCGGTGCTACTGGGCTCCTCCGGGCCGGAGATCAGCCGCCATCTAGTAGCGAGCGGGAGAGGAGTTACACTTCGCCCGGTGGCAAGATCCGCGCGTTCGCTGGCTGCCTGTCGGAGGGGAGGGGCAGAAGACGGGGCCGCGGTCTCCTCCCCCACCGCAAAGAGCTTTGACACAACGTCCGCGGTACCTGTGGGGGCTGCGAGCGGGGCGCCTGGAGTGGTCCTGCTTGCTGGACCTTAGGTGTTGGATCCCGTTTGCTTGGAGGGACCCGCCGGCTCGCCCCACGGAACTGTCCCGCTGGCGTGGCTCCTCAGGTACGTGATGCCCATGGGGGTACTGCCCCCTTCATCCTGTGGAGCCCGTTAGCCCCCCCTCACATTGGACAAGTCCTGGGCCAGGACGGCCCGTGCAGATCTTGGCGGGGGCCGGCAGACCGCCTACACCTTGCTTGCCTCCTTTGCCTTGAGCGGGCCTGCCGTGGACTTTCTCGGAGGGTTGGACTGACTGCTGCAACAATAGTGTGTAGGGGCGGGGGCTGGTGTCCCCCGTGGTGCGGCGGGAGGTCTATGATTTATTTCTTTGGCAGTTCCATTGTGTACAGTGGCACCTGTACTGCAGAGGAAGCCTGTGGGGGACACTACTGGCCCGACCCCTGTCCCGCATTTACGGGTGATCACCAGGCATTTGGGTGGCACTGTCTGGAATTCTCACGCACTGGTGGTGGGGCTCCTGGGAAACTGTGGCTGTGTTCCACTGCAGAGGGCTCTCGGAGGTAGTCCAGGGAGTGGATGAGGTCGGCTCTGGAGTGTGCCGGGACAGTGGACTTAGTTGGTGGCTCTTGTGTATAGGCATCCACTGCCGGATATCCTTGAGCTAGCTTGCAGCTGTGGCCCGCCTGATATTGTTCTAGAGTGCAGGGAGCTGAGCAGTGACTGGAGTGCTGGGAGGACTTAGTTGTCAGTGTGGGGATCTCCCTGTGCCTGCCTCTGGAGTGTCTCTGGTGGTTCGCACCTCTTTGGTTCCTGGCTGGACGGGGTGCAATCTTTGCAGAAGTTCCGGCGTGCCCCTGACCAGGCGCCAGGCAGGACCAGTATGCAGGCGGCAGATCTATCAGAGACATCGGAGGCTCAGTCCATAAGCCAGAACCGGATCTGGAGGAGATCCGCGGCTTCAGGGCTGATATTGGCAGGCGGCTTGACTCCCTAGATAAAAAGGTGGACGCGGTCGAGGACCGGGTCCAGGCCCTGGAGGCCAATCAGACTTCGGCAGACCTATTCGAAACTCAATTCGACATGCGCCTGGCAGAGTTAGAGAAGCGAGAGGAGAAGGTCGCTCTTAAGCTTGATGACTTGGAGAATAGGGAACGGCGGTCCAACCTCAGGTTTCTGGGTATCCCGGAGCGGGAGGTGGAAACCCAGATGGACATTGCAATGAGAGTCAAGTCAATCATAAATAAGCTCTTCGATGGGGAGAATCCCACCGAGCCCAAATTTCAGTACTATGCAGAGAAGTCGAAGATTCTGGAGCTGGCACGTCGGAAGGGCCCTTTTGAATGGAATGGCGTTATACTATCGATCTACCAGGACCTTTCGGCGCTCGCCCTCGCCCGCCGGAGACTGTGTGACCCTCTGACAAGGTGGCTCCAGACTAAGGGAGTGCGCTATAGGTGGGGGCACCCGTTCTCACTTACGTTTGAGTTGGATGGCTATAAGTACTCCCTATCTACGGAGTCGGAGATTCAGAAAGTGACTAGCGAATTGCTGGGGGCCACGGCCTCTGGTCCGGGGCTGGGAGCCAGGAAGGAGGGGAGTCAAAGGGGTCCCTCGGACGCATCAGGTCGGCGCCGTGTCCGAGGGCACCGGAAGTACAGAAAGGTGGCGCCGCCCTCCCCGGAGCAGTCGACGTTGGGCCCTTGATGTGGAGGGCCCTGCTTCTAGGGCAAACCTGAGTGCCCGGGGACCTTATGGTTGGCTATTTGACCTTTTGTAAGAATGTTGAGACTTTCCTAGGTTGGGTCTGCTGGACTATTCTCTGTTGGTGGGATGGGGTTATGGTGTTTGACCTGTTGGATTATGTTACTGTAGTAGGGGGGGCCCAAAATTTCATGTTTCTTTTGTTGCATTCTGCCCAAGTGGAGGCGATCCTTGGCAGCCTGGCGGTGCGGCAGGTGGATGTCGTGTCCGGTCCAGGTGCTCAAGGGTAGGTGGGGTTGGGGGTGGATGGGGTTCGTTTTGTTGGGGAAGGGTGCTGTGGGTTGGAGTTCAAAATGGCTATCTTTTTTGGGAGTTGGGGTGGGTCGTTTTTTGCACTTGGGTCTACCTGGTTTAAGGGGTCACATTTGCTCTTGTGTGCTTCACGTGTGCACTGAGATCTAGGGGTTGGGCACCCTCAATCTCTTCCCTGGTGGGGGCGGAAGATCTCTTTGGCTTTTCTTATGGATGAGTCTTTACAGCTGATGTCGGTGGGGTCCTCAAATGTGCAGGGTCTGAACTCTCCGACTAAAAGGTGTTTGTTGTTGAGGGAATTTGCTAGACTGAAACTTCATTTTCTTTTCCTACAGGAATCCCATTGGGTCAGGGGGAGGGAGCATGCGCTCAGATCGAGGGCTGTACAGCAGATGACATGTAAAAAAGGGGGGGTGAGGCACGCACTCCAATTCCTGGCCAATATACTACCTTAAGAAAGAAAAAATATATAACTGGGTTAAATCCCAAAAGTGTCCAATTCACAGGGTTAGATCCCAATTGTTGCCAAAATATTCAAAGGGTTAGATACCTTCTGCTGCATTTGTGCTGCTGTTCTCCTCCTCCTAGCACTTTCGTGTCCCAACACTCTTCAGGGAGGCTGTGTTGCCTTGCTTTTCAGGTGTACAGCAGATGTTTCATGCCTCCTATGTGGCGAAGAAGCGCGGGTCGTCCTTTTGATTTCTCAGAATGCCCACTTCTCCCGCAAAGCCCACATAGCTGACCCTGAAGGGCAGTATATGATGGTTAAGGGAGAGCTAAAGGGCCGACTTTTCACTTTTGTGGGTGTATATTCCCCGAATGAAGGGCAAGATGTTTTTTGGGAGGGGATGCGTGAGAGGGTCAGAGTATTTGCTGAAGGTGCGCTAATTGTTGGGGTGGGGGACTTTAATATGGTTTTGTGTCCAGATCCCAATTGAGAATGGTGGATTCATTCAACATGGTTAATGGTGAGCTGGGGCTTGTGGATGCGCACCCTGCTTGGCGTGACCGCGCATCAAGCTTTCTCTAGGATTGATTATCTGTTGGTGGGTTCTGCGATCAGGGATTGCGTGTCCGATTTCGGGGTTGTGGCTGTCCCATGGTCCGATCATGACTTAGTTCGAGTCAATTTGGGAATCTCTCCCCCTGCCCCGAGCAAGTTGAGGTGGATATGTAATGACTTTCTACTAACAGATAAGGAGCTGAGGCAATCCCTTCTGTCTTCTATCGAGGAATTCTTTAGCCTTAACGACACGGGTGAGGTGGAGCCCAGAATTGTGTGGGATGCATTTAAGGCCACGATTAGGGGTACGTTGATTGAAATGGGAGCTAGGAGAAAGAGGGAGAGGGCGAGAGAGGAGTCCTAGTTGAGGGAGCAAATCACTGCCATTCAGCCGGGGTGTAAGTTGAAAACGCATATTTCTCCAGGTCAGCGTCAAGCGCTTCAGAGCCTCAGAGCGAAACTATCTGCCCTTCTCATAGGTCAGACGAGAGAAAGCTTGCGTTCTTAAAACGATACATGGAGAAAGGGGAAAAAGCAGATAAGATTTTAGCCTGGAGGCTGCAAGAGTTGCGTAATAGCAGGAGGGTTAATTTGGTCTCGGGTCGGGCGGGAGAGAAAATTTTGCAGGATGGCCAAATAGCAGAGCAGTTCAGGCAGTATTATGAGGCTCTTTATGCTTCCGAATATTGTGGGGATGGCAAGGAGGTGGACCGGTTCCTGGACTCCCTCCCTGTCCCCTGTCTCGCGCGGGAGTCCTCGGAGTCTTTAGAGCTCCCTATCTCGTCTAAGGACATAATTGAAACTATCGCGTCCCTGACGAGTGGTACGGCTCCAGGAGATGATGGTTTCTCAGTCCGATTCTATAAGACCTTCCGTTCCACGTTGGCCCCCTTCCTGTTCAAGGTGTATAATGCGGCCCTGGATTCTGGCTCCCTTCCCGATACTATGATGTCTGCCCTTATTGTAGTGCTTCCAAAGGAGGGGAAAGATCCCTCGCTTTGTCAGTCTTATAGACCCATCTCTCTCCTTAACGTTGATGTTAAAATATTGTCTAAACTGTTGGCGAATAGATTGTTTAAACTTCTCCCCTCGCTGGTCCATGGTGATCAAGTAGGCTTTATCCCCGGGTGCCAAGGCTCCGATAACGTAAGGAAAACCCTGGGCCTCCTGCATGAGGTGTCTGTGCGAGACTTGGAGGCTTACCTCCTTTCGTTGGATTCTGAAAAGGCCTTCGACCGTGTCGAATGGCCTTACATGGTGAAGGTCCTTCGCAAGATGGGCTTGGGTGACAAATTCTGTGGGTGTGTCGCGGCCTTGTATAATGGCCCTCTAGCGCAGGTACTGGTGAACGGCTGTATTTTGGCCGATTTTTCGCTCTCCAGAGGTACCCGTCAGGGGTGCCCTCTCACCCCTATTTTGTACGCTCTTGCAATGGAGCCCTTTGCCATTGCGGTCAGAAACGATAGTGGTGTCTCTGGGGTGCACTGTGGGGACTGCGAGTTCAAACTATCCCTGTTTGCGGATGATATTTTAGCATATCTGACCAGGCTTCATGAATCCCTCCCGCACTTGCTTGGCTTGATCCGCCTCTTTGGAGCGTTTTCAGGGCTTAAAATTAACATATCCAAGTCATGTATTATGCCAATAGGCAGATTGGACCGTGAGATCAGTGGTAAATCAGAGGTGCTTGGGATGAGAATAGAGCGGGAGACAACTAGGTATATTGGCACCTACATCCCTAGAGATCTAAATAAATTGTATGAGCTAAATTATCCTCCCCTCCTGGCTGGGATTTTTAAGCATCTGACAAGGTGGGCTCCTCTCACTCTCTCTTGGTTTGGGCGCATGGTCTCGATTATAATGAATGTGCTTCCGACTCCTCTATCTCTTTTCGTCCCTGCCTTGCAGTATCCCAGACTCTTTTTTCGATTCTCTTCTCTCCCGTCTACTGCTTTTTGTCTGCACCGGCAAGAGTGAAATATTCCACCCTGTCCCTCCCAAAGTCTCACGGTGGCTTTGGTCTCCCTGATTTTAAGCTGTACTATAAGGCAGCCCAACTGCGGGGGATGCTAGAACATCTGAGGGATGACCTTAGGACGTACTGGACGTATGTGGAAGATGTTCAGGTCCATCCTTACAAAGTCAGGGATTTACTTTGGTCTCCTCCAAGTTCCCTCCCAGCAGTGGCTAAATCACACCCAATCCTGTCTGTTTTGTGGGCGGCTTGGAAGCCCAACAGGGACAATAAGCTCCTCTCTTCTTGGTCTTCTCCCCTCTCTTCTTTATGGCGCCCCCCCCCACTCAACATAGGATCCAGAGGGTTCTGAGAAACCCAATCCTGGTCTGACCAGGGGGTGGAAAGGGCGGCGCAACTCTTTCATCTTGGCGAGTTTATTGAGTTTGGCCAGTTGTCGGAGGTGTTGCGTGAAAAACTGCTTTCCATCTTCGATTACCTTCGGCTTAAGGGTATCCTTACCCAGGCTGGATGGCGGGCTTCCTTGACCCGTCCTTTAACCCCCTTCGAAAAAGTTTTTGTGGAGGCCAAGTCCAGGAAGTGATCGCTCTCCAAGATCTATAACGTGTTGGTTACAGCTAACTTAGGAGGGTAGACAACTGTTCAAGCGTGCCTGGGAGGAGGGATTGGGCATAACCATCGATGATCCCACATGGCAGGGAGTCTTCAGAGCCATCTTTAGGGGGGGTTTGTATGCAGCTGCTATGGAGCATAATTTTAAGATTCTCCACTCCTGGCACCGTCCTCCCGTCACCTTATCTAGGATGTTTGCTGGGGTATCTCCTATGTGTCCCAGGGATTGCTCTCTCTGCGGTCGGTACTTGGTTCCACATGTGGTGGGATTGCGCGGTCATTCAGGTCTTCTGGGCCGAATTGCTTAGTTGGATCAAGAGCATTCTGGGGTCGTGCCCTTCTCTTCGCCCCTTGGAGATCCTCCTGGGTAGCCCTTTGCCTGACAGTGAGTTTGCTTCCTTTACTAGGGTGGCGACTGCCATGCTACGAGCGGGGAGAATGGCAGTGGCTCAAAATTGGAAAAATTCCCGTGCTTCCTCTAAGGCGGAATGGCTCACTAAGTTGTTGGCAATTTTTACGTATGAGAAACTGTCTGCCATAATTAATGATAACATGTCTTCTTTCCTACAGGAATGGACTATTGTTTTGTTAAGTGCGGAATGTGATGCCTTGAAATTGTAAACAGCTCGGATGTGGGGGGAGGTTTGAAGCTGGGGAATGTGGTTAGTTCGCTGGCGGTTCACCAGCCCATGCACGTCCCACTGGGGGCCCAAGACATCGAGGTTGTGTGGAAAAGTCTCTAGGTATTTTGTGTCTCAACTCTATTCCCTGTGTATTTCTCGCTCTACGTAAACCAGGTAGCTATGGGTGGGGGTGGGGGTGGGGGGTGGGTGCAGGTTGGGGAGGGGGTGGGTAGGTTTTGTAGTCTCCTTTATTGTGTGTTGCTTTTGGCCATTGTCTGTTGTAGACTAATGGATGTATTGTTTGAGGAAATGTTCAATAAAAACTAAATGGGAAAAAAAAAATACTTCCTCATAGTTACTTAACTAAGACTTGCTCTATGGAGTTAAAGCGCTTCATTATATACCTGTGATTTAGTCTCTTACCGACCATACATGGAAAAAAATAACTGAACCTGAGGATAGCTCTTGTCGTCTTTTTTGCAAAGTAGTAGAGACCAGCTGACACATATTGACATATTCCATGATCCTAAAAGACTATCGTAAAGGCTACACTGACTTTGTATCACATATTGAGGACATCGCTCGTGTTCAATTTTGGTCAACACTTGTGGCTGAATCCATAATTTTTTAAGCTGCGGCTTGGGCAATATGGATAGAGGAGCAAAAGAGATTCTGACCTTGTACTCGAAGCAATGTCACCAGGCCTATCTGTTTACAAAGTGTTGCATTGTTTTATTAATTGAATTGTGTAACATTGATTGTCTGTTTTAATTCATGATCCTTTTGAAAAAAACAAACATTCTTTTATGTAATGTGCTGAAAGTTTAAATTTAACTATTGCACAATAAAAAATAAATGTTTTTAAATTTACTTCCTTGTCCTAGGTGGACTTTTGTTGGACTTGAGCTTTTTCCATGTGATTGTAGACTAGATTTCGAACAAGGTTCATATGCTCTCGCAATCGGGTAGCTGTTTGTGAAAGGGGAATATGTGCCTCTTCCCTTTCTTCCAAGGTCTCCAGGAGCATGTCTAAGACATCTCTTGGTTCTCTACAGTAAAGTAGTTCAAAAGGAGAGAAACCGGTGGATGCCTGAGGGGTCTTTCTTATTGCAAATCGGGCCCAGGGGATGATGCTATCCTAGTCAACAAATTTTTGCAAAATCTTAGGGTTTTATTAAATCGGTTTACCAACCCGTCGGTTTTGGGGTGGTAAACTGGGGTTCTTAAGGTGGAGATATGTAGTAATTCCTTGGCTTCACTCATCAACTTAGTCATAAAATTAGATCCCTGATCCGTTAGAATTTCCTTCAGGAAACCAACTGTCAGTGGCAGTCCCTACCTCTTTAGGTTTGGTGTCCTTTGGTGTGAAGAGGTAAGACCTGTCCTTCCAGGCAGCCCCTGTGCAACCCAAGTATAAGTGTCAGGTGGGCGATGAGGCCACCCAGAGAGCAAGGACTTGGGGGGGGGGGGGGGGGGGGGGGGGAGGGGGGAGACCTTGATGGGCATGGGGAGACAACCCAATGAGAAGATGAAGCCTCCCAGGAAGGATGAAGATTCTACAGATTACTCCACAAGGTGAGTAGTAGCAGAAGTGAGTTCCAGGGATACAGCTCAGAAGAGTTCAGCAGCAGTAGAAGTTGGTCAACCCACGGAAGCATTCGGCAAAGAGCGATGAATGAGATCAGCTGACTCGGGAACCAGCGGGAGAATCCAGCAGCAGTAGAAGCGGGCGAACCTGTGAAAGCGTTCGGTAAGGAGCAGTGAAGGAGGGCAGCTGACTCTAAAGCCAGCAGGAGAATCCAGCAGAAGCGAGTGAACCTACGAAAGCGTTCGGTAAGGAGCGGTGAAGGAAGGCAGCAGACTTGGAAGTCAGCGGGAGAACCAAGGAGGGAAGGTAGGACAGACCAGGGAGACAGGGAGTCCAGGGGGGAAGCTAGAGAGGAACACAGAAATCAAGCCAGGAGCAGGAGGCGCGGAACGCCAGAGTGAAGGAAAGAAAACAGGACAGAAATTTCAACACAGCGTACAGCAGTGAAACAATTGCAACACATCGATTACCCAGCGCAGACTGCAACTTATTTCCAGGTAGACTGCTGTGTGAATGGATGTGAGCATGCTGACCTCAGCACGTGATACAGACATGCTGCCACCATCTTGGATTGGGAGGCAACCCTGTATCTATTCCATAAGGAAATGCGATTCGAGATCTGCCAAGAACAAAGGCGCATAACAGCATGCCCCCTTCTGTACCAGGATACCCCCGGTTTCCAGGAGTTGTGTAGATGGAACTTGCGTACAAGACGTTTGGCATGGACATAGTGTCATGATGCCTACCTCCAAGGAGCCAGGTCCGACCCAGCAACCCCAGAGGCAGGCATCATTTCCCCCGGGGGAGTGCCAGCGGGCCCAAGCTGGGGCCCTTTGGACGCAGTCCTGGCGCCTTAGGCGCCAGGCTCATGTTGGACCTCTGTCCTGGCGCCTTAGGCGCCAGGCTCATAAAGCTAGACATGTGTTCAAGTGTTTTAATGTGCACTTACCTCTTGAGGCCTGAATGGAACTACTTTACCTGTGGGACTACTTTCCACCTGGGTGTGGTCGGGGAAGGATACATACCTGATTGGAGGAAGGATACACACTTGGGACTTCTTCCAAAGCTATTTAAACCACACCCGATCAGCAACTCACGCTTCGCGTTGTCCTGCTCCTCGCAGCTGGACGCTCACCGTGTCAGCTCCTGCATCTGGACTTCAGCCATGCCTGTCAGCATCCTGGGTCACCTACAAAGGGAGACAAGAGACCTTACCAGCTAAATCTGCAAAACGGAGACATCACCGACGATCCTGAAAGGGAAGACATTATTTTTAAAAGCATTTCGTTACGATCGCTGCAGCGCTGCATTTCACTCACCTTTCCTGGGTTCCTCCATCTTCAGCAGCGATCATCCGGATACACAGCCACTTCCCAGAGCCTAGAGAAAAAGACAAGAATAAGAGGTGAGAGAAGGAAGGGAATAAGACTTACCTGTTGGGTCATTCCCATTTCATTTCGGGTCTTGCCGCTTCCAGGCATTTTCCAGACCCCGGCCCCTATGGGGAAAAAAGACAAAGACATTGAATGAGGGTATGCAAAGACAGTTCCCGAGCGCTCATCCAGAACTAGCCTGCCATTTACTGGAACTGGAACTGCACGTTTCACTTCGGGTCGGCGCCATATCTCCGGCATTCCGAAGCCCGGCCCCTAAGGGGAAAAAAGACATAAGCATTAGCGCTTGCTGCAAAAAGACAATGAACATTATTATTAAGCTTGGACTTTTGAACTTGCAACAGAACTTTTACAGAGCCTTACCTGAATAGTCAAGCTTACCTGAACTCCCATCAATCCTCAATCCAGTGAAGTAACTGGGTTTCAATGCGCCCCTGCATCGGAAGCAGGATGGAGAGCTCATCCTTCCTGACCCTAAGGTGAGACTTCACGGGGAATCGTGGAAGGGTATCGTGGAGGGTTGGAAGAGAGTGGGAGGCTTGAGCATAACTCAGTCAGTAGGTAATACTCCCTTTTCACGCATGGGGAATATTCCTGCGAGCCGGAGAAGCCAGAGTAGAGGGCCCTTCCTGTCCATCTTCAGAGTCCTGCGCTTCACCATTGAAGAAGCATCAGCACTCGAAGCCAGACCTGCGCCACTGTGGGAATCAGGTGAGCGTTACACATAGTTGGATGGTTCCCAGGACCGTTCTGCATTTGAGTAAACCTTCCAATCTATCAAATATTAGAGTACCTCTGTAAAACCTGGAATCACATATCTTATTCACTTCATACTCCTATGCATCGTCTTCCCGAAGGGGAACAATGCTGCTTCCAGGCCCTCCCTTAAAAGGCTTTAGAAGAGACATATGAAAAAACAGATGTATTTGGTGCCAGAAAGAGGTTAACTTAAGCTTGTAAGCCACATGTTTCACTGCTTTGAGTACAGAAGATGGTTCAAAGTAGCTTGGGGAGAACTTCCCTGGCTTGATTCTTCTGGGAAGGTATTGGGAGGACAATCAAACTAGATCCCTTCTCTGGTATCCATCAGATCCTCTTCTGTTACGGTCAGCGTATATCTTATTGTTCAACTGTGAATCCTTCAAGGCTTGGAGGGTCTGTTGTTGTATGTCGTAAAGGAGATCCAGATGTTGCTCCACCGAAGGAACTGAGGTGACCAAGGTAGAAAGTTTAGGAAATCAGGTGGGATGCAACCCATATGAACCAAAAAAGGGCGACTTCACTGTGGCTGAATGTACAGTGTGGTTTTATGAAAACTCTGCTAGTGGTAACAGAGACATCCCGTTGTCTTGGGGCAGGTTGGTAAAAGACCGTAGGTATTGCTCAAAGGTCTGATTGAGACGTTCTGTCTGCCCATTAGTCTCTGGATGGTAACCTCAGGACATATTGTAGGAAATTCCTAGCTTTCCGCACATTGCTCCCCAGAACCTAGAGGTGTACTGAACACCCTGATCTGATATGATGGAGTCTGGAAGTCTGTGCAGTCGGAAAATGTCCTTCAGGAACACGGTACTCATTTCTTCTGCTGTGGGTATCTTCTTTAAGCCGGGGAATTGAGCTAACTTGGTGTAAGTATCGATGGTTACCATAATTACTGTACACCCATGGTATTCAGGTAGGTCAACAACGAAGTTGGTGGAAATATTTTACCATAGTCGTGAAGGCAAGGAGGGAGAGTAGTGCTGACCCACAGGTAGCTGTTGAGGTGTCTTGTTTTGGGCGCAGACAGAGCATGTTCTTATGTACTCTTTTACATCCACACAGGTGTTGCCTGTTTTGCTTGATTCTTCTACCTGGCTCGCCCTTCTCCCCCTCCAGCCTCCTTCTGCAGGAGTCTGTCCTGATTCATTCTGGTTTCACCATAACCGTCTTGTGGCCAATTCTGGATTTGACTTTTATGGACTTCCTTAATTCACAGTGCGTCACCCTTTCTCATGGTGGCCCTGAATCATGCTGTTCCCATCTTCATCTTGTATCCAGGCTTGCAACATTATGTGTTACTACTGACTTCTGCAATTGTATTCGCTCTCCCCTCTTGCTTCTCCACTCTTTTTGACTGCTTACTCTGTTCTCTCCTTCTCTCCTTTTTCCCATCTCCTCCCCTCCTACCCTTACTTTCTTCTATGCAATTACTCTATCAGAATTGTCCATGGACCTAATATGAAAGCAACCTTGTATGTCTCCTCCTCCCTCCTCTTACTTGGGTTTTCCTCCCTCCCACCCTCCAGCACTATCTGAAATGTTGTCTGGCCTAGTACGATAGTCGCTTATTTAGTTCCTCTCCTCCCTTTCTGCACCCCTCTCTATCACCTTTTGTTTTCTCCGGCTCTACCAGAAATGTCGTCAGGCATAGTACGGTAGTCGCCTGTCTGTTTCCATTTCTTCTCCAGCATGGGGTCTGGCATGGATTCACATGTTCATGAATATTCCCCGTTGTCAAGTCCGAGCGGTCTTCTAAGTCCTGTGAGGGGGCTCCGGCGACGGGGGCCCAAAAGCAGGCAAAGCACTGCGAGTCCACGGGCACCAGGAGCGCCGAACGGTCGGGCTCCTCAGCTGCCAGGCAGGGCGCACCTTCACCGGCGCCATCAACCACGAGCCAACGCTCTGGCTCGGGGAAGAGAAAGTCAGAGAACCCGGCTAAGCTTCTGGAGAGGCCCCGGTCGATCTAGAAAGAACCAGCCGAGGGGGAGTGAGGCGGTGACCCTCCCCCCAAGGTGAAGGCCTCATGCGCGAAGGTGATGAAGGCCATGATTCACCCGGTTAAGGCCTCTACGGAGGTAGTCGCGACGGCCCTGGCGAAGCCTGTGGAGGCTACCCCAGTGGAGGCGACCTCGGGGCCCAGAGTTTCCCTGCCACCGCGGAGGGAATCCTCTTTGCAGCCCATTGAGAAGACCTCCGTGAAGACCCCGGTGGAAAAAGAGGGGGGGCCGGTGGCCGTTATGGACACAGACACAGCCTCCGAGGAGGAGTTGGTGGAAGTCGTGGAGGGCCTCAACAGGAAGTTTGGGGAGGCCCCGTCACACGGGAGGAATCCCGACGAGGGGGACGAAGAAAGTGACAGTGGCGCTGACGAGGCTCCCGTGAAGAAGGAGCAACCATTGCACCCGTCGCAACCCGAGCCACAGGACAACTCGGTGGCCATTTTGATGGCAATCCAAACCTTATGCACGGAGATGAGGACGAGATTGCCCCTTCCCCCAACGGACGACCCAGCGGAACCGGGCCCTGTCGGGAAGCCCTCCAAACAAGAGGAGGAGAGTTAATCCACCCCCGCCCTTCCAGCCCTCACGGCCTTCTCAGCCTTTGTCTCCTTTCCCTATCCCTGGGGTTACACGGGAACAGATACGGCCACGACGGGGACGAATGACGATGGTGGTGACGACGGGACGGACCTCCCATCACCACCTCCTCGGGCCTCCCAGACCGACGAAATTGGCTCCTTCCACGCCATGATTGCCAGGGCATCCGAGCTTTTCCAGCTCTGCCCCGAAGAACAAAAGAAGGAAGGATTCCTCTACCAACGGCGCAAGGCCAAAAGGAAGACGGTCCTTGCAGTGCCGTTGCTGGATGACATCTGGGACGAGGGACTTGTTCTTCTGAAGAACCCGTCCATGACACCTGCCAAGAGGGACCGGTACGCGAAGAAGTGCCGGGTCCCCGAGGCCGCCCCTTTGTGCCTTAGGGCACAACCGACCTCGGATTCGGTCGTCTCAGCGGCAGCCAAGAAGAAAGCAGGGGGGCATCGGCCTCAACTTCGACTTCCCCACCGGACAGCGAGAGAAAGAAACTGGATGCCATGGGACGAGTCATCTCGTCGGCAGCGACGACGATTAAGGCGACCAACGCCCTAGCTATTGTGGCCCACTTTGACAGGGAGTTGTGGTACAAGGTCGCCCCCTGTTGGACTTCCTACCTGATGACAAGAGGGCAGAGGCCCATGCGATCCTACAGGAAGGTGAGGTGGCGTTGGACCACGCCATAACGGTGGCCATGGACATTGCCGACACCGGTTTCCGCCAGTTGGGCAACAGCCTTTGCCTTCGACGGCGGGAGTGGCTCAAGGTGACGGATTTCCGCCAAGACATGCAAGCCAAGGTTTTGGACATGCCCTTTAACGGTAACAATCTGTTTGGGAAGGCAGTGGATGAGTCACTGCAGGGCATCAAGACCAACAAAGAGACGGCTCCGGAGGCAAGCAAGGTGTCTCCAAAGGATTCGGCGGCGGCTCCTCGACATACCGTCAGGCGGCCCGCTCCGCATCGCAGGAAGCCTACAGGGGACGAGGCAAGTCGGGTGGATCTCGCCTTCGTTGCCAGGGAGGCCAAGGCGGCAAGGCCGCTGCCAAGCAAGACTGAACCGGCCGTTGCATCGGGTCCCCACCGGAGCACCCCGATGGGAGGCCGGCTGACGAAGTTCATCAGCACGTGGGAGTCCACCTCCACCGGCCATTGGGTGCTGGATGCCCTGGCCCACGCCACGGGCACACTCTCGAATTTCTAAAGAAGTGCCCCCGCATTCCTCCCGTGACCAGGAAGGAAAACCACGTCCCTCAACTGCTGTTAGAGGTAAGGGCAATGCTCAAGAAAGGAGCCATCAAGCTCGTCCCAAAGAGGCTCCGGGGCTCCAGAGTATACTCAAGAGTATACTCAAGATACTTCCTCATCAGAAAGAAGACAGGAGGATGGCGTCCAATCCTGGACCTGCGTCAACTAAACAAATACATCAAGGCACAGAAGTTCTGGATGGTCACCCTCCAGCACGTACTGGGCCGGCTGGTGGAAGGCGACTTCCTGTCGTCGTTGGATTTGGAGGATGCGTACTTTCACATCCCCATTCTAAAAGGATACTTAAAGTTTCTCAGGTTCGTAGTCCAAGGATGGCACGACCAATTCAAGGCCCTCCCGTTCGGATTGAAGTCGGCACCCAGGGTGTTCACCAAGTGCCTAGTATTGGTGGCGGCGCGGCTGCACCTGTAGGGGATGCAAGTCTACCCCAACCTGGACGATGGCTCATATGAGCAAGGACAAGGGAACTCGCCGTCGAACACACAGCGAAGACCGTCCGGCTGCTCACGGACCTGGGATTCTTCATCAACTTCCCCAAATCCCACCTGGTCCTGTCGCAGGTCGCACTGTTTCTGGGAGCCAAGCTCGACACAGTAGCGCGTTTGGCCTTGCCGTTGGAGGAAAGGACGAAGGCCATCCTGGGCAAGGTGCAGCGTCTGCTGGCCACGGAGGTGGCCAGGGTGAGGTACATGAAGTCCCTTCTCGGGATGATGTCCTCGTACATCTATATGGTGCGCCTATGCAGGCTTTGGATGCGTCCCTTACAGGAGTTCCTCGACGCCCGTTGGATGCAAGCGACAGGCAGCTTCAAGGACAGGATCTCGCTCAATGAGGTTTTCCGCCAAGCAATTCGGTGGTGGGGCACCCGTGCGCATCTCACGGCGGGCACAGAGTTTCAGACCCCAGCACACCAGGTGACAGTGACGACGGATGCCTCCCTGGAGGGGTGGGGAGCTTACACCGGAGATCTTCACGTGAGAGGCATTTAGCTCCCAGACGAGAGGTCGCTCCACATCAACATACTGGAGCTCCGAGCAGTGTTCTGGGCCCTCAGGTCGTTCCTCCCGTCCTTCAAGGGAAAGGTGGTGAGGATCTTCACCGACAACACCACCATGATGTTCGACATCTGGAAGCAGGGAGGAACCAGATCCCCAGCCCTATCCAAGGAAGCCCAGTATCTGTGGCATTGGGTCGTTGCCCAGGGGATGTTTCTGGGGCCCTTTCATCTAGCAGGGATAAAAAACACCATTGCCGACTCACTCAGCAGGGAGCTGCGCTCGTGCCACGAGTGGGAACTACGCCAGGACCAAGTGGATCTACTCTTCCAGCGATGGGGCAAACCCCAGATCGACCTGTTCGCGACGGCGACGAACTCCAAGTGCCAGGGGTTCGCCAGCAGGTTTCCCCAGCCGAGGAGCATGGCCGATGCTTTCTCGTTCCCCTGGGACGGCCTGTTCCTGTATGTGTTCCGTCCGTTGCCGTTGCTGCTCCGACTCATCAACCAACTCAAGAGGTCCCGGTGCAGGATGATCCTCTTCGCACCGGCATGGCCCGAGACAGATCTCGTTCCCGGACCTTCTGGACTTGTCAGCGTCCCCACCAGTCAAACTGTCGACGGACGCAGATCTTCTCTCCCGAGAGGGAGGCACCATCCTTCATCACGACCCAGAGTCGCTGAACTTGCAGGCTTGGCTCCTGCAGAACTAGAGTTTGGAGGATACGATATCCCGGCGGACTGCAAGGAGGTTCTTGCAAAGGCCAGGGCGTCCTCAACTCTCAAGTGCTACGGACACAAGTGGAAGAGGTTCTCTGTCTGGTGCTGTGCACAGAAGATTAACCCTCTACGGATTACGGCCCCTCAAGTGCTACCGTACCTGCTGTCGCTGGCCAAGGCGGGACTAGCGCATGCTTCCATCAAGATACACCTGGTAGCGATTTCTCGATACACCAGAACTACAGGACGGCCATCCCTGTGGTCTCATCGCCTGGTGAAGGAATTTATGAAAGGACTGTTCCGTTTGTTCCCGTCGGTGAAGGCTCCGGCCACGGCGTGGGAGCTCAACGTGGTGCTGACCAGGCTCATGGGGACGCCATTCGAGCCTCTGCATTCGGCACCGTTGAAGTTCCTGTCGTGGTAGACCGCATTTCTTGTGGCCATCACCTCCGCACGACGAGTGGGAGAGATCCAGGCCCTATCCTGCAAGCCTCCATACTTGACTTTTCACGAGACGAGGGTGGTGCTGAGGACGCACCCCTCATTTATGCCCAAGGTGCCGTCGGACTTCCATCTCAACGAGCCTTTGGTGTTAACAGTTTTCTTCCTGTCGCCTTTGTCGCCGGCCAAGAGGACTTAACACTCGCTGGATGTAGCTAGAGCTCTGAAGTTCTACGTGGACCGCACAAAGAGTTTTCGGAAGACGTCACAGCTGTTTGTGAACTTTGGACCTCTGAACCAAGGGAAAGGCCCCCTTGAAGGCTTCCATTTCCAGATGGCTCTCCGGCTGCATCATGCACTGTCACCGGTTGGTAAACCGACCGTTGCCCGGCCGTCCGAGAGCCCATTCGACCAGAGCAATCGCTGCTACCACAGCGTTCTTGTCTGGTGTGCCCCTGCTGGACATCTGCAGGGCTGCTACGTGGAGGTCGACGCACACCTTCACGAGATTCTACTGCGTCAACCGGGATTCCAGGGAGGAGTCCAGAGTCGGCCAAACAGTGCTGCGCAACCTGTTCACCTGAAGGTGGTCCTGGTGAGGAGGTAAGAGTTGCTTAATGTTGAGTTTATGGGATGCTTGATATTGAGCCTTTGCCAACTCCCGTGGTAGTGCATGTGTGTACTGCTATGTATTCTTGTATTCATGAGCATGTGAATCCATGCCAGACCCCATGCTGGAGAAGGAACAAGTTACTTACCTGTAACTGTTGTTCTCCAGCATGGGTCTGGCATGGATTCACATGCAAACCCTCCCTCCTACCCCTCTGCGGCTCTTCACTTGGTCATACTGCCACTTTACGTGCTACCAAATCTGAGGATGGCTGCCAGGGGCGGGATTTAGGGAGAGGGCAGTCATTGGTTGGGGGCAGTATGACCCAGAGACCAGTGATTGATTAGTAGTAAGAAAGACAGGTCAGAAACAAAACTGATACTGATTTTTTTCTTTACCGAGGATTCCCTGCCTGACGGCGAGGAATATTCATGAGCATGTGAATCCATTCCAGACCCATGCTGGGGAACAACTCTCCCCCTCTCTTCCTTATCTATGTCTTAGCTCTTGCGCTATCGAAATGTTGTTGGACCGAGTACGATAGTTAATTTCACATCCTTACTGTTTAGGGCCTGTAAGAATGTAATTGTTTTTTCCCCATGTTCCCTCTCTTGCTTTGAAGCGCTTTGAAACACATTGTGTAATGGCGCTATATAAATGCTTTGAAACACATTGTGTAATGGCACTATATAAATAAACTATCATATCATATCCTTGGAGAGCTTCGGCCACTAGAAGTACCATTTGATGAGATCTTTGGTGGCCTTGTGGCCACGATGACCTGCCACCAATTACCCTTGACCCAGTTGTAGTATTCTCAGGCGGAAGGCAGAGGCAGATAGCTGAATGATGCTGAAATGAGCCATACTTGAATGTGAGTGAGTTTCTTAAGTTGTTACCAGGCAGATTGCTGGTTGTGATATTCTGGAGTTGTTGCAGCCAGGTGTCAAAGGCATACACGAATGTGGAAGCAGGAAATATCTTGCCTTATGTGGGTCTTTGCAAGCTGTTATGACCATTCCGGGACAAAAGGTCATCGATCACATTCTTGGAACCGGGTATATAGGTCATCACTAAAGGATAGTGGACAAATAAATGTTCCCATCTAGCCTGTCTGCTGTTTTGGCATTCAAAGCTTTGTAAGGATATTAAACCCTGATGGTCTGTCCAGATCTCCGTAGGTTGTTGAGCTCCGAGAAGGAGATGTCTCCATTCTGAGCAGGCCAATTTGATGGCAAGCGGCTCCTTTTCCAGGACTGAATAGTTGCATTCTGCCGAAGATAAGGTCTTGGAAAAGAAGGCCAGGGGATGCTCGATGTAGCCTTCAAAATGCTGCTTTAGCACGGCACCAACGGCTGAGTCGGAAGCATCAGACTCCAGAATAAAGGCATATTGGTGATCAGGCTGTCTTAGCAGAAGAGCGGTCGTAAACAATCCTTTTAGGTGTTCAAAGGCCTTCTGCGCTGTATCAGACCAGGTGAACTTGGTGTTTTTTTTTAGCAGCTTGGTCCGAGGACGAAATGGGACTGAAAAGTTTTTAATGACCTTCCGGTAGAAATTAGCCATACCAAGAAACCTCTGGAGTTCCTTTATCGAGCGAGGAGCAGACATCTGAAGAACCGCTGTTACCTTTCTTGGGTCCATAGATACTCCATCTCCGGAAAGAATGTAACCCAGATAAGGCACAGATGAAGCATCAAACTGACATTTCTCCAATTTGACCTTTAAATGTTGAGCCTGCAGCCTCTATAGCACCTTGCGGACGTGCCTATCATGTTCTTCCTGGTTGGCCGAGAACATGAGGATGTCGTCAAGGTATACCACGACAGAATGCATCAATAAGTCAGCAAAGACATGGTCCATATACCTCTGGAATACTGCTGGAACATTGGCTAGTCTGAAAAGGCATTACCTGATATTGGTAGTGACCAAAGGGTGTCCGAAAAGCTGTTTTCCACTTCTTACCCTTCTTTATTTGTATCAAATGGTAAGCACCCTGAAGGTCCAGTTTGGTGAATACTCTTGCGTTTTGGACCGCTTCCAAGGTATCCGGAATTGGGGGTAATGGGTATTTGTCCTTCTTGGTGATTCTGTTTAGACCACTGTAATCAAGGCAGGGTCTCAGATCAGTGGACTTCTTCTTGGGAACAAAAACAAGGATGCCCCTCCAGCAGATTTGGACTCTGTGATGAGCCCATTGTGTAGATGTTCATCGAGATACTGGCGCAAAGCTTTCTTTTCCGTTGGTGAGAGCAGAAACATTCTACTAAAAGGGACCGTAGAACCAGGTTATGGGTCTATGGCACAGTCAACAGGCCTGTGGGGAGGCAAAGTCTGATTTTCTTCCGAACCAAAGATGTCCTGCAATGCAGCGTATTTGGCAGGAAGGATGGTAACAACAGAAGAAACCAACGTGGGAACCTTATGAGGGGCGTTGTTGGATAAACCAGGAGGTTCTCTCATGCATGACTGCACGCACTGCTCAGATCCTAAAAACAGTCTGTGCTGACCAATTCATAAAAGGATTGTGCAGGGACAACCAGGGTATGCCCAAGATTATTGGATAATGTGCTGTCCGTATCAGAACAAAACAAATGTCTTCCTTGTGTTGCTGTGTCGTCATGGTAAACCTACAAGTAGGGTTCTGAATGGGTCCACTGGTCAGTGGTAAACCATCTACTCCATCTATTTGAACCGCCTGATCCTTTCTTTTGATGGGTATCTTCATTCTGCTGACCCATTCCTGATCCATAAACAGGCTAGCAGCCCCTGAATGTACCATAGAAAGTATTCCTGTTCCTGGATAGACGGATGTATCCGAAGAATCAGCAGGCCTGATTTAGAAGCCGTTCCGGAATCCATGGTCTTGGGACAGGTCCTAGACTCACGAAAGGATGTCCCTACTACGAGCGGGGGTTTTCCGACTTGCGGGGAGGGGCCAACGGGCAGGTTCTGACCAGGTGTTCGTTGGCAGCACAATACATGAACCGGCGATTGTTCCTGCATCTTGCCCTTTCTTGACTGGTCAAAGGACCTCGTGCAGTTCCGATCTGCATGGGTTCCTCCTTATTCTTCTGCTCCGATACTGGCTGAGGTTGGAAGACTCGAGGAGCTACGCCCCTCATTCGCCTTCGCTCTTGTCTTCTCTCCTGCAGCCGGTGGTCGATTTGGAGAACCAATTTCACCAATTGCTCAAAGGAAGCAGTTCTAGGAATACAGGCAAGCTCATTCTTCAACTCATCCGATAGACCCTGTCTAAACAAGGTCACACACGCCACTTCAGGCCAAGCAGTCTGATGGGTTAGGTGCTTGAATCGAGTCACATAGTTGAGGACGTCCAAGGTGCCCTGTGTGAAGTCCAACAATTAGTCCTGCTTATTTGTAGGTGACCTCTGGACAGGCGAAGATGCTGGCAAAAGCCTCAATAAAACTTTTGTAGTCGTCAAGTATGGGATTGCCGCCCACCACCAAGGCGGTTTGCTCCCGTGTTCCACCTTTTATCCGTGTCGGGAAGTTTAATGGAAGCCAGGTGTGAGTGATTGTCAGTAATTGCCTGACTTCGCCTGACCATATTAGTTGGACATGTCAGGTACACTGCTCGTGTGTGTGTCTGTTTTCTCCTAGAGCGGGCTGTCTGTGTGGAAGTGCCTACCTTTTATGAATCGGGACTGATCATATTGGACTCAGGCTGGTAGAAGTAGGCACAGTCTATTGGCAAGAATTTTTTGATAGATTTTGGCATCTATATTGATGGTTTATAGTGATTCTTTCGAAAAAATAGTTTCGAATCACAAAACCCTCAAACAAAGTTTTGAGAAAAAAACCTTTGACAATCTACATTTAACATTCAAAAATGCATTTCTTTAGGAACCAATCCATTGACAATAGACATGGACTGGTTTCAATTGAAATGCACTTTCACATGTTAAAAGTAGCATTTCAGTGCTTTTTTTTGTAACTTCAAAACGTTGAATGGAGCTGTCGAGTGCTGTAATTTTAGCACTGGCCATCCCCTTATAACGTTTTAAATTTTTTGTGTATATTGCGGGGGTGGTTCCACCCCTAACCCTAGCCCTGGCCCCAACCCTAATGTAACCCTTAAACTAACCCAAACCCCAGCCCTAACCCTATTTTAACACTTAAACTAGCCCCAACCCTAATCCTAACCCCTAGCCCCAACCCTAACCCTAATTTAACCCCTAAACTAACCCAATACCCAACCCTAACCCTGGCCCCAGCCCTGCACTAATACTTACCATTACATGTCGATAGCACCATCACATTTTTTTCAACAAAATGGTAATTCAATAGAATGGCATCTCGACAAAAATTTTTGAAGGTTTGCCATTCGAAACTTTTACATTAGTTGGAATGACCGTATACCATATTGATTAACGCGATAGGTTGCGATACACCGCTGACCGTCGGATCTTTCTTCTTTTTCAGAAATAGCATGACCTTCACAAATTACATTGTCGCTATAATCCGTCCTTTTCATACGAAAGGATTTAAATAAGTTCAGTGCAAGATCGCCCCTAAATTCTTATAGAAAAGGCCAGAAAAGCAATCATGATTTATTTGTTGGTAAGATTTCTTTAACTTCTCTCACCTTGTCCTCTGTTATTTCTGCATCGACTTTTCCCCTTACGATTGGGTCAACCTGGGGGATCGGAGGTGTTGCCAAGTTTTCAGTCTGTAACTTGGATGGAGTGGTTTCTGCCTTTTAGAGTGACCAATAGAACTTTGCAAATTCTTCAGTCATGTCCTTTGTGTGTGTGAATAACTTCCTTCCCTCCCCAGCTAGTGCTTTAATCATCTACCCTCCCCTCCTCTCAGGACCCTTGGCAATAACTTGTCTGCGTTGTTCACTTAGACATATCTTTGCCTGATGCTTAGTAGAGCTTTTTTGACCTCTCTTACGCAACAGATCCAGTTGCTCAGCTATCTCCCACAAGCTTCTATTATTTGATCTAGAGGGATTTCTCTCTAAGAGCTATTTGCGCTCTCACAGTTCTTTTTGAAGATTAGGTTCTAGGGTTCAGAGTTGTTCTCTCTGAGAATCTGCAGATTCTCTTGTGAATATCTGTGCATAGGGTTCTTTCAGGATTTCCACCAGGAATTTCTATTTCCACAGATTCCGCCCCTTTTAGGTGTCCTCAACCTAATCTGGATTGGTGTGTGGTCAGCCAGTGACGTTACTCCAATTATTTGTCCTCTACTTTTCCCAGGAAAGGGGATGATGCCCAGATAGTGTCTTATTCTGTGTATTCCTTGCACGCTTGAATAGAAGGTGAAACCATGCTCTTGCCCATTCATCTCTCTGTGCATATTTTAGAGGCAACAACTCTACCTTTCACTTCAGTGATTTAGTAGCTGTGCAACCTCCAGAGTTCTATTTTGGCTTCTGACTTGGAGATCAGATTAAAGACGCACATATAAATCATGTCTCCTATAGCGAACCCCTCTAATATTGCTAGGAAATGGCGAATAAAAGAATCTTGCCATGTGTTTGGTGCATAGATGGTGGTGACCATGAAGTGCAATCCTTCCGGTGCTCCTCTAATCATAAGGTAACCGCCTTCCCTGTCCACTTGTACTTTGTCTATCATGATGTCTAAACAGTTCCTAAACGCTAGGGCCATTTTAAGCACTTTTGGAGCCTGGTGCACGAACACATTTGGGACATCCCTCCACTGAACCAAAGGAATTAAGGCATCTGAATATCTGGCCGTGCCCCCTTCATTGCAATAACCACCCATGTCGGTCAGGATTCAGTGAGTGGGCGCAAACAGACATTGCAGCAATCAAAATAAGCATAGGCCCTCCCTTTCAGTCCAATTAACTCTCTTCATTCTTGCAGTAATCAGAATGCTAAATGAGTAGCATTCCAAGGGCAACATTAGCAGTACATGACAGGGGTGCTTGTGTTCTAGCATAGGTACAGGACACTTCATCCATAGCTTCCACAAGGAAGGTATACCGGCCATAGTATAAATGCAGGACACAGATCGTATGAAAAAGGTGCACATAATCCAGACTAGACCGAGGACTCAGATTAGCTGCTAACAGAATGCAAAAGTGCTCAAGCATGGATACAGGAGACCAATTGGAAGCAAGGAGAAAGCTGCACATACTATATCATACTGTAAGGGTGCAGAAGGAGGAGACCGATACACAGGTGGCAATCTTGTTGGCATGAAACTTTATAAAAATAAAGAGGAAACCATTCCCTCCCTAACTCTAAGAGGTGTTTCCCTGTCTCAATTTAACACTAAGAGTTCTGTCAGAATGGCCGTCTAAAATAAAGAGTCTACCGTCGTGTGTCAAAATGCCTACGACTATCCTTCTCACTTGCAACTAATACTAAAGAGGTAACAGGTCTTCTTGATCCATAGGAATGACTCCCTTCCTCTGGGCAATGTCCAATTACAAGTGGGAACTTCAGCTGTGAGAATGACTCCCTTCTCCAGGTTTCATTTCCTCTCCAGGATGCAAAACAAAGTTCCAGTTTGTGGTGCTGTAAAGTTCTCAGTTTAAATCAAAAAGGTAAAAGTTCCAACTCAAACATCATTCCTTATTACTCATAGTTAACTCCACTATTCAGTCCCTGGAGAATACCTACCTTTTCCAGGTGTGCTGACCTCAATGTTTTCTCCGTGTCCGGGGGATGACTCCCTTCCCAGGACCTTTCTTGGCTTTGCTTCATGGTACACACGGTCAAGGGGTATGACTTCCTTCCCCTGACCCCTCTGGGATTCATTGTACACAGCATCAGGGGGTATGACTTCCTTCCCCTGGTCTCTTTCAAACTCCTTGCGGCAGGTTACGAAGGCCGAGGGATTGACTCCTTCCACAGTCCCTCCGCCAGCTTTCTGAGGCAATTCGTAATGTCAGGGTGGGGGTGATTCCCTCTGCCTGGCCTTTTTCAGGCTTTACAATGCAGTTCAAAATTCTAGGGGGAATAGCTCCCTTCCCCTGGCCTATCTCAAACACTCTACTTGCTGTAAGCCTCTCCGGTGGCTCAGCTGGGTGGACCTGGCATACTCCCCAGCAAGGTACTGCCCCAAAGTCAATGCACAATGGAGGCACTGTTCTTCTTTGACTTGGTGGTCCTCGACCCAGTCTCTTTCACTGTGCATCTTTCTTACTATACTCGGTTCACTTTCCTGCCAGTTATAGCACTTTGTCCACTGAGTCCAAAACCCTGTCATAATGGCTCTTCTTTGTCCAATATTTCTGATGCTTGCATTTGGGGTCCCAGACCCACTCACAATGGCTACTCTTAACCCCTCTATGGACCTTGGCAGCCTACCGTCAATAGGAGCTTGATCCCGTTCTTCCCCGAGACTTCTAATGACTTTCCGGCTTTCCTTTTGGTTTTCTCGTCGGTTTCCTCTGGCTCTGCAGCACTGCTCAGCAGTCCGTCCGTGTGTTTCTGCTCAAACGAGCTGTTTGGCGTGTTCTCATGCCACAGCTTTCTTTTCCTTCTATTCTCACTCTGCTTCTGCACAGCGGACCTCTGCAGCTGGTGCAGTGACTCAGCAGGCATGTCTTGTTGTGCAGGCTGTGCGTCCTTACCGGGGCGCATGGTCAGCCTGCTACGTCTGCTGGTTTGCCTGGTTCTGGTGTGCTCTGCTCGGTCCTTCCACCGCAGACCAACTGGGGACGCTTCCGACTCCCGGGCAGTGCCCCTTGAAGATTCTGGCGTTGTTCTTCCTACTTGCCAACTTTGAATCTTCTGGTTCCTCCAGGGCGGGCTCAACTCTTCCAGAGTCCTCCTATTTCTCCTGTGGCTTCTCCAGTGAGCATTTTCGAACCACTAGAAGGCCCATTGCTCTTGTCGGCAGCTCTCTTCATGGCTCTGCACCTCCTCCTTGTCCCAGTGCCTCAGTCATCTGTGAGATCTGTTAGGTTCTTCCTTGTCCCAGTACATTGTCTCTTATGAATATGACAGAGATACATGGGGTAACAAGGGGAGGTGTTTTGGGGTGTGGAATACCGCGCTCTCCCCAGATAGTCAGGCTACCAGGAAGGTGTCTGTATCCAGAAAGAGATTAGAAGAGGGACCTCGGTTTCAAGTAGTGTTGCCATTAGAGAGCAAGGAAACAAGTGGTTGTGGTGTGTAATATTTAAATGCTCTCTATTATTACAATGACAACAACACTTTAGACAGTGAAACCATGAATGAGACTTTTTTGAACCTCATACCATGAGAACGAAATCACTTTGAAGGGTGCCCATTTTGAAAGGTTGCGGGACTAGTCATTTTGACAAGTTAGGTAATACTAAATTAAATGTGTTTAGGATCACACATTGGTTAAGAGATGATGCTTGGATTACGTCTACTCTGCACTTTACCACTTTCTTTTCTTGTCCTTACCATTAAATAAAATAATCCAATTTTATAGAACTGACTTGAAAAGTACACAAGCCACATAATCCAACATTTCAAGTGAGTTTTTTTATTTTTATCATTTTCGGTTAATGCTATACATAGGGACTAACTGACTCACTTTATCGTCCAATAGCGCCTTGTCACATACTGGGATATGCACGAACATGAATTCTTATAAAAAAAGACTGGACAAAGTGACTTCCCCAGGACCGAAGCCGGTCCGAACATCTGCTCCCACCTACAGCATTGAGAATCGACAAAGGTTTTATAGTCACAGTGGGCACCTCATCTGAACATTCTATAAACGGCAACCATGTATTCCTATACTTCATATTTATCCACAATTGGAGTGTTTTTTCTGCCACCAAATTTCCCAGATTTTCACCCACAATCACAGGGCCTTCTGTGTTTTTCCAGAATGGAAAGTTATCTTGTGTCACACCTAGACAGGATTATGAATGTTAGCCATGGCCACATTTTAGCTATATCTTTTGAACATTAAACTGCGGCACATCCAAACAGGATTGTTAATGTTAGCCATTGCCACGTTTTAGTTATATCGTGTGAATATTAGCTGGCCTCACATCCAGACAGGATTTGAATGTTAGCCAGTGCCCCATTATAGATATTACTGTGAATATCATCCAGCACTGCTACGGTACGTATATCCAGAAGACTACGGTACATATACCTCACACCACATTTGTGGACACAGGCACAGCCAGGCATCCATGCACCGTAGAATGCAGCTATGGCTAAGCTTTCCGGTCTAGCAGCACACATAGCCAACCAGACTGAAACACATGATATGATATGATATGGCATTTGTAACGCGCCTATACACAAGTGTTTCAAGGCGCGACGAGGCAGGGAGGGGGGAAAACAAGGGGAAGACAGACAACGATCCTACTAGGCCAGGTGTCATTCAGATTGCGCAAGTGCAGGGGTAGGGGGAAGGGAAAAGTGCAAGGGGAAGGGGAGGGGGGAAAGTGCAGTACAAGTAAGTAGAATAAAATAAATAAATAAATAGGGCCAGCAGGTGGCAAGTGCAAAGTAAGTGCAGACAAGTGCTGGGAAGGGGGGGGGGCTGTAGGGATACAGAGACAGTCCCGCAGTGCAGAGGTTGCCAGGGAGGCAGTGCAAGTGGAGAGTGGCTGGGCCCAGGACCGAGGTTGGTGAGAGTGGCCCAGTTGCAGATTCAGTGCAGTTTTAGTGAAGGATTTAGCAGGGGAGAGGGAGAGAGAAAGCAGAGGCAAAGAGGAAGGTTTTGAGGTGCTTCCGGAACCGGAGATGGTTCTCCTCAAGTTTCAGGGAGGCAGGAAGGCTGTTCCAGAGGGAGGCCCCTGCCGCGGAGAGAGATCTACCCCCAGCTCGTTGCTTCGAGAAGCGGCTAACCCTGAGGGAGTTGGAGACAGATGAGCGAAGGGCTCGGGAAGGAAGATATTTAGGAAGAGAGAGTTGAAGGTATTTAGGCCCCAGGCCCCAGAAGGCCTTGTGGACAATGCAGAGGGTTTTGAACTTAATCCTCGCAGCCACTGGGAGCCAGTGTAGAGATTTCAGTCCTAGAGAGATACGGGCCCTGGGCTTGAGGCCAAGGACAAGTCTTGCAGTTCTGTTCTGGATGAGTTGCAGAGGGCGGAGAGTGGAAGCAGACCGATTAAGATAGAGGCTGTTACAGTAGTCCAGCTTCGAGAGAACCAGGGCTCGGGAGACAGTGAGCTTCTGGGGGAAGGAGAGGAAGGGAAGAATACCTCTGAGGAGGTGCATCTGGTAGTGTGACTTCGTAGAGACGTCAGATATATGAGGAGAGAAGGGGAGTGTGGAGTGTGTTGATGTACCTCAACACCTCTGCCACTAGCATACGGCGACTACCTGCGAAAGAAATTCGGTATAGCTGGTCATCGACTCTCCCAACAATGCAAATCTATTGCAAACCCCCAACAGCACCCACCCACGTGCCTGACCTCGCTTTGTTTGTTTATTTATTTGTAAGGCGCTCCTCACCCGAAGGTATCTGGGCGCAACAAGAATCTGCAATTCTTATATACAATACAAGGTGATTACATGTAAGATATTATTTGCAATACAGGCAAATTACAGGTGTGGTACAAATACAACAGTAGTGCAAGGAAGGGGTCTACAGACGACAGGTTACATTCAGATGTCGTTAGCCATGTTTTCGTGTTTCTCCTGAAGCTTGAGAAGGTCTGGTCGGTTCGGAGGTACAAGGGGAGGGCATTCCAATATTGGGCGGATTGTCACGTGAAGCTATTCCCACCTGTTCTTTTCAGGTTGAATTTGGGAACTGTAATGCAACAGGATTGGGCAGCCCTGGTGGGGCGAAAGGACGATTTTCTGATGATTTTATCTTGGAGGTATTGTGGGGCGGCGTTATTTAAACATTTGTGAGTGATGGAAACTATTTTGAATAGAATCCTATCCTTGATGGAAAGCCACTGGTTACCTCTTCAGGCTTCAGAGATGTGTTCTCTCTTTGGAATGCTTAAGGCGGTTCTCAAAGCAATTTTTTAAAATGTGTAGTTTACTGGTGATCTGTTTGCTGGCTCCTGCGTAGAGGGCGTTGCAATAGTTGAGTTTCAACAATATTAAGGCTCTCGCTAGCGTTGTACAGCTCTTAGTAGATCGGGTTTACAAGCATGAATCAACTTACATGTGTATGCTGTTGCAGAGGAGGGGTTGTTAACTTGCTTACCCATGTTAAGAGTAACATCTAGGTAAAAGCCTAATGTTTTAGTTTCTGTAGCCACACCATCAATGGTGAAAGATGAATATTGCGCATAGAGTTTATTGATATGGGCTGGAGCACCTAGAATTAGGATTTCTGTCTTGTTGTCATTCAGGCATAGGCCATAGTCCGCCATCCATGCCTGAATGACTCTGTACATTTTATTGAGGAGGGCTAGATCTAGGTCATAGTCTCTAGATAGAGGTAGGAGTATCTGGGTATTGTCTGCGTACTTAGTATAGATGATACCCAGATGGTCCAGTTTGTCAAATAATGGCTTGGTAAATATAGTGTACATGGTGGGGGACACGCAGGAGCCCATGTAAATGGGGAGGGGTGCCGACTGGGGAAAAAAACAGGGAAGGCTGCCGACTGGGGGAAAAAAACCCTCATTGACCTATTGTTGAGAAAGGATTGAAGTCAGAGGCTTCTTGAGAGAAATTGGCTGCAGAGGATAAGTGTTTGCAAAGGATTTTGTGGTCCACCAGATCCTAGGTGGCCGAAAGGTCTAGTAAAAGGAGCAGAGCACATTGTCTTTTGTCCTTGAGTGAGTCCATTTGCATTTTAAGGTCGATTAGTGCCGTCTCGGTGCCATGGAGTTGTCTCAAGCCTGATTGTCTTAGACCTAGGAGGTTATTAATCTCAAGGTTTTGCTGGATCTGGAAATATGCTGCCTTGTCTCAGATTTTGAGGAGGAATGGGAGCGTTGTGATAGGCCTGTAATTAGTTGGGATAGTCGGGTCAAGTGATGCTTTTTTTAGCAGGGGTAGGGCCCAGGCGTCCTTAAGATTAATTGGGACTCTGCAAGTGCGAAATGAAGCATTCATTAGTTTAGTAATAAATGGGGCCAGGTCTCTGGCAGCTTCTTTAATAATTTGGGCAGGGCAAGTATCTCCTTGGCATCTTGAGGGTTTGAGTGATGCAATGATTTTTTCTACCTCTGTAGTAGAGACATGTGAAACATTGAACTTAGATAGGGGGGTTATGTGGGGTTTTTCAGGTTCCAGGTGTAAATCTAATTTAGAGATAGTGAGTCTTTTGGCTGCAATTTTATTTTGGAGAGTAACTATTTTATTAGATAAAGCATTTTGTATGTCTGTAATCCATGCTTTGTCCTTGATGCAAGGATCTTCAGAGGCTAAGGGAGATTCCAATTCCCTTAAGATCACAGTTCCTTGGTACTGGAACTGGCTTTATTAATCCTGTTGTTGTACGTTTCTCTTTTAGTCCGTGTGATTTCAGCTTTGTATTTGGTAGCTATTTCCCTCAAGTTAAGTTTATTTCATTTGGAAGGGAGGCTTCTCCATACGACTTCTAATTTTCTTTTTTATGCATGCAAAGCTTTTAACTGAGGGGTAAACCAGGTGTTGAGGTGGGCTTTTGGTTTGCCTTTACGCATTTTAAGTGGCACAATAGTGTCTAGAGCTAGTGTCATGGTGGAGTTGCACAATTCAACCAGCTCCGCTGGGTCAGATGATTCTGATATAGTGTTTAAGGTGGGTAAGAGAAGAGGCATAAGCTTTTCCGTAGTTATGTTCCGTTTGCTCCTCGTGAAGTTGGGTGGCGCTAGCTATTTCGTTTTGGTGTCTATTCGTTTGGTCTTTGTAGTGAAAGTGATAAGGTAGTGGTACGTCCAGGATAGAGGTCTCAGAGTTGAGGTCTACAACCCAGTCTAGTATTCTACCTTTCTCATGAGTAGGTTGATTAATTCTTTGTGTAAAACCTAGTTCAGGTCGTTAGGGTCATGGTAGCCCAGGTTAAAATCACCTAGAAGTAATATTTGTGAGGTGGGTTTGGTGTTGTCCGAGAGTGAAGTCATAATGTTTTCATTCAAAGGTCTCAATGGGGCCTGGTGGTCTGTAAATTAGGTGGATGGTTAATGTGCTGGTCTTGGTTGTGAAGAGTTTAACTGTAAGTAATTTGCAGGACTCAACGATGGGGGAAGTGGTTGTTCTGAGTCCTAAACTTGATTTAGCGATGAAGGCAATGCTTCCCCTTTCGATGTGACTCTATCAGCTCTTACTATAATGTAGCTGTCAGGTATGGCCAGTAGGAGGGAAGGTCCTGCAGCCTTGTGTAACCAAGTTTTGGCTACAGCTAAGAAGTCTGTCTCCTGTGTTCATTAAATCAGCTATATCAGCGGCATGGGCCACCAGCGATCTAGCGTTAATTAGGGCACCTTTTATCGGAGGGCTAGTTGCGTTTAGAAGGTTTGTACGAGTCTTTCCTAGGTTGTCTCTTTTTTTGGCGGTCTTTAAAGTACAATTGTTTGCTGCTATAGGGGTGATTGGTATAGGTTAGGTGTAGGTTTCTTAGCATATAGGTTTATCCATGTGATGGGATTAAGGTTTCAGTGGCATCCGCGTTGGCGACTAGGTTGGTACTGAGCTCCTTGATAGTTTGGCTTAGTTCAGGTAGGAATGTAGTTGGTCTGATATTGAGGTAGTATGAGTTTAGGTTGAGGGGTAGCAGAAATGTTGAGGGTTTAATCCCTGGTGATAAAGGCAAGGTCATGTTTGTAGTTACTTTTAAGATTTCAGAAAAAAGGGTGAATGGCTACTATTGTATGAAGGAAGGACTGAACTAGAATGAGCAGGAGGGTATTTAGACGGCAGCTGGCAGCGCACATGTTGTAGTCAGGAGGCGCTATTAGTTTAGGTGCCTCTAACAAGTGGCCTGGCAGGCTGCGAATCTGGTAGTACGTATACTGTACTAGAATTGTATCAGGGGCAAATGTATAGCAAACTGGACTATGATGCAAGGAGCACTAGTCTGCATAATCGTTAGCAGTTGTGCAATATATAAAGCAACACTATGGCTAGTAGTGGATATAAGGGCAGTGTGCCAGTAACAGAACTTTATATTGGTTCAAGGCAATGGGCAACTACCAACAGTATGTACCAATACAAGGCCATGGGTCGATAACGTTATTTTGTGCAGATTCGAGGCGGTGGGCACATGCCAGTAGTATGTCTAATTAATGCAATGGGCCAATAAGTGTCTTTTGTGCAAAATCAGGCAATGGGCAAATACCAACAGTATATAACAATTTCATGCAATGGGCCAATAACAGTATGTACCAATTCAATACAATGGGCCAATAACAGTGTATTGTGCAAAATCGGGCAGCTTAGTCGCGCCTAGCTTAGCTTAGCTTTGGGCAGTTTAGCAAAGCCTAGCCAGCCACCCA
Source organism: Ambystoma mexicanum (assembly GCF_040938575.1). Lineage (NCBI taxonomy): Eukaryota > Metazoa > Chordata > Amphibia > Caudata > Ambystomatidae > Ambystoma > Ambystoma mexicanum. The sequence goes on from NC_090930.1 coordinate 527,228,495, forward strand.
AGTCCTAGACCGGCAAAATGCACGCACGCATCTTGGGGATAAGGGATCTCCTAATCCAAACCCTTTAGAATTTTCAAGCACATTGACTACAGTCACCGAGGGCATTCCAACCTAAAAAGCCACACAAGTGGGGAAAGAGCGCTATATAAATAACCAAATACAATACAGTTGCAGGCAATAGTGATCTTGGCAGCCGTCGACCGCTGTGCCAGGGTCCAATCATAGGAAAAGAACACTCCACTGATTCATCCCAGAAGTATAACCCATGGGTCCATAGGTAACTGGATTCTTGTAATGTTTAATTTGTGCCGGTACCTCCTTCCGAAAATGCCTCTCCTTGCCTCATGTTCACAGTAGGGGTATCTGGGTTCCAACTTCTGTAAACCCTCTCCAGCAAGTGGTCTGCCCCAGTGTACAACTGTTGTTTATTTTTGCCCCCCCTCCCCTGCCCCCATCCAGCACCTAAATCGTTCCTTATCCTTGCCCAGAGAACAATCTGGATTATCCCAAACTGGAGTGAGCTGACCCAAAAAAGTCCTTTTCTGCCCTTTCCCATTAGTGTATGGTGTTTGCTGTGAAGGTCAGTATGGGTGTTAGGCAGAAACCTGTGCAGTCCCTTAGGGACAACTGCAAAAGATTTAAGACTACAGGTGGTTGGCAGTAAACCCAATTGGTAGCAGTCTGTACCACCCAGATTTACCTGGTAGCTGTGGCTAAGCAGTCAGCCTTCTCTCAAGATGAGTTAGGGAGTATATAGAGTATACACAATAGGTACAGAGATATAGTAGCACAAGCAAACACTGACCAGAGCTTTGGTGTAAAAGTATATAATTATTTATTTAAAGACACACTTGTAAATTACACTAGCACAAAAAGAGGTAAGTAAATTCAACACACAGTCACTACTATATATATACAACCCTAATTACTTATTAGACAAGTCTTAGTGAGAAACACCACTTATTTTCAGAAAGAGGTGAGCACTTAACATAAGATGGCACTCTAATAAGTTATTTAAAAAGGGAGGGAAAAAGGCAGAGTTATGAAAGCACACAAATCTCAGTACTTTTCAAAGAACCACAGGGAGGCAGGTTAGGCAATGTCTACTGGAGAGCAAGAAAGTTAAAATGCCAGGCCCACTCTGAGAGAGAGCAAGCGAAATATGTCCAGGATCACACAGTGGGGTTATGCCCAAAGAGTCTTTGTAAATAGTTCACAAAAGATTGAGATCAAGTCAGAAAAAGTTAGTTAACGAGCCCCCGGCTAACCCAGGTTAGAAAGTCGAGGATTTACTGTCACCCCGAACGATCTGTTGCAAGGGAAGCCAGGCGGGACAGAGTACCTGAAAATGGGAAGAACGCTCCAGCAGGGCAGTTGTTCCTGGCAGCGGGTGCAAGTCGGTGTTTCGTCCAGAGGAAGAGGAGGTCTCGACGTGGAGGAAAGCTGAAGGTCGTTGCACTGCCAGGGAAGAAACCAGCCGCGGAGTTTCCCGGTTACAAGGTACCACCTTTTTCTTTTCGGTAGTGGTAAACCGTGGTATTCCGGTTGCCGGGGTGCTTGGCACGGGCAAGGCGGCCACGAGATGGTCCAGGAAGGCGAAAAGACGGGCAAACTGGTTATCCCCACCAGTCAAAGGAAGAAGACTCTCTGGGCTGGAGATCTCCTCTGTCGTCGGGAAAAGTGGTGAGACGGTTCAGCAGGGCTCCACCGGTGGTGTCGTCGTTGCAGGTCGGCTCGGCTTCTCCCTCCTCGGATTCTTTAGGTCCTGTGGCGACTTCTGAAGTTCCAGTCCCCAAAGCCCTGCTTTTATGCAGAAAACCCCCATTCATTCAGCCTAGCTGTCACTCAAACATGCTAAGTGGTGAGCCGGGCGGCTCACCACTTGGGCCAATCACACAAGAGTGCGACTTGAGTTGCCGAGGCAACTCAGTCCAGGGTGCCTAAACCCCCTCCCTCACTCCCTGTGGTACCCAGACAGAGTGGCACCACTTTTGGAGGCTTCTGTGGAGGAGCCCGCCAAAAAGTGGAACAAAGGGCTCGACTTGGGTTGAAGTCACAGAAGCGAACACAAACGCCATTTTGGAACCAAGTTTCGGCAAAAAATACCAACCGGTGAATTTATATTAATTTAATTAACCGATGATATGTTTGAGGCTATTTTAAAAAATGGTAGCCTCGAACAATGGGAAAATCCCATAGGAATATATTTGCGGTCGAATATAAAAAGTAGTATTTACTGCCACCAGCCAAAACTCGGTCGGGGGGGACTGGACAGTGCCCCCTCGAACAGACCCCGGGGCAATCGAATTGCCCCAACCAGTTTGTCCACAATTTGATGGTTTGTACTGGTTCTGTTCACAATTTGAGACTAGTAAAGCCAATGGTGACTGTACATGCCCTGGGAGACAGTAGTCAGTCCCAGGGTATGGAGTCTATGTTTGGGGGTCGCTACGACACCCCTGGGTTACTGCACGGAGGGTGCTGTGTAACCCACATATCAAAAACACATGAAACCCTATGGGGAAAAGGACCCGATAGCCCATGGAACACATACAAAGTCGAAGGAACACCTCAAATCATGTCTAAGAGTGGGAGGAAAAGAGTCTCACTCTTAGCAGGAGAAAAAATAAACCCCAAAAATCCAGCAAAGCTGCTGGGGGACTCACTAGGTTTGGGAAATTAGCCTTTATAGAGAAATCTCCCTAACACTGGGGAACTTTATTCTGGGAAATATTCTGAAAGGGGATCTTCGAGTGGAGAATCGGGGACCAGGCCTGTTCTATATGCTTCCATTTTGGTAAATCCTCGGCTCTACCCCACATCAAGACATGTGACAGTTGTGCTGCCAATGGACATCTAGGACGCCCGAGCCTCCACCCCTCCCTCCTCTTAGCAAGACCTTCCTCGTTATGCCTGCTTTCTTCTTCCCCCATATAAATTCAAGAATCCTTGCCTGAAGAGCTCACAATTTGGGATTTGGGATCTTAACTGGTAGGGCCAAGCATTGGTAAAATAATCTTGGGGTTTAAATTCATCTTTACAGCAGTTATTCTCCCAAACCATCAAATGTCCTGTTTGTCCCATTTAATCAGATCCTCATACATCTCCTTGAATAATCATGGGAAGTTCTACTAAATATCTGCAGAGTAGCATTCAGGATCTCTTCACCCAGATAGCTTATATCCATGCCCGCACTGAATAGTGCATATCCTGTTACGCTGTGCCTGCATTGGTATAGACCTATTTAGGCCTCTGGACTTGGAATAATTAACTGTGAACCCAGAATGAATTCAGTCCAAAGTCTTGCAGTTCTTCCATTTATGCTGCCAGAAATGTTTCCACTTCCAGTTTAGTGACCATCACATCATCCGCTCAAAGGGACAGCTTATGTGTTTCACCCTTAACCTCTGTCCCTTTTATCATCTCATTCTCCCTAACGCTTTGCGCAAAAGGCCCAATTGCTGAGGTTAAAATCAGGGGAGACAAAGGGCAGCCTTGTGTGGTCCGCCTTGAGATATTTATTTTAGGTGTCATTTGTCGATTTACTCTAATCACTTTGGAGGGCCTTTGGTAATTCGCTAAAACCAGCCTACTAAAATGTGCCAAAACTAAACATTCCCAGCAGTAGTTGCATATACTCCCAATCCACCCTATCAAATGGCTAATGTGCATCCAGTGATAGGACTCCCATTTCGATCTTCTCCCTATTCCTAACCTCTATAATATTCAACACCCTTGGTATGTTATCCTGGGTAGTTATATCCTTTATAAATCCCTTCTGAACTGCGTTCATCAATGTTAGAAGCACATCCATTAATCTTTGGGCAAAAACTTTGAAGTACATTTGTGCATCATTATTCATTATAGTGATCAGCCTACAGGATTCACATTTTGTGCAGTCTTTACTAGGTTTAGGTATTAAAATCCTAACGGACTCCTCCATAGATGGAGGTATTCTGGCCATGTCAAGAAATGTATTAAATAGTTTCGTCATTTGGGGAATCAAACGAGCTTGGAATTGTTTATAAAACGCCAGTGAAGATAGTCTGGACCGAGGGCTTTATTTGTAAGGGCTTTAATGGCCTATTGTACTTCCGAGTGTTGAATCTTGGTCTCCGGCGCATGCTCAACATCTGTAGGTATGCAGGGTAAATCCTCCCCAGCTATGTTAAATTGGTTGACCGCACAAAGGCGGGTTCTCCACTCATGGCTGTAAAATATTTTTGAATGGTCTCTTCTCCATACTGCACCACCTCATCCTCAAGTGTGGACCTTTTTCAGCTTATATACTGGTAGTTGATTTGCTTTATTAGTATTCACATAGTGCTGTTTGGTCTTAAGTAACGCTGTATGGACTTATCAGCCAGAAACAGTTGCAGTTTCCCCTTGCTAGTTTCAGTTTCCAAAACACCCCCACAGGAGCCTCTATCTCCCGTACCTCGTCCTCTAATCGCATGCAGACTAATCTGTTGGTTCTAGTATAGGCCGCAGCGCGACTCATTTCCCCTCTTACCACTTTTATGGTGTCCCATACTGTTGTCATTGTCTGATTCAATGTATTTTCTGTGAAGAGTTTGAGATTGCCTCTGAGATTTCCTAGCACATCACCACATCTGTCAATATAGGATCATATAACCTTCAGATACTGTGGGTTTGGGTGAGCAGTTCAGCTACCCTAATCGATGTGACCATGGGAGCGTGAACAGAGATGTCTGGGTGCAATGTATGCCTGTTCGAGACAGGGAAACAATGGACCGCACATTAAAATGAGGTCTATTCTGGACAGGCCCCTATGGACATGTGAGCAGAATGTATCGTCCCTAGCATTGTCATTATGTTACTGTTAATGGATATTTATACCACGTACTATCACCACCGTAGTGGTCCCATGCCGCTCTGGCAGATCTGAAAGAAAGGCAGGTAGGTTAGGGCCTGTTAGTAGAACAAAGTTTGGAGAAAGATCAAGGGAGCTTTGATGTGCTGTTGGCAGCTTCAGTTCGTTTAACAGCGTTCGCTGAGCTTTTGATGTGTTATCCGGTCGGAGTCTGTTTTGTGTTGTTGTGTAAGGCTCTGTGTGGTGTTTTTTGTTGCGGTGCGGTGAAGTGTGTGTGGGTTGCTGTGGTTTAAGTGGTATGGTTGTGTTTAGTTAGGGTTTGAGAGGTGTGTGAGGAGGGTGAGGTTTTCGTAAGGTTGGTTATTCGCATTGTTGTCTGGAGAAATGCACACTCATATTTTGTGTCTTTCGAGATTAAGACAAGGGGCCTCATTACAACCCTGGCGTTGGACCATGGTGCTATTAGCACCATGGTCCATGCCGGATTCCGCCATGGTGGATGGCGGATTTACCGCCCCATTCCAAGGTTGGCGGGGCGGTAAATCTCCATTCACCATGGCCCCTTCCCCATTCCCATTTTTGGCCCATAGGGCTCAATGGGAATGGGGAAGGCGCTAATTACGGCACGGTAAATTACGGTGCCGTAATTTGCACCAAGGTCCCTTAGCGGGTTGGACTTTAACGCCTGCAAAAAGCAGGCGTTAAAGTGTGAATCTGGCGTTAAGGGTTTAACGGCGCCGCAGCCTTTTACGGCGCCATTAACCCCTTAACGCCAGGGTTGTAATGAGGCCCAAGGTCTCTTCCTTACAGTGATCTAGTTTCTGCATGACAAGGCTGTCTCATCTCTGTGTCCATATGTTGCGTTAGTTAATCTCTACAATTCTATCTTTGTTCTTACTCAGGCCAGCCCCTACATCTCAGCCTGAGTCTGATGCAACCTGGTCCCCACAGATCTATCTAGTTGTGACCTATGTCCATATCCCTTGCTCTGTCTGAGTGTGACTTGGTACAGTTCAGGATGTCTGGATTGATGCAAGTGAATCACAATACCTATGTCTCAGATGATTTTGTTGTGTGTGTTGGGTTAATCGTTACGAAGTCAGTACCTATACAAGAATACTCCTCGGGTATCATGTATGTCTGTAGTGCCTTCCGTCTTCTACTTGTTAGCTTGGGTGTGGGTTTCTTAGTGTGGTGATAGTGGTCTCATTTGGCTGGCGGGTTGGCTTAAATGGAGGGTTAGTTTGAGGATGGTTGTCTTGTGACGTGAGGTAGTAGTTTGATCGTGTGGATGCACAATTGGGTTGGGTTGGAGTTTACACAAGGTTCATGTAGTCATGTCTGTCAGGGAGATGCTTGGTAGTGGGTGAGGTTGATGGTTGTGCCTGTTGTTGTGTCAGCCTTGTTAGCTGTTGTTGTGTCCTGATTGGGTTGTTGCTCATAGTCTGTTCCACATCACATTGTCTCTTTTGATTTTTGCAGCTGGTCCCCCTCTGTCAGTTCTAGGTGTTGTGTCGTCGGTTCTAGGTGGTATATGTGTCATCAGGGGTTCTGTCAACTGGTTCTCTTTGCATTTTCGGTTTTGTTTCAGTTGTTTCCGTCTGCTTGCGAGGTGATGAAGTGCCAGGTGTTTAGTAGTTTTCTGAAATTTAGGTGGTCTTTGGTGTTTCTTATTTCATTCGGTAGGTTGTTCCAGGTTTTTACCACCAGGTGGGAGAAAGAGGAAGTGTTCTCCTCGCGGATGGCTTAGGTTCCAGGCGCGTTTCATTGCTTGATCCTCAGGAGTCTCGTCGACTAGGTTATAGATGGTTATTTTCTTTTGTAGGAATGTTGCTCTCTAGCCGCTGATTGCCCCGTGTTATGCACATTGATTTGAAAGTGATATGTTTGATTGGAAGCCAATGTAGCAATTTTAGCGCTGGTGTGATGTGATCTCTTCTAGATAGTTAGAGGATGAGTCTAGCTGCAGTGTTTTGGATGTGTTGTAGTTTCTTCAGCAGGTGTTCCGGCATTCCGGGGTAGAGGCTGTTGTGTAGTCGATTCTTGACATCAGGGGTGTTGCTAGGTCTGGAAAAGACCCGGGGCTACGCTAATATCGGAACTGTTAGGACTGCGGGCTAGCTAACCTTTTGGTTGTAGCTCCTGAGTTTCTATCTGGGGCTACAACCAAAAGACCAGGGGCTACAGCCCTCTTCGCCCCCCCCCAGCAACGCCTCTGCTTGACATGATGAGGTCGATGATCGTCCGCGTTTTGTGGGTGAAGGACAGGAATGGTAGCATTCTATTTGTTGAGTGAAGGAGGAAGAAGCATTTCTTAATTATTGTGTTTACTTGTGGTTCTAGTGTTAGTGCGTTATCCATTAGGACTCCCACTTTTTTCTTTTTTTTACTTTATCACGTTTTTTATTTTAATGACAACAAACATAGAGCTGGTACAGTCACCCCATGTCAACCAAAAGAAATGTATTGGGGGGGGATCTGGTTGGGTAGATTCTATGAAGTTTGGCCGGGGAGTAATACATATGGTGACGGGAGAGAACCATCCCATTAGAGCATTTTCCCGCTGTATTATATTCCAGGCCCCAGGAGTATTAGCAATGGGTTGTATCTCGGATTTCTCTTCTCTTACCAAATTGTCCCAGAGTAGTCCCCTACATCATTTGGATAGGTTGTGACCTTTTCAAGAAGGATATGTGGGAGGTCAGGGGACAGGGCCCACCACCATATCGAGTACCGAATCTGCGCTGCCAGAAAATAGGACCATATATCAGGATATTCCATATCTCCTTGATCGTATGCGAAGGTCAGGGTAGGTATCATAGGATATTCTTGCCTGGCTCCCAGCCCACACTAAGCGAATCATAAAGTTTCTGAGTCGGGACCACAATGTAGAGCGAGGCCATGATGGGACGTTATATAGGAGTTTGGGAAGATCACCATTTTTGGCCAAAGCCATGCGGGGGGCCGCCTGTGATAAGGGTAGGCAGATCCACGCATCGGCTTTATGTTCCAACTGTTCCAGGGTTGTGACACAATTAAGTTTGAATAGTGTGTTGGGGGAGGTGGTCACCCGCACACCTAGGTAGCGGATACCATCTGGGCACCATCAGAATTCTTCACCTATATCTGATTGCTCCACACACGGAGTAAGGGGGAGGACTTCGGATTTGGTCCAATTCATCTTAAGACCAGATAGGGATCCGAATATCCTCTACAAAATGTGTCATATTGTTTTTGGGGTGTTTCACATACAGCAGCATGTCATCTGCATAAAGAGAAATGATGGAGAGACGGGAATGAATTTGGACTACTCTGTGGGCGTGAAACTCTCTTATGGCACACGCTCGAGGCTCGATAGCCAATCGAAATAGGATTGGAGATAATGGGCACCCCTGACACGTCCCCTTTGTTGGGTGTATACTATCCGACAGCATGCAGTGGGAGTATATTTTGGCTATCGGGCTGTGTACAACAACTTAATCCAGTGCCAATGCCCAGTCTTCTGAGAACTTCACAGAGGAAGGCCCACTCCACCGAATCAAATGCCTTCTCAGCATCTAGCGCGGCAACTACTATTGGAATGGTCGGGTCCACATTATGCATTAGGGAAAATAGCCGGCACCGATTGTTCTGGGTTGAGCGGCCGGGGACAAAGTCTGCCTGGTTGGGAATGACTAATGCAGGTACATGTGCTAGTAGTCTGTCCGCTAGGATCTTTGCAAGAATTGTATTATCTGTGTTTATCATCGATAGCGGTGTGTATGAGGAGCATTTAGGTGGATCTTTGGAGGGCTTCAGCAGGACAGTGATGAGGGCGTTCCTTGTGGACTCGGAGAGCCCCCCTCAATCTGGCCGCTTCATTCCGAGCTGGGGGATTAGTAGATCAGCATAAGCTTTATATAGCTCAGCAGTAATGCCGTCCAGTCTTGGGGCTTTACCATTGGGGAGGGAAAGGATAGCATTCCGGAACTCCTCATCAGAAGGAGGTTCGTTCAAAGCCAAACCCAGAGCCGGGTCCAGCCAGCCCAGGGCAACTCTGTCCAGGTACTCAGAGATGGATACCTGAGGGGCACCAGCTTGTGAGGTGTAGAGTCTTTCATAACACATTGTTCGTTTCCCCTTTATCTTTGGTCGGATTGCCTTCTTGGTCCTCTATAACTGGCGCTCACGCTTTATGGCCCAAACCAGGGTTCGGCTCGGGTGGTCACCCTCGGCATAGGTGGCAGCCGCGATCGGATCGCCCAAATAACGCTCCTCCCTTTCAGTAGGGAGGGTCAACACATCCCTAGCCGTTCGGAGTCGGTTCCGCACCTCATGGGAGTCCTGAAGGCCCTGCTGAATTTCTAAAAGGTTGATTTCGTCTTCAAGAGAGGAGATAGAACGCTATATGGACCTAAGTACTCCACCCTCCTTTGCTATACAATATCCCCTAAGGAACACCTTGAACGTCTCCCACACTATTCCTGGATCATCCACTGAACCCGTGCTTATTTAAAAAAAAAGGTCAGAATGCCATGCCTGATCTCTTCTTGGAAGGCAACATCCTCCAGGGCGCGAGCTCTAAAGTGCCAATGCATGTGCCTAGGAGAGCGGGGAGGGCCACGGATCCCGATCAGTACTGGCGAAAGGTCACATAGGGAGCGGGGGAGGATCTGGGCTTCTTTAACATCCCGGGCGAGGTTTGATGATACCATTACATAGTCTATCCTGGAGGAACTACAACCCAAGAGTAATAAGAGTATTCCCTGGCAGAGGGGTGTTGGAGTCGTGGAGGTCATGATATTCGGCTATAAACGCCCATTTCAGAGCCCTTTTCGGGATGGGGTGTGAGGGAAGTGAGGATCTATCGGGATCGCGGGAGAGGGCTATATTAAAGTCGCCTGCCCAGACCACTTCATAGTCTGGGCATGTGTGCAGGTGGGTCGCACAACGCTGGAAAAAGTCTGGGTCGTCGTTATTCAGGGTGTATATGTTAATAACCGCCACCCCGCAATTTCCCTTGTTGGCATCAGGAATCGCCCTTCATCGTCCCCAATTTTAGAGTGCAGCTTAAACTCCAGTGATTGGGGAATATATGTGGCAATGCCACATGAGTAGGTTGAATATGCGGAGCCATATCTGTGAATTCCCCACCCTGTCAGGGCAGGAAGCGTGTCTCCTGCAAGCATAGGATATCAGCCCGATGATTTTTTGCATAATTTACAAATAGGCGCTTTTTTTTTCCAGTGAGCCCCCTTATATTCCACGTCAATACATTTAATGCCACATAGTGCTCTCAAGTCATTTCAGGTAGAATGTATATAGTGGGGAGACCGAAACTTCTTGCTTAGAAACATCTTGTTCTCCCATGCTAATATAATAGATCACAGCATGGAGGGGCCAGACCCTCCATTTAGAAACCTAGGCTCCATAAATGACAATTACCAAGTGGCACTTCTTAACACCACTAACTATGGAAATCAACAATCCAAAAGGTTTGTCGTCCCTATGGGCTCCTCCCACCCTCCACCCACGCCAGAAACGACGACATACCGACTCCCAACATCCCTCCCCATCCCGTCCATCCCTACACTAGAGAAGGGAAATCACAAACTATGTAACATAAACAACTTGTGGAAACTAAGTGGGGTTTGCGTCAGGCACAGGGGGTTAAGCGGCTGGGGACCCTCCATGCGACACAGGCCTGCAGTATCATGGTGACTTTGCCGTGGCCCCCCGTGGAGGACCATTTATTTGTACCATGTAATGGCAGAACATTAATGCACAGTTAAAAATAGGTTATGATCGGGGGAACAGTTAAGGCGAGAGCTGGCACATCCCCCAAGGGACAATATATCTGGCTGCCTGACCAGTGCCTGCACCCTGTAAGCCATTGAAACTAGGAGGGGCAGGATCCCACTCCTCCCACGACCATCACAAGCCTGCCTCAGCCCAAGACCTGACGATCGTGACGATTGAGATCTTCATGCAACATATCTGCCTTGGTAAGCAGACCACTGCTGTCTTACCTTCATCTAGAGCTGATCTGCACCCACTACGACTGGGCCCTTTTTTTGGCCCGAATTGCAAAATCCGACACGAGCAGCCTTCCCAAAATGGCTGATGCACCGTTAGCATTGTGGTTGCAAGGCAAACAGGCCCGCTGTTAACGCGATTCCATTGCCTCACCTAGCTACTTCCGGACCCTCAGGCTGCCGAAGGCGAGAGTCGGAACATCCCCCTAAGGCACTCAACTTGAGGCACGCTCCTGTCCGTGCCTGTCAGCGCCTGAGGAGCCAAGAGCCCAGGTACGCTGCCCTATCGCATCACATCCAAAGCAATGTAAGCGCCCGCCTACCCAGTTTCACGGCACCTCTGCCTGATTCCTCCACAAACACCAGTATATAGACCTTGAATCCTCCCGCTTCATCACTCCCACCGGTTCATAACCCGACCACATGCTCAGCCCGAACTAACCTATTACAAGCACGAGATGTCATCTACTCAGCTCCATTAACTCTATCACTTCCCCGCAATAGCTTTATACACTATGGCCAAACGACCAACACAGCACCTAGCTTTACGAACACTAACAGCAGTCCTTCACTGATCCCCTAGTCTACTTCTGTACTCTATACTTTGTGGTAATCAACTGACTAGAACTAGATCTTCACTATTGTCTGCTGTTCGACCTAGCTCAGCCTATTTTCATCACGTGCTGCATAAACTGAACTAGCCTATTTTTATCATGTGTTGCATAAACTAAACTAGCCTACTTCTGTAACCTCCTGTTATATAATTGGCATTGGCCCTTGAACTGTCCTACTGTCACCAAAGAACTATTCGATTAGTCCAACACTTTATCCCTCTAACTAGTACACAACATGGCCTCACTAAGAAGAGTGACACTTACCTTGGCCTCCATCCTTCCTTTATTCCACAACTTACCACCTTCAAACCTCCCACCTAACACTTGTGGGGGAAAACACTTCCCTCATTACCTTTTAGAGCCTTGCAGACCCTTCAGCCAATCCTATCACCTCTAGAATGGATTTCCAAATTTGCTACACCACCCACACCCCTAATCCCATGCCCCATTCATTTGAGGAACACTAAATTTGGATCCCGTCTGAACATGCCTAACATCAGTAGTTTGGACCTCCCTTGTCCTGTGCCTCGAAGAAATGCTAGACTTAGTTCTCGCACCAGTCACAAGCATACGCCCCTGGGAAGTCCTTAAGTACATTTAGGGGACCCCAAATTGCCACCGCCTGCTCCCTCGGCATCCCGCACTGTCAACTCGAATGACCCTAGCCCACCATCACCTTGTGATCTCCTACACGACAACGCAGTGGCCTCCGCTACCACTATATCAAAGGTGCACTCATCAACGCACGTTCTCTAGTAGCCCGCGCTCTGGATATCGCAGATGTGATCACAGCTAACAATTTAGACTTACCTTGCTGTAACAGAAACTTGGTTACAAGCCGCTGCCGGACCATCTATTTCAATTGCCACCCCAGAGAACTACTCCATTATCAGATCAGACAGAACTCTTGGGATAGCGGTTGGGGTAGCCGTCATTTCTAAAACCAATTTCAATATCCGTGAAGTCACTAACCCTGATATTCCTTCTTCTGAACTTCTATCCTTTAAAATCCCATTGTCCAGTTCCAAAACTATACTTTCTCATCTTGTGTACAGACCCCCAGGCCCAATCTCCTTCTTTGAGGAGGGCATGTCTCACCTATTGACCTCCAATACAAAACCAGGATCACAAATTATATTATTGGGCGACCTCAACCTTGGCCTTCATGACCCTAATGATAGTAATGCATCCTTGATCAATGACACCATCACACAATTAGGCCCGACACAACGCATTAACACATGCCAAAGGCAGAACGCTTGACTGGTTAGCAGACGTCAACTGCAACATTTCTCTGACCGACATCACACCATGCACATGGTCAGACCACCATCTTATCAACTTTACTACACCTCTAATAATACAAAAAAGTCCACCTCTCTCCATCCCACTGCAATCATTAGCCAGAAACAAACACATTATCACCATTGAGAACCTCAGACCACTACTGCACCCAATCACAGCTGCTGCTCTTACCACCCCCAACTCCAATCCCACTTCCCTAGTTAAGATCTACAATGACAATATAGAACTAGCCCTGAACCAAATAGCACCACTAAAACTAAGAAAGATCAAGCCAACTGTCCATGTGAATAAATGGTTCTCGGCAGAACTAAAAGCACTCCGCAACCTCAAGAGAACAGCTGAATCTAGCTGGAGGAAAGCCTCTTCACAGGCGACCAAAGAAAAATTCTCTTCAACAGCAACTGCATACAAAGCCGCTATCACAAACGCTAAAAAAGAGATCTTCAATACTAGAATCCACAACGCCAAATCCAGCACACAAGAGTTATTCTCCATCTTAAGAGAATTAGAATCTCCCGTGCCCCCTACATCCAACTAGCTCTTTCGAATAAAATAGCCATCCTGCAAACCAAAATAGAATCCAAAAAAGCCAATCGCGCCACCAAAAACCACTCACTCAGCTCACACCATACTAATTGCCCTCTCTTCCACCCTGCATCAGTTATTAAGGATGGCGCTAAAGAACTAGCCCCATTTGTCACCACCTTGATCAACTCATCCTTCAAAAAGTTGGTAGTCCCATGCAACCTCAATGAGGCCTGGGTCTTACCATTACTCAAAAAGCCTAACCTTGACCCCAATACACCTACGAACTACAGACCCATCACGACTGTCCCCTTTATTCTAAAAATAATAGAAGAGTAGCCTACCTCCAAATACAACATTTAGAAAACTACAACCTTCTAGGCCTACGACAATCTGGCTTTAGACCCAGGCACGGGACCGAAACAGCCCTCCTGGACCTAAAAATCCAAATGGACGAAGCCAAAGACCAGGGCAATCTAGCCATCTTGCCCCTGTTAGAGTTGTCTGCAGCCTTCGACTTAGTCGACCACCAAATACTCACCAAACACCTCTCCTCGGCTGCTGCATTCTCCCAGGATACCACCAATTGGATTTGATCCTTCCTCTCAGACAGAACAACCAGGGTCTTCACCCCTTCAGGCGGCGCCGCGGCGGACCCTGTCCTGATCCAATGTGGACTCCCTCAAGGTTCCTGCATCTCCCCTACACTTTACAACATCTTCACTAAGCTCCTCTTTGACCGCCTTGAAGATCTGGGAGTCACATGTACTAACTATGCTGACGAAAGTCAGGTCCTCATCGCGCTCTCAGGATGCTATGATGAGGATGTTGCAAAGCTAAATCAGATCTACCTTGAAATCCAAACATGGATGGCCACCCATAGCCTCTGCTTAAACGGTGACAAGACGGAACTGCTGATAGTTTGATCACAGGCCCGTCTCAATAAACTCGACCCCAGATACCAATCTTTTATCATTGATAGCAACATCATAAGAGTTTCCAAAGAAGTCAAAACATTGGGTGTGTATCTCGACTCTACCCTCTCCCTCAAAAAATGAATCAACGTCACCATCTCATCCACAGCCTATACAAATAAACTTATCAACGCCTGCAAACCTTTCTTGCCACTAATATGCGCCTCACTTTAGCCACAGGCCTTTTATTATCCAAATTGGACTACTGTAACACACTATTCCTTGGCTTCACTAACCGCAACTTGAACAGACTACAAATACTCCAGAACAACGCTCTTAGATGCACTCTTAATCTACCACGCAAAGCCCCCATCTCCACTGCCAGAAAGGAATTTCACTGGCTCCCTATACGTGAGAGAAATAAACTTCGAGCACTGGTCAACACACATAAATGCCTTTACCTGTCAGCCCCACGCTACTTATCAGACAAATTCACGAGACAGAACTCCTCCAGACCAACCAGATCTCCATAGCTACACCAATTTATCATCCCAAGGTTCAATTTGAAAACAGCGGGGGGAACTAGCTTTCCGCTACTAGCAGCTAAAACTTGGAACGCTCTACCTATGACAATCCGGGCCGACACCTCGTTCTGGTCCTTCCGAGCCAAGGTGAAAAATTACTCACAACTCAACAATAGATTGTTAACTGCACTTAGCTAAAATTTGCATCCGTATCTCTTTTTACTTATATTTCATTGCATATAAGATGCCTTCATAAGTAGGATACTCGGCCACGTGTATCCTTGTATCCTACATATCTCTGTCTTTGACCACATTGTAACCTGGTCTCTCACACCTTCGACCACTCTGTACCCTGGTCTCTCACACTTTCTCTTGCACTGTATCACCTTATGATTTCAACTGTATGTGCAACAATCTGTAACACTGCTGCTCCTAAGATAATGCGCCCAGTTACCTTAGGATTCTAGAAATAAACAAACTAAACTAGGTAACCACTGAGGTTATTTGTTACGGGTTTCCGCGGGGGAGAGGGGGCTTGGGTCCAGAATGTCCCTGGCAAAAAGTTCCGCGGCCTCAGGAGATGTAAATAAAGTAGTCTTGCCATCCATCACGACCCTGAGCTTGGCTGGGAACAGCATGGAATATCGAACATATTTTTTCCGAAGTAGATTCTTGGGTGCTTGAAAAGTCCTCCTCTGGTCCTGCACCTGCGGGCTGAAGTCGGGGAAGAGTTGTATAGTCGCCGAACCCCAGTGCAGCTCTCCTTTCTCCCTGGCGGCACGCCGCAGGATATCCCTGTCCCGGTAATTGGTAGTTTGGCCACCAGGGAACTGTGCACACGTTCCACCATAAACCGTGACCGCAGGGGTTGTCTAGGATTTTTTCGTTGAAGGATTCCATATTAGCAATGGGAATGGATTGGGGACCTCTGTTATCCGAATGTTGTTCCTCCTAGATCTCATCTCAAGATCGTCGTTCTTGTCCATCACTCTCTTGATGTTCTGCTGGAGGGATGCGACCTCCCACTGGAGGGTTACTATCTTGTCTTCACCAATTCGTTGTTCCGCCTCCAACATGCGTCCACATAGTTTTTCGATCTGGACTGCAGAGACGTCCACTTTGCAGTTAAGTGCATCTATCTTTTCTCCCAGGCTGCCTGTGCGCCCCTTTAGGGCCAATAGCGTCTGATCAAGTGTGGAGATGTCCAGCTGTGAGGGCCCGGTAAGATCAGAGGGGGGTGGTGGGTGTTGGTCCGGTTTAGCATACTGCTCCATCTTAGACTGTCGCTTAGGATTCCCCATATAGAGGAACTCAAGGCTAGTCAGAAATTCGGTTGCCAACAGGATAGTGGAGGATCCCCAGATCCTTCAGTGAGATCCACAGCATGGTCTGCAGGCAATTCCCCACCGCTCTCCACTTAACTATTGAGAAGTCTGTAAAGGGACCTGTCCCGAGGCACAGCCCAGACAAGGAGTGCGGCGGGTGGGCGAGTGTAAACAAAGTGTAAGACCAGGTAAAGAAGCCCGGAAAAAGTTCAGCTGCTCCATAATGTTTGATAGGGCATCCAGAACTCGGGGAGTATAAGTGACTGGTACACTGGGACTTCATGCATTGCAATTCCTGGATGTATTCGATTATTTCCACCAAAGGGTACACAGTGTGCAGGGGGCGGTGGGGGCTGAGGGCAATCCAGCACCACAGGGGGACTGGAGGTTCAATCAGACACCCCCACCACGACACCGAAGAGAGCAGATGGCTTTTGAGCTGGCAACAACGTAGGGCGGGTGGGTCAGACCCTCTAGTCAGCAGGTTACAATAAGACATTACCAAAAGTTTATTTCTTAGGGTACCCCATAATAGCCAGGACCATTGTTTGGGGAAGAGACGTAGGTAGGCTTTGCAAAGTCAGTAGCAGGTACTGAAGATGAGCAGGGGGAGCCAGAGCCGCCAGGGGGCAGGGCCAGTCCATTGCCCAAATGCTCTGTCCCGGATGCAGGGGTTGGGGGAGCCAGTAGCACCCCCACAAGAGAGGGGACTGGGAGAGCAGCAGGGGCGGGATAGAAGGGGGCCAGGTAGATCCCTCCAATTGGATTCAGGGCGCAGCAAGAGCCATTTGTTGCACCTCCAACACACCACCAAGCTGTCAAAGTGACTGGGGCCCCTTTGTGTCTCGTGTGCAAAATTGTGCTTATTGTCATTGAGGAATATCCCGCAAAGCTGGATTGCAATTTGGATCGTCACTGCACGGCCCGTACAGGTAGGGCCAGAGAATGTATAGGCGCGGACAGAGTCAACCCAAGCGAGCACCCACCTTCATCCGCTGATGTTATGTCCTTTACCCCCTGGCTGAGGGCTGTTTGCCACGTGTCCCGGATGGGACGATGCAGGAGGATGATTCAGGCAGGAAGGTGCGGTCCCTCAAGGGGATCCCGTGCATGCTGCAGAGAGGTGGCAGGGGGATCGGCGGGTCCACCCAGGCCAGCGTATCGTGGAGAAGTTCAGGCTTGGCGTGATAGCAGGAGGAGCCGAGGAGGTCGGTGGGACACCCGAGCGAGCCAGCGCAGTTCTCGCAGGTGTAGGTGCAGCCCAGGAGGAGCGGAGCCGCCCTGCAGCACACAATGGGGCCAGGCCATAGAGGAGAGTTCTTGCGGCGAGTCTACAGCTGCAGTTGGTAAGCTGGTTACTTTGCGGGAGCTGCAAGTGGGCACGGGGCCTCAACCCCACGCAACCAGGCCACGGCTCTGCTGTTCAGCTCATAACGCTGCCCCCTCAGCCAGGGTGCCGGGGAGGGCACGTAATATGGGTCTCTGCTGGATGTATAGTCACCGCTTGGTGGTGGGGGGGTCAGTATCTGGGCATCGTCCTGCCGCTGCCCCTCCCCCTTCGGAAATATGCAGACCAGCGCTGGGGTTCTTTGCCTTGCAGCTCCACCGGGCACGACCTGGAGGACGGGTCCACGGCAGCAGGAGCCGTTAGGAAGGGTCGGTATACGCCAGAGGTTCCGGCTACTCAAGCAAGTGGGTGTGACGTCCTGTCCTGAAGGCCGGGAATTTGTTCGGATAAATGGCTAAGCTGCAGGGGATTCAAACTGTTTCCAGTGTGCAGGAGGTTCCTGCCCCCAAACAAGTTTAGCTATCACTGAATTACACCGGCATAGTAGGAGAAAAGGGAGGATATTTTATGGCCTGTGTCAGAGCTCTTTCAGGCGGTGGCCATTTCCCAGCCGCGCAACAGCCCCCCAGGACTCACTGGTTTTTGATAACGCTTGATGGTGTGGGCGGTGTTCCCATTCTATCTGCCACGGTACGTAGGTTTTGTTCACTTGGTTTTTGGATATAATCATGATTTCTGTCTTTCCTGGGTTGATTTTTAGGTTGTTGGCGTTCATCCAGTCGTACATTTCTTTGAGACATTCTCCTAGAGTTCAGTGTTCTTCTTGTGCCTCTTCGATTTTGTAGATGATTTGAGTGTCCTCCGTGTAGTTGTAACACGTAAGATTGTATTTTTTGAAGACCTTGATTAGCAGAGTCTGGTAGATGTTGTAGTACAGTGGTGATAGTGAGGATCCTTGTGGTACTCCAAAGTCGTTAACTCAAGGAACAGATTTGAAACGCTTTATCCAGACAGTTTATGTTCTGTTTGCTAGGAATTATTTTATCCAGAGTAGTGCTAAATCAGTAATATCTATATCTTCTAATCTCTTGATGAGGGTGTCATGGCTTACTGTGACATGCTGCCGAGAGGTCGAGCAGAATCAGGGCCGAGGTTGTGTTGGAGTCAGCGTTTGTCTTTAGGTCATCCCAGATAGATGGGAGCGCCAGTTCTGTTCCTTTTTGCGGATCCGACGCCGACTGGTGCTTGGTCCGGCAACTGGTGTTTTTCTACATGTTCTTGGATTAGTTTGCATATGTAGGTTTCAAAGAATTTTGCTGGGTAAGGGATGTTTGAAATAGGTCTGTAGTTGAAGAGGTCTTCCACGTCACCACTTGTGTTCTTAAGTAGTGGTTTAATAAACACTGATTTGAAGGAACATGGTACGGTCCCTGTGGCGAGTGATAGATTCAAGAGACTTGTTATTCTGATGGCGTTCCTTGTTTGAGGATTGATTTGTAGATGTCTGGGGGGCTGGTATCAATGGACGAGCCTGCTTTCTTGCTATGTTTTACCAGCTTGACGAATGTCTCTACTGATATTTGCGGGAAGTATTGGAGTTTGTGCTCCTCGTTGGATCCGGTCAGTTGTGTGTTAGGATTGGTCTGTCTGTTTTGTATGATCTGTCAGATGTTTATTTTATTTTTTAAATGGTCTGCTAGGTTGTTGCATAGTTTCTGTGAAGGTATTTGAGTGTTGTTGCAGCTTGGTGAGTTTCCATTTCGTTTAGGATGACAGTTTCTTTTTGTGTGTTGGTGGCTTTGGTGATTTTGTCATCATAGTGCCTTTCCTTTGCTTTTTGAACTTCCTTCTTGTACGATCGGATTTGTCTCTGGAACGGAGTTTTATCTTGGTCATATTCTTTCCCCCATTCTAGTTCCATCTTCTTGTTCTTTTTCATGGTGTTCAGCAGTGGGGTGAACCATTTTGCCACCGCTCTTTTTCTTGAGGGAGTAAACATTTTCTCTGCTGCAATGTTTTCGATTGTATCAGTAATCCATTTATGTAGTAGTGTTATTAATGTATGACAGGCGTATCGCACTCATGCCCTTAGATCATAAATAGTTCAAAATTAAAATCCTTGAAAATTTCAATACAAGTGATATTATGATATCATCAGTGTCTTTATTACAAAGGATGTGAGCCGACACGTGTTTTGCCATGCAACGTTTTCAAGGCAGTCGTCCAATGCACAATACCCAATTTGGTTTAATACAGTTGATTGGGTAAATTTGACCCGATAAAGTCAACACGAGTAAAAGCTCCAAAAGAATGAAGCTTCATGTCTGTGCATGTATGCCCTTTAAATAATTTCAAAGTGAGACAATCAGGGAACAGTCTTTGCAGGTTCCAAATATGAATTCATTGTGTTCCAATCGAAAGAAAAGCTTGCTATGGCTCGATCCCTCTGTGCGTGCCGACATACACACGCGCACAGAGGGATCGAGCCCTAGGAAGCTTTTGGAAAACAATGAAATTGAGTGGTGGTTTGCAAGGTATGGTGTTAGGTATATGGACTTTTCTCTTCTGCCGGCAGTAGTTCTGTTTTCGTTCTCGTCAGTGGGAGTGTGTTTCCACATTTGTGGCTCTTTGCTAGCGTTCAGTTGGGTTTGTTCTATGTCCCATTTGTCTTTCTCGTGGTCCTATTAGTTTTCATGGTATTTTGTGTTATTTGGTGGTAGGTTGTTGGGTTGATGTCCCGAGTGTTTCTCCCTTTTGGTTTGTTTGGGTTGTCTAAGTCAGGTTCCTTGTAAATTAGTTTAAAAAAGGTAGCAAGTCGCTCCTCTCCAGAAAGAACATGGCATGATAACCTCTTCTGAGATGAGAGCTTTTTGCTCACTGTACCTTTCACAGATGGGAAATATCGATTTGCATATCAGTCTTTGTCCCGCCCACATGGGCAGTCCAGCACCGAAATGCTATGGCAATTCCTCTCTGAACAAGAGTACCACCAGCAACCCCATACACGTGTTTCAGCCTTGTTGGGCCTCATCAGTGAGGTGAAGCTGGGCCTCTCTGAGCACAGTGAGCAGGGAGTCCACGTCTGGTTGCCCCCAGGTAACTCAGGGTGACCAACCCCAAGTTCCTTGCAAATATTTTAAAAAAGGTAGCAGGCGCTCCTCTCCAGAAAGAACATGGCATGATAACCTGTTCTATTTGGGCCTCACTCATGAGGCCCAAAAAGGCTGAAACACGTGTATGGGGTTGCTTTTGGTACTCTTGTTCAGAGAGGAATTGCCACAGCATTTTGGTGCTGGACTGCCCATGTGGGCGGGACAAAGACTGATATGCAAATGGATATTTCCCATCTGTGAAAAGTATAGTGAGCGAAAAGCGTGTGCTGCAAACTCTCATCTCAGTCATGCTTAGTCTGGCTGTCTTGCGTGCTTAGTCTGGCTGTCTTGCGTGCTTAGTCTGGCTGTCTTGCGTGCTTAGTCTGGCTGTCTTGCGTGCTTAGTCTGGCTGACTTGCATGCTTAGTCTGGCTGTCTTGCATGCTTAGTCTGGCTGTCTTCCAGGGTTAGTCTGGGGTGAGGTGGGTCTGTCCGATACAAGGTTGCGGGCTGTCTGGTGGTGTGCCTTGCTAGATAACTATGTGTAGTTGATGGGTGTGGACATGTTCTAGTCGGGGTTATATAGCTTTGGCAACTATCTAGCTATTCATTGGGTTCTCTCAGAGTTCTATCTCAGTGTGGTGCCGGTTAATATTCACAGTTCTGTCTTAATGTGGTCAATGCCAATGGTCACAGTTCTCTCAAGATCTGACTCAAGGCAGCATTCACAATTCCATTCTTAATGCGTTCGAGACTAATGGTCAATGTCCTCACTAGATGTGACTTAAGGCGATATTCACAGTTCTCTCTAAGTGCGACACAGGTCAATATTCACAGTTCTATCCAAGTTTAGTACAGGCTAGTATTCACAGTTATATCTTGGTGTGGCAGAGGCCAGTGGTCACTGTCCTTTCTAGATGTGACTCAAGTCAATATTAACAATTTTGTCTGAGTGCGACGCAGGCTAAATTTCACAGTTCTATCTCAATATGGCACAGACCAGTATTCGTAGTTCTATCTCAGTGTGGTATAGGCTAATATTCACAGTTCTCTCCCAGTGTTTCACAGGCTGGTATTCACAGTTCTATATTAATGCGGCCGAGGCTAATACTCAATGTCCTCTCTAGATGGGACTCAAGGGGATATTCACGGTTCTCTCTAAGTGCGAGACAGGGTAATATTGACAGTCCTATCTCAACGTGGCACTCTGGATGTGACTCAAGGTAATATTAACAATTCTCTCTGAGTGCGACGCAGGCTAATAGTCACAGTTCTGTCTAGGTGCTATTCGTGTAATAATCATAATCCTCACTAGTTGCCTGGTCTGCTATGTCTGAGGGAGCCGCCCTTTGCCTTGGGGCCCCTAGCCGCTGGGCTGCCCGGGCTAAGGTCTGCCCTGGGAGGGTGTGTTAAAATGCGGCGAATAGCCAATCAGGGGCGGGAGGGAGGAGGGCACGGGGGCGGGCTAGGACGCAGGAGCGAGGAAAGGCAAAAATCAAACATGCACAGGTGCGCTTTTAAGTAAAGATCCCCACAAACTGGGTCAAATTAACAGAGCCTTAGTAGGCTTGCTCTTACCTCCAGGAAACACCAGTCAATGCCCAAAATGTATTGCAGAAAATGCTCGAATATATCATAAAATGGAGCGCAGGACACTGCTTTGCAATTTAACCTTACCTATGAACTGATGCCTGGTAAATCTGCTCGTGGGACACGCTGCGAGGGTTAGGCCCTTGTTGTGTTGTATGGAGAAATGCAGGGGCCAGTGACGTGGTGGTGGGAGGCTGGTGGGTGGTTCAGGAAATGGGTGAAAGAGTTTGGCTGGAAAGGTGCTGAGCGCGCCTGTTAAAGCTACTTTAAATGCCTAAATATTTCACAAAATGCAGCGTGAGACGCTGCTTTGCAGTTTAACCTTACCTACAAGGTGATGCCTTGTAAATTATGCAGTCTCTACACATCTACCAACCCCAATTCCTGTAGCATGCTTGCAAAAGCAATGGCATTCTTATAATCTACTCTAGAGGGCTGTGTCGTCTTGTCAATGTCCGGATTTGGGATCAAATTGATGTGTCCACCGATTGTTTGTCCATGGGGCAAAGGACACAGCTCGGGGATGATCATTTCTGAATAATGATCTTGCCCACTATTGGGTGCATATAAGGACATCAATGTAAACTGTTGTTCCGAACATTGTTTCCTTCACAAAAATGTATCTACCTTGAGGCTCCCTCGTATGTTTGATATCTACCAGTGGTACATTCCTATCTATCAATATTGCAACACCCCTCCCCACTACACTAGTTGCAAAGTATCTGCACGTATACATCCATGGGTCAGTCTGCGCTCATCCGCCTTCAACCGGTGTGTTTCATGCAAAAAATTGATCGCAGAGGACAGCTCCACCAGCCTCCGCAAGACCAACCTCCTCTTCATTGGAGAATTCAATCCCTGTACATTCCATGTGACCACCTGGACCTCCTTCACTCTTCCATCAACAGTTACATTAGACATTTTTCACCCTCGTACATGCCCTTGTTAGTTCTAGATGTGAGTAGTCTCATCCTAGTTCAGCCAGTAAAGTTCCCATCGCCTTTTAATACTCTTACGTCCCGTCCCCGTTCCTCCATACTGCATGGGCGTCCCTTCCAAGGGACGGGAGACGGCACCTTTTTCACCAGAAACAAAAACTACCCTGGCTCCGCCGACCGGCGCCACTCCTTAGTCCCCTTTTCCGCATCGACGGGAAGGGGCAGATTTCACCAGAGTTTCTGGGTTTGGCTTTGGCCATGTAATACCACGCGCTCTTGCCCGAATTCTTCTTCTTCTATCTCTGTCATTCAGGTACTCAGTCCTCCGGCATCACGCTCCTCCCCGGCGCATTTCGACCTCTGCGGGCTTCAGCAGGTGTCCACCCTGCGAGGGGCTCTTCCCTACTTCTGACCTCCATGCTCTTTGCCTTCACTGCCTTGGCCCTGACCACGTCTGGCAAGGTTGTACCAGTAGCGACGCACTGACTCCACGCACACTGAAGAACAGGCTAGCTAGGTGGCGGGAGCTCTTCGAAAGATCGCCTCCAGAGCACTTGAAAAACTTTGTGAAGCGGAGATCGAGGCCCAAAGGAGGGCCGCTATTTTCCATCGCACCCCATAAGGGCGACTCCTTCTCGAGGAAACGCGCAAGCAGGAGGAACCTCTCGGGTTCTAGTACCAGCACACGCACCGAGGCTAGTCCAGCTACCGGCCTCACGACTGAGGGGTCGTCGGATCCTTCTGGAATCAGTGCTGAGGGACTGCAAGTTTCTTTTACTGGGTGTACACCCGAGTGGCAATGCCCTAGTTCGGCTCAGTGTCCGAGGGGGCCCCTGCATGCAGCACTACCGGCGACAATGCCAAGGGCAATACGCCTTCCAGGCCTAGACCTGAGGTGCAGAATGGGCCTCATGCTCTACCACCAAGAGTCTTGGACGAGGCCGGGCCCAGGGAGCCATTCACCATGACTTTCGCACGTGGCATGCAGCTCGACAAAGTGGCCTCTGCGCCAGAAAACATGGCCGCTCGTCCGATGCCCCTCGTAGGAACAGGGCAGGCGGTTGAACGAGTTTCAAGGTGGGACTGCTGTAAACCAGGTACGTGGCCTACAGTTTATCCATCAGCAGCGCAGGGCAGGTTTCTGCTGCTACCTAGACAGTGCGCTCTGGCCCCAGCAGCCCCCAGCCACTCCGTCAACATCCCCTGCCTCCACTTCTGCCTCCGAAGACCGGTTCTTCTAAAGGTTTCTGGCGCTGATGCGAACCCCCCAGATGGGGGCCATCCTACAGGAGGCAGTCAGGGACTTGCTCTCCCCGGTCACTCCACGGGCGCCTATAGTCATTCCTCCCATGGCTCTGTCACCACAGGCCCCAGCGCAGCCCCCGCTGCCCCTGCCTGCTCCTTCGATTCCAGCTCCCCTGCCTCCCACATCTCAGGCGGTCCGTAGCAGCCTCCGGCTCCGGTCTCCACGCCGCAGCCCACGGTGCCCAGCACCGCTCCTCCTGCTCCGGGCCAGCCGGACACTCGGGTGGATACAGACGAGGAGGAGGAAGACCCTGACACGCCATCGTCAGCAAAGGCCTTCCATGACAGGCTTGCAGGCTTGGCAGAATATCTGGGCCTTCCTCAACCCAAGGTAGAGCAGCCTGAGGAGGGGGTCTTGGCAGAATTCCTCACCCTAAAATGGGTATCCCGATGCAGAAGGATGTTGTGGCTCTGGCCAAGAAGGGGTGGCTCAAGCATCTCGATGCCAAGTATAGACCGATGGGAGGCGATACCCTCTTATCAGCGCATCCCCAACCGGATTCCTCAGTGATCGCTGTGGCGTCACTCTACTCTAAACCTCAGCCGTCCTCGGCCACCTCATCCGCTGGCTGCTAGGCAAGGGGGAGAAGATCTTGGAGGTGTATACAGGAAGAAGCTGTATTCCAACACCTCCCTGCACCTGCGTCAGGCCAATGCGGATGCCATGCTGGCAGCCGCTAACCAGAGGTTGTGGTGGGAATTGGCGGACTTCCTTCTGGTGCAGAGCCAGGCACGCTTCAAGGCGGGTCTAGGAGAATCCAGGCTAGTAGCACAGGACATCATGGAGTCCACCGTGGCCCACATCGATACCTCTTGCCGGGCCATCTGCATCGCCACGGACATGAGAAGGAGGGCCTGGCTTCGGGCTACTAAGTTTAACCATGACATCCAGGATCGCATATTGGACCTTCCGTAAGAGGGCAGTGACCTCTTCCACTATACCACCAACGAGGAATTAGATAAATAGAACTACAGCTTGCAGACTACGAAGTCTTTATCCTGACGAAGGCCACGCCCAAAGGTGTACACCCAGTCGCATCAACGCTCCGACAAGGTGCGGGCGGTTGGCGGATTCCGGGGATTCCAGGAACGGAGTTCCAGACAACCTCACCGCTCGCTGAGCCAGCTCCGACGCAAGCAACAAAAAAAGGGGGGGGGGAGCAAAGGCTTCTTCCAGTCCCTGCTACTGCAGCAGCCTCAGATGGCAAAAAGGCATTACGCGTCCCTTCGGGTCCACGTGTCTCCAGTGGGTGGCAGGCTTTGTTTTCATGTCCATTTCTGGCACCAGTACTTTGCAGACCCCTGGATCCTCTCTGTAGTATCAGAGGTACCGCGTACCGATACCATCCTCTCCTCCCTCCTCCCGTCCACTCCCACAGATTGGGACGGCACCTCTGTTTGCGGAGTGCCAAGCAGTGGAAGAAGTACCAGCCTTGCAGAGTGGATTAGGCTTCTATTCCAGGATTTTCACCATACAAAAGGACCATGCTGGCCTGAGAGTTGTGATGGACCTATCCACCCTCAACCTCTCCCTCCCTCCCTCCCTCCCTCTTCTGAGATTCAAGATGGTTACGCCAGCACTCATTGCGGAGACACTAGACGAGGGAAACTGGATGTGCTCCCTGGATCTGAAGGACATCTACCTACACATCCCGATTTGGCAGCCTCATCGCTCCTTCCTAGCTTCAGGATCATGGGCTGTCATTTCCAGTACAAGGTGCTACCCTTTGGCCTCAACTCAGCCCCAAGGTTATTTACCAGACTCATGAATGCAGTGGCAACCCTCCTCGGGGGCCCAGGGCCACCATGGCTATCCGTACTTGGACGATTGGCTGGTCAGGGCGAGATCCCCAGAGGGCGTTATCCACACTTCCTCTGCGCTTATGAACACACTCCATGACCTGGGGTTTACCATCAACCTCAAAGTCTAATCTGCGGCCCACGCAGAGCCTCACCTTCCTGGGCCTCATCTGGGATACAAACTCCGAGAAGGTATTTCCCTCGGACGACAAGTTTATGGCCAGCAAGAGGGCCACTACACACTTCCTTACCAGAGCAGTGACCTCGGCTTGGTGATACCAACATTTACTAGGTATCATGGCAGCAGTCCTCTTGGCTGTGCCGCACACGAGTCTCCGGATGAGGAGATTACAGCTGCACTTCGCAGCCTCATGGAATCAGGATAAGGGCTCCCAAGCGCAGCTGGTCAGCATATCGCCTTCTCTCCACTCGGACCTCATGTGGTGGTCCAAGGACTGCAACCTGCGGACGAGCAAGCCCTTCCGGCAGCCGTCCCCGCAGGTCATCATCACTACGGACTCCTCCCAACAGGGCTTGGAGTCACTATGTACAGCCTTGGCGTTCACAGAGTCTGGACCAGGCAGGAGTCACATATCAACTGGTTGGAGCGCAGGGCCATTTGGCTAGCCCTCAGAGCCTTCATTCTGCTCATTGGGGGCAGGATCGTCCTTATCCAGGCCGACAACTCCACCAGTATGTACTATGTCAGCAAGCAGGGGGGTACCAGGTCCCCTCTGCTGTGCAGGCTAGCGGTCAGCCTGTGGGAATGGGCCCTGGTAAACAATATTTACCTCACGGCCGTCCACCTCCCGGGGAGTTCATCTTGAAAGCGGACAGGCTCAGCAGGCTGGGAGCGGACAATTACAAATGGCAATTGAACGACCAGGTGCTGCAGGTGGTCTTCAACTCATGGGGTCATCCTCAGGTGGATCTATTTGCCTCCTGGAGAACAGGAAGTGCCATCAGTTTGCATCCTAGCAGGGGCTGGGCCCCGGCTCCCTGGGAGATGCATTGCAGATTCAATGGGGAGGCATGACAGCATATGCCTTTCCTCCCAGACCCCTGATCCCTAGGGTAATCCACAAAATGAAGGAAGCTCGTCACCTCAGCATCATTTTGATAGCTCCTTGGTGGCCAGCGAGACCGTGGTTCTCCAAATTGCTCAGCCTCACGGGCAAACCACCCTTTCACCTTCCGCTGGGTCCGGCACCTCTCCTGTCCCAGCAGGGGTGCAGGGTCCTCCACCCCACGACTCAGACGTTAGCCCTTGTATCGTGGTTCCTGAGTTGATCACCCTCAAGCACCTGAGCCTATCACGGGCTAACCTGGAAATCATTCAGGGCGCCAGGAGCAAGGCTCCCAGGAGCCAATATAAAAGCAAATGAAGCAGGTTCTGTCACTGGGCGAACTCTAAGGAGATCAACCCCCTTACGTGCACGCTGGACGACGTGCTCTCCTTCTCGGTGCACCTTGCGTACTCAGGTGTTCAGGTGGACACATGTCGCACTTACCTGGCAGCCATAGGATCCTACAGAAATTCGGAGGATGCGGTCTTCTCCTCCAACCCGATTGTTAAGAAACATCTGGCGGGATTGTCCAGGCTTTATCCACCCATTAAGAGGCCTGTGTGGGACCTCAATGTGGTGTTGGGCGCCTTGGCGCACAAACCATTCGAGCCGATGGCGTCCGCAGACATCAGGCTGGTCACCATTAAGACTGCTTTGCTGGTGGAACTTACCTCCGCTCGCAGAGTCAGCGAGATCCAGGCTCTGGTGGCCTCAGATATACAACAAAAGGGGTACTGGTAACGCAGGTGACGGCCCCTAAAACCTCATAGGGAGTTAAGTCCTGTATGGGTCCTATTCCCGAAATAACCTCATTGGTTATGTAGAACACTACACCCATTTGTATATTTCAAAGTCATAACCTCACATAACATTTGAGTTTTGTGTAAGATAAAAAACATATTTAATACAAGATATTTATACATACAATTAAGTCAAACATGTAATACACATACATAACAATAAGTGAAATCATTGAAATCATATATTAACTGGTTGAAGCCATATACGGCACATGTATATAACAATAGGTGAAATCATTGAAGCCCTGTATTAGCTGTCAAATCAACACTTTTAACCAAACAAGGCCAAAGGGCAAAATACGGGAGAAAAAAGAAAAAAGAAAAGGGAAGATGCCGGACCAAAGCCGGACATAAGTAGGAGTTCTTAAATTGTTTTCAAGCTTACACTATTACTTAACAACAATAAGAGTTCCTAGAATACATATTCCTTTGAAAATGAAATCCCAGCTTGAAAATATTAGGAAGCTGGGATTGGGTCTGCCAACGCACCAGAGGGGAGTTTTCAGAACCCAAAGTAATAAATGCCACTGCTGTGTGTTCTAAGCAGATAAAGCACAAGGGGCAGGGTTCGAGACCCAAAATGGGTGAGGCGTGTTAGTTAAGATCCTCCAATGTCATCTGATCAAGAAAATGCGTTTCGGCGGTGGTAACAGTGCAGAGAAAGTGGAATCTTCACAGTTGAGAGACTGTTCCGCCTTCGTCAGGGCAATAAGTAGCAAGACCATGTTTGTGTGGTCTTTAACTGCTCACAAACCAGTTGATTTGATCTTCCAATGCACCTGGTGGTGTCATCAGACCGGGATGGAGCGTCGCCCCTGAGCACTTTAGTTTTCAATAATCAGAGTTTGTTAATTCTCTGGCCGTGGCTTATCTCAACCGCAATTCCCTGATGTGTGATGCCGATATAAAAGCAAATGGAGCAGGTTCTGTCACTGGGCGAACTCTAAGGAGATCAACCCCCTTACGTGCACGCTGGATGACGTGCTCTCCTTCTCGGTGCACCTCGCGTACTCAGGTGTTCAGGTGGACACATGTCGCACTTACCTGGCAGCCATAGGATCCTACAGAAATTCGGAGGATGCGGTCTTCTCCTCCAACCCGATTGTTAAGAAACATCTGGCGGGATTGTCCAGGCTTTACCCACCCATTAAGAGGCCTGTGTGGGACCTCAATGTGGTGTTGGGCGCCTTGGCGCACAAACCATTCGAGCCGATGGCGTCCGCAGACATCAGGCTGGTCACCATTAAGACTGCTTTGCTGGTGGAACTTACCTCCGCTCGCAGAGTCAGCGAGATCCAGGCTCTGGTGGCCTCAGAACCTTGTACCATTTTCTACAGGGATAAGGTGGTCCTGCGACTCACCCAGCGTTCCTACCTAAGGTACCCTCCGCCTTTCATCTAAAAGAGGAAATTGTTTTGCCTATGATGTTCGCTGACCCCAAGGACGATCCTCAGAGTCTTGCACTGTCTTGATGTCAGAATTACGGAGCGCGTCTATCTGGACAGGGCCAAGGGCTTCCCCAAGTTGCATACACTTTTTGTCACCTTTGGGGGCTCCAGACCCGGTTATCGGGCATCCAAGGATTCAGTTGCATGGTGGTTGGTTGCGGCCATCTAGGGGCCTATGAAGGGCAGGACAAGCCACTGCGAGCCAACATGCACGCTCACGCGATCAGAGCCAAGGCCGCGGCCATCGCCTTCCAGCGGCAGGTTCCGTGGCAATTCGCAAGCAGGGCAGCTACCTGGGCCACCCCTTCAGCTTTACGTAAGCATTACTGTGTGGACGCCGGCTCTAAATCAGACGCAGCCTTCGGACAGGCGGTTCTAAGGAACTTATTTGCTTAAGGAGGGTTTCCTCTCCACCCTGGGGCTCAATTCAGTTGTAATCGACCATTCCCCCAACCTGGCCATTTTTAAAAACAAAATGTTAAAGAAGTGTATTCTGCAAAATGAGAATGATTCTATCTTCATTGTCTCTATCACCAGGGGAAGTATATAAGTACCAGCATTCTAATTGATGAGATCTTAAAAGATTATATCTGAGTTTCTTTTGTAGTTCAAAGCTTGTAATACCCAAAAAGCAGGCTTGTGAATTTGTTATTTTAAAAAACGTGCCGTTAAAGCTTTCAATTCTGTGAAAAACCAAATGAGCAGACCTTAAAATATGCTCGCCAGAGGCCTGTGATACTGGCCCTCTTCTGTCTAGAACCCCTTCCTCTCAAATGGCCTGTATAAAAAGAAACATCAGGTAATGGGGTAAATAATGCTGCCAGCATGTGAGCAGGGAAACCTTTTCACAGAAGCACAATTCTGTCAGTGATCTAAGACGATAGGTCCAGGATCACTGTATCATCTGATGGCAAACCCAAGATATGAGAATAAACGCTTTGGTTCAGTCTTGAATTTGGTTACCTAATCACCTCTCCAGACTAACACTTTATGCTCTTCATTAGGTGTGGCTGCCTAGGTTTTACAAACCCCATCTGAAGAAACTAATTTCTAGACCTTCACCATACTGATGCTATGCTTGTTTTTATAACAACCGCTATCTGGTCCATGTACATTGCTGATAATAGCACCGGTTGTGCTTCTATACAAAGTACATACACATGCAGGATTATAGGTATGTCATATTTTTGCTTTTTGTTGGTTGCTTACTTTTTTCCGGCAAAAATGACACCCTTTTCCCCCCCAACTCCACCCTTGCGGGATGTCAGTAAAATGTAGGGGTTACACCACCGAACCACCCTCCTCAGCTGCCCCTGCATCTCTCCCCACCCAAGCATACCCCTACACTTACAAACACGCAGCTCACATGACGGCTCTTCCTGCTCCCGATTTGCCTGTCAGCCCTTGCGCGTCTTCATGTGTGGCAGGGGCATGACAGTTCGATTTAGAAAGACTGCTCTGTGACCACACAGAGCGGTCTTTCTACATCGATATATTTTTTTTCTCCAGCATGGGGTCTGATGTGGATTCACATGCTCATGAATATTCCCTGTCACACTGAGAATCCTCTCTACTCCGAAGACCCCCAGCTGGACCATAGAGCCAAGGCTTGCACCAAAGTACTTTAAGACGAGATAGCTGCACTCTTGAGATGGATGGGGGTGCAGGTTTATTACTCCAACACCATTCAATAAGGACAACTCAATGGTTTGGCAAAGGGAGTCCATTTAATGACAAGTACAAAAAACAGGGAGTCATGAAAATCAGTAGTGATGCGATCGTCCTTCTCGCTTCAATTCCAAAGAACTTCATACAATTAGTAACATTTATATCAAAACTCGTCATAATTGACGTGTAACACTCCAAAAGTTAACATGCAATTCTATTGGTTAGGAAAAGGTAACTTTAATATAGGTACTATATCTGTATATGGTAATGAAGTGAGGGGATTGGGTAAACACTGTTAGGTGGGCATCTAACCCCTACCTTCAAAAATGACTACTGAAAACGTCACTAAAAGTACGACGTCTCATTGGTTCTACTAATTATAGGACCCTAGATTATTTGGTCCGTTGTGATTGGGTTGGCAACAACCCTGTGCATATTCTTCCACTTAGCTTAGCAGCACGCAGAATGGTCAGCCAGGTGCGGGGTGCCCCTTTAGTTAATCGGTCTTTCTGCAATTAAGGTTACAATCAATGATCGCTTCAGCAACTATGTGTCAATTATTTCAGTGTGGTTGGCCTCAAAACTGCATCTTCTGTCTAGAAAAGTTTGGATATCTCTGCCTGGGTGGATGCCAAGCATAGGTGTGAACCTGTGCTGCTTCTCGCTCGGCTGGTGAATTTGTCTAGTTTCTCTCAATTTGTGTATTGAGTTCTTATTTAGCTTGCACCTTTCAGCGACAGGATATTCTGTTCTTAAGTTTCAATTATATGTAGCTACTGTTAGTTCCTTCTATTGGTATGACCTTGGCTCTCCTGGCACGAGTTGCATCTGCTGAGTTTCGATTCAGCCCTCTCTTCTTGTTTTGCTAGAATATGAATCCTCTTGCGTTTGGCCTTCAGTAACCTGGGTTGGTTCTGCTTTTGTGCAAAGTGGAATATACTTATACTAAAGTACTTTGTTTGAGGTAGATTTATGTATAATGGCGCTTGCCGCACTATTCTTCTGCTTAGCATAGCAAGACGCACTGTTTTCTTAGCTTTCTTGCGGTTCCAAGCATATTTACAGGTGTAAACTGGTTGAATATCTTCATCTTGCTTAGAGCTTGAACTTCTTTGCATTTCAACATCGTTCTTCCACTTTAGGTTCACGATAACTTTATTCCTGGCGCTTCGTCTCTTTGTGCCATTCTCGGGTCATCATTTTTTCGATCTGTGAGTCTGCCCGTTTCCCCGTGACGTCACCATTCGTCGTCCATTAAGACTTTTTTGGTTTCTTCCAGGACAGTACTTAGGCACTCTTCATTTCGTCTCATTTGCTGGTAGGGTTTTCTTAATGGATACCTTACGGTCCATGGTTGTCTAGGTATCGGTACTTCAGTAGGTGAACCTCTTCTGATAGGTACTAGGCAGTGCCCTACTGCTGCTCTCTGCTGGTTTATCTGCTCGTCCTATGTCACATATTTTGGTGTGAACGTTCCTGGTACTTCAAAATGGGCGACTGCAGTGCAGGCTTTATTTGGGGCCTCTTCTACACTCCCCCCTCTGGGCGATTCATCAATCACTTTCACCTCCGTCTTTGGATTCATCTTACTCGATTCCTCTGCATTTATCTTCACTCCACTGCCTGGGTTCATTCCTTCATCTTCTGGGTCTATCCATGATGGTTTGAAGAAGCGTCTTTTTGGAGTCCATATTTTTATTACTCCTTTCAGGCTTCCTGCTGTTCTTACATGTTCGTCTTTATTCCATGTCATTAATTGTCATTGTCCATTTGGGCTACAGTAAATCCATCTTCCCACATAATTTCTGTGCTTCCTAGGATAGAGAAACTTTGTTTCTTCTGGTGAGTGAATGCTGGCCTTCACAAAGTCTCTTATTTCTTCATCAGTCAGGTCTTTGGGCTTCCATCCCGGCTTGACATCAATCATGATCTTCCTCCCTATGGCCTTTTTTGCAGTTTTCTGGCATTGAGAGATTATCTTGCTAACACAAAATCCTAGCAATATCATCACTAACAGGGCTCCCAAGAACTTGAATACATCTGCCATCCATTGTGGTACCCATAAGAATAGTGATCCAAACCAGCTGTCATCATCAACTTCGTCAGTTTGATTGATCATCTGGTTCTGCAGGTTTGTTAGCATACTTTTGGCTTCTAGTAGGGTTCCATTCTCCTCATCGTTAGAAGGTATAAATGTGCAACATGATTCTCTGATTTTTGTACAAACTCCTCCACCCATAGTTGTAATCATGTCAAGGACACATCTGTTCTGGAGAGTCATCAGTCGGATGGCTCTTAATTCTTCCTTGATCGCATTGAATTCTTTTATGGTCGTGTTGATGGTCTGCAGTAACTCCCATCTGGTTATCTGCAACCATTTAGTATTTACTCCAACTTGGATATTCGGCATGAAGATCGCCGTGAACACTAATGAGGCTGAACAGCCTGTGTTCATATGGGATTGTATGAAATGCTTCTTCTGATTTAGCAGTCATTTGAGTTATCAGTTCCACAGATCTCTTCTTCCTCAGGTGAGCATCTACTTTCGGGAAACTGCCAATATTCAGGTCACTTTTCGGGATCAACAATGCTGGAACGTGGACATTCACTATTGTGCATATACCTCCCCAGTCTCTTGGCAGTCTGATGTATGCTTTGGATCCGCATGCCCAATAATGATCCATAATTACTGCAGTTCCATGCACCATTCCTGGAGCGTCAAAAACTCGTCCATAGTTTTTATTCTCTCCCATCTTTCTAGTGCCATTATTCCTGAAGCATAATTGTGGACTTTCTAGTGGCACTATCTGTAAGGGTCCTCCTCTGTCTTCGACCCATGTCAAAAGTTTTGCAAGTTTTGGCCATAATGGCTTGCATCCATTCTGCACAATGTCAACAGTTTCTTTGTAGAGTCCAGTGATCACCCAGGCTCTGCAAATCACCACTCCTTTCTCCCATCCATCTGGTGAAAGCACTGTTCCCCAAATCTGCATTTGGGCTCTATTCTTCCACTTTGGAGCTTCCTCTGGAGTTTTTCCTTGGACATTTAGTCTCGGGTTCACGTCCCATCTTATTCCTGCTCCTTTATCTCCAGGCTTCTCGTACCTGATCACATGATTCCTAGCATGAGCTCTGTTTCTTGTCTTAATGTCTTGAACTTAATCATCTTCGTCGGGATAGGCTCTTTCAGTTGCCCATATTAGGGAAGCATCACTTCCCATAAATTGGCCTCTGGTCTTGCACATTGCTACGTGTGACAGACAGTGTGCTGTCTGGACATCGATTTCTACAGCTACGAAGATCTTGGAGGTCCCCATGCTGTATGGTAGGAGTGCGCAAACAAAGCATTCCCCTTCTGAACTTCGTCTTCCAACTTACTTCATGTGCTGGTACCAAATATTGTTTCCCAGATGTGCTGTGCTATCCAGCTGGTCGTTGTTTCTCTTGATTCTTAGTGTTTTCCTGTAGTTGGCTATGACTGCATCCCTAAATGCATCTGTATGGCTTTTCTTTCTTTCTTCCTCATCTGCAGCATTTGAGTGGACAAGAGTCTGGCAGCTCTTTCTCTTCATACATCATTCTCCTGCTGGTTACAAATGCCCATACCAAACACCCTGACGCTGGTCCGGTGTATGGTTGTATCGTAGAACTGGTACTTGTCCCTTGTGTTGGAACATATATGCTTGGCAATACAGTCTCTGCGGTTTTATTCTTCAGTTCCTCTTGTATTTTCCTTGCTTGGTCTATGAACGGCCATAATGAGTCTACTATCAGTTGTGTTTGTGCAGAGAGCTTCTCTGAGTTGGTTCTTGTCTTCTTAGGAGTTTCGGACGTGGCTGCTTCTGTTGGCCTTCTTCCCAACTCTCCTTCTCTTTCCATACCCTTTGCTGAGGGGTTTCTTATGGCAAGCAGTCCATTCTCCTCTACTTCTTTGGCTTGTGGTTCTGCAGTCATTGACACTAGGCCTGTTTCGTGTGCATTCAGTGTTTGCATGCAAGTGGTTGTCAGTAATCTTTCTTCATTCATTCTCTGCCAACCCTGTCTCCGGCTTTTCTTTTTGTTTGTTACCACAAGTGTGTGTGTGTCATTGGTAATCCCATCAATTACAAGTGCATTCATATCTTCTAGGGACTGGAATGACTATGTAAGGTCTGGGTGCTTTTGTGGGTTTGATGCCTGCATCATTAGGTGGGTGCACTGGAATTGGAACGCTTTGTGCACCAAAAAAATGCAGTTCGGATCGTTAGTGACAGTAAAATAATGATGAATATGATACACAAATACATTATGCCGCAGACAGGCTAAAAAACGGTGGTGTGGAAGGTTCCCAGAGAAATGCCAGTGGCTTTGATTTATTCAAAACCTTCCACCCATCACTTTTTTGGTTTCAGTTTGTCTCCCTATGTGAGAGAGGGTATGCCCAGACGTGGGTCCCTTGCTCGCTGCGCCATAGGAAACCAAGCTGCACCTCACTGAGGAGGCCCAACAAGGCCGAAACATGTCTGAGGTTGCTTGTGTTTTCGTGCAGAGGGGACCTGGCCTAGCAGTTCGGTCAGGGCTGCTCCCATTGGTGGCAGTACCTTACTGATTTGCATATGGTTGGACCCCTTTTGCAATGGCGCAGACGGGCTAAAAAACGGTGGTGTGGAAGATGCCCAGAGCATTGCCAGTGGCTTTGATTTATTCAAAACCTTCCACCCATCACTTTTTTGGTTCCTGTACGTCGGGCGGCAGCATTTACTTCCAGAGAAACGTGGGCGTCTCTCTTCCTGTGGGAGGACCAGATTGCTGCTCTGTATCCGCCATCTCAATCATTTGTCAAATGTCAATTTGTATTGTACTCCTTTAAACAATAGTGTCTTTCGGGTTTTGTGTTTAAGAGTGTTAGGTGATCCACAAGTGCCCCCCCTCTTGCGGGTGATGAATTGTCTCTTATTTCAAGATACAGTTCCTTTGCTAACTATGGGAAAAATCAAATAACACTTTGGCACGTCCTTTCACTGTGCATGTTCAAAGTAGGTCAATTCCCAGTCCACTCCTCGGATTTGCTTCAGTCCTGTGGACATATTGTATGCTGGTCAATATGAAGAGTAAGGACAAAATAACAACAAATGCAATAAGTGAAGTCCTTGACACTGCTTCCTCGATCTGTCCCTCAGCGGAATGCTTTTAGAATCTCCTCAGATAGTTCTGTTGATGTTTCGAAAGCTCTGTTTGTAGTACGATTCCATGCAAGAGCATGTCCATCTGTGCAACATTAGCTGGATCTCTGACGAATGTGAGGACATCAATCGGTCTCCCCACTAGCTCTGGAAAGTCAGTGACTAGACGAAAAAGGACATTGTGAGCTCTTCTAGTCTTCTAGTGACAGGGACATCCGTCCTGTCTTGCTGAGGTCCAGGATTGTATACTCTCTCTTCAATGTAAACAATGTCTGCACTGTCCGTTCACGTGGAGTGCAACTAAGATCACAATTTTATTTAGGAGTTGGCTTAAGTGTTCTGTATTTGCTGGATCTCGAAGAAATGTGAGTGTGTCTGTTGTTCTTCCAACAAGATTTGGACAGTCTTCGATTATACGAAAGAACAATGTGTTGATAAGCTCATTTATTTCCGTCTGTGTTTGAGACATTTGGTTCTTTCTCACTGTACTCAGGAAGTAAGAGGAATTGTTCTGCAATAACAGAAAGCAATCTCTTTGTCTTTTCGTTTCCAGGATCTTGAAGGAAATCAGTGACACTGGTGAGCCTTCCCACCAATGAAGGATATGATCTTAGCACTAGATTAAAATTAGTTATCATGTCCTTTGTGATGTCACTACTGTGGGACACCATAAGTGATTCCGAATACGGTCTTGGTGTGGAATCAGTCGGGATACTATATTTGCTTCCAGTGTAAGTGTCTTCGGTCAAAATTTGTCATTCTTTTCTCATCAAGGCTTAAGTGTGCCTCAGTCCAAAGTTCAAAGTCAACAGCCTATGTTGTGGTTTATACGTGCAATTTTTCTTCTTCACTCTGCAACTAGGATGCACAGAGTGTCCGTTTTTATGTCTTTATCCCCTCTTTTGCTTAGAGGAAGTGTCTAATTTAAGCCACAATTTGCAAAAAGTTCTTTGTCTTTGTTTGGCTGGTCATGTGTCCTTCTTCCTCGTCATGGATCTCGTCTGCACGTGCTGAGGTTCTTCCCCGTCGCTCGTTGATTCCTCTCTTTGGGGTGCAGACAGGGGGCCTTCTCCGATGTAGGGTTTGATATCGCCCAGAAAAAATCCAAGCTCACCTGCCTTGTAGCTTCACTGCCGATGGAGTGCAGTCCTCCACTGTGAAGGGACCGTTAAATCTTGGCTCATCCCACTTTTTCCTCATATGGCCCCTTACAAGGACATTGTCTCCAGCGAAGATGGATGGTACACAAAGTCCTTGAGCTGTGTCGGTAGTAGTAGTATTTCCTTCTGTGTTCCGTGCTGCCCTGCACCCCTTTCGTCGTCGCTGCAGCTGGTCTGAAATTACAGTAAGGCAAGATGTCATGCAGCTCAGGCAGTTTTGCATTTTAGACCCTAAAATTTCTCCTGTTGATTGGGCATCACATCACATCTAGCTCCCGGGGTGTCAAGGGAGTTCTCATTCTTCTTCCTATAGCTATCTCGTGTGGCGTAAGATGATGGTCAAAACCGGGTTGGTTCCTAAGTGCATACAGTGCCAAAGGAAGGCAGTGCAACCATCCCTTTCTTAGTCAGCTTCAACTTGGTTGTCTTTTCCTTTAACAAGCCGTTGAGCTTCTCACAGGTGTGTTACCTTGCAGATGATACGCCGACGAGAACTAGTGCTTTATACCAAGCAGCAAGCTAATCTGTTTGAATATTGCATTAACAAAGTGAGGGCCATTATCTGATCTCATGACCTCGCACACCCCCCACCTGCGGAACACTTCCCTCACGAAAATCTGTTGCACAGGTAGAGTGTGGGTGTGTACAGGGACCTGCCT
Organism: Ambystoma mexicanum; assembly: GCF_040938575.1. Classification (NCBI taxonomy): domain Eukaryota; kingdom Metazoa; phylum Chordata; class Amphibia; order Caudata; family Ambystomatidae; genus Ambystoma; species Ambystoma mexicanum. The sequence goes on from NC_090930.1 coordinate 527,266,526, forward strand.
CAATCCATCTAGAGAATGGACACACCACAACAATTAAGTATCTATACCCATTACATACTTGAATCATGTCGACGTAATCGACATGCAAGTGCTGAAAAGGCCCATTTGGCCTTGGGATGACTACTCTTGTTACTTTTAATGTGTGCCCAGCTGTGAATTGTTGGCATATTATACAATTTACTATAAAAAATAAAACGTGCTTGCCTAAATTCTGTATGAACCAGTCTTCTGCGAGTGTTTCCGCTAAATTTTCCTTTGTCATGTGCGCCGGATAATGTAACTGCTCCAGCGCTATTTTTAATAGGGCTACAGGCATTACTGGTTCACCAGTGCTGTCTTGTCGCCACAAGCTATCAGAGGGGTTTAAAGAACACCCTTGACGTTTCCAAAGGTTCTTTTCTTCCTGTGGTGCCTCCCCTTGGAGTTACATTAGCTGTGTTTGCCCCAAATAACTGTAACTTTCAGGTGCAATCCGTGCACCCATTATTCGCTCATTGGCATAGATAACTTCCACTTCCATGATAGTTTCTTTTCTTTTGGATGCTTACGCTTGGCTTCCGTGTCTGCTGCTTGATTTCCGTGTGAGATAAAATCTGCCCCCTTCTTGTGGGTGGCGCATTTCACGACCTCTATGCCTACTGGGATCTGTAGTGCCTTGATCAGCCTGTCCAATAAGGCTGTATGCTGCACTGGCGTGCCGTCTGCTCGGATGTAGCCCCTCCATTTCCAGCGCGCTAAGCCTGCGTGCACTGTCGACGTCACATAGGCGGGAGTCACTGTACACCGTTACTTCCTGGTCTGCGTGATTCTCAATGGCGAGGATCAATGCCAATAATACTGCAGCCTGTGCTGAATTGTGAGATGGTATTCGTGCGCTAATAAGTACTCGGAATTCTCCATTTGCTGTGTGCTTCATTACAGCAACGCCTGTATATCTTTGTCCGTCACTTTGATCAATCCTCGAAGAACCATCAATAAAGACGATCTCTCCTTCTGCCAAGGCATTTTCTTTCACCCTTGGGATTTCATCATGGAATTCTTCATAGTTCGCTAGTCATGTATTGACTCTCCTTCAGTGACTGGCTCTTCTATAAACGTAGCTGGGTTCACCATCTTACATCGGATTACCTTAATCGAGGGATTTGATATGATCACTTCATAATCAGAAGCTCTCTGAGATGTCAATGTGCCATTTGGTTTCTCTAGAATGGCAAATAGCGAGTGCTCGACGTACAACGTCATGGAGCATCCCATCACAATGGTTGTAGCCTTCTCTATGGCGAACGCTGCGGAATCTAAACTTTGTTTGCACAGGAAATGACCTCTCATTACTGGGTCCAAATTTTCACTGTAGTAAGCCAGGGGCTTGTACCCCAATGTGGTTCTCTGCGTTAGTACTGCCGTCATAACGCTGCCATTCGTGTGTGAAAATAGGTACAATTCCTCTGCATAATTGGGAATCCCTAGAACTGGTGCTGTGCAAATGGCTTTTTTGAGTTCAGCAAATCCTTTCGCCATTGTCTCAGACCATTCGATCTTTTCTTTCATTACTTCGGCCTTCTTTAGGGCATGAAGTAAAGGCTTAGTGTAAGAGCTATAGTCGAAGACCCATGCTCTGACAAAGTGGCATAGGCCTAAAAAGCTTTGCATCTGTTGTATCGTGTGTGGTTTAGCCGTGTTCAGTATGGCTTCAGCCCTTTCTGGGGTCACTCTCTTTCCCTCATGTGAGATCAGCTGGCATATGTACAGCACTTCTTGTTGACAATATTGTAACTTCTCCTTGTCAACCTTCTATCCTTTCTCAGCCAGTATAGTCAGTAGCTGAACAGAATCGTGCCTGCATTGCTCTTCTGTTGTGCTGCAAATCAAGATGTCATCCACGTATTGCAGGACGACACTTTTTAGTGCAATATTGCTCAAGTCTATCTGCAGGACTCTGTTAAAATTCGATGGAGACTCACAATACCCCTGTGGAAGCCTCGTGCTTTTCACATGCATCTGTCTGAATGTAAATGACATCAGATCTTGTGAGTCACGGTGCAACAGGATTGAGAAAAATGCATTTTTCAAGTCAATCACTGTGAAATATTTTGCCTCAACGGGTATATTACATAGACTTGTAGCCGGGTTAGGGACTAGAGTGAACTCGGCCTCAACAATATCATTTATTCGCCTCAGATCTTGGATTAAAGGCCAAGACCCTACCTTTGATTTTTTTTGATCGGATAAAACGCAGTATTGCATGACGACTCCGACGTCACTAAGATGCCTTGCTCCATCATTGCAGAAATTGTCTTAAAAATCCCCTTATCTGTCTCTCTGGACATGGGATATTGTCGGGCTTTTGGTAGGATTGCTCCTGGTTTCAGTTTAATTTTCACTTCTCCAACCCCTTTCAAGAGGTCTACTTCATCGGGTCCTGTAGTCGATACTCAGGCAGGCACCTGGGCCATATCATCATCAAAGTATTCAGGACAGTTTCGTGCCAACATCATTCTCTGAGGCACTTCTCTTTTGATCATTTTTACCCAAAAGGTGAGACTCACTTCCACCATTGTCTCTCCCATATCTGCCTGTTCTTCAAACAGATCGTCATCAGTGACGTCAGTCAATCGATATCCTTCTTCAATGGCGATTACTGCGCACCATTGTCGGCCCTCGTCATCATAACCATCAATCAAGGCCATTCTCCCTCGTACTGCAGCTGTGCGTATCATCAAGGGAAATACGTGACCCTTTTCCTCGTGCATCAGTATTCTTGGTCTAAATAAGAACTCATCTGGGGTTCTCATGATTGCATACGCATACCATATGCGAATATTTAAATATTATAAAAACCGACCGTTTGGTCACATTTGCAAAACTCATTACAGTCCCCAAAATCTTTGTGTCAGATTTGGGGACTGTTTAGCAAAATAAGACCTGGCTAATTTAAAGTCACCCATTTGTTACTTACCCCACTACTGTTGATTATCAAGCATTGTGTGAACGCAACACAAGATTCAAATTATAGATCAATTATCTCTTTTATTTGTGTTTTTTTATGTATAATGAGTTTTGCAAATGTGACCAAACGGTCGATTTTTATTAGAAAATATGATAAATTTATGAGTTATTTTTGCTAAAATTGAGCCTGCCATCTATTTATATTTGTTAAAAGACTGATGGTCTGTGAATACATGAATTTAGTGTGGGATCAGGTGTGTGACCTCCGGTGAGGATATGATAAGGTAGTTTGTTGGAAACCCCCCCTTTTTTGGCTCTTTCTGTACTTAGTCCTTTTCCAACAAGCCCCTAAAAAAAGAGGACTCATGCTGTAAAAGCGTGCTTATTATTTTTGTATAAATATAAATTAACAGATCCTCAGACTCCTTCATTTTTCGTGTCATTATAGCTCCCATATCGGAAGTGTCTGGGTAAAGCACTCGTAGCGCTTTCCATACTGCGCCTCTGCAGTTGTTAAATGGATCTCCGTCATGCACGGTATTAATTGTGGTTACACCAGGGTAGCCTGCACGTGTCCACACATAGTCTGCTCTGTCACCAAGTATGGCGATTAGGAGACCCTTAATATCCCCTATATCTAACGTGTTAGCTCCTGTCATTTTCTCTAACTCGTGTATCCACTTTCCGGCTCCCGATGTCAGCATTGGAAGCTTGTTCTTCAAATTTTCTCGATCCATGTGTGGCCATGGAATATATTGTGGTCTTACTCCCCCTTTCTCGAGTAACGGAAATTGGGATGCATAGTTCTCTCTCTCTTCCCTCATGGTTTTTCTATCTATGGTAGTGGTAATATTTCTGCATCATCGCCTACCTGGTAGGGACCTAAGTCAGTCCACATAGGGTGGTGAAGACACCCCCCCCTCTGACCATGAGATACTTCTTCATGTCTGTCTGACTGCATGGCTGACTCTGATGCCCTCAGTGTAGACTCGCTAGTGTCTGACCATCTTATTCCTTTTTCCCTTGGGAGTCGTCTTTCGCTCTGTCACTCTTCCTCATTTTCCTCGCGCTCCTCCCTTTCTGAGTCGGACATTGTCTGTCCCCAATTAGTGCAACTTCTTGTATCTTCTTGGTTCCTACTTATTTCTAATCTATCCAGGGATAGTTCCCTATTCCCACTACTTCGGGTGACATCCTCAGTGTCATAGAGCTGGATGCTCTCCAGGCACTCCTCTTCCCCCTCCCCTTGGGGTGTTTCAGCCTCATTTATATTCTATCGATCGTTTCTCCAATGCTTCTGGTGTCGAAGTCATCTTCCATATTCGCCCTAGACGTGCCTGGTACTGAATCGTACGCAGGAAAGAATTCTTCTATATCTTCCCAATCTACTACAGGATCAGGTTTTTTAACCTCTCTCCCCAGATATTCAAGATCGCGTGCTCTTTGTCTTCGCTTACGTTCTACATCGTCATCAAATTCTTTGCGTTTCCTCACCTCTTCTCTGACTCTACCTTCTTCCTTTTTCTTTTCATTTCTACGTTCATCTGCCCTTCGAATTTCCTCATCTCTTTGTCTCTTTATTCTTTTCTCTCGTATTCTTTGTTCTTCCTCTAACCTTTGCTGTTCCTGTCTGCCTTGATCATTGGTTGCTCTTGGTTTGCGATCGAGCTGTCTTTCTTGCTCTTCGCGATATAGCTGTTCTCGTCTTTGTCTGTCTTTCTTTCTTATTCTTTCGTCTCTTAACTTCTTCTTTTTCCCCTTTCTCTGTACATCATCTAACCTCTCCTTTTTGTTTAGCGTCATCAATGCCTTTGCCATCAAGTTTCAATAAAATGTGCCCTCCCATCCATTAGTTTTTTGCAAATGCTATCTCATCAGTTCCATCTTCGTTTGCCTTCCATCTTTTCCCTTCTCTCTCTTTATCGAGAGATGCACTTGTCTGTGCATGATCCCTTCTTTCGTCATCGCGTCTCCCCTTGTTCCGTGGGACTGTGGAGGCAATATCCTTATCCTTATCTTTCCCTTGATTTTCGTCACTACTTTGCATCGGTGACTCATATGCGGGGTTGCTATACCCCGTGGCTCCTTTAAGTTCTCTCCCCGGATATAATCACTCGTCTTTACTTTCTTCAACTTTTTTCGGATGGGGCAGGTGGCGCGGTAGGCGTCTCACCCCCCTCTGTGCATGAGTTAAGTATCCAATCTGTTGGCGGCTCCTCTCCCTTCTCTTGTTCATACATTTTCCAAAGTTCTAAAATAGCTAGGTGATGAGATTCTTGGAACAAATGCAAAGCCAACTAGAGGCGACAACACCGTATGGGGAGGATGAGACACCCCAATAGAAGACCCACCCAGTAACTAATAGAAGATCCACTCAGCAAACAACGAAGACTGCAACCAAGGAAGATATTCACACAAACTCTTTCAATGGTCGTAAGACATGATCTAAAATGCGACGAGTCAAGTGCAAGTTCACTACTGACCAGTCTATTTTATTTGAGTGTTCTTTCTTTCTTTTTTTTTTTCTTATTTTTTTGAGGATTTCAGAAATGAGAAATAGAGAACTGTAAAAGTAAAAGTTTTCAAAAAGTTTGTAAAAACGAAATGGAAAAAAAAAAAAAAAAAAAATAGCTAGGTGTATGTCTAACTTTTTGCCCGTGTAGGTGGCATGCAAATATGTCGTCATGTGTTGCAAGACAGCTTAAGATAAGGACCCACCTTGTGGCCATGGCATAAACATTTTATGGGCGGTTCCCTTAACCCACTCTGTACTGTATTTCTTCAGTTTGGGTGCGTGTTTCGGCAACTGTTTGCATAAGTGTTTCAATGGAGTTATGTCTTTCATGTTTAAATCTGTTCCCTTTCCTCTTATATAACACTTGTCAACACTTTCGCGTGACTTAAACAGTTCCAACAATATGAGGGAGCCCCAAACACTGCAAGCTCCAATCCAAATTTTTCACAAAATGTTATACCTTCTATTTTACTCAAAAAACATCAATTCATATGCGATATTATCTCAGCTATTCAATCGCGTAAAATTCCAATCAGTTTTCTCAAGGAAAATGTTTCGATATATGACGTCACAACAAAAACATGTAAGACGGACGCTTAACAGACTAGACAAACACCAGCTGGTCACAGGTATCTCTGCCTCTAATCATTACCCCCTCATGGAGTTTAAACGTACCCCTTACACAGCGTCTTTAATCGCTGTGGTAGTCTATTTGTTCCCCTTTCTTTGGGACTACGGGTACACATTTCTTCTAGCTGCTTGTTTTAAAAGCGTAGGAATAAGGAGAATCCTCTCACTTCTCGGGCGTCTTCCCCGGTAACCTCTCTCTTCTCGGGTGTCCTCCCCGGTAATCTTTAGTTACTTAATTATCCTAGAATCATTATCCCCTTATATATATTCATTCTTCACTTCTAACTATATTTTGTTTTCCAGCTCCCTCCGTTACCTTTTCCCTTTAATTGTTCTAAAGCATGCACTTTTGCCAAAACACTCAATCTTTTTTACTCACCGTTCTCATATTTCCTCTCTGGACCTTCGGGATCGCCGCCTTTATTACCGTCTTCTTCGGCTTTTCACCCGCTCAGCTGCCCGTAGGAATGGGAAGGGATAATGTGGGGAACACTGCTCCCTTCAACCCCTGGTCTGCAGTTTTTTCTTACACTACCACTGTCTACGGGGAGCTTCACGGTCTACTCAGCCGAATGGCAAAGGACTTGTGATATTGCCGAAGACCTAGAGTTACTTTATGTCGACGGTCAATGGGTGTCTTATTCTAATCAATAATCGATAATCAGTAACCATCCTTTGCTACCAAGTGTACTCTGGAGACCCCTGGCCGGCCCATAGAGCCGAGGCTTGCTCCGAAGTACTTTAAGACGAGATAGCTGCACCCTTGAGATGGATGGGGGTGCAGATTTATTACTCCAACACCAATCAATAAGGACAATTCAATGGTTTGGCAAAGGGAGTCCGTTTAATGACAAGTACAAAAAACGGCGAGTCATGAAAATCAGCAGTGATGCGATCGTCCTTCTCGCTTCAACTCCAACGAACCTCATACAATTTGTAACATTTATACTCAAAACTCATCATAATTGACGTGTAACACTCAAAAGTTAACATGCAATTCTATTGGTTAGGAAAAGGTAACTTTAATACAGTTTCTATATCTGTATATGGTAACAGAGTGAGAGGATATGGTAAACACTGTCAGGTGGGCATCTAAGCCCTACCTTCAAAAATGACTACTAAACTAAACGTCACTAAAAGTACAACGTCTCATTGATTCTACTAACTATAGGACCCTAGATTATTTGGTCCGTTGTGATTGGGTTGGCACCAACCCCATGCATATTCTTCCACTTCGCTTAGCAGCACGCAGAACGGTCAGCCAGGTGCGGGGTGCCCCTTAGTTACCTGGCCTTTCTCCAATTAAGGTTACAATCAATCATTGCTTCAGCAACTATGTGTCAATTATTTCACTGTGGTTGGCCTCGAAAGTGCATCGCCTGTCTGGAAAGGTTATGATATATCTGCCTGAGCGGATGCCAGGCGTAGGTGTGAACCCGTGCTGCTTCTCGCTCGGCTGGTCACGTGCTTCCCGCACCGTGAATTTGTCTAGTTTCTCTCAATTTGTGTATTTAATTCTTATTTAGCTTGCCACCTGCCTACGCCTCGTTATCTTGACCTTTCAGAGACAGGATATTCTGTTCTTAAGTTTCAATTATATGTAGCTACTGTTCATTCCTTCTATTGGTATGACCTTGGTTCCCCTGGCACAAGTTGCATCTGCCGAGTTTCGATTCAGCCGTCTCTTCTCGTGTTGCTAGAATATGAATCATCTTGCGTTTGGCCTTCAGTAACCTGGGTTGGTTCTGCTTTTGTGCAAAGTGGAATATACTTGTACTAAAGTACTTTGTTTGAGATAGATTTATGTATAATGGTGCTTGCTGCGCTATTCTTCTACTTAGCATAGCAAGCAGCACTGTTTTCTTTGCTTTCTTGTTGTTCCAAGCATATTTACAGGTGTAAACTGGTTGAATATCTTCATCTTGCTTACAGCTTGAACTTCTTTGCATTTCAACATCGTTCTTCCACTTTAGGTTCACAATATCTTTATTCCTAGCGCTTCTTCTCTTTGTGTCATTCCCGGGTTGTCATTTCTTCTATCTGTGAGTCTGTCCGGGTCCTCTTGACGTCACCATTCGTCGTCCATGAAGACTTTTTTGGTTTCTTCCGGGACAGTACTTCTGCAGCATGGGGTCTGGCATGGATTCACATGCTCATGAATATTTCCCGTCGTCAGGCTGGGAATCCTCGGTAAAGAAAAATTCAGTATCAGTTTTGTTTCTGATCTGTCTTTCTTAGTAGTAACCACTGGTCTCTGGGTCATACTGTCCCCAGCCAATGACTGCCCTCTCCCTAAGCCCCGCCCCTGGCAGCTATCCTCAGATTTTACCGCATTTTCAAGTGTTGGGAGTCCTCGTGCTATAGCTCTCGAGTTTTTACTGCATTTTGCGCTTTTTCAAAGAGATTTATCTCATTTTTCGGTTTAATCGAGCCTCAAGCTCCACCGTTTCTACTTCCGATCAACGGGGACCCGTTTCGGATTTACCTGCCCCCCTCAAGGGTGAAGTTTTTGTCGAGTTACTCTTCTTGGAGGATTCCAGAAGTTTCTGAGGCCTACCTCGTGGACGAGAAGACCCTGGCCCAGGAGAAGGGAAGCTCGACTCCCGGCAAACTGTTCAGGATCTGCCCGGGATGCAACGTACAAAATGTGTTCAAGGAGGACGAGCATTCGAAATGCCTTTGCTGCCTCCACGAGGACAAAACGCACGTGGAGAAGGACTGTGCGTTTTGCATGAACATGTTGGATCGGACTATGAGGGATCGTCGGACCCGTCTCTCCAACTGGCTGGAATGCAAGAGCCCAGCAGGTGAGAAGAAGAAGAAGAAGTCCGAGCGGTCTTCTAAGTCCTGTGAGGGTGCCCCGGCGACGGAGGCCCAACAGAAGGCAAAGCACCGCGCGTCCACGGGCACCGGGAGCACCGAACGATCGGGCTCCTCGGCTGCCAGAAAGGGCACACCTTCACCAACGCCATCAACCACGAGCCACCACTATGGCTCGGGAAAGAGAAATTCCGATGAACCCGGCTAAGCTTCTGGAGAGGCCCCGGTCGTTCTCGAAGGAACCGGCCGAAGGGAGCGAGGCGGTGACCGTCCTCCTAAGGTGAAGGCCTCAAACGCGCCCAAGGTGGTGAAGGCCTTGATTCACCCGGGTAAGGGCTCTATCGAGGGAGTCGCTGCGGCCCTGGCAAAGCCTGTGGAGGCTATCCCAGTGGAGGCGACCTCGGGGCCCAGAGTTTCCGTGCCTCTGCGGAGGGAATCCTCTTTTAAGCCCATCGATAAGACCCCCGTGAAGACTCCGGTGGAAAAAGAGGAGGGGTGCGGTGGCCGTTACGGACACGGACACAACCTCTGAGGAGGAACTGACCGAGAATTTGGAAGAGGCCCGGTCCCACGGGAGGAATCCCGACGAGGGGGACGACGAGAGCGAGGGTGGCAAAGACGACGAGGTTCCCGTGGATGAGGAGCAACCGTCGTGCCCGTCACGCCCGTCGCAGCCCGAGCTGCAGGACAACTCGGCGGCCATTTTGACGGCAATCCAAGCCTTATGCACGGAGATAAGGACGAGACTGCTCCTACCCCCGACGGACGACCCGGCTGAACCGGGTCCATCGGGAAGCCCTCCAGACAAGAGGAGGAGAATTCATCCAGTGCCCCTTCAGCCCTCACGCCCTTCTCAGCCTTTGTCGCCTTCCCCGGTCCCAAGGGACAACATGGGAACAGACACGGCCATGACGGGGACGGTTGACGGCGGTGACGACGGTACTGACCTTCCGTCCCCGCCCGATGAGATTGGCTCCTTCCACGCCATGATTGCCAGGGCATCCAAGCTTTTTCAGCGCTGCCCCGAAGAGAAGAAGGAAGACTTCCTCTACCAACGGCGCGAGGCCAAGACGAAGACGGTCCTTGCGGTGCCGTTGCTGGATGACATCTGGAACGAGGGACTTACCCCCTCAAGAACCTGTCCACAACACCTGCTAGGAGGGACCGGTACGAGAAGAAGTACCGGGTCCCCGACGCCGCCCCTTTGTGCCTTAGGGCACAGCCGACCCCAGATTCGGTCGTCTCAGCAGCGGCCAAGAAGAAAGCGGTGGGGGGGCATCGGCTTCATCTTCAACTTCCCCAACGGAAAGCAAGGGAAAGAAGCTGGACGCCATGGGACGACGAGTCATCTCGTTGGCGGCGACGACGATTAAGGCGGCCAACACCCTAGCGATTGTGGCCCACTACGACAGGGAATTGTGGTACAAGATCGCCCCCCTGTTGGACTTCCTCCCGGACGACAAGAGGGCAGAGGCCCTGGCGATCCTACAGGAGGGTGAGGTGGCGTCGGACCACGCCATAACTGTGGCCACGGACATTGCCGACACCGGTTTCCGCCAGTTGGGCAATGGCGTTTGCCTTCGACGGCAGGGGTGGCTCAAGGCGACGGATTTCCGCCAGGACGTGCAAGCCAAGGTTTTGGACATGCCCTTCGATGGGAACAATCTATTTGCAAAGACAGTGGATGAGTCGCTGCAGGCCATCAAGACAGACACGGAGACGGCTCGGGCCTTGGGAGTTCTGCAGCAACAGCGGCCGCCCTTTCGGAAACTCCGGAGGCAAGCAAGTTGCCTCCAAAGGATTCGGCGGCGGCTCCTCGACCTACTGTCAGGCGGCCCGTTCCTTGTCGCAAAAAGCCTACAGGGGACGAGGCAAGTCAGGTGGATCTCGCCGTCGTCGCCAGGGAGGCCAAGGAGGCAAGGCTGCATCCAAGCAAGACTGAACTGACCGTTGCGTCGGGCCCCCACCGGAGCACCCCGGTGGGAGGCCGGCTGGCGAAGTTCGTCAGTGTGTGGGAGTCCATCTCCACCGACCATTGGGTGCTGGATGCCCTGGCCCACGGGCACACTCTGGAATTCCTAAAGAAGTGACCCCGAATTCCTCCAGTGGCCAGGAAGGAAAACCACGTCCCTCAACTGCTGTTAGAGGGAAGGGCGATGCTCAAGAAAGGAGCCATGAAGCCCGTCCCAAAGAGGCTCCGGAGTATACTCAAGATACTTCCTCGTCAGGAAGAAGACAGGAAGTTGGCGTCCCATCCTGGACTTGCGTCGGCTAAACAAATAAATCAAGGCACAGAAATTCTGGATGGTCACCATCCAGCACGTGCTGGGCCAGCTGGAGGAAGGCGACTTCCTATCGTCGTTGGATTTGGAGGATGCGAACTTTCACATCCCCATCCTAAAAGGACACCGAAAGTTTCTCAGGTTCATAGTCCAATGGCGGCACTACCAGTTCAAGGCCCTCCCGTTCGGTTTGAAGTCGGCGCCCAGGGTGTTCACCAAGTGCCTAGCACCAGTGGAGGCGCGGCTGCGCCTGCAGGGGATCCACGTCTACCCCTACCTGGACGACTGGCTCATCCGAGCAGGGACAAGGGAACTCGCCGTCGAACACACAGCAAAGACCGTCCGGCTGCTCACGGACCTGGGATTCTCCATCAACTTCCCCAAATCTCACCTGGTTCCGTCGCAGGTCACTCTGTTACTGGGAGCCAAGCTCGATACAGTGGCACGATTGGCCTCGCCATCGGAGGAAAGAACGCAGGCCATCCTGGGCAAGATACGACGTCTGCTGGCCACGGACGTGGCCAGAGTGAGGTCCATCAAGTCCCTGCTCCGGATGATGTCCTCTTGCATCTATCTGGTGCGTCTTTGTAGGCTTCGGATGCGCCCTCTGCAGGAGTTCCTCGACGCCCGTTGGATGCAAGTGATGGGCATCTTCGAGGACAAGATCTCGCTCAACAAAGTATTCCGCCAAGCAATCCGATGGTGGGGCACCCGCACGCATCTCGCGGCGGGCACAGACTTTCAGACCCCAGCATGCCAGGTGATGGTGACGACGGATGCCTCCCTGGAGGGGTGGGGAGCGCACACCGGAGATCTTCACACGAGAGGCCTCTGGCTCCCGGAGGAGAGGCCACTCCACATCAACATACTGGAGCTCCGAGCGGTGCTCTGGGCCCTCAAGTCATTCCTCCCGTCCCTCAAGGGCAAGGTGGTGAGGATCTTCACCGACAACACCACCATGATGTTCTACATCTGGAAGCGGGGAGGAACCAGATCCCCAGCCCTGTCCAAGGAAGCCCAGGATCGGTGGCACTGGGCCGTTGCCCAGGGGATGTTTCTGGTACCTTTTCATCTAGCAGGGATAAAAAACACCATCGCCGACCCACTCAGCAGGGAGCTGCGCTCGTGCCATGAGTGGGAACTATGCCAGGATCAAGTGGATCAACTTTTCCGTCGATGGGGCAAACCCCAAATCGACCTGTTTGCGACGGCGACGAACTCAAGTGCCAGAGGTTCGCCAGCAGGTTCCCCCAGCCGAGGAGCATGGGCGATGCTTTCTAATTCGCCTGGGACGGCCTGTTCCTGTATGCGTTCCCTCCGTTGCCGTTGCTGCTCCGATTCATCAACCAACTCAAGAGGTCCCGGTGCAGGATGATCCTCCTCGCACTGAGGTAGCCAAGACAGATCTGGTTCCCGGACCTTCTGGACTTGTCAGCGTCTCCACCAGTCAAACTGTCGACGGATGCAGGTCTTATCTCGAGTAAAGGAGGCGCCATTCTTCACCACGACCCGGAGTCGCTGAACTTGCAGGCCTGGCTCCTGCAGCACTAAAGTTTGGAAGGTACGATATCCCGGCCGACTGCAGAGAGGTTCTTTCAAAGGCCAGGGCGTCCTCCACTCTCAAGTGCTACGGACACAAGTGGAAGAGGTTCTCTGTCTGGTGCCCTGCACAGAAAATTAACCCTCTACGGGGTACAGCCCCTCAAGTGCTACCATATTTACTGTCGCTTGCCAAAGCTGGACTAGCTCATGCTTCCATCAAGATACATCTGGCAGCGATTTCCCGATACACCAGAATTGCAGGACAGTCGTCCCTGTGGTCTCATCGCCTGGTGAAGGAGTTTATGAAAGGACTGTTTCGATCGTTCCCTCCGGTGAAGGCTCCAGCCCCGGCGTGGGAGCTCAACGTGGTGCTGACCAGGCTCATGGGCCCGCCATTCGAGCCCTTGCATTCGGCTCTGTTGAAGTTCCTGTCGTGGAAGACAGCGTTCCTTGTGGCCATCACCTCTGCACGACGCGTGGGAGAGATTCAGGCCCTATCCTGAAAGCCTCCATACTTGACTTTCCACGAGACGAGGGTAGTGCTGAGGACGCACCCCTCCTTCATGCCCAAGGTGCCTTCGGACTTCCATCTCAATGAGCCCTTGATGTTACCAGTCTTTTTCCCGTCGCCTTCGTCGCCGGCCGAGAGGACTTTGCACTCGCTGGATGTAGCTAGAGCGCTGAAGTTCTACGTGGACCGAACAAAGAGTTTTCGGAAGACATCATAGCTGGTTGTGAACTTTGGACCTGTGAACCAAGGGAAGGCTCTCTCAAAGGCTTCCATTTCCAGATGGCTCTCCGACTGCATCATGCACTGTCATCAGTTGGCAAACCGACCGTTGCCCGGCCGTCTGAGAGCCCATTCGACCAGAGCAATCCCTGCTACCACAGCGTTCTTGTCTGGTGTGCCCCTGCTGGACATCTGCAGGGCTGCTACGTGGAGGTCGACACACACCTTCAGGAGATTCTACTGCGTCGACCGGGATTCCAGGGAGGAGTCCAGAGTCGGCCAGGCAGTTCTGCGCAACCTTTTCGCTTAAGGTGAGCCTGGTGAGGAGGTAAGAGATGCTTAATGTTGAGTTTTATGTAATGCTTAATGTTGAGCCTTGCCACCTCCCGTGGTTGTGCATGTGTGTACTGCTATGTGTTCTTATATTCATGAGCATGTGAATCCATGCCAGACCCCATGGTGGAGAAGGAACAAGTTACTTACCTGTAACTGTTGTTCTCCAGTATGGGTCTGGCATGGATTCACATACGAACCCTCCCTCCTACCCCTCTGCGGCTCTTCACTTGGTCATACTGCCACTTTACATGCTACCAAATCTGAGGATGGCTGCCAGGGGCGGGGCTTAGGGAGAGGGCAGTCATTGGCTGGGGACCATATGACCCAGAGACCAGTGATTCGTTACTACTAAGAAAGACGGATCAGAAACGAAACCGATGCTGAATTTTTCTTTACCGAGGATTCCCAGCCTGACGACAGGGAATATTCATGAGCATGTGAATCCATGCCAGACCCATGCTGGAGAACAACAGTTACAGGTAAGTAACTTGTTCCTTAGGCACTCTTCATTTTGTCTCATTTGCTGGTAGGGTTTTCTTAATGGATACCTTACGGTCCATTGTTGTCTGGATATCGGTACTTCAATAGGTGTTGCTCTTCTGATCGGTACTGGGCAGAGCCGTACTGTGGCTCTCTGCTGGTTTATCTGCTCGTCATACGTCACATATTTTGGTGTGAATGTTCCTGGGACTTCAAAATGGGCGACTGAAGTACAGGCTTTATTTGGGACCTCCTCTACGCTTCTGTAAAAAAGAAAGCTTAAAACTCAAAACTACCTTTCTAGCAACAACCAATCACTGTAGGCTGGGTCATACTGCACACATCAAATGACGATCATCTCCCAAAGCCCCTTCCCTTGAGGCCATCTTCAGAGTTTTACTGCACGCTTCGGTGCTGGAAGTCCTCTATAGTTTCTCTACGAGCAAAACTTCTGATATTGCAATTTTCGACGTTTTACTGTCCGATATCCACTCCGGCAATGGGGCTCCATTCGCTGGTGAAGTCTCTACCGCTACATTGTCAGATATTCGTGTCAAGTTTCAAGGCCTAGCATGTCCGAAGAGGGCAAAAGGACCCTATTTAAGCTCTGCGCCCGATGTGGCTTCCGCAACGTGTAAGTAGAAGAAGTATAAGACAAGCACTCAAGGTGCCTTTGTCTACACCCCGATCACGAGGATGGCTGTGAAATCTGTCGGGCGTTTCTCACAGGAGACCCATGAAAAGGCAAAGCTCCACCATGCGCATCCAACGGGGGTCACCGCTATTGTGGGTCCCGGTCTGGAGTTTGGACGCTCACCTTCGCCATTGACGGCAAATCATGTCTTCATCGTAGTATAGCGTTTCTTCAAAGCATAAGACAAGCAAGAGAATCTTGCAGTGAAGTGGCAAGGTCTTCTTCAAAACACTAGTCATTGACGATCCATGAACAAGAGTTCTTGACGAGACCTGCGTCAACGGCGAGACCCTTGTAAACACCTACCCCATTGATGGTGAGAGGTCCTACAACAACCCTATCAACGGCTACATTGACGACTACGCCAAAGGATATAACAACATCCGCTCCTTTGTCGACAGCATCAGCGACAACGAAAATAGTCTACGAAAACAGTCCTTCCTCCTCGACCAACGACTGCCGCGCCAACCTCAACTACAGGTCCCGTAACCGCAACTACACAGTCAATAAAGTTCCCAATCTCCTCTCTTCCTCAACAAGGGGAGCAGGATAAGAGAAGGGGGACCCAGTCAGTGTGATTTATAGTTCTGAAGAATTATTGCAGGAAGGCTGTGTATCTTATCTAGAGGACGACTTCAGGGTTCAACCCTTGAGGCAGCATTTTTGTCAGGTCAAATCATTGGATGGCACTGTTCCGTCGAGAGACACACCATTCAGTTTTATGGATTTGTCCCTGGTCATCTTAACTACCATACACACTCTTGTGGCTGAAATACAACAGTGCACGCCTCCACAGCTGGCTCCAGTGGAACCCACCCCGTAGGACAGCCCGCCAAGACCAAGGCATATACCTCACCCATCTATGCCTAGTCAGGCCACACCACCCATAGTGGAGGACCCGCCCCTGACAGACACGGCGGCGGAGGATACAGCAGATAATGCGGATAAATTTGATGACTTCATAACAGCAGATTGACACACCGCTAAATGCAGACGACACTCCCAGGCGTCCTCTCCAGACGAAGTGGGATCCTTCCACTCCATGTTAGCAAGGGCTTCCACCTTGTTTAATTTGGTACCTGAGGAGAAGGAGGGGGAAGGGACGCTTGTATGAGAGAAGAGCCTCATCCAGAAAGACTGTAACACCAATTCCACTCCTGGATGACGTGTTGGGGGAGGGCCTGGCCCTTATGAAGGCCCCGAACTCTGATCCATCTAGATGGGATAGCCCGGAGAAGAAGTACTAGCTTCCAGACTCTGAAGCCTAATATCCCAGCCGTACCCAGACTGTGGTCTCAGCTACCGCAAGCAAGAGGGTCAGCAAATACATCCTCTAAATCTCTGGTTCACCCGGACCAAGAAGGCAAGAAGCTTGACGCTATTGGCGCATTATATATACAGCCATCTCCACAATCCTTGACTTTCTCCCCGATGACAAAAAGATGGAGGCCGTAGCTCGATTTCAAGAAGGGAATGTAGCATCCGATCATGCCATCACAGTGGCTCTGGATGTGGCAGACTCAGGCTTCCGGCAGATGGGTAATGGAGTGGCTTGAGAATACAAGGATGGCTCAAGGCCACAAACTTCAGGCAGGACGTGCAGTTGAAGGTCATCGATATGCCCATCGACGGGGAGAAAGTGTTTGGCAAGGCTGTGGACAATACATTTCAGGCAATATAGACAGACACAGAAACAGCTAGGTCCCTAGGCACCCTCCAGCAATGACGAACATCATCCTTTCGTAATTCCAGAGGAAAGTTCAGACCGTCTAAAGGCTACCCAACGTCATCCTACTGCCAGCCCTCCTGCTCTTCATCTCAAGAGGCATATAGAGGCCGGTCGCAGGCTTTTGGAGGAGGAGCGCAAACACCCAAGCAAGCCTAACCAGGCGCAGAGCCTGCACATCCACTTTCGGACTCTGGTGGGGGGCCGCTTAACACAATTCGTTAAGGAGTGGGAAATCATCACCACCGACGAATGGGTGCTAGACATAGTACGCCAAGAGCACACCCTGGAATCTGAACACTAGCGTCCACACATTCCTCCAATGGCAAAGAGGGAGCTGCACATGGACCAACTGCTGCAGGAAGTGCAGGCAATGTTAAAAAAAAAAAAGGGCCACTAGAACACGTTTCCCCTCACTGCCGAGGCGCCATGGTATACTCCAGATATTTTCTAGTCTGAAAGAAGTCAGGAAGATGGCACCTCAGGTACCTAAAGTCTCTAAAGTTTCATTGCAACAGGTACTTGACCAGCTGGAAAAAGGGGACTTCCTGGCAACACTAGACCTGGAGGATGCCCATTTTTACATTCCCATACAACCAAAGCACACAGTATCTACGCTTCGTGGTCTTTGGCCGTCATTACCAATTCAAGGCGCTTCATTTTGGGCTAAAATCAGCACAGAGATTGTTCACAAAGTGCTTGGCAGCAGTTGCGGACCTGCGCCTTAAAGGCATTCATGTCTACCCATACCTAGACGACTGGCTTGTGATCACCTGCTTAAAAGCTGGCAGTGCAACACATAGAGAAAGTCATTCACCTCCTAACAGTTATGGGGTTTTTCATCATCTGTCTGAATTCCTGCCTGGTGCCATCACAAGATGCACTGTTTCTGGGTGCTTAGCTCAACACAGTGGCATCCCTGGCATTTCCCTTTTGAAGAGTGGGTAGTGTCCATTCTGGGCAAGGTCCGTTGGCTGACGACGACAAAGGTGACACGGGTCTGCAGCATCAAGTCACTTCTAGGGATGATGTCATCCTGCATTCCCCAGATTCCATTCTGCCGGCTTCAGATGAGGCCACTCCAAGAATTCCTGGATGCCAGGTGACTCCAGGTAACAGGCAAGTGGACAGACAGGATTGCCCTCAACAAGGAATTCGGACAATCCATTCATTGTGGAGGGGGGTTAGGGGGTGCGCAGGCGCCCTGTTTCAAGCCGTGCCGTTTCAAGCAACAGTCACCACGCACGCCTCCCTGGACAAATGGTGGGCCCACACCAGCCAGTCTCAAGCCAGGGCACTCTGGCATCCAGAGGAGAAAACCCTGCACATCAACATCCTAGGGCTGCGGGCCATGTTCTGGGCTCTAAAATCCTTCCTGCCGCTTCTGCAGGCCAGGTGTTCTACATTGGGCCATTCTTCAGGGCTTGTTTCTTATACCTTTCCATCTAGCTGGTATCAAGAACTCGATTGCGGACTCGCTCAGCAGGGAGCTGCGATCCTGCCATGAATGGGAATTACAGCAAGCTCAGACATTGTGTCTTTTCAACATGTGGGGCATACCCCAGATCGACCTGTTTGTGACGGCAGCGAATACAAAATTCCAGAAGTTAGCCAGCATTTGGACTCTGACCTCCCGCTGGACTGCCGAACGGTCTGGCCAAAGGCTACGGCGTCTTCTGCGCTCCAGTATTATAGTCATAAATTGAAGCGATTCACGATATGGTGCAGATCCCAAAGGATCGTTCCTCTCCAGGTTACAGCTCCACAACCTCTACCATACCTGCTATTGCAGGCCAGGTCTGGTCTGGCTCATGCATTCATGAAGGTGCATTTGGCTGCCATTTTCTGACACACATGTTCGCCAGGCAGAACGTGTCAAGGCTTGGGAACTCAACGTGGTGCTTACGAGGCTCCGGGGACCTTCTTTCAAACTTTTGCACCAAACTTCTCTAAAGTTTGTCTCATGGAAGGACGATTGCCTGGTGCCCATCACATCGGCCATGCGGGTTGGGCAGATCCAGGCCTTACCCTGCAAACACCCATACCTATCCTTCCATGCTACAAAGGTGGTACTGAGAACACATCCATCCTTCATCCCATAGGTCCCTTCTGAATTCCACCTGAACAAACCTTTGGAGCTTCCAGTCTTCTTTCAGTGGGCGAGGAAGGATTTGGAAAGGTCGCTGCATACAATGGACATTGCTTGTGCCTTAAAGTTCTATGTGGCACCAACAGAGGCTTTCCGGAAGACGTCTCAACTCTGTTCATTTTGGTCCTGTGAATCATATGAAGGCTCTATCGAAAGTCTCCATATCCATGTGGCTCTCTGGCTGCATCATGCACTGTCACCATCTGGTCAACTGAACCCGTCCAGGCCGGCCGAGAGCCCACCCCACCTGAGCCATCACTGCTACAATGGTGTTTCTCTCTGGGGTCCCCCTGCTGGACATTTGCATGGCCGCTATATGGAGGTCGACACACACCTTCACGAGATTTTACTGTGTTGATATGGATTCCAGGGAGGAGTCCAGAGTCGGCCGGGCAGTGCTGCACAACCTGTTTGTTTCAGGTGAGTCTATCCAGGGCTGAGTGTATTGCGTCTGTTGAGCCTTGCCACCTCCCATGGTTGTGTATTTGTAGTTCTATGCAATCATATTCATGAGCATGAGAATCCATTCCAGACCCCATGTGGGAGAAGCAACAAGTTACTTACCTGTAACTGTTGTTTTCCAGCATGGGTCTGGCATGGATTTGCATGCGACCCGCCCTCCTTTCCCGCTTGGCTCTTCTGGGTTCATACTGGCACCTCGCATGCTTTGAATCTGAAGATGCCCTCCAGGGGAGGAGCTTAGGGAGGCGATTGTCATTGGATGGGTTCAATATGACCCAGCATACAGTGATTGGTTGTTGTTAGAAAGGCAGTTTTAAGTTTTTCTTAAAGCAAGACTGGGAATATTCATGAGCATGTGAATCCATGCCAGACCCATGCTGGAGAACCGGATTATCAACTTTGGACATTGGAAAAGCAGAGTTGGCCCTGCTAAAATGTGGTTTTGTAATCTTGACTATGAACACAGATCTCTCCAATGAGCGCCTAACACAGCGAGCTATCTTCTCAACCATTGCAGCACTCAAATTTATCAGTATGCATTTCAACTTTAGCTATTGAACATGGTCAATATGATCCCCACAGAAAGGTGAGAATGCTATAGGAGTTGTGCTGAAGTGAATGCTCAAACTATGTATACCAGTGAACACAGACGACATTACAGGATGAGTTCATCAGAGCAGAATGCACTTGCCAACAACAAGCAATAGGTTTAGTCTCAGCAGCATGCCAGATAATATCCTGACATGTGCTATTTATCTTTGGTGAACAATGCAAACTGACTTCTTCAGATCAGGCAGCCTTATGAGCCCACCGTCAAGTTGGGGGGGCGCTGGACAAGTGCCCTTTTTAACCTCCCATAAAGATGTCTCTGAGGACCCTACATGCTTTGTTTGAGGCTGTAGCTTGACAAATGTGCGAGTAGTGGCTCAGCTTCACTCTGTGCCTATTCATCTTCAGTAAATGGGTTTCCATTAAGGCCAATATGTCTGTCCTCTGATCATGTATGGAATGCTCCACCTTTTTCCACTTTATCTGGGAGTTTAGAGCCCTAATATTCTGTGTCTCACGCACACGAATGTAAAAAATGTGGTCCCTTGAGTCTGGCCCCTTTACCGGACCCTTTGCATTTTGCCTCATTCCTTGTAACATGTTTACCTCTTAGCCCATTGCTTCTTAGCTGCATATTTAATATGGCATGTCAGACTTTGCCTACTAGGTTACCCCTCCTCGTATCCCCTAGACCTCCCCCAATGCAAAACTCACAACTACTAAGTATGAACTGTAGAGTTCTGCTCCACATGGTGCTTAGCCCCTGAGGACCCTAAGGCTCAAGTCACAACCATTATGACTGCCCTTTCACTAGGGCACTCCATCACCATCCCCATTGGAATAAAAACAAACTAAGAGAAAAATACCAAGAATCTAGTCTCCGCCCACCCCCTACGAACCTATGGTGTTTGATCTGATCATATATTTGCTTCATCTTTTATCTGTGCAACATCTCTCTTCAAACCTCTTTGGGGGTCTACTCTCTGCCTGCTCCCCCTCATGTGCAATGTGCTCTCTGTGCAGGCTCGTGGGTTGACGCCTTTCTGGTTAGTTGGAGCCTATGAATCCTCTCTGTGTCATTTGCCTTGTGTTGAGCCCCAAGTCCATTCAAGTCTCTGACAATCTCTTCCTCCTCCAGTTATAGCAACATGAGGCCATCTCTGTGTGATAATACGCCAGTGCGATCCTTCCCATGTAAACACAAGTCTGAATGCAAAGTTACATTTCTATCTAATTTCTCTTTTTCTCAGTTCCTTCAATACTAGACTTATTTCTCTATGCTTTTTGCAGGGATCGACAGGACTAAATCCTGTTACAGCTAAATCTGCCATCCTTTCACCAGGGGCAGGTCTTTGTGTCTAGCCTCCAGCAGGACACTCTCCTTTTGGATGTACAAGGTCATCACCACAAGGCCATCTCTCAGGCCCTTAGATGTTCCCCCCCTCTTCTGGTTCCAGTGCAATGCATCCTGTCAATCCGTATGTCTTCTGGGGCAGAGTTTGTCAGGATCACCCCAAACACAGTGTGGATACAGGTTTTATGTTCCCCGTCACTTGCCTTCTTTGGCAAGTACCGAACGTGGATATTGGAATGTCTGAATCAGTTTTCCAAATCTTCAGGCTGTTATTTGAGGTTCTGTGGCATAAGTCTCTGCTGTTCGAGGAGCTCACAACTGCTGCGTACATCTCCTGCTAGTTCCTATTTGTGTTGCACGACCTCGCCCTTGATTTCTGCTATGGGCTGAGTGAGGTCTGACCGACTCTTGGAAAGCTTTTAATCCCTTATGAAACTCAGCCATTGAAATCCAGTAATCCTGCATTGACTTTGTTTTATGTAGAGCTCTAGAGATGCGTATTATTTCTCTATTTCAATTGGTCATTCTATGTGATTGGGCATTGTGCCAAAAGTGACATTGCACTAGACTACCCCCTTCGTACTCATTGGGGACAATATAGAGGAGGGAATTCTAATGTGAGTAACTGCTAGATCCAGTTTCCCTCCCATTTGATGTTATGACATCTTGGAGATGTTTACATTAAACCTTTGGGATTTTCTAAAACATTGTTTCTCATGTGTGATTAAGTTACTAATTAGTTTTATAGGTTGCTCTCACTCAGTTGAATCAGATAATGCAAGGCTCTCCCATGTCAGCTGACAGACCTGGCCCATCCCAAAATTGTTGCCAATAAACAATGTTGTGGTTTTAGGGTCTTACCATAGGCTCTTGCCCATTGCTACCCACCCCTAGAATATTGAACTGAAGTCCCAGGCCTGGGGTGTACCTGCTCAAGGTAATAAGTATAACTATGTGTCTGTATTGTAACTTGTGTGTACCACCAAAGACTATGCAAGTGCCCTTTCACATAAATGCAACCCTTGTCTCTCAATGTAACATCTTTGTTGCAAGCCTTTGTCTGGCTGCATGAGATCATTCTTCTTTCCCAGCCGCTAGTTTCGGTTCATCATCGGATCAGTTGTGTCACGTGTTCAGAGACCGTGTTTGGACTCCTTCTTATCTCTGAATTACTCTGAGTATTGGAGAATTATTCGCATTGCCTGCAGCTGGTGCTACTGCCGTTCAGGGAATGGAATGTCCCTTGTATCTTAGTGGCCTTGGCAGCAGGCCCTGTCCCACACATTTGTTCTTTTGTTCAGCCTGAATTCGCTCAGCTTAGCATCTGTCTAAGGTCTGTGGCCTATTTCCAATTTTCCTAAACCATAACATGGCTTCTACATATTGTACTATTCTATATCCGTCATATGTTAGTCGTACATGTCTCTGTCAGGTCCTGTAGGTGCTCCAGAGGGTTAATTGTGTATAAGCATCTGCAAGCTTGTTCAGGATCTCTTGCGTTTTCTGAATTTGCTGCGTTGGCTAATGACAAAATAATAAAAGCAAAGACAGTATGCATATGTATCTGTCCTATAACTTATAGAACTGTTACGCATGTGTTCTATGTGTCTTCGGGTGTGTGTTTGTGTCCTGATGTGCGGATGGCAGGTGTGCTTCCTTTCTAATGCTGCTATGTCATGGTGTCTCGAACAATGTCCGTGGCTTTGGCTTCTTGGCACTTTTAGTCGATACTGTCAATTGAACTCTCCTTAGTTGCCTCCTGAGGCTCCTCGTCCACTGTAGGTAACGTTTGTACTGCCCCTGAGTTATATGGTTGGCTGAGTGGTTACCTCTCGACATACTTGTCTATCATACGAGCAATAGGAATTGGCCCGAAATGGTATGGGCGATCGCAGTATCTCCTGTTCTTCTTCTGGGCCATGTACCTTATGAGAGGGTGAGCAGGGGTGGATTTGTCATCCCTCTTCAACAGATTTTTGCTTTTCATTATGATACTTTCACATAAATATTCTATTCCCATCTCAGTATATCGGACTAGTCGGCACAGGCGCTAGCATGAGTCACTGACATGCAACATTTCTGTGCAAAAATATATGCATTTGTGTAATTTGCATAATTAACAAATCTAAAAAAATCATTTTACATTAATCTGATCGACAGGCTGTTCACTCTGAACAATTTTTAAAATAGTACATTGCTACGACATTCCTATCAAGATATTCAAGAAAATGTAATCCCATATGTAAAATGTAAAACTGCAATTCTTTTCCTTCCCGTATGTTGAGTTCACAAAATATGAATAATATTTCCAGCTCTTGGCTCGGCAACGGCCATTTATGACCCCTGAGAGGGTGGTTTCCATGGGACTCTGTCAGAAAGTTACTTAAAGTTGATTTGCCCAGAGTGATTAGGCGAGCTGGCTGTCACAAATGCCAGACTTCATGACTGAGTAAGAGTGAATTGCATCTGTGAGACAGGCATGGTATCAAGAGATGACACAGACAACAGAAGTACAATTTTAGAAAACGTTTAAGATTGTCAGGGTGGGTGTAATGTCTAACTAACCCTATATTATAGCGGGATTTTCCTGCCTAAAGAAATCTTTAAGGAAAGTCCATGACTTATAAGTTCAAAAAAATAATCGGTCTGTGTCAAAACCCTATGCTGTCCTCACAACTATAACAAAACTAGTGGGGTAAATATTCTCAACCAATTAGAAGTGTTCCAAAGTAAATGTTCCACATTTGGTAAATATAGTTCTCTGATGCAAGTTCAATATAGTTCCAACATAACCTTGTTGCGCTTCAGATTGATCGTCTTCTTTAGATTCATCAGTATCATAGTTCACATCATTTGTTGGTCTCCAGTCTCCCTTTCCTAAGTTCCAAAGGGTAATACAATTCACACCACCATGTAGTGTTGGGGCTTTCCGTTTCCCAAGATGAAGGCAATAAAGTTCACACATTTCAGTGGGCTTTGCTGGTCCGTTACCCAAGAACACACATGCTTTCAAGATACAAAGTTCAAAAGTTTTTAGGATTCCATCCCCCAAGCTCCAATCACCATGTCCCAAAACAATGTCTCAAACAATGTTCATAAATTACTGTTCAAAATGGAACTCAAGTTCTCTTTCCCAAGCTGCAGGCATAGATTCACAAGAGCTCAGTGTTCACCTTTCTAAGCTTCAAACAATAATTCAGCTGAAGCTCAGCAAATACTTGCTCCTTCTAGCTTGCTTTGGTACTCAGTGCACAGTTCTCTGCATTTTTCTTATAAGGACCTTACTTGTCACCATTTAGGACTCCCTGGTCTAAGAGCCGTTGCCAGACCACACAGTCCACCCATCACATCGTCGTGCAACCAGGAATCCTATGCTTCTCCTCGTCTGGACTTGTGATGTCTGTAATCTTCACAATGGGGGTGGGGGGACTCCCAAGTCTCGTTGCAGTTGTCAGATCGCACGGTCCACCCATCACAGGTCACGCAACCAGGAGTTCCTTTAACTTGAGTTAACACATTTTCCATCTTTTCCATACTTGCGTGCCTCAGACATCTTGTATTACGCACTTGTATTCGCTTTTGTCAAGACAACACTTTTATACATCAGTCTCTTACTTTGCTATGCACGACCGACCATATAAACTTGTTCAATTCTTTGCGTGTTTTCAGTTTGCTCACAAATGTCGTCTTGTAGAAAGCTTTTATTTTGCTCACATCGTTGTTCACACACAATCTACCATACAGCATGTCTGTTTAACTTTCAAGAGTTCCTTCGGTATCCATTACGCTTTAACTAACCGCTTTGATTCAGTTCAGCATTCAGTATGCTTCAATTAGTATTCACTGTGTTTCTACTAGCAGCTTTGCTTCAGTTCCATCGCGAGACCAAGGAAAAATGCTAGTCTCATACACGTGTCATATTCTATCAGGCTCTTTGTTAAACCATTAACAGCCTACTTTCCAATGATAAATCCCCCTCACTAACGTGAGAGGGGGTTTAGATTCTATTAAAGACAAGGAGGCGAGTATTATGCATTATTCTTTACTTCTGACAACCACGAAAAAACTTTTACAAACAAAGTTTGAACAACAGAACTGAAAACAAAGTTTAAAGTCAGTGCATCGGGGACTCCCCAATCCAACATGGAGGACAGGTCCTGCCCTGTAGATGACCAATGAGCAGGGATCCACCCCCATAGAAGTCCTTTACTCCAACTCCTCTTTCTGCAGCTGTCTTAGATCAGACGCCCACTGCAAAGACCAGACGGTGTAGCGCGGAGACAGGAACCAAATGAAGTTCGAAGGATCTCAACCTCGCTGCATCTTGCAACTGTGACGGAACTCCTGAACCGATCATCTCACCCCGAAGCTGTAAGAACAACAAACAAAGGGTGGGTGGGTGTATGGGATAATACTCGCCTCCTTGTCTCTAATAGAATCCAAACCCCCTCTCACGTTAGTGAGGGGGATTAATCATTCAATGTGAAGACAGGAGGTTTCATATTATTCAAGTTTAAAGCCCTTGCATCACATTAATCGCAACATGCTCAATACACTTGTGATATCATGTTTTGAATGTTGATTCTCTTGACCAATCAGCTCCTTTCACAATCTGCTCCAGGCTACCCCCCCTGGAAAGTGGCCTTAGATGCCATTGCACCACTTACTGAATGAGAACCAAAGGAGGACGTGTCAATCCCTGCCTCCCTCATGAACCACTTAATCCATCTGGCTAAAGTGGCCGGGGACACCGGCTTATGGGGTTTCCTCTAGGAAATTAGCAGCTGAGAGGCGTTAGTAGGTCTAAGAGCCTCTGTCTTCAATTCAAAAATGTTATTACACTGAATCACACGTAACTTAGAATCCCCTGGAAAAGCTGCATAAAAAATGGAGGAAATAAAGAAAGTGATCCCCTGAGAGGTGAACATTTTGTTGTCCACATCCAATGCTCTAATATCAGAAACCATCTTAATAGAAACAAGGCATAACAACATGGCTAACTTGGAAAACAGTTGTTGCAAAGACAAACTTCATTAGAAGGCCAAGAGTGGAACATAGCCAATACCATATTAACATCCCACAGAACAAAATACCTAGCTTTAGGTGGAACTTTGATGCAAATGGATTTGAGGACCCTGCCTACCAAGTAGTGCCTACCCACTGGCTCACCCTTAACCAAAACATGTCCCGTTGAAATTGCAGATCTAAACCCATTTATAGTCCTGTAAGCCTTGCCCTCTTTAAACAACTCCACCAGAAAGTTAACCACCTCTACTGGAGGGGCAGTGTTGATAACACACCAGCTAACCCAGCGGTTCCATGCTGAAGAGGACCCCTACTTGGTAGAGGCCACCCAGGAGTATTTGATGACACAGATAGAGTCCTGCGAAAGTCCCCCCTGGAAGCACCAGAAAGAGCTGAAATCTTTCAAGCCATAAGGGAGAGGTGTCCCTGAAGGACCAGCTTGTGAGGGAGACATAAGCCGCGGGTGGAGAGGGAGAAGACTAGGAGTATCCACCGTCCAATTCCAGTAGGGCTGGAAACCACACCTGGGAAGGCCAAAAGGTGGATACTAACACTAGCGTTGGCGCCTGCCTTTGCACCTGAACCAGGACTCTGGCTATCATGGCAAAGGGAGGAAAAGCATACAAAAGGGGACCCAACCAATCCTGGAGGAAAGCGTTGGTTGCTAGTGCACTGGGATCCGGTCTCCAACTCTAGAACGGGGGAACCTGACAGTTGAGTCTTGAGGCAAAGAGAGCCACCTGAATCGGACCCCAAAGAGACAAGATCTTGGCAAACAGAGCCCTGTCTAACATCCAGTCGCTCCTGTCCTGGAGATGCCTGGACTTCCAGTCCAGGACTGCATTGCTGACCTGCGAAAGATACTCTGCTTTCAACACAATGTCCCGATCCAGGAGAAATGCCAGAGCTCCCCCGCTAGATCTGCTAGGGCCTTGTGCCTGGTTGCCCCCCAGATGATTGATGTATCGAACCGCCGAAACATTGTCCATTCGGATAAGGACACAGCAATTCCCCTGATCTTTGAGAAGGCTGACGGCAAAAGAGCCCGCTAACAACTCCAGACAGTTGATATGTAGTTGCTTCTCTGAAGTGGACCACTTTCCGCCCGTGGAAACCTGTCCTGTCCTATCCTGGCCCCCAAGCCCGCTCTCCTGTCATCTGACTCCAGAATGACATCCGAAGAGGGACCACAAATTGCCCTGTCATTCCAGGCATCCATGTGCCTAAGCCACCAAAGGAACTCCAACCTGGCTTCGGGGACAGAACCACTAACTGCGAGTAAGGCAGACTCTTGCGAAGGTGTTTGGCCTTCAGGTGTTGCAATGTTCTGTAATGGAGTGGGGCCGGAAAGATAGCTTGGATGGACGCTGACTACATCCCCACAACCCGGGCTAACTGCCCGAGAGAGACCTTCCCTTTCCTGAGGAGGAGACGTATTTCCTTGGTTATCTTGGAGAGCCTGCAATCCGGAAGGAGAAGGATGCAAAGCTTGGATGGAATCTATATTGAAGCCCAGAAATTGTATACATTGCGTAGGCTTCAATATGGACTTCTTTACATTTATAACAAATCCCAATGTCTGTAGAAGGGACACAGTTAACTCCAGATGAGTCTGAAGAATCTGAGAGCTCTGAGCTAACAGAAGCATATAGTCAAAGTAAATTATTATCTGAATCCCTTTGGACCTCAGGTGAGCCATCACCGGCTTCATTAACTTGGTGAAGCACCAGGGGGCTGACAAAAGGCCAAATGGAAGGGAGGCAAATTTCCAAGTGCGAGACCCCCACTGGAACCGAAGAAACTCCTGGTGGGGAGGAAAGACGGGGACTACCAGGTACGCATCCTTGAGGTCTATCTTGACCATCCAATCCGCCGGGAGAAGGGTGTCTCTGAGCAGATGAATTCCCTCCATTTTGAAGTGATGATAGACTACAAATGAGTTTAGGGTTTGCAAGTTTGACTGGGCGAAAACCCTCTACAGGCTTTGAGACCAGAAATATTGTGCTCAGAAACTGAGAGGCTGTGAAGGATGCTGGGACCACTGCCCCTTTGAAAATGAGGCATCTGACCTCCGCATCTGTCAAGTCCTGCTTGACCTTGTCGAACACTAGGGGAAAAGGCAAGGAAAGCTTACAAGGAGGGGTATAGAACTCTATTTGAAACCCCTTCACCGTCTGCAACACCCAGGGGTCTGAGATGAGAACCTCCCACTGAGGAAGAAATCTGGCCAACCTGCCCCCTAAACCTTTGTGGGAAGAAACCTTTAACACATGTGCCATTACCTGGAGCTGCTCTCAATCTACCAGCACGTCGTCTCCAATGGAAACCTTTTTGGGGGTAAAACTGAGCTTGTGCTCCTCGAACAGTGGAGGAATTGTGGGCACCCCTTGATGCGTATTGCCGGGGACGGGTTAGAGCCCTTGGAGAAACAGCCAGAGGAGCGGGCTCTACCTCTTCCAGCCTTCTCAAACACTTTATGAGCAAAGACTTTCTTAATATCGGCTTGAGCTTTGTCTAACACTGTGAAAGTGTGAACATAGGCAGAGAGATCCTTAAGAAATCTGTCACCAATTTGCCTTGGGCCATAGGACCCGCCTCCCTTTCTGCCATGTCTGCCAACTTCGGATCAAGCCGCATGAGGAGGGACTTGCCGCTCTCTAGAGATGGCAGCGTTGGCGTTGCGGAGCAGGAACTGTTCTCTGAATCCTGCCCCGCAGGACCTGCACATCAGTACGGAAGTTAGAAAGTGCTGCCTCCTCTGCCAGTTCACAAATATGTGTCACCGGACCCAACACATCCTAAAACGTGTCCTGACAACTCCTCCAGGCCTTATCTACCCCCTTCTTGGGGTCTTTTCCTTTCTGGGACAAAAAGGATACCATGGACTGGTCAATTTCTGGAGTGAGGGCCACCTTATCTGGAACCACCGGCCTGGGGCACTCAGAATGTAATTTGTTTCTGTCCTCCTTAGGGAAGGGGCGTCTGACCCAATGATTCAAGAAGGATGATACTGCATCTGAGGGGTGCCATCCTGCCGCTCTGCAGTGTTGGATAAGAGCTGGGTCGAAGAATGGAACCTCCCTAACATCAGGAACTGGCCCTTTGGAAGGAAGGACGGAGTCTAACTTTCTCTTTCGCCTTTTCGGAGGCAAGTCAGAGTCTTCTCAACTATCTGTAGATGGAATGGGGACTGCAGGAGCACTAGCGGGAAGCTGTGAGCTACTAGACCAAGAGGGAACAGAGTGGGACTGTTGGAACCCTCCAACGTACGCTTCTGACCCCTTGCCAGGGAGGAGATATTACTAGGGGTAGTGGAAGGACTGAGTTGTCCTTGTACATGTTTGGACTTCTTAGTGTACTTACCGACAGCTTGATCTGATATAGAAGAAAACACCTCATGGGAAGGGTAAAAGTCAGAGATTTTGATAAGCCTATCAAATGCTGAGGCGAACTTAGAATTGAGGTCTGACAAAGCAGTGTCTAATGACGACTATCACTTGAGCCACTGATGGCTGGTTAGGAAAGGGAGGCTCCCCTATAGGTCTGTTAACTACTTCTTCCCCCAACCTCTCACTTTTTTGGAAGGCCTAACCTGAGTGCTGGCTTCCGCCGAAGAGCGGCCCACAGACCCTCTAACAGACATGACAGCACACGCACACAATATAGGATAAATAAAGAAATATATATATATATATTTAAATGTACAAATAATTGTATTGAAAAAGATGCAGCCCAGCAGGCAAGGGTTAATGCAATCTTTAACACTGCCTTCACTTGCCGTAGCAGAGACACGCCGAGCAGGCGAACTGTACAGCTGCTCACCCTAACAGGGTGTGGCACGTAGCCGCACGTGAGAAATGTATCTCGCAAGGTTCATCAGGCAAGCCTGAAGCCTACAGCGTGGGTGGGGTGCTGGCGTAATACATTTCCTGAGGAGAGGGTGTACACAACAAAGGAAGGAAGGGCCGCGTGCGACAGCCCTGAAGCTTAAGCTTCGCTGACAGGCCCGTACACGTCGGGAGTGGAATGCCCGGAATATGGGAGAGCAACAGGAGGCAGAGTTCTCTGTGTGTGTGTACGGCAGGCGTACACAGTGAACAAAAGGGCCTGCGCATGCCGAGCCTCAAGCTAAAGCTTCTCTGACAGGCTTGCGGGCGTCAGGCCTAGAACTCGACTGCACCACTGTGAAATGAAGCGGCGGTCGTTCCAAAGGCAACAATAACAATGTAACGCACCAAATATTCGAACAGAAAAATTCCTCTGATTAAAGAGCAAACCTAGAGTGACTGTGTCACACATGACAAATAGAGTACACGGTGCTACAATGTATATAATCACTGACCAACTACTGACTAGCAACAAAGGCACAACTAGAAGAGTGACTTAGCTTGTGGCATCAGCAGCAAAGAAAGAGGAGTTGGAGTTGGAGTAAAGGACTTATATGGGTGCGGGTCCTTGCTCATTGGTCACCAACAGGGCATGGCCTGTCCTCCATGTTGGATTGGGGAGTCTCCCATGTGCTGACTTTAAACTTTGTTTTGAGTTCTGTTCAAACATTTTTGTTTGTAAAAGGTTTTTCTTTGCTGCTGTGGTTGTCAGACGTAAAGAATATTGCATAATATGAAGCCGCCTGTCTTGACTTAGAATTTTGCTTACCTGCGAGTAAGCATTCAGCTTGTTACAGCATCACTCGATCCTCGTGTAAGGGATCAGACAGCCTGCCTATTCTTGCAGACTTTCAAACACTTTCTCTGCATCTCACCCAGCTGCTACTTTTCTTGTCACGCGCATCCCTTGCGAGAGATACAATTGTATCAACCATTGTCTATAATATTCGGTTGGCTTCTGTTTACTGGCAGTCATCTTCGAGAGCCTTTTGCTCCTACTTCAAAGCTCCACCATTCGCGCACCAGTTCATTCACTCACCAGTTGCTCTGTAATCAGCACAGAGAACCCATCTGTATCCAGAGAACTCCCTCGTCTTCCCCTGTTTCAAGCCCACAGGAAAGGGTTAGCCTCACCACGGGCCTTCCATCTTGCTGTTTCTTCTGCTTCCATGCCACACTTCAAGCAACAGCCTTCATTGACAGATCCCGGCTCTCTGCGTCCGGTTTCCCTGCGGTTTCCAGCTGCTTGCCTCAGCCTCCTCTTGACTCCACCTTCTTCTGTCGCTCTGTCTGTTGCTGTCTTTCTTCTTCTTGCTGGTAGTTTAGATCCATTAGCTGTGATTATTGGAAACTGAGGCTCGAGCTTCATTATTCCATCTTCTCTGGTTGAGTATGTAGTTGTGGGTTTGGATTATTCATGGTCTGTGTGGAATTGTCACAGTAGGGCTGGTTTCACAGAGTATTCGCTCTGACTGTCCCTCTTTCTCTTTCTTTTTATATACCTGCAGCCCAGGCGCACAACAGCATTGATGTAATCGAGCTTCAGGCCCCCCCTCCACCACCACTCTGAAATGTGAGCTGAGGGGAGAAGCCCAATTAGCTCAATGGTGGTGCGCAAAATAGTTTTTTTTTACTCAGAGTGGGGAAAGAAGCCTTTTCTGAAACCAGAGACTGTTACTACTGTGTTTGTGCAGATAAATGTCTTTGCACAAACACAGCAACACTTTAAAGCTGCTAGTTTCAAGATAGGCTTCCCTCACCTCTCAGGCTAACAACAATCAAATGTACACATCAGCATGCTCCCCACGGATACGAGCGAACATACAACAACGTTTTATGTTCCTTCACATCAATGGGGAAGGGGCTTATGTGTAAACTTGCTTTTAGTTAGGCAGAGAGACGTGAGGGAAGCCTTTGCTAAAAGTAGCAGTGTTAAAGAGTGTTGTGTTTCATCTCATAATGTATGCATGTGTGCAAGGAGGTGTGTATGTAATGTATGTGTGTATGATGTATGGGTGGCTCAGGGCGCATGTAAATAAGTGAGTGTATGGTGAAAGAGATGTTTAAATGAATGTGTAATTGCGGTTGCGCCTATGTGTAATGCTGGACTGCCAACATTTGATACTTGGGCCTCATGCCAGATAACCCTTGGGGTTGAACAGAAGGGGCGGAGCCTCCAAGTCTGCCATGCCCAATTTAGAAAGTGGCCCTTCCCATCACCAGTTAGCCCCCCGACCAAATTGTAGGTTTGGTTGCGCCCCTGCTGCAGCCCCTTGACTGGCTGCAGGTGTATACACCTACTTGAACCTGCCTGACCATGATTAAAGGGACATGCCTGACCCTTACAGCTTCCTTCATACATCTCCTTCATCCCAGTACCAGAGTGGGGAAATGTGTGTATGGTATCCACTACTCTTAATCGCATCTTCTTCTCAGTACTAGAAAGTGTTACATGTGGCAAAATGAGGGGAGATGATTTACAGTAGGCTATAAAGTTCGGGGTAAGGGTAGATTGGGTGTCAGTGGGGAAAGGAGGATACTGTGTTTCGCCCTTGGGTATCCCATTCTCAATCCCTCAGGACCCTCCACCCAAGTGATCCTCCCTCGCTTGTTCACCCCAGGGTCTGGATCCAATAGCTATGAGTAGCATTAGTTTTTCTCGCAGTGCCTGTCTTGAGAACAATGAGAGTATTTGGTCCTTTAGTGGATCGAGGCAGTGTCATAACGTTTATAGCCTAGCCTCAGACCTGGGTTTCATTTCCTTTGGAAAACCTCTCCCCAGCACTGTGGCTAGAGTCAGATAAAATATGATGTTGGTTTCTAGCCCAAAGGTTTCCTGTTTCGTTCACAAATGGAAAATGTAAAGTATCTTTATTTTCCACATTTCCATGTTCTAATTGGTTCTTTAATTTGGGGCCACATTTAAATGTGTTTGCAATCAAGCTCCTGTCAGAGTTGCACATCAAGTCTCTGTAGGTTTTTACTTTATAATGCTGATTTGCAGTTCTGCAAAGAAAATAACAGAAATAATGTAGTCCTCCATTCCATTTTTTTCTTTTCTATAACATACTGTTTTTATTCTTCACAGATTTGACTGGTTTACCTTCAATAGAGGTTGATGGAAACTTTCATAAAACTGGAGGGATTGTTTTGTCATTTATTGTGGTCCACCACACACATGTTGTAAATGAGCTGCTAACACAATATTTCCTTGCATGTGTTTCTATGAAATGTCTTTCACAGGATGCAGTCTATATATTTATTTTTAAATGTAGAGTTTTCCTCTGCATCCTTTCCTTTTGTATAGAATGACCTACACCCCGTTCCCCCCATTCTCTTTCTCCTTAGAGGGGAAGGGCAAAAGACTCTTTCGTTCAGGCTCTTTCTGGATGGCTATGGATGAGTCTTTCATTCACAGTCTCTTCTTTCTTTTTAGGGAACGATAGCTTTTTTTTATGGGTATTCACCCCTCTCCATATGTATTTTGGGGAGGATCCTTCCCTGTCCCTCGGGCCATGGAAAGAATTTGCTGGTTGATAACTACAGAGAGTGGTAGAGAGTCTGATTTAGTAACACACAGACACAGATTTTAAGAAAAACCTATACCCTATCATGAGATTTTTATATTTAATCACTAATTATTATAATACTGATATTTTCATCCAGTCATTCACTCTAATTTTGTTTCTTATTAGTTAATTTCACTTGTTACTCCTTCCCTTTTTCGGTTCTCCAGGTTGCATTATTTAGGTTGTTCTTCAACCCTGACTTTGGATGGCTTCTCAATCATTCTCAAAGCAGGTCCAGGGTGACAACTTTTTAATTGATTTGAAATGGACCCATTGGGCCTCATTACAGGTCGGGGGGGTCCGGAAATAACAGTGGCGGTAAACCAGCCGCCACTGTTAATTCCGGACCGCCCGATCCTGACTCCTGCAAGCGGGAAGTGATATTCCCACCAGGTCTGACCTGGCGGGTTTAACACCGCCCGCCTGCAGGCAGACGTGGAAACATCAGCACCATCACGAGATGGTGCAGGTGTTTCCACGTCCCCATTCCCAATGAGTCCTGTGGGACTCAATGGGAACAGGGATTTACCGAATTGCGCCTCCGGAATTCCCGGGACACCAGGGTCGTAATGCCCAGGTATTT
Source organism: Ambystoma mexicanum (assembly GCF_040938575.1). Taxonomy (NCBI): domain Eukaryota; kingdom Metazoa; phylum Chordata; class Amphibia; order Caudata; family Ambystomatidae; genus Ambystoma; species Ambystoma mexicanum. The sequence continues at coordinate 527,300,805 of NC_090930.1, forward strand.
CCGGTAGTCACAGAGGCGGAATGGTAATAAAAGAGTCCGGCGGTAACCAGGCGGTTTTACCGCCGGACTCGCAATGAGGCCCATTGTCCTTAATCTGTTCCCCTTTTGGGATGCAGGTCTTGTAGGCTACAGGGGGGATTTTTGTCAACTGTCTCAGTTGACTCACCAAGAAGGTGAGAACATTTTCTCCTTGGATTGGTTCCTCTGAAAGTTATGGAGCTAAACCACATAGCCTATCTTGTACTGCCTTTTTGTCGTTTCCAGGTCATAATATGCCTTCACCCCTTCAGCAGATTTATTCATTGCATTGGGCATATGCAACAGCATGCTGTAAGGATCTTCTGAGATTCTATATGTATTCATGAGTAGTTGAGGCCTTTATCAACATCTGCACCTGAGTTCAGTAAAGCAGGTGTTGAGCTAATGCCATTTTCTGTCTAGTCATTCATTCAAATGGGCACCTCTTGGTGGCAAAAGATTATGTAGATCTGAGGGCCATCAGGACAAGCAGCAATCGGATGCCCCAACTTGGTCCAGAATCAACAACAAACTTCTTCTATATACTCATAATTGTTGTTTTGTATCGCTTGATGCTGGGCAGTAGGTGATGTGCAGTTTTCTTTTCACTCTTAAAATTTCCCACATTTTAATCATCATCATACTGGTAAATTGACTACCTCTGTTGGGCTCAAGCCTTTGAGGAAGACCGAAGTGAGAAAATATGTAGTTCATCATCAAAGTGACAGCTGTCCCTGACTTCAAATTTAAGGCAGGAATGCCCTCAATTCACTTTGTGAAAAGGCATGTCACAGTCAACATATATTTGTGTCCTCCAGAAGAATGAGTTACTGATCCAATGATGTCTTCTTGCAAATCTGACCATGATAACCCCATTCTTCTTTTCTGTACAGGAGCTGTGTGTGTGAGAACTCGGTTGGAGTTGAGCACACACAAGACGCCCCTTTACATATGAGTGGAGAGCCTGACACATATGTGGCCCATAAGTGACTTTGGTAGAGTCGTTCGAAACCCCTATGACCAACGATAGCCATGTAATGGGTATGGTTTAACATCAGACTTCGGAATGAGCTAGGCACCTCCCACTGGTCATACCCAGATTGAGATTTCCTCACTTAAACTCCGCCTTGAATCTTAAACATTTTCAGAAATTTCATCAGAAATCTGAGTAGTCTTTGACTTGAGAATCTGGTCCTACCAGAGGAAAATCCATTGGGTCTTCTAAATAATTATACCATTTCTCAATTATGGCATCATCCTTTTGAGCAATGACCGATTGCATCAGGAGCATCTCTACTCCACCGAGCAGCTGAAAGTTTTTCTGATCTGGTTACAGCTGTGACATGGATTTCTCTGAGGTGTTCCAAATCCCTGTAGAGCTCTTGTTTTGGCCAAGTCGTCTGCCAACTCATTTCCAGTTGTATCAGGACCCTCTTATCTCGGAATGACCTTTGATCTTTTTCCAGTAGATGGTCATTTCATTAGATGTCACCAGATCGTCAATAATCTGGATCAATATACCAAGTTGTAACAGTTTATTTGCATAAAACATGCCTCTGTTTTTCAATTATTCAGGGACACAAACCCATTTCACACATATTCAGAATCCATGACAATCACAAGCTCTGTGAGTTGGTGGTTTGTGGCAGTGAGGACTGCTTGATCAATTGCCTCCAGCTCTGCCACCTAACTACTTCGGGAACCTATTTTATAACCGGAAGAGGGTTTGGGAACAGCATTAACCCACGCATTCCCAATGCCAGCACCTAATTCTTTCTCTCCATCTTCAGTAATATCGTAGGAACATTTCACCCTTGAGACTGTTTTTCAGCTCAATCATGTAAGTCTGACAATCCTGGAGCTATGGGGCTCTTCTTAATTTGGCCATACCTAACCTCCTTAGGAAAGCCCTAGATTAACAGAATCCAAGAATAATTCTTGAATCGGAGACCTTCCCAGCTGTATTCTGTCACTCACTTTATAGATATTGTAACAGTTGGTGGGAGGTCTCTACTGTGATTTGCTCCTGGATAAGCAGGTGGTTGTTTTTCAATGCCCACACCATTGTCAGGAGTGCTTTATCGCAGTGTGATGCTGGAAATGCATCGGAGGGACAGGGCCTCCGTATCCTTGTCCTTTACTGATTTTTGTCGTGTGTTCTGTCGTGTTTTCCGCACAGGAGTTCATGTGGGACTCCTCGTGGTGCAGCTCTCTCTCTTTTGGTTTGGTGAATGGACCCGTGGGATACCCTTATGGCACCCATGGGTAAGGGTACAACCCTGTGCCCCTAGTGTATGTTTTTGGGCACCTGTGTATGACCCACAGACCAGGGTACGGGCTGGTGGCAGCTCCGTGCTGAAATGACTGGTGCCCTGAGCGTCCTCCATTTTGGGATGCCCAGGCCCCGTCATTGGAATCGGTAGATTCCTGATGGAGACAAAATGGCCTCCAGGGCCTCTTGCCTTCCATCACCTGTTACCCTGATCTTCCCGAAGTCCCGGGAAGCCCTGCCTCTGTCCCTTCCCCCTGACTGGCTGTTGGGTGGAAGTTCCGTATATGGTAGTCTGGGGAAGTGCCGACCAGACTGGCTGGAGCCTTCTCAGTGACCTTATGTTGTGGGTGCGCCTGTGGGTGGGACCTGGGTGAATGGAGTGTGTGACGAATATACATTCTATGTTGTGGCTGTCTAGTATCTGGTGGTTGACACAATGGTTGAGACAGCCCTGCCCGAAACCGGTATGACTGCAGCTTGGAGTGTTGAATGGCTCGGTACTTGTCCCAATACACAACTTGTTGTGAGTGTCTGGAGAGAAGTGAATGATCTGAATACCTTGTGTGCCTGATTGGCTGCCTGCCTGCATGAATGCCGTAGTCGTGATTGGATGCTTGAGTGTGACCCAGCGGAATGAATGGGATATCAACAATATATCTGGGGACCTCTCACTGCTAGGAATCTTGTTCAGAAGCTGAAGTCCACTACGACGAGTAACTGGAGTAACTGAAGCTTGATCTTGAAACCCTTCTGGACGAGAAGAATTGCTGTTGCTGTCCTTCGCAATCGGAAAGCTGCTGTGCTTCAAGAACTGACCCAGAGAGGACCTGGTAAGGCGCCCTCTTCCCGAGCTACGAGGGACCATCGTGCACAGCTGATCTTTGCCAATCTCCCTGGTAGACAGACCTTCGACAGGCTGCCGACCCGATACAGGGACTGCTGCAGAACTCCAAGGAGAAGCGCCCGGACTGTTGGCCGCCACTGTCGTCGACCGCCATCGCCGACTGGAGCCGCGGTGCTCCCGTTGCCTAAGAACTTCATTGATCCAAGGACGCTCTCGTCCGCATCGTCGCCGCTGTATCCTGCCAGAGAAGGCCTGACCGTCGATGCGCCGAGGAGTATCCACCAGTGGGTTTCCCGCCACCCAAAGACCACAGAGACGCCGACAACTCGACGCTCTTGCTGGGTCGCAGTTCTTCAACTCTTTGCTGTCCAGAACTATCGACACCGAGGTGCCCCGCACGCCTCTTCCTGGCAGGATGTTTACGCTTCCCTGTCAACGAGCACCGCTAGGAACGACGTGGCCACTTCACCGTTGTAGCACGCCCTGTTCTCCGTCGGACGCTCGACGACCCGTGACTCCTGCCTGAAAGGGAGGATACTCAAGAAGGGTTGATAATTTCCCCGACATGGAACGCTACAACACCAATGTACTTTGGGGTTGCCGAACTATTGGGAAAGTCTAGTGTGAGCAATATATGGACTGGGCTTGTATCTTTCTCCTACAGGTTGCCCAGGTTGGGGGGGGGGGATCTCCACACAGAGCTGTGTTTAACTGTAGTTACCAGTATTCTGCCTATTGCTCAACCATCTTGCTTTCCTTCCTCTCTCTACGGCTGGTTTCCTCTTTATTTTGATCTGTGTGTCATTCTGACCGTATGCACTTTAATAAGATCAAGTAACGTTAGTGGTACCACTTTAGAATTGTGCATATTTACCATTGTTGATTTTCAGAGTACAAAGTGAGTTATCGTGATCATGTATATGACTTGAATATTAATTATATAAAGACTGTGTTTCAACCGATACAGTGTGTGGACATTCCTTCGTGGGTGCTCGGGGACTACACTGTACTTAAGAACCAGCTCGCTCACCTCCCGAGAAGCTAGGCCTTGATTGCTCGACTACGTCTACCAATACTAGAGAATATTGGCAGGGGTCTCTGTGCCTCCCCTCTACCATATAGAGAGCGGAAGTGCATACCCCCCCTCCAGTCTTTACACGCAGTCATTGTTTTTTTTTTCTACGGAGGATAATGTTTTGCTCGCTTTGGAGACTACCCTTTTGACTTTATCATGTTTTTGGTATAACACAGCCGTCATACAGTTATCTCAGAAACCAGTCTCTAAGAACACCTCCTTATTTTTGATGAGGTAATCATAACAAGGAGCTTGTGACGTGCTTCTCTTCAATTGAATCACAATCTGAGCCATTTGCTTCACTGGCTCAGATTTTGCTTCACCCCACTCCCATTTTAATAATTGGTCAGTCCACAGAGGCTTTGAAACCCGCACAGAGTTGTGGGGTTCTTTAATTTAAGTAGTACCTCTACCTTCTTTTTCTGGAGATTTGGGAGGGATTTCATGTCCCAGAATGTTCACTCTGGTTTTGCACCATTGTGCTTTCTGGAAAGATAATTTTGCACCAGCGTTTGCCAAGAACATACTAGATTTCTTGCAGATGTTCTTCCACGGTTGCTTTTGATCAACAGATCATCCACCTAGGTCAATCTTCCTCTTTCGCCCAGATCAGGAATGGACTTGCGAAGGAAAACGTTGGACTAATTTCCTAAACTGATGTAGCCGAAGGGCGTATGGGTCCGAGTATTTTGTTGCCCCCTGAAGGTGAAGGCAAGCTTATAGGGATCTTACCTATACACAGGTACTCTCCAATAACCGTTTGTCAGGTCAAAGGCTCAATACACCTTTGATCCTTGGATCTGGGCCAGTCCTTGATCAATGTAGAGAATCTGACACCTTGACATATGGACCTGTTTAGTCACTCCCTCAAGTCAGCACAGTCTCCATTGTCCATTGACTTTTAGAATCCGCGGTAATGGATTGTTAAAGGTACTGGGGATAGGACGAATCATCCTACTGATTTCCAGATTTTGTATAATCTCTGTGAGTGATTCCATTGATGCGAGAGGCAACTGGTATTGTTTTACAAACATGGCAGCCATTTCAGGGTCAGTAGGTATTGTTGAATAAATAGTTGTATGCCCAAAATCGTATGTGTAAACTGAGAAGATACTGTGGGAATCCAGTAATACCTGCATCTGTTGTCATTGTTCATCAGTTTCACAGGCATTGGCCAGACTGACCTGTTCTTCGACCATCTGCTGGAAACTCAGAAATACCTTTTGGTTTTGATATTTCAGCAGTATCCCCTCTTTGGGTGGAGATCTCTTTTGATGGGGTTTACCTGGACAGGATGTTCCATGGAATTGAGATAGTTATTAACTCTAAACACTAGCCCATCTTCCAAGATATCACAGGTAACATCTTCCCTCGAAAGGGCATGAACAATACCCCAAGAGATCGCCCCCCCCCTGGTTATTAATCATTTCTGGTTGCGTACTGTTGGTCTTGTCCTAGCAAACTCCACAAATTTAGACCTATCATTTCATTTTCTATATCAATAGATTTGGGAGTCGACTTCTGTCCAAATAGAAATGTCTGTGCCCAAAGTAACAATTTGAGGATAGCTATTATCCACCTATATTCAAATAGTGTCATCATTGAGATCGACTAGGGGCCTTGGATGTAGGGACAGTCATTGTTGTTGGAGGCTGTGATTTTAAATGTAGAACCGTTTCCTAATTTATTGGGGTTTATTTTGTTTTTCTTGGTACTATAAATCATTGTGTATTTGTGTAGTGCAAGTACAACCTCTTATTAGAATAGTTAGAATCACAAATATTCATAAATGTTGAGATAATTTGGGTGCTGAGGAGGTAACGCAACCTTGACACGAGGCTGGAAAACAGCAAACTAAAAAGTATCCACAGATATCGGACACTCCCTTCCCCTGCACACTGTAAGGATCTCATGGTGGCAACAGTAAAGACAGACACAAGTGATCACAGTTCAAGGGGGTTCATTAAACTGGATATGCAGTTCGGAAAAACGCCTAATATAAACCTAAAGCTAAGATCGGGAGCAAGCTACGACCATCAAAAGAAAAATAAGGCAGTCCTAGTGGCGTCTTGTCAAATAAAGGACCTATACTAAAATAATTTGCCAAACCTTACTACTAGATACAAAAAGGGAGTGGGATAATGTTCACAAGAAAGAAGTGTTCACAATTAATACGTAAGGATGTGGTAGCCGGGGTCTTCCTTCCTCACGTTTTGGGCAGGGGACAAAGCAGGACTCCGGAGCATAGCACAAGCTCGTGTTTTCCCAGCGTGAGATGACAGTTCCTTTCTTTGGTAGATAAGTCTCTTCTCTACAAAAAGTCTCTGGCCTAAGAGGACCTGATGCGTACAAAATAAACAAAAGTTCCTTTCCATATACACGTTTGGTGATTTTTCATCCCTGGAACCAACCCACAAATAGTTCCTAGCGATATCAGGACCTTTGGTGGTTAACTCTGTGCTTCCGAGGACCTGATAGATTCAAAATAACAAACAAAAGTTCCTTTCGGATTGCACTTGGCGTGATGATGGGTGCCCCTATTCTGGGCTCAGACCCCCTCTCCAATATCAGCCTCCCTCCGTCGGGTTCATTCTGGGTTGTATTCAAAAAGATGTCTTGGTTGCATTTATTTGTCAATGGGGTGCTGGCTTTTCACCTCTGCATCCCTCTGTTCCGGGCTTAGACCACTCTCGAACTTCAGCCTCCCTCCGTCGGGTTCAATTTGGCTTTCCTTACATTCACAAGTCTTAATGTCTTTTTAAACAGCTTACTGTGGACTTCCCTCTGCCGTGTTCACTCGTGTCAACACAATGTTTATCGGGACTTTAGAGTTCGCCACTTTCCATCAGCATCCTTCCGTTGTGTTCACTCTTGCCAATTACACACAATTTCTTCTACTTTCTTATGACGCAGGATTCACTTCCCTTTGCTTTACACTTTTCTGCTGGTCAAAGACTTTCGACTGTACATAGGGATTTTGCTAGACCCCTGTATGATCACTTTGACCCTTTTCACGCCTCGTTCCCAAGGCCTTCTTATAACAGAAGTTTCAACAATAGGGTGATCACCCAGAGGTTCTCAAGTGAGCACCCACGTGGTGCCGGACTCCTCTACAGCTGGTTTTCCCCTCTCGTATTAACATTTCTCCAGCATGGGGTCTGGCATGGATTCACATGCTCATGAATATTCCCTGTCGTCAGGCTGGGAATCCTCAGTAAAGAAAAAATCAGTATCAGTTTCGTTTCTGAACTGTCTTTCTTAGTAGTAACCAATCACTGGTCTCTGGGTCATACTGCCCCCAGCCAATGACTGCCCTCTCCCTAAGCCCCTCCCCTGGCAGCCATCCTCAGATTTTTACCACACGTTCAAGTGTTGGGAGTCCTCGTGCTATAGCTCTCGAGCTTTTACTGCATTTTCGCGCTTTTTTCAAAGAGATTTTCTCATTTTTCGGTTAAATCGAGCCTCAAGCTCCACCTTTCTACTTCCGATAACGGGGACCCGTTTTGGAATTTTCTACGCCCCTCAAGGGTGAAGTTTTCATCGAGTTACGCTTCTGAGAGGATTCCAGAAGATCTGAGGCCTGCCATGGACATGGCGCAGGACAAGGGAAGCTCAACGCCCAGATCCAAGCTGTTCAGGAACTGCCCTGGATGCGGGTTACAGAATGTTTTCAAGGAGGACGAGCATTCGAGATGTCTCTACTGCCTTCATGAGGACAAGATGCACGTGGAGAAGGACTGTGCGTTCTGCAAGAACCTATCGGAACGGACCATGAGGGATCGTCGTACCCGCCTCGCCAGCTGGCTGGAGAAGGGCCCAGCAGGTGAGAAGAAAAGGTCCGAGCGGTCTTCTAAGGTCCTGTGAGGGCGCCCCGGCGACGGGGGCCCAACAGAAGGCTAAGCACCGCGAGTCGGTGGGCACCGGGAGCGCCAAACGGTCAGGCTCTTCAGCTGCCAGGCAGGGCGCGCCTTCCCCAGCACCATCAACCACGAGCCAACACTCTGGTTTGGGGAAGAGGAAATCTGAGAACCCAGGTAAGCTTCTGGAGAGGCCCCGGTCGATCTTGAAGGATTCAGCCGAGGGGGAGCGAGGCAGTGACCCTCCCCGCAAGGTGAAGGCCTCAAGCGTGCCCAAGGTGGTGAGGACCTTGATTCACCCGGCTAAGGCGTCTATCGAGGGAGTCGTGGCGACCCTGGCAAAGCCTGTGGAGGCTACACCAGTGGAGGTGACCTTGGGGCCCAGAGTTTCCCAGCCACCGCAGAGGGAATCCTCTTTCCAGCCCATCGACAAGGCCCCCCGTGAAGACCCCGGTGGAAAACGAGGGGGGGGTGGTGCGCTGGCCATTACGGACACAGATTCAGCCTCTGAGGAGGAGCTGGTGGAAACCGTGAAGAACCTCAACGAGAGGTTCGAGAAGGTACGATCCCACGGGAGGGATCCTGAAGAGGTGGTCGAAGAAAGCGACGGTGGCGCCGACGAGGCCCCAGTGGAGGAGCAGCCTTCCCTCCCATCGCAGCCATTGCCCGAGCCTCAGGACAACTCTGCGGCCATTTTGATGGCATTCCAAACCTTATGCACAGAGATAAGGACAAGATTACCACGAACCGCGGTGGATGAACCAGAACCGGGCCTGTCGGGAAGCCCTCCGAACAAGCGGAGGAGAATTCATCCTTCCCCGCCCTTCATGCCCCCACGACCCGTGGAGCCCTCATTACCCTCACCGGGCCCCAGGGATGACACAGCGACGGATACGGTGATGGGGACGGATGACGACGGTGGTGACGACGGGACGGACCTTCCATCACCACTTCCTCGGGCTTCCCCGCCCTACGAAATTGGCTCCTTTCACGCCATGATCGCCAGGGCATCCAAGCTCTTCCAGCTCTGCCCCGAGGAACAGAAGGAGGGTTTCCTCTATCAACGGCGAGAGGCCAAGAGGAAGACGGTCCTCGCGGTACCATTACTCGATGATATCTGGGACGAGGGATTTGCGATCCTGCTGAACCCATCCACGACGCCTGCCAAGAGGGACAGGTACGAGAAGAAGTACCGGGTCCCCGACGCCGCCCCTTTGTGCCTCAGGGCTCAACCTACGCCGGATTTGGTCGTCTCAGCGGCGGCCAAGAAGAAGGCGGCGGGGGCTACAGCCTCAACCTCTACTTCCCCACCTGACGGCAAGGGTAAGAAATTGGACGCCATGGGGCGATGGTTCATCTCGTCGGCGACAACGAGAATTAAGGAGGCCAACGCCTTAGCGATTGTGCACCGTTACGACAGGGAGCTGTGGTACAAGAGAGCTCCCCTACTGGACTTCCTACCAGAGGACAAGAGGGCGGAGGCCCTGGAGATTCTGCAGGAAGGTGAGGTTGCGTCGGACCACGCCATAACGGTGGCAATGGACATTGCCGACACTGGTTTTCACCAGTTAGGCAACGGTGTTTGCCTTCGACGACGTGGCTGGCTCAAGGCGACAGACTTCTGTCAGGACGTGCAGACCAGGGTTTTGGACATGCGTTCGATGGCAACAACCTGTTTGGGAAAATGGTGGATGAGTCGCTGCAGGCCATCAAGGCCGACACAGAGATGGCCCGCGCCCTGGGAGTCCTTCAGCAACGACGGCCCTTTCGGAGTGCCAGAGGCAGACAGGGGGCCTCCAAGGGATCAGGCGGTGGTCCCTCTATGTACCGCCAGGCGGCCCGCTCCTCGTCCCAGGAGGCTTACAGAGCTCGTGGCAAGCAAGGAGGATCTCGGCGTCATCGCCAAGGAGGCCAAGGCGGCAAGGCTGCCTCCAAGCAAGATTGAACCGGCTGTAGCGTCGGGCCCCAACCGAAGCACCCCGGTGGGAGGCCGGCTGGCGAAGTTCGTCAGCGTGTACAAGTCCATCTCCACCGACCGTTGGGTGCTGGGTACCCTGGCCCACGGGCACACTCTCGAATTCCAAAAGAAGTGTCCCAGCATTCCTCCTGTGGCCAGGAACGAAAATCACGTCCCTCAACTGCTGTTGGAGGTAAAGGCGATGCTCAAGAAAGGTGCCATCGAGCTCGTCCCCAAGAGGGTCTGGGGCTCTGGAGTATACTCAAGATACTTCCTCGTCAGAAAGAAGACAGGCGATTGGCGCCCCATACTGGACTTACGTCGATTGAACAAATACATCCAAAGCACAGAAGTTCAGGATGGTCATTCTCCAGCACATGCTGGGACAGCTGGAGGAGGGCGACTTCCTATCGTCGTTGGACTTGGAGGATGCTTACTTCCACATCCCCATCTAAAAGGACATCGAAGGTTCCTCAAATTCGTAGTCCAAGGACGCCACTACCAATTCAGAGCTCTGCCATTCGGATTGAAGTCAGCACCCAGGGTGTTCACCAAGTGCCTAGCACCAGTGGCGGCGTGGCTGCGCCTGCAGGGGATCCACGTCTACCCCTACCTGGATGACTGGCTCATCCGTGCAAGGACAAGAGAACTCACCATCGAGCACACGGCGGCGACCGTCTGCTTACTCACAGAGCTGGGTTTCTCCATCAACTACCCGAAATCCCATTTGGTTCCGTCGCAGGTGGCACTGTTTCTGGGAGCGAAGCTCGATACAGTGGAACGATTGGCGTCTCCATCGGTGGAAAGGATGAAGGCCAGGTGCAGTGCCTGCTAGCCACGGACGTGGCCAGGGTGAGATCCATCAAGTCCCTCCTCAGTATGATGTCCTCATGCATCTATCTAGTGCGCCTGTGCAGTCTACGGATGCGTCTTCTACAGGAGTTCCTCGACGCCCGCTGGATACAAGCGGTGGGCAGCTTCAAAGACCAGATCCCGCTCGACAAGGTTTTCCGTCGGGCGATCCAGTGGTGGGGCACCCGTGCACACCTCACGGCGGGCACAGACTTCCAGACCCCGGCACACCAGGAGATGGTGACGACGGACGCCTCCCTGGAGGGATGGGGTGCACACACCGGAGATCTCCACGCAAGAGGCCTTTGGCTCCCGGAGGAGAGGTCTCTCCACATCAACATCTTGGAGCTCCGCGCCGTGTTCTGGGCGCTCAAGTCGTTCCTCCCGTCCCTCAAGGGTCGTGAGGATCTTCACCGACAACACCACCACGATGTTCTACATGCAGAAGCAGGGAGGCACTAGATCCCCAGCCCTATCCAAGGAGGCCCAGGATCTGTGGCACTGGGCCGTCGCCCAGGGGATGTTTCTGGTTCCCTTCCATCTGGCAGGAATAAAAAACACCATTGCCGACTCACTCAGCAGGGAGCTGCACTCGTGCCACGAGTGGGAACTACGCCAGGATCAAGTGGATCGGCTCTTCCAGCGATGGAGAGAACCCCAGATCGATACCTGCTTGTGACGTTGACGAACTCCAAGTGCCAGAGGTTCTCCAGCAGGTTCCCCCAGCCGAGGAGCATGGGCGATGCTTTCTCGTTCCCCTGGGACGGCCTGTTCCTGTATGCGTTTCCTCCGTTACCGCTTTGACTCATCAGCCAGCTCAAGAGGTCCCAGTGCAGGATGATCCTCGTCGCACCGGCGTGGCCGAGACAGATCTGGTTTCCGGACCTTCTAGACCTCTTAGCGTCCCCACCAGTCAAGCTGTCGACGGACGCATATCTTCTCTCAGAGAGGGAGGCGCCATTATTCATCACGACCCAGAGTCGCTGAACTTGCAGGCCTGGCTCCTCCAGCACTAGAGTTTGGAGGGTACGATATCCCGGCTGACTGTAGAGAGATTCTTGCAAAGACCAGGGCGTCCTCAACTCTCAAGTGCTACGGACATAAGTGGAAGAGGTTCTCTGTCTGGTGCCGTGCGCAGAAGATCAACCCTCTACGCATCAACCCTCTACGGATTATGGCACCTCACGTTCTACCATTACTACTGTCGCTGGCCAAAGCTGGACTAGTTCACGCTTCCATCAAGATACATCTGGCAGCGATCTCCCGATACACCAGAACTGCAGGACGGCCGTCCTTGTGGTCTCATCGACTGGTGAAGGAATTTATGAAGGGTCTGTTCCGATCGTTCCCGCCGGTGAAGGCTCCAGCCCCGGCGTGTGAGCTCAACGTGGTGCTGACCAGGCTCATGGGGCCACCATTCGAGCCTTCCGGCTCTGTTGAAGTTCCTGTCGTTGAAGACCGCGTTTCTTGTGGCCATCACCTCCACACGACGCGTGGGAGAGATTCAGGTCCTATCCTGCAAGCCTCCATACTTGACTTTTCACGAGACGAGGGTGGTGCTGAGGACGCACCCCTCTTTCATACCCAAGGTGCCGTCGGAATTCCATTTTAACAAGCCCTAGGTTTTGCCAGTTTTCTTTCCGTCGCTTTCGTCGCCGGCCGAGAGGACTTTGCTCTCGCTGGATGTAGCTAGAGCGCTTAAGTTCTATGTGGACCGAACGAAGAGTTTTCGGAAGACATCACAGCTATTTGTGAACTTTGGACCTGTGAACCAAGGGAAGGCTCTCTGGAAGGTTTCCATTTCCAGATGGCTCTCCGGCTGCATCATGCACTGTCATCGGTTGGCCAACCGACCGTTGCCCGGCTGTCCGAGAGCCCATTCGACCAGAGCGATCGCTGCTACTACGGCGTTCTTGTCTGGTGTGCCCCTGCTGGACATCTGCAGGGCTGCTACGTGGAGGTCGAGGCACACCTTCACGAGATTCTACTGCGTCGACCGGGATTCCAGTGAGGAGTCCAGTGTCGGCCAAGCAGTGCTGCGCATCCTGTTAGCCTGAAGGTGGGCCTGGTGAGGAGGTAAGAGTTGCTTAATGTTGAATTTATGCAATGCTAAATGTTGAGCCTTTTGCCACCTCTCGTGGTTGCGCATGTGATTGTGCTGTGTATTCTTCTATTCATGAGCATGTGAATCCATGCCAGACCCCATGCTGGAGAAGGAACAAGTTACTTACCTGTAACTGTTGTTCTCCAGCGTGGGTCTGGCATGGATTCACATGCAAACCCTCCCTCCTTCCCCTCTGCGGCTCTTCACTTGGTCATACTGCCAGTTTACGTGCTACCAAATCTGAGGATGGCTGCCAGGGAAGGGGCTTAGGGAGAAGGCAGTCATTGGCTGGGGGGCAGTATGACCCAGAGACCAGTGATTGGTTACTACTAAGAAAGACAGTTCAGAAACAAAGCTGATATTGATTTTTTCTTTACCGAGGATTCCCAGCCTGACGACAGGGAATATTCATGAGCATGTGAATCCATGCCAGACCCACGCTGGAGAACAACAGTTAAAGGTAAGAAACTTGTTCCTTCTTTGTACTTTTCTTCAATTAGCCGTTTGCTACTTTTGTTCAACACAGTTCGGTTTCTTATCGGCTCTCCCTTGGACTCACCGGCTTTCTTGTCTCTGGAGTCAAGGCTGGTACTACGGTGGCCAGCGTCTATCCATGGCTTGGTTATCAGCGGAAGAGGGCCCTGTGTACCATTGACGTCTGCTGCAACACACGCTGGCTATTGTTCGCAGTCTTAAGATTCCTTCCATGGAGGGTTTGTGGTTTTGGGTCGGACAGGGCAATGTCGCTTCTCTCCTTGTCACCCTTTCGTTTCTCGCCCCTTTTCTCCTCCTTTTGAACTGCCATACTTGGATAGCTGAGTCGTTGTGCGGTCTGCCGTGCTCGTACTGTGCTCTCATGCTCGACCCCTGTGGGGAAGGGAAAGGGCGTCAGGTGTGTGTGATGCTGGTCAATTGCTTGACTTTGCCTGACCCTTGTATTGGGACATGTCAGGTAAACGGCTATGGTGTTACTGCGTTGTCGTTCGTGGTGTGCAAAAGTATTTGTGTAGAAAAGGGGGGTAGTGTGTCTAAATATCCTACGTGGTAGGATGGGGAAAAGGGGGATACCATCTCTCACCCGTCGGTGTCCCACTTCCACTCCAAGAGGATCCCCCATCCAGGTGATCCTCCCTGACTGGTCCACCCCCAGGAACTGTATCAAATAGAGATGGCCATGCCCTGGCCACGTCGATGACAGACCCCTGTGGACTAGTCAGGGAGACGCCTTCAACCTTGTCGCTAAATTAATCAGCCAACATTTTAACAATATTTGTGTAATATAATACTCAAATGTCATGCAAAGGATTTCATAACATAATTCCAATTATATAATTCAAACACATTCCAATTTGGTAGTATTCCTTTATAATTGATGATTTTAGCACAATGTGTTTCGGGAAGCACTCGGGTGCAGATTCAAAGTTCTACAAAGTAATTGACTATCCATAAATTCCATATGTGGTGGTAGGTTTCGTCATAACAAAGTAACATACAGCGTAATTACGTTTCCAGAAGATTATAATAGTTAGTCCATTAGGAGTTTAGCAAGTACGTTAGACATGCCTCTTAAGGTAATCAGAAGTAATTCTGGTGTTGACCAACATTGTGTTGGCAGAAACCTGAATGGAAGCCACTACCAGTCAAGCTATAAGAATAGTGCAGAAACCACACCCGAAAGGATGGTGAAAATAAGGATGGGTCATCATTAGGCAAGCATGTGCTATTTATAAAGCCCTTGGTATACTAGTGAAATTAAGAAAAAAAGTATGTTCCCAAATTTGAGCAAGATGAATAGATAAAATTATAAAGAATGTCTAGATGGATACCTGAAGCAGAAGGAGGCATTCAGATAATGGTGCTGTGACCCATAGAAAACTAAAACAGAATTGGACAAATTATAAATGAGCAACCTCAGTTATAGCATAGAATAGTCTTAATGTTTAGTTTTCAGAGAAAATAAGGTAAGCGGAACCTATTTAATGGGGGGGCGAATTCAGAACCATGTAAAGATTCTCTTTAGAAGTTCGAGATCCTAAGATAACAATATAAGGGAAGCATAAGAAGCTAAAGCCTTGCCTTATTACTTGTAAGAAATGTGAGCATTATCAGATGTCTAAATCGATGTGCGGCAAGGAATGTATAGTTTACCTGCTCCGGCAACGATAGTGCTCGACTGAGCTGATCAGCATTAGACAGCAAGAAGCCTGTCTCGTGCCTCCAGTTTATAAGGTAGTCTAGGTAACCAATGTGGAAGTAGTGGACGGGCACTGTTGCGTCCCCTTGTCTGGGGTAAAACGTGGTTTACAATGGTTCGCAAAATGACAAGCTATAGACATGAATGCCAGACTAATGTAAATAAAGTACGCAAGTGCAGATACGTTCCCAGCTCTGTAAAGGAACTTGCGGAGGAAAATTGTAAAAAAAGAATGCAGTCGTGGAGGTGTGTCGCATCAACACAGTGTTTATTGTAATCAAATGGATGATTGTTGTGCGAGTAATAAAAAAGAGAAATAAAAATGTTAACGCTGCAGTAGTATACAACTAGAACCTGCTAGGTATTATGGGAAGTGCAGTGTACAGGAGAAAACATGCTCTGAGAATGAATCAAGAACAAGAAAGTACGAAGAGAATGTGAATAGAGGGCAAGTGACCTAAAAGGCACCCAATATTTTAGAAAGTGCAGAAAAAGAGGCAGGAGGAGCCCATTCCATATAACAATTGTATGTTGATGTTAATAGAAGGGGCAGTCATAATACTTTCATGGTATCACATCTTAAGTTCTCAAAAAAAAGGAATTAGTCCACAAGCTTGGACTTCAAGCTTAATAGTTCCAATTAACATAATGTAGAAATTACATGTGGAACTCCACAATGTATTTAACGTATACCTCCAGTTTGTAGCTACAATCAAAGTGTTCACAAAATACACTTAGGTGGAATATAGGAATACATCAAGGGAATCAAATCCACTAACATTTAGAATGGTAAAAGTGGTGATCGTACCAATGTTGAGAAATTTACAGTTCGAAGAAACAAAATCACATGACTTTAATCTTTCTGGTACAACGTTCATAAACCTATATAAAATAGATCAATATATAGTGTGATGTAATTAAAAAATGTCTGAGACATGTTGGTTGTAAGACTAAGAAATTATAACTAGTGTCACAGTACTACCAACCACTGCTACTGGGCTCATTCAAGGATGGGTCCCTTCTTTAGGTGCAAAAAGAAGACTGAAAAATACCCTTAAGATCGAGACAAAAATGTACAGTTCTAATAACATTGTGGTTAACATCTCAAAGAACCAATTGAGTGAACCACAGCTGAGCTTTCTCAATATGGGTCTATTTGTTCCTACATTTATCACCACACTATTCACTGAGAAAGTACATTTCAGCAGATTACTCAGAAAGATGTGTCTACAGATGTTCTTGGAACTGCAACCCCCAATTTAGAGTAAATCAGTGTCTTTTGATGTACTAGCACTTCTTCCCAAAAGCAATTACAATCCTAGCTTTCAACATGTTTGAGAACCAGGTCATCGAACAGATTAGCAAAATCACCTTTAAGAAAAGGTCCCCATGTAACATCAAAGGAAATCAACTAAAGCTCATAGAGAAACTAGCAAAAGACAAAAGTTTTATCATCCAGCCAGTTTACAAAGGGGGAGCCATAGTTGTTATGACTCGAGTTTTACCATACAAGTTGTTTGAATGTCTTTTTGGATGCAGATATTTACCCCAAACTTGACGAGGATCCTATAACAGAGGTTTGATTACGAAAACACTAGAGAAAGCTGAAGAGAATAGTTGGATCACAACTAAAATCAAAGAATGTCTTACTAATCCTTTTCCTATAACTCCAGGTTTTTACAGCCTGCCGAAGATCCATAAGCATGCAACTAAACCACCTTTTAGACCAATTGTAGCTGGCACAGACGTTGTCTTTGATCCTCTATGGCCAAACTGTTACAGCCTCTTGTACAGTCTACCTACACATACCTGAGAAATACAACTCACTTTCTCAGTTGTCTGGAATATCTCACGTCCTTACAATCTTCATACATACTATTTGCTTCTGATGTGGCCAGTCTTTATACATCCATACCTCATTGAGAAGGACTTGAAGCATTCGAATGGCTCATCCTCAGCGATGATAGCATAAGGGCTAGTAGACCGTGCATAGCCGAATTGTTGTTTAATTCTACATAATAGCGACTTCAGATACAACAACAAATATTATTCGCACATCTCTGGCACCTCTATGGGCTTGGCGATGCCACCTGCTTATGCTAAACCTTTATGCATTATTTTGAGAAGAGATGCATACTGGAAAACAGCGACTGGGCCCATCACCTAGTCCTCTGGAAGAGGTACATAAATGACATCTTCGGTATCTGGTCAGGCACCAAGGCACAACTAATGGACTTTTACAGCTATCTCAATGAAGTTCATTCACAAATAAAATTCACCATCGATATTGGAGAACCGTATCTCCATTTTCTTGAAATACAACTTAAAATCTCTGAGAATGGACTAGAGACTGACATTTTCCATAAGACAAGTGATGTTAATAATATAATCATTTTATTTATTGTTTGCTTGTTGGGTGCTTGTACAGTAAGAATATACTGTTTCACAGGACAGGGAGGGGGAGTGGGGAACACATTACAACATTACAGAACAATATTCATGAGCAGAGGGAGGAGAGGGAGGGGGACAAACCTACTATGCCTTTGGTGTATTCTGAACGTGCAAGTGCAGATAGGAAGAGGGGTAAGTGCTGGGGAGTCCCAGCCCGTGGGAGAGCCATGGATGAAGTTCTAGGAATGTGAGTGCTACATGGCTTGGGCCGCGGGAGGTGTAAGTGCGAGTCTCCAGAGCTCAGAGTATGCAGATGCAAAGTGCTGTGAAAAGACAGGACCTGGGAAGAATTGGTGTGGGTGGTCAAGGCCCTGAAGATGCATAAGGGCCGAGGACACTGATTCAGAAACTGTGGGATTAGCAGAGGAGAGCAGGAGGGAAGGAGAAGGAGAAGGAAAAGAGGAAAGCCTTAAGGAGCTTCTGTAATTTAAGAAGATCCTGCTCAAGGCGCAGGGGGAGGGAAGGGCTGTTCTAAAGGAGGGAGCCCGCAGAGGAGAGTGAGCGACCCCTTGCCCTCTGTTTAGCACAGCGCTTTACACACAAAGAGTTGGTGCCAGAGGAGCGAAGTGGTCTAGAGGTAGAGTATTTAGTAAGAGCTGCAGGTAGTGTGTTCCCTTCGCCCAGACAGCATTGTGGATGATGCAGAGGGATTTGAATTTAATCCGTGCAGCAACCGGGAGCCAGGGACGACTTTTTAGTGCATGAGAGATGCTGTCCCTGGGCTTAAAGTCAAGGGTATGTTGTGCAGCCCTATCCTGGATAAGCTGCAAGGGTTGTAGAGCGGAAGAAGGAAGATTCAGGAGAAGGTTGTTACAGTAGTCAACTCTAGAGAGAACCAGGACTTGAGTCACATTGAGCCTCTGAGGGAAAGAGAGAAAAGGAATAATTCCTTTGAGAAGGAAGAGCTGATAGTTGGACTTCTTGTCAATGTCCTGAGTGTGAGGGAGGAAGGTAACAAAAGGAGTCGAAGATGACTCCAAGGTTCCTGGCTTCAGTTGAAGACGGAGGGGGTGTGCCCAAGGAGGAAGGCCAGAGAGAAGGGAAGAAGGGGGTGCAGGGGTCCCAATGGGAAGGATCTGAGTTTTCCAGGCGTTGAGGCAGAGATCATTGAAAGCGCACCAGGACTGGATGGCAGATAGGAATTCAAGGATGATGGAAGGTGCAAGAGTGTCAGCAGGGAGTCTGAAGAAGAGCTGCGTCTTATCTGTGTAACGCTGCTGTTGGAGGACAAAGAGTAGATGAGGCGTGCAATGAGAGCAAGGTAGATGTTAAAGAGCTAGGGGGAGAGTATACAGCCCTGGGGTAAACCAAAGGTGGAGATGGAAGTAGGAGAGGAGAAGGGGCCTAGGATGACTTGGGAGAAGTGGTTAATGAGGAAGTAGGACAACCAATCCAGTGCCCGTTCTGAGATACCAAGTGTATCGTGGAGCCTTTGTATGGTTAACTGTATCAAATGCAGAGGAGAGATCGAGAAGGCTAAGGACAACTGGGGAGTTGGAGTCCAGAGATGTGAGCAGTTCTTCACGGGTGTTCAGAAGAGCAGTTTCTGTGCCTCTGGATGCTCAGAATACAGATTGATGGCCGTGGAGGCCACCAACAAGTTCAGTGTGAGAGTTAAGTTGGGGCAAGGCCAGCTTCTCAAGTAGCTTCCCCAGGAAGGCAGTGATGGAAATAGGGTTAAAGCTGGCAGGGCAGTTAGGGTCAGAGGATGTTTTTTTTGATTTCTTACACTTTGCAAGCTTTCACCCAAGACAGATGCAGAATTTGCCATACAGCCAATTCCTACGCATAACAAGAATAACTATCAATAGGCATTCTCTAGAAAAGGAATACACAGAACAGAAGAATACATCCATGAAAAGACGATATCCTGCAAATGTTGTTGAAGTAGCCAAAGAAAAGGCTGACATTGTTGATAGGAAGACTTTGCTTCATTCCACACACAAGGAGAGAAAGGCATTCCACTTATGTACATATCAGAATTCTCTAAGCAAAGTATTCATTTACGTAGGATAATATGCAATTATTGGAAGTACCTACACCATGACCCTTCTCTCAATCTTTTCCAAAGACCACCAATGATGGCCTACAAGAGAGGTAGGAATTTCAACGATAGATTGGTTAAAGCTGATGACCTTTTCCACAAATAAGAAAGGCACATTCGCATGCCTTAGTTGCAGCAATGACAACAGCATTATGAAGGGTAACAAAATCCTGCATCCCTGTGCATGACAGATCATTTCCTTAAGGGACTGTGCAACATGTAATAGCACAGATTAAATGCCCATGTTGACTTCTTTATGTTGGACAAACGAACAGATCTGCATGAGAAAGATGGTTGGAACACGAATCCAACATTCACACTCAGAATTCAAAATCACCAGTGTCCAGGCACTTCAAGGAACACAGGCCCAGCATGGCCCAGATTAGGTTTGTTATCCTGCAGGTGGTACATACGTCAGCAAGAAGAGGGAATAAAACTAAGACTATTGCAAAGAGAGATGTACTGGATTCATCGCCTAGACACCGTTTACCCTAAAGGAATGAATGAAGAGTTCAATCTTCATTGCTTTCTTTTGGCAATCTCATTGACATGTTTTTTTTTTCTACTTAGTTTTTATTGAACATTTCATCAAACAATAAATCAGACAGACTGCAACTAAGAGTAACCAATAGAAAAACACAGGAAAATTAAAGGTAAAACATACCCGCTCCCTCCCCCTCGCCCCACCACAACTCAAACCTACCCTCCCCCCTGCCAAGGGCTACCTGGTTTACATAGAGCGAAGAGTACACGAGGAATAGAGTTAGGACACGATATACATTAAGACTTTTCCACCCAACCTCAATGTCTTAGGGTCCCAGTGGGACATGCAAGGGCCAATGGATTGCCAGCGATCGAACCACATGCGCTTGAACTGTTGTCTACCCTCTAGGTTAGCTGTAACCAGCACGTTGTATATTTTAGAGAGAGATCCTTTTCTGGACTTGGCATCCACAAAAACTTTTTCAAAGGGGGTTAAAGGACGGGTCAGGTGAGCTCACCACCCAGCTTGGGTAAGGATACCCTTAAGCCGCAGGTAATCGAAGATGGAAAGCGGGTTCTCACGTAACACCCCGACAACTGGCCAAACTCTATAAACTCGCCAAGGTGAAAAAGTTGCGCTGCCATTTCCATCCCCTGGTCAGACCAGGATTGAGTTTCTCGGAAACCTCTGGATCCTATATTGAGAGGGGGGCCCCATAGGGAAAAGAGGGGAGAAGGCCACAAAGAGAGGAGCTTATTGTCTCTTTTGGGCTTCCAGGCCGCCCACAGAACAGATAAAAATTGGGTGTGCATTAGCCACTGCTGGGAGGGATCGTGGAGGAGACCAAAGTAAATCCCTGACTTTATAAGGATGGACCTGAACATCTTCCACATACGTCCAGTACATCCTAAGGTCGTCCCTCAGATGTTCTAGCATCACCTGCAGCTGGACTGCCTTATAGTACAGTTTAAAATCAGGGAGACCGAACCCACCGTGAGACTTATGGAGGGTCAGGGTGGAATATTTCACTCTTGCCCTGTTGCCACTCCAGACAAACCGCAGTAGACGGGATAGAAGAGAATCAAAAAAGGAGTCCGGGACAGTGCAAGGAAGGGATGAAAAAGATAGGTGTTGGGGGGAGTACATTCATTTTAAAGCGAAACCATGCGCCCAAACCAAGAGAGGGTGAGAGGAGCCCACCTTATCAGATCCTTAAATATCCCAGCCAGGAGGGGAGGATAGTTTAGCTTGTACAATTTGTCTAAATCTCTAAGGGATGTTAGTGCCAAGATACTTAGTTGCCTCACGCTCTACTCTCATCCCAAGCACCTCTGAACTGCTGCTGATCTCTGTCCAGCCTGCCCATCGGCATACTACAAGATTTGGATACGTTAATTCTAAGCCACAAAAACGCCCCAAAGAGGCGGATCAAGTCTAGCAAGTGCGGGAGGGAAACGTGAAGCCTGGTCAGGTATGCTAGGATATCATCTGTGAAAAAGGGAAAGTTTGAATTCACAGTCCCCACATTGCACCCCAGAGACACCACCACTATCAGTTCTGACCGCAATGGCAAAGGGCTCCATTGCCAGAGCATACAAGAAAGGGGAGAGAGGACACCCCTGACGGGTACCTCTGAAGAGCGAAAAATCGGCCGAAGTACAGCCGTTCACCAGTACCCGCCCTAGAGGGCCATTGTACAGGGCCGCAACCCACCCGCAGAATTTGTCACCCAGGCCCATTTTACGCAGCACCTTCACCATGTAAGGCCATTCGACACGGTCGAAGGGCTTTTCAGAATCCAACGAAAGGAGGTAAGCCTCTGAGTCTCGCTTAGAAACCTCATACATAAGGCCCAGGGTTTTCCTTACGTTGTCAGAGCCTTGACGCCCGGGGATGAAGCCTACTTGATCCCCATGAACTAGAGAGGGTAGAAATTTAGACAATCTATTCGCCAGCAGTTTAGCCAATATTTTAACATCTACGTTAAGAAGAGAGATGGACCTGTACGACTGGCAAAGCGAGAGATCCTTCCCCTCCTTGGGGAGCACCACAATAAGGGCAGATGACATGGTCTCTGGGAGGGAGCCAGATTCCAAGGCCACATGGTACACCTTAGACAAGAAGGGGGCCAACTTGGAATGGAAGCTCTTATAAAATCGGACGGAGAAACCATCATCTCCTGGAGCAGTACCACCCTTCAGTGACGCGATAGTATCGATTATTTCCTGAGACGAGATAGGATGCTCTAGAGATTCCGAGGACTCCCGAGCGAGACAGGGGACAGGGTGGGAATCAAGGAACCGGTCCACTTCCGTGCCATCCCCACGATATTCTGAAGCCTAGAGACCCTCATAATACTGCCGAAACTGCTCTGCTATTTGACTATCATGCAGAATGTTCTCCCCCGCCCGACCGGAGAGCCAATTGACCCTCCTGCTATTGCGTAACTCTCGTAGCCTCCAGGCTAAAATCTTGTCTGCCTTCTCCCCTCTCTCCATGTATCGTTGTTTTAAGAACGCAAGCTTTCTCTCAGTCTGGCCAACAAGAAGGGCGGATAGTTTCGCCCTGAGGCTCTGAAGCGCTTCACGTTGACCAGAGGCCATCTGCGATTTCAACATACCCCCCGGCTGGATGGTGGCGATTTGCTCCCTCAACTTAGACTCCTCCCTCGCTCTCTCCCTCTTTCTCCTGGCTCCCATTTCAATCAACATACCTCTAATGGTGGCCTTAAATGCATCCCAAACAATTCTGGACTCCACCTCCCCCGTGTCATTAATGCTAATGAATTCCTCAATAGAAGTCAAAAGAGACTGCCTCAGCTCCTTATCTAATAGCAACAAGTCATTGCATATCCACCTCGACTTACTCGGGGCGGGGGATGGGATTCCCAAATTGATACGAACTAGATCGTGGTCGGACCATGGGACCGTCTCAACCCCGAAATCAGACAATCCCTGATCTCAGAATCCACCAGAAGATAGTCAATCCTCGAGAAGGATTGATGCACCGTGGAGTAAAACGTAAAAAGGGATTTGCGGTCGGACCAAGCAGGGTGCGCGTCTTCGAGGCCCAGCTCTGCGTTAATCCGATTGAATGAGTCCGCCATCCTCAATTGGGCTGTGGGGTCGGGGCAAGGTTTGGGGGATCTCCTGTCGTTCTCCGGACACAAAACCATGTTAAAGTCCCCCCCAACAATTAACGCACCTTCAGCAAATCCTCGGACCGTCTCCCGCATCCCTTCCCAAAAAACATCTAGCCCTTCATTAGGGGCGTACACACCCACAAAAGTAAAAAGTCGGCCCTTCAGCTCTCCCTTAACAATAATATAACGCCCTTCAGGGTCAGCTTTGTGGGCTTTGGGGGAGAAGTGAGCATTCTCAGAAATCAAAAGGGCAACCCCGCGTTTTTTCGTCATATAAGAGGCATGAAACACTTGTTGGACCGCCCTAGATCTGAACGTGGGCTCCCTCCCATTGACCAAATGGGATTCGTGTAAGAAAAGAAAATGGAGTTTCAGCCTAACAAATTCCCTCAACAGCAAAGATCTCTTAGTCGGAGAGTTCAGACCCCGCACTTTTAAGGACCCCACTGACATCAGCAACAAAGAGTCACCCATAGGAAAAGCCAAAAGGAGCTTCCGCCCCCACAAGGGAGGCTATAAAGAGAGCCCAACCCCTTAACCTCAGTGCACATGTGAAGCTTAAATAGGAGGATATGTGACCCCTTAAACCAGGTAGACCCAAATGCAAAAAACGACCCACCTCAACCCCCAAAAGAAATACCCAATGCAAACCTCCACCCACTACACCCTTCCCCACCAAAACAAACCCTGTCCACCCCCCACCCAACCTACCCCTGAGCGCCTGGAACGGACGCGACATCCAATTGCCGCACTACCAGGCCGCCTAGGATCGCCTCCACTTGGGCGAATATCGCCAAGAGAAACCTGAAATTCTGGGCCCCCCCTGCTACATAATCACAAACCAGCAGATCAAACTCCAGAACCCCCCACCCCACCCACAAAGCATAGCCCTGTAGACCGAGCCTAGGAAAGACTCAACATTCCTGCACAAAGTCACATAGCCAACCATAAGGTCCGAGGGCACTCAAACATGCATTAAAAGCCGGACCCTCCAAGTAAGGTGCCCATCGTAGACTGCTCCGGGGATGGCTGCACCATATTTCTGTATTTCCTATGCCCCTGGACGAGGCACCGAACTGTTGCGTCCGAGGGTCCCCTCTCACTCCCCTCCTTCCCAGCTCCCACCTCCGGGCCTGAAGACGAGGCTCCCAACAATTCGCTAGTCACTTTCTGAATCTCAGACTCCGTAGTTAGGGACTACTTATAGCCATCCAACTCGAACCTAAGTGAGAACGGATGTCCCCACCTATAGCGCACTCCCTTAGTCTGGACCCACCTTGTCAATTGGCCACACAGTCTCCGGCGAGCAAGGGTGAGCGCCGAAAGGTCCTGGTAGATCGATATTTTAACACCCTCCCATTCGAAGGGGCCCTTCC
This sequence comes from Ambystoma mexicanum, assembly GCF_040938575.1. NCBI lineage: Eukaryota > Metazoa > Chordata > Amphibia > Caudata > Ambystomatidae > Ambystoma > Ambystoma mexicanum. Next base: position 527,325,475 of record NC_090930.1, read on the forward strand.
GACGTGCCAGCTCCAGAATCTTCGACTTCTCTACATAATAATGAAATTTGACCAGAACCGATCTTGGTCCTCCCGCACGCCCTCCCGCCCTCTGGGCTCTGTCAATTGTGGGCTCGCTGGTATTCTCACCGTCGAAGAGCTTACTTATGATTGACTTCACTCTTAGTGCAATGTCCCTCCCGCTCCGGGATACCCAGAAACCTGAGGTTGGATCGCCGTTCCCTATTTTCCAAGTCATCGAGCTTAAGAGCGACCTTCTCCTCACGCCTCTCCAGTTCCGCCAGGCGCATGTCGAACTAATTTTCAAATAGATCTGCCGAGGTCTGATTGGCCTCTAGGGCTTGAACCCGGTCTTCGACAGCATCCACCTTTTTATCTAGAGAGTCCAACTGGCTGCCAATATCAGCCCTGAAGCCGCGGATCTCCTCCAATAGGGCAGCCATATTTTGGCTCAGGGGCGTTGCTAGGGGGGGGCTAAGGGGGCTATAGCCCCTGATCTTTTGGTTGTAGCCCCGGATAGAATCTCAGGAGCTACAGCCAAAAGACTAGCTAGCCCCCAGTCCCAACAGTTCCAACATCAGCTTAGCCCTGGGTCTTTTACAGACCTAGCAACTCCCCTGTTTTGGCTCATGGACTGCACCTCTGCTGTCTCCGAAAGATCTGCCGCCTGCATGCTGGTCCCCCCGGCGCCCGATCAGGGGCACGCCGATACTTCTGCAGAGACAGCACTCCGTCCATCCAAGACCCAGAGAGGTGCGAACCGCCTGAGACACACCAGAGGCAGGCACCAGGAGATCCCCACTCGGAGACTTCCCACAGCACTACTGCACCACCACAAAGGCAACCAAGGCCTCCCAGCAATCCAGGCATTGCTCCGCTCCTTGCACTCTAGGTTAATATCAGGTGGGCCACAACTGCAAGTTAGTTCCAGGAGATCCTGCAGTAATAGCTCATACACGAGCCCCACCAGCAAGATACACTGGCCCAGCACCTTCCAGACCTCGCCCACTCCTCATTCCGCCTCTGGGTGCCTTCGGCACGGAGGGCAGCAGCAAGCACTACCACCCAGTCACTGGAGCACCGCCACCAGCGAGCGGGAATTCCTAGCGGTGCCGCCCAGATGCCCGATGGCTGCCCATAAATGCAAGGCAAAAGCAGGGCCAGTAGTGTCCCCCGCGGGATTCCTCTGCAGTTCAGGTGCCACTGCACACAGTGGGGCTGCCAGGGAGTTAGGTCACAGACTTCCTACCTCACCTCGAGTTACAGGGGACACATGACCCAGCCCTATCACACTGCTGTCCAACGAAGGCCTGCCCGAGGCAATGTAAACGGGCAAGCTGAGGACGGGCCGCCGTCCCCCGCCAGAATCTACACACCCCGGCCCGGCCCAGGAAAGGTCCAGCATGGAGGGGGCTATCTGGCCCTGCAGGATCAGGAGGGGACCGCCACCACGGGGTGCACGTACCTTTAATGGCACGCCGATGGATCAGCTCCATGAGGCGGGCCTGGGGGCCCTTCCAGGCATACGGATCCGACACCCGCGATCAGGCACATAGGGCCGACGGACTCAACAGCACTGCTCCAGACGTATTTATCCTCAGCCCCCACAGGGACCACGACCGTCTTGCCAAGGCTCTTCGTGGCAGGAGATGAGTCCGCGGCCCAGTCTTCCGCCCCTCCCCCTCTGACAAACAAGCAGGCAGTGGCCGCGCGGTTCCCACAGCCAGGCGAAGTCGTGCTCTACTCCCGCTGGACTGCGTCCGAACTCCGCTCGGAGGAGCTCACCAGCAACGCGGGCACGGTCCCCCAAGGCACACCGGCTTTGGCACACTCTGGGGGGGGGTCAGACCTGGACTTCCATGGGGGTGGGAGTGTCCCCAAACCGTCAATATCTGCACCCAAGGGAGGAGATCAGCCGAGACCCGTCATCACATCTCGGCGCCCCCTGGCGGCTCCTCATTGACATGTTTTAATTACATCACAATATATATTGATCTATTTTATATAGGTTTATGAAAGTTGTACCAGACAGATTAAGTCATGTGATTTTGTTCCTTCGGACTGTAAATTTCTCACCATTGGTAGGATCACAACTTTTACCACTTTTTATATTAGTGGATTTGATTCACTTGCTGTATTCCTATATTCCACCTAAGTGTATTTTCTGAACACTGTGGTTGTAGCTACAAACTGGAGGTATAAGTTTAATACATTGTGGAGTTCCGCATGTAATTTCTACAGTATGTTAATTTGAACTATTAAGCTTGAAGTCCATGCTTGTAGAATAATTACTTTATTTTGCAAACTTAAGATGTGATGCCATGAAATTATTGTGACTGCCCCTTCTATTAACATCAGCATACAGTTGTAATTGTTATACGGAATGGGCACCTCCTGTCTCTTTTTCTGCACTTTTTAAACTATTGGATGCCTTTTAGGTCACTCGCCCTCTATTCACATTCTCTTCATACATTAGTGTTTTTCTTGATTAATCGTTGCAGCATGTTTGTTCCAGTACATTACACTTCCCATAATACCCAGTGGGTTCTAGTATATATTTCTCTTTTTATTACTCACAGCCATCATCCATTTGATTACAATAAACAAGGTGTGTTGATGTGACATACCTCCACGACCATATTCTTTTTTACAATTTTCCTCAGAGTTCCTTTACAGAGGTGGGAACGTCTCTGCACTTGCGTATCTTATTTATATTAGTCTGTCATTCATGTCTATCACTGGTTACTATTGTAAACCACGTTTTATGCCAGACGAGGAGACGCAATAGTGTCCGTCCTCTACTTTCACATTGATTACCATATAAACTGGAGGTGCGAGACAGGCTTCTTGCTGTCAAACGCTGATCAGCTCAGTCGAGCACTATCATCGCCGGGGCAGGTAAACTATACATTCCATGCTGCCTGGCACACAAATCGATTTAGACATCTGTTAAAGCTCACATTTTTTACAAGTAATAAGGCAAGGCTTTAGCTTCTCGTGCTTCTCTTATATTGTTATCCTAGGATCTCGATTGTATAATGACTCTTTACATGGTTCTGAATTCGACCCCTCCCCCCCCATTAAACAGGTAGTGTTTACCTTATTTTTACTGAAAAGTAAATATTAAGACTATTCTACGCGATAACTGAGCTTACTCACTTAAAATTAGTTAAAGTCTATTTTAGTTTTCTATGGGTTACAGCACCATTGCCTCCTTCTGATTCAGATATCCATCTAGACATTCTTTGATTTTATCTTTTCATCTTGCTGAACTTTGGGAACACTCTTTTTCTTCATTTCACTATTATACCACAGCTTTAAAAAATAGCACATGCTTGGCTAATAGTGACCCATCCTTATTTTCACCATCCTTTCGGCGGGTGTGTTTTCTACACTATACTTCTATCTAGACTGATAGTGGCTTCCATTCAGGTTTCTGCTAACACAATGTTGGTCGCCACCAGAATTCCTTCCGATTACTTTAAGAGGCATGTCTAATATATTTGATAAACGCCTAATGGACTAACTATTATATAATCTTCTGGAAATGTAATTACACTGTATGTTACTATGTTATGGCAAAATCTATCACCACATGTGGAATTGATGTATTGTAAATTACTTTGTAGAACTTTCAATCTGCACCTGATGAAGGGAGTGTTTTCTGAAACACGTGCTGAAATCCTCAATTATAAATACTGCCAAATTGGATTGTGTTTGAACTATATAATTGGAATGATGTTATGAAATCTTTTGCATGTCATTTGATTTTGAAATTACAATAACATTGTTAAAAGTTTGGCTGATTAATTTAGCGACAAGGTGTGCAGGGGAAGGGAGTGTCTGATATCTTTGGATACTTTTTCGTTTACTATAAATAGTTGCAACTGTCCTAGGTTAGTAACCTCTTCTTTTACTTGGACTTCAACAGCACAAAACAGTTGAGCTGGTAAAATGCTTTCTGATTGTTGTCAAAGCCCATTACAGGTAAGCAGTATTGACCAAACATTATTTTTAATAAAACCCAAATTAATTGAAAATCTGTGGAGAATGCCAGTAGCCAAATTCAGAAGTGTTATCTCAAAACTATTGACAATATTTGGTCGATCATTAATCACCAATTGAAATTTTTAACATGCACCTGCTAGGTAGTATATTTAAATGTTTGGTTTCCAGGCCAAACCCCCATTTATTTTTCAAATTAAAAGAGGGAATAGTCTGATCTTTTTGGAAACGCCAAAACAGTGCTTCACATGAAAATGTTTCAGTTGTTTAGGCAGACTGGCGAGCACAATATCTTTCCTTCCATTTATCTAAATGGGGAAGAATCTGTGTACTTGCCTTTTGTGAATGTCAGTCAAATTGTTATTGTTTTTCGGCACCCTTTTCAGGAGGACCTTTGATTCCTTTGGGGTCCTCCTGAGTGTAAAACTTCATAGTGTCCCCTTGCAATGTGGATGGCCACTTGTTGTTGGAGGGAGATTACTTTTGAGGAGTTCAGATGAGGTTTCCTCATCACTATGTTCTCCTAATGAGATAATGGCGATCTTGGGAACCTGATTGTTCCAAAAATCAAATTCAATCGGGTTGGTGTATCGGTTCAATCAAGTGACAAAAGCCATTCAGGCTGACATAATTGGCACTCCTCTTCAGCTTGAGGACGCAATCAGTCAGAGGGGACAGCCGCTGCAGGACATTTTAAATTGGGGATGTAAGTATTTTGGAAAGGGGGTGTTGGATTACTTTCCTGTGAGAAATGTTTATTAGGATTTTTTGGGGGGACTGTTACTTGATTTTGATTTCCTCCCTGTTGCGGGAGAGCGCATCAGTAGCCATCGATGGTCCTAGGTCCCAAGTGCCGCTGACTTATATATGCACTGAAATCAGAGGGGTTTATATTTTGGAACACAGGTTGAACACTGCTGGATTGGGATTGGGCAGAGATTGTCAGTCATACTTCTTGGTATTAGTAGGATCTTTTTTGACCACATGCCTCCAGATTCAAAGGAGGAGTGCTCTTCACCTCTGCCACTTTTGCAGTGATAGGTGTTGTAGGTTGTTTGGCAATTTTGTGATTCTTTTTTCTTTCTGTACTGTAAGGCTGCAGAAATAAGGCTCGGAAACAACAGTGGCATGTTTTTCGATAAACACTTGGCTTCAATAAAAAAGGGGTGGGAAAAGGCCTCTCTATTCCTAATGCTAAGAGTGGTTTCCCTACCTCAAATGAAATTACTGAAACTGTCAGGAAGTCTGAAACTAAAATGTCTGTCACTGTCATGTCCTAAAACCTACATCTGTTCCTAACACTAATGATCTAATATAACTCTGCAAGGATAGTATCTTAAAGTAAAAATAAAAGTTTTTGGCGTTTTCAGTCAACAGAAAGGTTCCCCGTTTCGCTGGTAATACAGTGATAAAAAATAATGTTGCCAAAGTACAGGATTCCAATGTTAGGGTTGTGCTTCTTTCTCCTAGACTTCTCGTTATCCTAGATTACTGGATAATCCACAAAATAACTGTCTCTTGATTTCAGTTCTTATACCAGATCAGCTTGGTACGGTGGGATCTTGGAGTACAGTACAGTCTCGAGCTTCCCCAGCACGAGACAACAGTTCCACTTGCAGCTATCAGGACCGTCAATGGCTAAGTGTCGCTTCTCCTCAAAGTCTCTTGCCTAGGAGGGCCTGACTTATTCAAATAAGAAAACAAAAGTTCCTGCAATAAATTAACATTAGTTCCCTGGTTTTACTTAGGGTGAGGATTCTTCACCCCTGGGTCCCCCTCTTCTGGGCGCTGACCCTGTTTCTTATGGAGTTGGGTGATAGCTTTTCACCCCTGGAGCTCCCTCTTCCAGGCTTGGATCCTAAAACAGTTCTTATCGATATCAAGGCCTTTGGTTGTTGTGGTTTCCTGGTTCAGGGGGCCTGATCGATTTTACCAAGAACAAAACAAACACAAAGTTTGGTTTTATGTATTTCTCGGTTGATGGATTCATCCTTGGGTCCCCCTCTACTGGGCACAGACCCCTCATTGCTTTCAGCCTCCCACCACTGGGTTCACTATGGCTTTTCATGGTTGATGGATTCACCCCTGGATCCCCCTCTTCTGGGCGTCGAGCCGTCTTTTACTTTGTCTCCCTCCACCATGTTCACTATACCTTTTCCTTCGTTCACAAATCAATGTCTTTTTAAACAATTCCAATGGACATTTCTCGGCCGGTTCAACCTTGTCAACACACTGTTTCTTGCGACTTTAGACTTTTCCCCCCTTCTCGTCGGCATTCCTCTTCCGGGTTCACTCTTGCCAACTTCACCTTCACATTTACTTTCAATGTTAACGGGATTCACTTAGCTTGCTTTCTCATGTGGCGGGATGCCCTTCCCTTGTTTTCTTTATAGTTCTTAGGTCAGAGGCTTTCAATTGTACAGGGATTTTGCTTGACCTCCTGTATGACCACTTTGGCCTATCCTGGTGGCTCTTCTATGGCCTTCCAGTATCTTAGTTTCTACGCAAAACAACAGGGCATCAGCCAAAGTCTTTCATACAAGCACTCATGAAGGGCCAGAGCACTCTGCAGCTGGTCTTGAAAGTTTGGCTTGCATCTTGTAGTTTCACAAGTGGGCCTCCCTCTGTCTGGCTCGGAACCTTCTTGTAGTTAAAGTTTCCCCCCCCTCTGCCAGGATTGGACCCCTTTTCAAAAATTCTCAATTTTTAACACAAACAAGGTTTTGGGACTTCTCAGAATGCATTTAGGTCAATTTTACTCCTACTTTGTTGCTCCCGAAATGGCACTTTCTGTCTTTGGGAGATGCAGGAGCCATAAGGGGATATCTGTAGGTGGTCAGGGTCTCTCCCTCTGCCCCTCACAGACCTGGGTTTGCCTGCATGGCCAAGGGAAGTAGTTTAACTGTCGGTACTGCCAAGCAACCCCAGCTGCCCCCGGAGTTGCCTTCTGGAGGGAAAGTTTCCTCCTCCACACTGCAATCTCCTCTCTGGAAGCAGGGCCAGTGTTTGGAAGGTTTTGGCCTCTGAGGGTCGCTCCAGCTCACTTGGGCTCTCTCCTGCTCTCCGGTACCGTCCAGCATCCCCAACTCCGTCACAATGCTGTTCTTGGCTGCTGCTTTTATGCTCCCAGCTAGTGTTTTTTTTTTTTTAAACACTTTTTATTGGCATTTGGGTAAAATTACATCGCAAAACTGCAATTATTGAAGGTATTCGTTGGCCATAAAGGGTAAGAGGTTAACAAATAACATCAAAAACAACAACAAAAATGCACAGTCTCTTTGTGTGGGTATCCTTGTTCGGCTCGTGTTCCGGAGGGAAGAAGTGCAAAGGCAGAGTTCGAGGGCTCGCAGATGATCGAGGTTCAGGTTCTGGGTGGCCAATATTTGTGTAATGTTAGGGTGGGCAGGCACCTCAGGGGGGCTTGAAGTCTGCGGAAAAGGGTATGTCTCGGAGGAGGGCCTTCCATGCTTCAAGGGTATTGTTTACGTCGGCTACTCCAGTGTTAGCCCCATCCTGCCAGGCTCTGGTCTCGGCTGTGGTCCAGCGTTCTAATTCTCTGAGCCAGTGTTCATATCTCGGGCCTGGTTTTGACTTCCAAGCCATAGCTATGGATCTTTTGGCTAGGATGCAGGAAATGTCCATCAGCTTGACCACGTGTTTGATCTTGCTCAGTCTGGGGTGTGCTCCGAGCAGGCATTCCTTGGGGTCCCAGTTGTATCTGGTAATGCCAGCTTCCATGCAAGTTTGCTTTATTTTGGACCAGAATTGTGACACTTTGTTACAGGACTAGAACATGGGTAGTAGGTCCGCTGCGTTGGTGCCGCACCAAGGGCAGTTTGATGATATCTTTTTGTTAAAGCTGGCGACTCTCTTCGGGGTCATGTATGTTCTGTAGAGAACATTGAGTTGGATTTGTCGAAACCTGGTGTTCCTGGAGAATGCTCCCAGCTAGTGTTAATTGGAGTCTGCTTGACCTCGTTTATCGGGACAACATGGAGACTGCCTATAGGAATCCATTGCCCATAGAGTCCTATGGGTAATCCTCAGGACTCCAATCTGTCTCTTCCTTATCCCAGTCCTTGTGGATTTCAATGGGGGAATGGGATTATGGGAGTTGGAGTGTTGTGGAGAGCTAAAATTCATTTTGGGTTTTAGATGTAATTTGGCGTTAGCCGGTTTTCTCTCTTTTCTGTAAGGGAAAGTGCTGGGGGGAATGGGATTTTGGTGATGACATCCCATAAAGACTTCTGGGATATCAGATAGGGGTGCATTGGTAAAAATGGGATACCGCATCTCGCCCAAGGGCGCTCCTCTCGCAGTCTCCAAGGACCCCCTGCCCAGGTGATCCTCCCTCGCTCATCCGCCATCAGGGTTCGGATCCAAGAGCGATGGCCCTCCCCTGGCCACCTGAACAAAGGATCCCCGGGAATGACCTGGAAGAAACACCCCAGGTTTCTCACAGTATACAACTCATTTAGGCTTGCAGACCCTCTGTTTCCAAGTTCCTATTCCTCCTGCGGCTTCCCCAGGCCTCCTGCACCTCCAAGACACCCTGCATACCTGTCTCCTTTCTTCCTTACAGATAACCATGGTTCCCGTGCAGGTGCATCCTTTATGCAAGGCTCTGGTCGCATTCAGGTTTCGAACAGGGGCTGCAGCAGCTCAGCTACGTGTTCCCCCTTTCGCGCTCTTCGCCCGGGCCTGGGACGCCTTGAGGACTTGCTCGGTGGTGCTCCCGTTCCTCACAACACGGTTTGCCTTGCGGCTCACGTTTGCTGCTTCCCTGTACGGCTCCTGTTGTCCCTCCTCAGAGGAACTCTCTCACGCACGTCCTTCTCAGCCCCAGCCGAGTTTGAACTTGTTTGAAATTCCTGTTTGGGTTTGATGTACTGCTCCGGTCAATCACAGCCATCAAGAAGCTAGACAGCTTGTTCTGCTTCTCACAAGTGATCTCTGGACTCACGGCTATCTTCTTCCTCCGAGAACCACCTTTAAAGTTGTATACCTGATACTTTGTGTGTTCTGGATTTTTAATGTTGTCATGTACATTAGGTGAATTGAGTTTACAAAACATATCCGTTCTATCCAGAAAGGGGGAAAGAGGATTTAGAGTTGTAGAAGGGGTTGGAGGTATTAAAGCAGGGGGATACCGCATTCTTGGGTGATCGTCGTCCACAATCCCATAGGGGGATTCCTTCCCCATGTAATCTTCTCTCGGTGTACCACCCCCTGAGGGACTATTGTACTGTGGACGCACTGCCTTGTCCCCATGTGAAAGGTCTTCTCCTAGGGGAGAAGGGACGACATCCTCAGATACGTCACTAGGCTTTTGGTCCTTTGTAAATCTTTGAAGGCTGAGAAATCACTTATTCGAGACCATGAATCATCAAAGTCCCTCTTATTGGATGTGCATGTATTTTGGAAGGCCGAGAAGTCTGTGCAAATGCACGCTTCAACTCTTGGAGAATTGTCCTTGACACTTAACAAGTTGTATGCATCTTTACGGGCCTCTTGCACGCTTCTGTGTCTATACACTTTTTTTAAATGGCTTCCTTATAAGTAAACCATTTATGGTGGTTTTGCTCCTCCATCCCTTAAAGAATCTGAAAAACCTAGGAGAGAACGTCCATTTTGCATACTCCATTTTATTGATATTGTTCCTTATTCCAAATGAGGACCGATGCTCCCACACAGAATATTTCGTGTTTTTGTGATAGATTTTGAGGGCTGCTTTTATTTGTTTTATGGAGTCTTTGATTAAACTGTTTTTGGGATGTACTCTTTGAATAGAGGTGCCCTGGAATGCCCCTTGGGACCTCTATACGCATGACAGCCCGAAGACTAAGACACAAGAGATGCCAGTCACTGTTTGGCCAGCCCTCAGAAGGGCCAGTAAATTCTTCATATGTGAGCAGATATTCTCATAGACATCTGTTCAAACCCTATCCAGCTGACGTGTTTGTGAATACAGGTGCCTCAACACCTGACTAATGATGAATATCCAGCTGTGCTGACGTCATTAGAGACACCACGACATAGTAATGTTAGCCATGAAGCAAACTCACATCCCTGCATGAAGTTACACGGACCCACATGAAGAACATGCATACACAGTTCTATAGATAGAGGACAGATACATGCATATTGACTTCGCTGTCAATGAATACTACAATGATGAATGGTCATATAGACAAAGCTTTCATGTTATAGAAAACAAAATTAAATCATAACATCCCTGACTATATAAATCGCTGTCCTTCTTATTTACTAGAAATAAATAACTACCCCTTACTCAGTTGACTTGTCAGTATTTGAAAAAGCATTTGAGAAAACTCAATTTGAAACCAGACTACTTGATATAAAGTTTCTGGTGCCGAAGAAGAATAGAGGCGTATGCCCGTTATTGGATCTGCAGCTCTTGAACTTGTACTTGCACAAAGACAAGTTCAAGACGATCACTCTAGCCCAGACCCTTCAAGCTGTTGACCTGCAGGATGAGGCCGGTCCGATTGTACAGCGAGTAGAGCGCTCGCTTTGACATCTGTGCAGAGCCTGCTGACGCAGGTTTGAATCCCGGCAGGGCCAAACTCAGCCTTTCATCCTTCCCAGGTCGATAAATGAGCACCACACACCGTGGTTAATAAGCAGCGCTCGGATACCTGAGGGTTCGTAGCGCTATATAAATGCTAAATTATTATTATTACCTCCATGTTCCTAAGCACAGGAAATACCTGAGATTCACAATGGGGCACTGGCACAAACAATTCTAGGTTTTGCCTTTTGGACTTTCTCCAGAACCCAGAGTCCTCACCAAGCTGCTGGCAATGGTAGCAGCTCACCTCAGATGGGAAGGCATACATGTCTTTCCCTATGTAGATGACTGGCTCATCTAAGCTCATTCCCCAGACCAAGCATTGGTACATTTGTGCGGATATGCAGCCTCTTGCGCCGCTTGGGCTTCTCCCTGAACTTCAGAAAGTGTCAAGTTTTGCCATCAGGGTGGTCTTGGACACTCACCCCAGCAGGGCCTTTCTGCCTATGGATTGAGTAGAGAACATCTCTAAGATGGTACATGGCCTCCAATCGTAGAAAAAAGTTCCTGCCACAGCTTTTCTGCACTTGCTGGGCCTTATGGCCTCACGCAGTCTTTTAGTGGCAATGGCCCAGCTCTACATGAGGATGCTGTTGTGGGTCCTCAGTTGTTAATGGTCTCAGTTTCAGGGATGCACCTCAGAGATAATGTCCAGAGAGCTAGAGTGGTGTTCCAGAGCAAAAACTTACTAACGGGGGACTCTCCCTAAAAGGCTGGGGTGCTCACCTACAAGACTTGGCCGTGAGCGACCTGCAGTCTCTGTCAGAATGCCCAAAATGTATCAATTTGCTGTGCTTTATCAGAGGACGTCCTGCACATGCTACTCTGAAATCTATGCATGCCAGTAGATGATGTAAGTTTTGAGCTTGCTATCAGGAGAGGGATCTACATTCTTTAGCTACATCCTCAGTTCAGAATGTTATGCTTTCTTTATCCAGGACAGAGCTGAAGAGTGGCACTAGGAAGTGATATTTTGCTGCCATTTTGGTTTTCAAGAGGACCCTGGAACAGGGATCCTTTTTTCATGATCCCCAACATTATGCAATTCATGCAGGGACAATGTTATCTGTTTCCCCATACCAGTTAGTTGTTCCGGCATGGGAATTAAATAACACATTTTTTGTGCGAACCGATTTTTCTTGACACCATCACTTACACTAGACGGACGAGTGAGCTCCTGGTGCTGTTAGTTAAACTGCTCTTCTTGTTTTTCGCCAAGAAAAAGGTGACCTGGAGAGTGAGGCCATCCTTCCTCCCGAAAGTAGTCTGATTTCCATCTCTCTCAAAAGATCCATCGTCCTGTCTTTTTTTCCTTCTTCCTTTCCCTTCAAAGGCAGAGGAAGGTTTCCATTGGCTGGACCCGGTGCAGGCTCTCTGCTTCTACGACCCTTGGATGAGAGAGACCAGGAAAGATGACCAACATTTCATTGGTTATGTTGGTGCCTGTGCTGGCAGGACTGTGACCAAATAGAACCTGGCAAGGTGGATCATCCTCTGCATCTCAGAATGCCATCATCTGGCTGTTAAGGAAGGCTGTGCCGGAGTGTCTCAGTGTACATTCCACCAGAGGACTGTCTGCCACCTCGATTCTGCGACATGAGGTACCTGCTCTGGACATTTGCCAGGTGACTAAGTGGGTTCTTTGCACACATTTGCTAAATATTACTGCTTTGATTCTCCGTCTGGACAGGATGCTCATTTTGGTTAAGCTGTCCTTTTTTTCTGGTTTATGTGGTGTTCTTGCTCTCCTCCCTTGTCTTGTTCTACGTGCTGCTATCTGAGTCCATAAGAGATGAGAAATCCATGGGATGATGGAATCCATTAGAAGAACAAATTACTTACCTCTCAGTAATGTACTTTCTGATGGATGCACCTCCCAAGGGTTACTCATTGCCCTCCCTACCTGCCCCTCTTGTTTCCCCCACACCAGTTTGTTGTTCCAGCAAGGGACTTGCATTTTGTGTTAATGTTTCTTATGGGGGCTCCGTTTGAGCCCTTGCATTCTTGTTAGTTATGTTTATTCACCCTTCCAGTGATTTTCCTGGTCGCCATCACTTCTGCCAGACTGGTGAGTGAGCTCCAGGCTTTGTCAGTTAAACCTCCCTACTTGGTTTTCTCCAAGGAAACGGTGGCATGGAGAGTGAGGTCATCCTTGCTCCGAAAGTGGTCTTGATATCAATCTTGCCCAGAAGTACCCCCTTCCTGTCTTTTTTCCTCTGCCATACTATACCAAAACAAAACAGAGGAATACTTCTGTTGGCTGGACTCAGTGCATGCCTTCAGCTTCTATGTCTCTTGGACGAGAGAGACCGGGAAAGGTGACAAGCTTTTGATTGGTTATGCTGGTACCCATGCTGGCAGTGCTGTGACCAAACAGAGGCTGTCAAGGTGAATCATCCTCTGCTGCCAGGGGGTGCAGCACAGAGCTGTTTTGCACCCCATGCAGCAGTAATGTTTTCAAAGATCAGATGCACTGTGGATATCAAAGATGAGGAATCCGTGGGAGGAACATTCATCAGAAAGAACATTACCAAGAGGTAAGTAATTTGTTCTTCTCCAACTGCTTTTCAGTGCTCCCTGGTTCTTTCCATCCTTTGTTGTAAGACCTTCAGCATGCTAATTACTATGACCTGTCTTACAGGCATTAACCTCCTCACAGTGTGCTCTGTTTGTCTTACACAACTCATATTTCTAAAGTCTGTCTCACTATGGTCCTCTTGGCTTGGCCAATGCTTGCACTATCTTTCCACTTCCAATCTCCTCTCACTTCTTCAACACAACTCTTTGAACGCTGTTGTAAGTCCCACACAGTTTAGGAATTTCTCTCTCCTTCTATATCATGGCTTTGGCACTAATTGTTCCACCAATCCCAACATAGATCGGGTTATTTTCTCATAATGTGTGAATTGTATGATTGGTATTCACTATCTGGTTCCTCCTCTCCTCTCCCTGTATGCTAGATGTTATGCTTCATTTAATAATTTAATTTAGTCCAAGCTCTGGGTCACTGTTGCCCCCAAGCTCAAATAGGGTGCCCTTCATTTTGGAGTCTAGCTCAAACATTAAAATGGCTGGGTGGCCTCACTCATCAGCTGCCAACACCTTTACTGGCTGAACATGTCTGCTGGATCCAGGTTTGCTCTGTGCATATGCACATTGTGTGACTCTGCTCCTCTGCAGGCCCCTGGTCTGCTTCAGGTTCTGCTATGTGAGCCAGTCCACTTTGTAATGTGAATTCGTAACTGCTGCTGGTTGTAGTCTTTGTCAGGGTGGTTGCTGATATCCCAGATTACTTACTTACACACACGCACACGCACAGACGCACAGGCACAGATGAAGAAGCGCACACGCACACAGAGACGCACAGACACATGCACAGACACACTCACAGAGGCACAGAATCACAGGCACACACAGACACACGCACAGACACACAGATACACACACACACAGATACACACACACACACACACACACACACACACACACACACACACTACCTTCTTGTTTAAATGATTTATTAGGGGAAAGATTTCACTATTTGGACAAAAATAATAATATTGCTTTGCATCAAAGGTGTCATTCAATATCCGACACGCTTCCCTACAACAAAGAAAAGAATGATGCTTAACATAAAGCTCCAGGTTATCTTGCTGTTCTGAGTGTTCTACTAACGTCCTTGGACTCCTGTCCAACCCCTGGTGCAAGACCTAGGTGCAGACTTGTGAGCAGTCCTGAAACTCTCTTTTTGCTGTTGCAGTCTCGTTTGAGATCTGTTCCTTCCTTCGAAGGGCGATCATAGGTCCTTCTAGGGCATTCCATGAATAATGGAAAGAGAGGTCTCTGGGTTCTTCAGGTGGGAAGGTTAGGATTATTAGCTGTTGTAGCCCAACCACTTAAACTATGGTATCCTTCCTGACACCCTCCTGAAGTAATGCTGCAAAGACCTCAGTAGGTTTAAGAAGGTGTATTACCAGCAGCACAGTTCATCTACCCTTCCAACTCCTGTAACTGTCCCCGACAGAATATCTTTCCCTGAAGTTAGCAGAGTTTTGAGATCGAATTTGTGTGGCTTAACAGTGTTATGCTGGCACATGGATGTGTCTAGGAAATGGGTGATAATGTGAGAAGATTACATGATGCAGCACTGTCTTTTTCAGTGCTGTGGAATGCCTTCTCTGCTGTTACAGATCTTTTGCCAATTTAAAAATCCACCCTCAATATCTATGTTGAACTCCTCCTCTGGACTCGTCACAAACAATCTCTGCTTGTTCTTGGTTTTCTATCCCTAGGGTGAAGTACAACTCCACCACAGATAACACCTCTTGCTCGTATGACACCTCCTTATATCTTTCGCCACCATTTCCTCCAACTGTTCATAACTTATTTCCACTCGCTTAAACCACTCTTCTCCTCTTTCTGATGTTTTACTCCATCCTTATCTTCACTCCCTCATTTCTGCTGTGACATAGCCTTCTTCAGTGATATTCTGAGCTCTGTCTTAAATTCTCCAACTCCTCTTTTCATTTTCTAATCTTTCAGCAACTTCCATTGCTCCTGCTTAATTCTCTCAGCAACACACCAACCTTTTCCTTAAACTTCCCAACCTCCTCCTGAAATTCCTTCTGCTACTCTTCCCTTCCTTCAACCTCCTCTGATAGTACTACAACCACTCCCTCACAAGCTCACCAACTTCTTCCTTTAGCTTGGCACTTCACTACCTCCAAAATCCTCCATGACTTAATCCCTCTCTTAAGCCCACCTCTGAATACTAGTGTTGTGTTATGACTATGTTACTGACCAGTCCCCTATGTGAGCCCCTGTGCCTGTCCACTCAGCTTTCTGTGTGATTGTCCTTTCTTCCAGTGCCCTCCATCAGCTACAAATGTTTTCCCTACTTGACTGTCATAGTCACTGGTCTCTCTACACTCCACCTCTTTCTCCTGCTCTAACTTCGCACCCTTCCTCCACCGCCACTTATTGCTGCTCCATTCTCCACCTCTCCCTCGCTCCACTCTGCTCCTTCTCTGGCTTTTTCTAAAGGTTGACTTGCTTCTGCGCCAATCTCCTTGTCTAATCCAGACAACCGACCTCTTGACTAGTGCTTTGGGAATTTTTGTAGTGTGCCAACCCTTCTAAATGGGCTATCATCCTTGAGTTAAGGGGTTTCACCTGTGAGCTTCCAGGGTCTCTACCTGGTGATTGGTGGGATTCAGGTATTCGGGTGCTAGTCCATTAAACTCTATTGGGCTAGCAGAGTCTTCAAAAGGGAGGGAGACATTTTTTGAAAGTCATAGGATCATGTGACGTGGACCTCGACTCAGTGGGTAGGCTGCTGTTAATTCCCTGTCATACTGTGTTTTCTTTTTTTTTTAAATATGAATTCTATTAATTATCCAGAACAAGGCCTTGTACAAACAGCATTAAAAGGAGTTATGCAATTATATGAAGCCTAATAACTATATATAACAATACCTTCTAAAGTCTGTTAGTGTGATGTGTAAGACAAGCAGAGACCACAGACACACTAAGAAGCACATGGTGAACGGCAAATAATACATCAATCATGGCAAGAAACGCAGGAAACTGCAACACACAAAAAATAAGAGACAATGGCAGTGGAAGAAATAAGTTGAAGCTACATTTACAAAGATGCAACTACTAAGCACCCACTGTTTGTTGCAATAGTGTCTATTTATGTGTCCTCCTCCAACCATTTAGCAAACTCTCTCCAAATCATGTCATATTCTTTCCCTACTTTCCTTCTCTCAAACATCACACGTACCGCAACCGATTAATTTCTATTATCCAGTGATTAATTATCGGTGGAGTGAGGGGGTGCTAGTGGCGCTGCATAAGGTGGTGGCTTAACTTGGATCTCCGTATCTAGGAGAAAGTGCTTGGAGGGATAACACTTTTATTTCTCCTTACCTACAGGCTTGACCGAGCGGCAAAACTTGCAGAGGTACCCATGATGACCTGTACACAAAGGCAGCCCCAGAGAACCCGCCTCGCCACAGGAACTGGAACACCACACTGAAGGCCAGCCCTCTCCTTACGGGGGCTGGTGAGCCTGGAGCAAACCAATTGGGGGATCCGGTAGATGCAGAGGAGTTGCAGATCCCCAGATATCCTGGTCCTATCTGACTCAGAGCTGTGGCTGTGCTTCCTGTCTGGACTGGCCTGCTCCTGCGGTACTGGGCTGAGTGTTGATGCACAGGACCAGCTGGAGACTTAGTGTTGGAGCAGTTCCAGGGCTTGTGCCACTGTAGCGTTGTGTTGCACACCCAAGCCCTGGATTTGCCACATCATTTTAACCTGGATTTGTGTCCAAACTCTCGCAGTTGGCTCAAGGCTCCTGGGCTGCTAATACGCTCGTCTGGAGATGAGAAGGACTGGGTCTAACTGTATACCTCTACAAATCACCATTGACAACCTCTGGGGTCAGGAAACATCCACTCCCATTTGAAGTCAAGGGAGGTATTAGGTGGCGGAGAAGAAGAAAGGAAGGAGGAGCCCCCTTGCCTTTCTTTTCTTCCTTTTTTCGCTTTCTCTTCTCTGGGCCATTCCAGCAATAAGACTTTATTGGAAGCACAATTAAGAGTCTGGTCATAACAACTGAGCTGGCCCAATTGTTACACCCAATCCTGTTTGTGTTAGTCTTCACTCACCCTGTGAAGCACCACCACCACCACATGCACAAAACCTGCCCATAGGCCAAGGGTAACCAGCGTCAAACTCAACTGAAAATCCCTGACTTTTAAGCCCGAGCGCAAGAAAATCAATTGCATCACCTGTTGTGGGTCCATCTTGAGTGAGGGGTGAGATGTCGCCAATGGCTGACCTCAATCTCCCATCGGAGCAGATGCTCCCTCTGTAACTAGGTCTCCTATTCTATCGTCAATAAGATGGATTCGATGCCGTAAACTGCAAGCTTGATAACCTAATCTTAAAGGTTGACATGATGCAACAAAGGATCAAAAAGGAGTGGGTGTATTCCTAAAGCGGAAAATCGTATTGGGACTCTGTAAAATGGAGATTTCAAAACTATGGAGATCAGTGAAATTACTGAAAACTGAAATGAAGGCACTACAACCCAAGAACGAGTACTTGGAAGCAAGATGTACTGGTTGTCGGTCTCCAGGAAACACCCCCAATACACAACATGGAGACCTTTAAGGAATCCTTCAGAATCTCCCATTGTCGTCACAATTCCTCGTAGAGAGAGCTCACAAATCCCTAGGCCCCTCCCCTAAACTGGGTGAAAACTTGCACCCAGTGTTGCATTGACACTATTCTCTGCAGAGTGGTGAACTGTGGGAAATACGTTACCATGGAGCCAGGATATCCTTTAACTGTGACTTTACAATGATATGATATGATATGATAAGGCATTTGTAACGCGCCTATACACAAGTGTTTCAAGGCGCGACGAGGCGGGGGGGGGGGGAACAAGGGGAGACAGACAACGATCTTACTAGGCCAGGTTTCATTCAGATCGCGCAAGTGCAAATGGCTATCCAATGAGCGTGTCAGTCTTTCACTGCTGTTAAACAGACTCTAAGACAAAGGCATCAAGGATTCAATGCTGTTCCCCTCACAGCATGTAACATTGTAGCCCATAATTACTTGTTAATTTGATCTGCTTTTACTCCATACATTGACTCTTTCTAGAGAGTTTCTTTCTAGTGTGGGTGCTCTCAGCGCAACCGCACTATCGCCCCTCAGTTATTATAAGGTTTCAAAGGTTCTTTCACTGCTTGCTGGGATAACGCAGTGTGGGTGGGGATGGGACTAGATGACCTAGTTCCTATGCACAATTTTACTTTTTTTCTAAAATCAGTCTCTGCACTAAATTACAAGTTTTCATTGTTTGCCACATATGGTTAATGTGCTATGTTACATTTCACTCTATTCGACATCTATGATAATTACGCAATATGGAAGAACAATACACTATAATTAACTGGAATGTACGTAGATTAAACAATGCGATGAAGACTAGGAAGGTGCAAGGATACTGCGAGCATCAGGTAGCTAATCTTGATACAGGATTTGTATCGCTCTGAGCAAGGTGGAACACAAGTGCGAGCAGAGCTTCCGGGGTGAAGGCGAACCTACTGAAGCAGAACGACGGACAAAGGGATGAGAGCAGCGGGTTGAAAACCCCAAGAGTTTCCTACAGGCGGTTGTTGCCTCCACAAGGCCGCAAAAGACACTTGGAGAAGGCCAGATCACAATATTGAAGACTGCATTGTGTTTAAAGGACGCCAGCGACCCTCCCGGGTGAACAACAGAATTGGGGAGGCGAGGCCAAGCCTGTGGTACTAACTTTGACTTGTGAATTGGAAATCGAAAAAGCAAGAAAGAACCGGACAAAGCCGGTGAGTTGGCAAGCGACTTGAGAAACCAGTGTGTGCTAAGAAAGTTTGAAGTTTGCAGCAATATATCGCAAGTCAAGACTGCACGCATGTGGATGAGATGCGAGAAAAGGCAGACCTGTGAATGAACTTTAAAATAAAGACAGCTGTCGAATCTGCGATACTGAGTAATAGAGTGGTCCGGCGAAAAGGAGTAGCCCACTCCAACGTCTCTGTGAAAGGTGAATTGTTTGAGACGATAAAAGTAAATGAACTGTAAAAGCAAAAGTGAACGAAATTAACTCCGAGAGAAGGGGAGACGAAAAGCTGAACATTGAATTCTGAGTCGAAGTGGTCCTGCAGTGGTCAGGAAAGGAAGCCCTGCACATTTGAAAGTCTTCAACATCCGAAAAGCAGTCTGAGCCCAACTAAGGTAGACCCGAAGTGTAAAAAGCTTGGGGAAGGGAGCCCTGACAAGTGTTGTTGAACTGTGAACGGCCTTGGCCTGGCAGAGGGGGACCAACTTTGAACTTTTGTTTGTTTGAAGAGGTCTGAATCTGACAGAGGGAGATCGGTGGGAATTTCTGTTCCGTTATTTGTGGAAGACTGGACCTGGAGCCTTTGAGGAGAAGGCCAGGCAGACCTCAATCGACGTTCCGAAACTGTTTTGTTAAAGCCAGAGTGTGTCATCCGCCTATAGAGAATGCCTCATTCTGTGCTGTCGAAACGTGGGGAGGAGAGCTGATTCTGCCACATTTATTCTTTGTCGAACACTGGTTTTCCTTTTATATACATACCTCCTTTACACATGTTTTGTACAAGAGATAGGGCAGGGATTAGGTTTTGTTAGCATAGGCCATTTTGATTAGACAGACACGACTAAGACTGTTTTCTTTATTATTTGATGGTTGAGATGACTCCCATCCTAGTTATAGGGCAAAGTAAAGTTTTTCCAAACCCCACGAAGTTAACAAAGGTTTTACAAATTGTAGATTTTGTGTCAGTGTCATACTTGTGATACCCTGGCTCCCCTACAATAGGTACTGAGACAACCTGTCTTGCAAGCGATTAGGCAAGAAATGTCAACCCTCAAAGGGTTTACTGAGAAAGACAATAGTGGGAAGAGGCGGTTTCGTGACACCGATTGAAGTCCAAAGGGCTGACAGTAACCTCTAATGCATTGGTGGGCAGAGGGGTGATGAGTGGCACCGACTAAAATAAGTGCCATTTATGGGGTTAAAGCATCTACCATTGAAGTAAATGGGTTTCCTTCCGATGGTTAGACCAGAATCAAGCATAAGGTGGGAAGAGGTGTGTATCCAAGTCCATCCCCAAGAAAGAAGCCGTGCCTTCCAAAATAGAGAAAACAGGTGATAGGGTCAGTCACCAACATTAGGGCTGGGATGCGAAGGATGCGTAGACTATAAATAAAGACACTGATTAATACAAAAATAGAGTAGTGGTGTACCATTTATATTCCACTCCTGTACTGATGAAGGCCGGAGTAGTATTTAGCCTTATCCAATGGCTAACGCGAACTGTCTGAAACATGTGTCGACAGATAAATAAAGAAATGGACACACATTGCTATTAGCTATAGGTGTTTACTAGAGTTGAAAACATGTTGGTAGTCTGCTTCCCCGTCATTGATATCGAGTTACAGTAGATGTTATGAAATGGTGAGCAACATCCATTCTTCAACGGAACAAATTGGCACTCAGTTGGGAAAAATGATTGACACACAACCTATAACTTAATATTGCTAATAGAACATAGTCATTTGCTGTATCTAACAATTATCTAGACCCTGTGCAATTCGAGACCAGGACATTTGCAATGGCTTTTAGCTTCATTTGACATTAAGTTCATTTTGAAGTGACCTTTTACATTTACACTTTTGTGTAAGCAGGTCCCTGCCACCTACTTTCCCTCAATTGCATGGAAGAGTGCAAAGGGATGGTAAAAAAGAAGCAAACATACTTGTACACCACCCTTTTGCACTCTGCACTGAAAATTGAGAAACCGCTGCCTGCCATGCAGTCATGGCTGGCAGCGTTTACAATAGCTTCCTATTGAGTCTGCCTGCTTTTTGCATGGGTAAAAAGCAGGCAGACTAGGAATCCCTAGTAATTGCGCCAACATGAAAATGCATGCTGCCGCAAATGTTGGAGTATTTGAATGGTGGAGAGGAAGGGTGTGGCGGAATCATAAATGACCAACCACCCCTCTGCTCTGCCATACACATTAATGAAAATGGGGCATGATGTGAATGAAAGGCGTAAATGCCTCATGCAAGGCTTGTACGCCTTTTATTTTCATTACAGCCAGCTCAACTTAAGCTCCTACGTGGTTGCTTAGAGGAAATGTTCAGGAAATTAAGTGGCAAGTATGACCTTTTTAGACAGATTAGGTCAGTCAAGTTGTTCAACAATATGGTAGAACTAAAAGATTACCAGGGGCTTCGGGGTCTCGATCAAAATGTTTTCAAGAAATTTAGTGCAAATGTTTAGACAGTAAAATTGGTCAGAAATGGAGCACTGTTCTTCAGGTGTAATATGGGTTTCTGCCCAATGAAAAGTTGAGATCTTTAGTGGTAAGTGGTGCATTCCTAAGCATTGAAGACTAGTAATACTGGTCAGAACATAGTAGAATTTACAGATCACTTCACTAAGGCTTTGGGGGCTACCTCCTAAGAATTCTTCTGACATGGACTGGCAAATAGTGCATTTTAAAGCTCCTGGTGCCTATTGCTTAGCTGAAAAGGTGATTAGGAATAAACAACATTTTTCTAAAGGATTTGGGGCCTCTTGCCTCTCCAAAAGGGTGGACAGAGTATCAAATGCTGCCCTTGTGTAATATTTCTGATTAGCACCCAGGCAGGGGGGAACCAGCCAATTGGGTTGCCAGGAATGCGGACTTGAACCACCGGTGAAAGCCCGCGTTCCATGTCACCTGGCTCCCTTGTCGACATCTCTCTCCCCACCCTCCGTTCTCTTATTTTTTTATCGCCCTCTCACCCACCCAACTTACCTTCTCCCTGCCACCGCTGCTCCTTTCCTTCCTCACCTGCAGGCCGACATGGAAAGGGAAGAGGGGCTTTGGAAGTCCGGGTTGCTAATAGCCATTATCCCCGTTGCTTGGGTTGGAATGGGAGAAGACGACCTGGAGCCCTCGTTATCCGCCCTCGCTTTGCTCGGGCCGATAACTTGGGCTGCCGGGCCGTTATCCCTGTTTCAGCCCAAGGAACAGGGAATTAATGCCATATCGATATACTGCATGGTGGCATCAAACAAACCTCACTCGTACAAAAAGCAGCATTTGCAAATTGTTTAATAAAGGAAAGTTGGGTACGCATGCCACTTACTTGCCCGTTTATGGAATTACAGCTGTGCAAAGGAACAGAAGATGACAATTTTCTCCAGAACACACACATAGGCACATGGTTCAATTATCTGCTCGTTAATGCAGTTGCCAGTTGGGCAAAGTATCTGAAGATGACAACCTTTTAACTGTGGCATTGCAATGAGTAAGGGCATTTTCTGAAAAATAATTTGCATGGTGGCAACAAACTCAAATCTTGCATCTACAAATGTAAGTCAGCTGGAACAACAGCAGGTGCATTGGCTATCATTGGCTTGAACAGTCCATAACCCATGGTCCTAGCTACCGTATTGATGGCTCATCCTTTCAGCACCTCCTTCTTGGCCTCCAAGCCATGAATTAGAGCAACTGGCGTGCAACATTTTAGGGTGGCGTGAGCAACATGTTGCTCCTGAGCTACACGTTGGGGATCAGTGTGCTAGAAAATGAATTTATCTGATTAGTATGGCATGCAGGTATTCATGAAACTGAGGAGGGGTGTGGTTGGAAACTTTGAAGTGTATTACTGCAATTTATGTGCGGTGGAGCTCTGTCTGGTACTGTAGGTCTTGATAAATGTTCGATTTATAAATGTTTTGGTGACCTCAACGATCAAGATTTCACAAGGTACCCTTGTGATGAATATAACCCTCAACGGTGACATCAAGTCACTGCAAATTCTTATCGGCCAATAGAATGACGCATCTCTCCTTTTTCCACTTAAATGTAAACTCAACGAATTCGGGCTTGCTGAGGAACAGGAGTTTTGTTTTTTTCCATATCCCATCTCAAGCTCTGAGATATGGTGAAGGCAACCTCTCTGGCCGTGCACTAGTTTGGCTGATAAGTGAAGGGAGGCACAGCTATTCTGTCTCTGAGAGATGCAGATGGTATTTTTCAGACAGCATCATAAAATATTCTGCAAACGTATCATTATTATGCACAGCTATGTAAGGCCACTCCCAATAAAATATACTTAGCTACCTATGAGATGGCACACATGTAAACTAGACAATGAGGCATTAATCACTGTGCTTTCCCCATTTACACTTTCCAAAATTCTTACAGCAATTGACTATCTCCAGACTGATGAAGTTCCTAGGTTAGATGGAGTAAATGCAGATTTCCCCCAGGGAATGCGCATCTAAGCTGGCAACCCACCTTCAGAAAGGGTCGGCGGAGGGCTCTATAAATGAAGCTCATATCACACTTACCTTAAAGCCAAACAAGAACTGTGAAGGCATCATGAAGCAAAACAGACAATAGACTTAAAGTTCAAACAAAAGATGTTTATTAACTTAAATGATGGATGGTTGAAGGTCTAACCTGCCATATACTAAGGTTGGATTTCCCTACTTGACCAAAACTAAGGAAAGTCTGAGTCAAAGAGTTAAACTTAAAGGTTTGTCTGTGACCAAAACCTATTCTTGCCCCCACAACTAAAGCTAACCAATGTGTAGGGATATTACTAACAAAATAAACAGCATTTAACTCAGCCTGAGCTTCTTCCAACTCTCTGCTTTCTTTCGGATTCCCTTCCCCAAGGGCAAGAAAGTTCCATAAAATGTCTTAAGCTTATTCTTCTCACATTCAACACAATACAGTTCCAAATAATCCTCGGGGGTTCCCTTCACCAAGTTCTAAGCAACACATTTCACAAAATAAAGGGGTCTTGAGGCTTCACCCTCAAGACAACATGTGCAGTTCCTCAAGTCTTGGGATGCCCTTCCCAAGACTTCAGCTCCGCCGAGTTGATTTCAATTTCTTCAAAAATGCCACAAAACTCGGTCGACTTGATCCTCCCCCTGGTTTGCTTCACCAGTTTATTCACAATATTTCTCCTTGGTTTATTTCACAACTCATTCAGGGCTCTCTGGTCTAGGCGCAGTTGTCATACCAAACGCTCCCCCGAATCACAGATTGCGCAACCAGGATCCCCGGGTTCTGGGTCCTGCAGGTTCTTCAGGTCCTGCCCCTGTGTACCACACCACTTTCACTTAATTCTACTTTGTTGGCCTCTTCACTTTATGTGCAAGTTCACACCTCTTTGGCTCCTTCTTGTCAACCTCTGGATTCTGCCACCATGTGTCACACACCTTTTGCCAGTCTGTGCCCTTGCCGCATTGCATTGACTCATAACAGTTCACCTTTGTGGGTTTTATTCCTCTCCCACCTTCTGTTACACTCTTTCACACTCATGCCGCTTTTCTGTAGTTTATTTTCACATGGGCACTTTAATTGTCCTTCAAGATTTGCTTTATTCATAAAGGTTTTAGTGTACTCAGTGTTCAATGTATTTAACTTCAGGGTTTCATTCCGTTTGGTATTCATTATATTTCTGTTATGGTTAACTTCACCTTTTCATTTGGTTCACTGTTAAAAAATACTTCTTAAGGTTCATTTGAATTTTCCATTCAGTTCGGTAACTACAATGGATTTTGTTGTGCTCAATTGTATGTGTTCATACAGTTCGGTATTTGTAATGCATTAGTTTAATGTAGTTTCAAGTTTCTACAGTTTGATATTAAATAGGCATATATTTTAGTTGTTCCAGACTGTTGCCAAGTTCGGTCTCTTCGGAGCGCCCTGGTGCCCAAGTGTTCTCTCTGGCACTGACTGGCTGATTGCAGATCCCTCCGACAGTCCCTCGCAGCTTCTCTCTGTCTGTGAGCCTGGCAAGCTTTGTTGTTCGAGTCCTCCTCGCCTGCCGGGTAGTCTTCCCTGCACAATGGCAATTGGAGAGCCTTTCTCCTAACGCAGATGGCGTCCTCTCTCTTCTGCTTCACCCACAGCTCCTGCTGCTTGCACACTGCATAGGAGGCTCCCACACCTGTACCACAATGCGGCCCACCTGTCTTGGGCCACACAATTCCCTGGGATCTCTGCCGGCGATCTGGCTCCCACTCTGGTCCCTCTACAGCTGCCTCCATACACAAAGGAGTCCTCTGCTGGTCTCTACCACGCAGCCTCCCTGAAGTGCCTTTTGCTGGTTCTCTGACCCCCATTTTATACATATGTCCCAGCTAACAGGTTGCAGGTGTGGGCCTCTACTTAGGTTGGCCTGACTCTAATTAAAGGGACATGCCTGACTCTCTGCAGGCATCTTCTTCATCCCAGTACCAGAGTGATAAAAGGAAGGCATAGGGTTTACTTCTCTCTCTTCCACGTCTCAGTACCTTTAACTGTCAAAGGTGGGAAAATGAGGGGAACAGTCTTGAAGTAGCCCATAAGGTTCGGGGAAGGGGAAGGTTGGTCATTATTAGGGAAAAGGGGATACCATGACTCGCCTAAGGGTACCCCACTCCCAAACCCTGAGGACCCTTCACGCCAGTGATTCTCCCTCGTTTCTCCACCCTTAGGGTCTGCATGCAAGAGCGATGGCCTTTCCCTGGCCACATGAGAAGAGGATCCAGGGGATTTAGGAGTGAGAATACCCTCAGGTTTCTCACAGAACCCAGACCTTTGTGCCTCAAGAGGCCCATTTCTCTCTTAAATCTTGGTGGCAGTCTTCTCAAACCTTATTACACCACTTATTCATTTGGACCAGTCATGTTTCATGCCTGGTAGATCGACAGTCCTCAACCTATGTAGATTGTTTACGGTAATGGTGCACATAGATCCCAAGGTACATGCTATTGCAGCACTATTAGATTCTGAGAAAGCATTTAGTTCTCCATCATACAACACTAGAGACAATGGGCCTGTCACGCTACTTTTGAAATGTGTTCAGCGTTTGTACTCGCAACCATCTGCAAGGATCTCTGCAATGTGTGCTCAGCTCCCTTCAATCGAGATGGAGCTACAAGGCAAGGTTGCCTCCTGTTGCCACTCTTCTTTGTGATTGCCGTATACCCTCTAGCTGTTAAGATTAGACAACTACATGGGAATCTGGGTCTGGCGATGGGAGGCCAAAGAGAGATTATCTTTCTATATGCGAACAAGGTTTTGCTATATAAGAAGAACTCCCAATCTTGCACATAAGAAGCAATCAAATTTGAATTATACTCTGGCTTACAAGTTAACTGGTCGCAAACCATAAATCTTCCACTAACGGAAAACACCACTTCTCTGCCATACATTGGTGGATAAAGATCGGAACCTGGTTCAGTTAGATACCCAGAGTGATGGTTGGTAGAAACCACTTGCAGCTACTTGTCGAAAATCACTGGGCCAGGGTCGCCTCTCTGCGCTGCAAGATCTATAAATAGGGGACCATTCTCCTAACTACCTCTGGTACAATTTCACTGGCCAAAATGCTCATAGTCTCTAAAATGCTATCTATTATTAAACCACACCAGTCTGGTCGGAAAAGGCCTTTTTTTTAACCAACTGTGATCATGTATGATCCATCTGACTTGACACCCTAAGAGACTGAACATATCTTCGGAAATGCTGGTTCATCCATTTGAACAGGATGGCTTAGCGGCCTACAACATGGAGCTATATTATATAGCCACACAGGTTCATTTCACATCCTTCTGGATAACTATGGGTTAGTTCCCTCCTTCTGGACTCACTCCTACCACCTTTGACTATCACTGTTCTTTCTGCTTGTTACTCCCCTGTTGTCATCCTGGTGCACAGTGCTTCTTAAAACCCTGTGCTAACATCTGCATCCCTGATTGGAAAGTCAAATCTCTGCATCCCTGATTGGAAAGTCAAATCTTGCTGTTTTTGCGAAATTCTGTGTATTTTGCTTGTATACTGTTGCTTCTCTGTTACTTGCCAGGCCAGTGACCTCACCACTCTTTTGTCCCACACCTACCTGA
This sequence comes from Ambystoma mexicanum, assembly GCF_040938575.1. NCBI lineage: Eukaryota > Metazoa > Chordata > Amphibia > Caudata > Ambystomatidae > Ambystoma > Ambystoma mexicanum. Next base: position 527,352,561 of record NC_090930.1, read on the forward strand.
CTTAGCCCCCCCAGTTTCTCCATCCTCTCCTCGCTTCCACCCCATGGCGCTTTCTGTTTCTCCTATCTTTTCCAACTGCTTCTCCATTGACTATCCTTCCCTTCTCACTAAGTCTGGTAGGAAGAAGTTCAAAAAGGATATCTTGGTCTCTAATCATGGTCTTCCTATCGCCAATACCTACTCCAATACTTCCTCCAGACAGATCCTCAATGACATCCTCTTTGTCGTTCCTTCGCCAGATCTATGGACTCTTCATATGATCTCTGTGCTCTGTCCTATCTCCTCCTCTCCCATAAATGGTTCATGGCTTCCTTCGACTCCTCTAAAGTCATCATTAATGTCTACCTTAATGTCACTGTCCTAGTCCAACGCCCTCAGGCCAATCTCCTCCTCTTTGATATGCGCTTCCCTCGACTCATCAATTTCTTCTCATCTCCTGCTCGTTCCCTCCTATGCCCCCTTGGCTACCTTGCCCTCTCTCTCCTCCTCTTTTGCCCCTCCTAGGGCTCCTTCTTCTCCGCAGGGCGTACCTCTGATTTGTACCCCTCCCTTGAAGGTCTTTAAAGCTGGCAACCTTCTTCATATTGCCACTCTCAACTCTTGCTCTGCTGTCAAACACTCCTCTGACATCTGCCACCTCCTTGAAGAACTAGAACGGGATGTCCTTGGTCTTACTGAGACATGGTTCATGGCCAGCTCTGTCACGAGCGTTGACACTCTCCTCCCTGATGGCTACAAGATCCTCTCTGCACCCAGATCCTCCCGGTCCGGTTGGGGGGTAGCCCTGATCTTTCCTGAGTGGATTCCTGCCTCTATCAGTCCCACTCAGACCTACTCCTCTTTTGAATGCCTTGTCTGTAGGCTGTCTCTCTCTCTCCTACCCATTGTCTTACTGTGGTTACCATCTACCGGCCTCCTGGTCAAATCACCTAATTTCTCTCTGAGTGGGCGGACCTCTACTCCTCCTTCCTGGCCTCTACCACTCAACTTATCCTCCTCAGTGACCTCAATATCCATTTAGACTCTCCTGGTTCCTCCTCTGTACTCTTCTGTGACCTCTGCGACTCCCCCTCCCTGTCCATCCTCCCCTCTGGCCCGACTCACTCTGCAGGGCACACACTCAATGTCTTGATCTCCTCTGACTTCCCCCTCTCTATCCCTCTGACCACTCTCCTGGAGCAATCACTCCCTCCTCTCCTTTCCTGTCATCTCTCCCTCTCTTCCCCCCCCCAAGCCAAGCCTACCCCAACACTGCCACTTAGATTCTCGGACATCCGGCCTATGAAGTGTGTGTCAGTTGAGGTTTTTGCCGCCACCTTCTCTCCCCCGACACCCCCTCCACCTCTGGCTGTCTCACATCCTGACACAGCCCTGTCTCCGCTCTACTCTTCAACTTCTGAAACTCTTGATGCTCTTGCCCCTGTCATGAGGATCTGTTTGAAGTCCAAAGCCAAGTGCAATTCCTGGTATGACACCGACCTAGCTACACTTAAACGTAAGTATAGGGCGGCTGAGAGGAAATGGAGGGAAATGGAAATGGAGGGCTTCTTGTTCATCCTCTGACAAACTGGCCTACTGTCTGCTCCAAAGGCAATACTGACTCTGTCCTCACCAAGAAGAGAATCCACATTCAAGCTTGTGTCTCTGCAGCATCGAACTACTCGGCCGAACTCTTTAAAATCTGCAACGAGCTGGCCAACCCTGCTGCAGTCTCTCCCCCTCCTGTTGCCAACCAGGCACTTTGCAATGCCCTCGACTCTCACTTTATCTCAAAAACCCAGGACATCCTGTCCACCATCTCCACCCCTTTCCCTCCTCTCCCCTCTCCATCTGTGCTTGCTCACCTTCCTTCAGCCACCTCCCACCCCCTTCTCGTCCTTTCCTCTTTTCTCCCCTGATGAGGTCACTAGACAAGTCCGATCTATGAAAGCCTCGTCAAAACAGATTCATCCCGGTTTCTCTAAAATCATCAAGGACCACTTTGACACCCTCGCACCGGCCCATTCTGATTTTCCCAACCACTCCTTCACCTTAGGATCCTTCCCCTCCCCTCTGAAGAACTCCTTTGTGCATCCTCTTCTCAAGAAACCCACAGCTGATCCTTCTTGTCCGGCTAACTATAGCCCAATTTCCATTACTCCCTTTCTGGGCAAACTCCTGGAAAAGTTGGCCAACTCTCAGCTTAACCTTCATTCCAATTCTGTTGGGTGTCTCCATGACCACCAGTCTAGCTTCAGAGCCGCCAAAAGCACAGAAACTGCTCTCCTAAACATCCTTGAAGATCTGCTCTCCAACCTTGACTCCGCATTCCCTTTGTTCTCATCCTTCTCGATCTCTCTCTTCTGCCTTTTACACGGTCAACCAAACCATCCTGCTCAACCGTCTCTGTGATAACATGGGTATCACTGACCAGGCTCTGGCCTGGCTGACCTCTTTCCACTCTGATCGGCCCTCCCAGGTCCAACTTGGGTCCTTCCTATAATCTATCTTCCTCTCTACCTATCGTATACCACAGGGGTCTAACCTCTCGCCCTGGCTATTCAACCAATACCTGGCAACTCTCACCCACTGCATTGCCATTTTCTGCAAAAATTTCCAGTGCTACGCTAACGACACTCAACTCATTTTCAGGCTGCCCTCGGCCACGTACTCTCCCTCTCTCACCTCTGATTGCCTAACTGCCATTCAAGATTGGTGTGCCGCCAATGATTTTTGTCTGAATGCCAGCAAGATGGAGATCTTTGTCATCGGCACACCTTTACCATCCTATCCCCTCACTCTCTGGCCGGCCTCCCTTGGCCCTCCTCCTACCCCCACCTGCGAGGCTAAGAACCTCAGGCTCATCTTTGACTCCACACTTTCCTTCTCACCTCAAATATCTGATGTCTCTAAAAAGTCAAACTTCCTACTGCACCTCCTCAGAGGTACTCTGCCTTTCCTCTCCTTCCCCCAAAAACTCATGGTCTCCCAAGCTCTGGTTCTCTCCAGGTTGGGCTATTGTAACAGCCTGTTTCTAAATCTACCTGCCTCTACTCTCCACCCTCAGCAACTAATCCAGAACAGTACTGCAAGACTTGTCCTTGGCCTGAGGCCCTGGGATCGTATCTCTCCAATTCTGAAATCTCTCCATTGGCTCCCAGTGGATGCAAGGATGAAATTCAAAACACTCTGCATTGTCCAAAAGGCTTTCTGGAGCCTGGGTCCAAAATACCTTCAGCTATACCTCTACAAATACCTCCCCTCTCGAGCTCTTCGCTCTTCTACCTCGAACTCCCTCAGGGTCAGTCGTTTTTCGAAGAAACAGGCTGGGGGTAGATCCCTGTCTTTGGCTGGGACCTCCATCTGGAACAGCCTCCCTGCCACTCTAAAACTTGAGGAGAACCATTTCCAGTTCCGGAAGCACCCCAAGACCTTCCTCTTTGACTCTGCCATCGCTCCCCCTCTTCCCTGCAGGTCTGTTCTCTCTTGGCACCATGCACCTGGCCATCCGCTGTCCTCCGGGCCCAGGTACCTGCTCATCCTGCCACCCTCCCGCACTGCCTCCGGGCCACCCTTGCACTGGGGTCTGTATCTGTACCCATACAGCACCCCCTTTATTTTTCCTGCACTTATCAGACCTACCGTGTCTGCTGCCTTAAACCCAGCACTTGCCAATTTCTGGCTGCACTACCACTGTTTGTTGCCTTTTTGTAATGTATTCCATTTATTTATTATGTATCTGTTTCTCCTTTGCTCTGCACTTTCCCCTCCCCCTCTCCCATGCAATTGCATGTTCTCAATGTCACTGGGCCTAGTAAGATTGTTGTTTTTTTCTCCCCTCTCCCCTTCCCTTGCCTTGTTGCACTCTGAAACACTTGTGTACGAGCGCGATAGAAATAAAATATCAATATCAATACCAGGCTCCTTATCTTACCAACACTTAGCATAAAACAGACCTCTATACACCCATACGCTCTACAATCCCTGCTGATATCTGGCAGCACATATCATATGTGTAGATTCAACTCGGTCAAATATATCACTGAAGCCTGGACAAAATAACACTATCTCATACACCTAAATCTCCCATACACACTGGAACTTGCACTCTCGGGGAATCATACTTTACAATTGACTTGCAACAAATGGATTGCTAGATTGTCGAGTAGTTTGGAGTAGTACCCAACTTGGGGAACTGTTTCCGAAAGAAGGACCAATTTGTAGTTATGTTTGGGGGTGACATTTGAGCACTATTCTAGCATGGGACACTGACTTCCCCAGAGGACCCACACCTACCTTCCCCCTTCTCAATATATATATAATGTCCTCGGTTGGCTGCAGTCAAATTGTTTTCACAATTTACAAAATTATACAAGGACTTTCTCCTCTGCTTAATTCCACTACTAAAACTGAATGGGAACGCCATATGGAAGGCCAGTTTGATAAAACCTCCTGGAAAAGGATCTACAACTACTCTCAGACAGTATCTTTGAATGCTAGATATAAGTTGATACAGTGTAATCTTCCCAACCTAGCATGCGTTACTCAAGCAATACAGTCTACATTCGAAAGCTCACACAGTGGAATCTGCTCCATATGTCATGCAGATAATGCTGGGTTTTCCATCTACTCTCGGAGTGCCCGCAATCCAGAAATTCTGGTCAAGGTGTATAGTAACAATCAAAATGATCCTGGACTTTGATAACCCCTTGGAGTCCCTACCTTTTTTTATTACGCAAGTCAACGGGCTTATTTAGAGACTGTGCTTGTTCCTTTCAGAATACTGTATTCTTTTATCATGGTCACCCAACTAAGGATAAATGGTTCAAAGACTTAAACTGGAACTGTGGCACGGAAACCATTTTTTGAAACGTAAAGCGTGCTTGATTACAGCCTAGAAACATATAGGCCCTATTTAGGCATTTTTTGGCCAATATCTCCAACCCTACAGTTAGTTTTGATGATTTCTCTAGCACTAATACTGGACCCTTTAGGAGCCAGTGAAACTTAATTTGACTCCTTGCATCCAGCTAAGCCCCACTGTTGCAATTCTTACATTGTAAAGATACTGATGTTTAAGTATGTAATGCATTTGGTTTGATCTGCAGTGATGATTGCTATATATCACTTTGTGCTGTGACAAATAAAAATAAAACAAGAAAAAAAACATTGGGCGGAGTATCCCCCTTCCAAAGCCTTAATGTTAGTTTTTCCAACATATAACAGGTCTGACTAGTCATACTCTTTGCCCCCAGGCCAGTCTCTGCCCATTCTATCCCACAGTAAAATGATCAGACCCCCAAAAAGATGCAGGTCTCTACCCAGGAGAGCAACCAAATTCTTGGCAGCTTCACTCCAGAATTTCTAACTTTCCCACAGCACCGGAAGATGTGTGTAAGGCCCTCATCGGCTCTGCAGTAACTGCATATGGACACCTCCACTATGCTCAGTGTATAACATATACCTCTTGTTTTACCCCAATGCAGTGTTGGTCTATGATATAAGACAGTTACTTGTGAATAATGTTTTTCAAAATCCTCAATTTCCAATAAATATTAAGCATACATTTAATGTGCAAACATAAAATATGGACATATTAGTGTACAAACATGGATATTTATCTGGAAAAACAATAATACTTAAGTGGAAAAACATTTTGTGGAGAAAAACAACAAACGTTTTTAGCACAAGTACTTGAGTCCTAGATGTCCAAAGAGCACCAAAGCTGCCTCTATACCATCAGTTGAAAACTGGCCAGATGGCATGCAAGTCCATGTGCATAATAACACTTAATGTAGTGACAAACTTCCTTCTTTAGATTTGGCAAGCTCAACATTGGTTATGTTTAATGTAGCTTATGGTTCTGTCAAAATGAGGACTCTTCGTCAGCATTTGTCCTAACACCAACATGTTTCAGTCCTCTAGGGCATTAACGGAACGTCTTCAACGGGCAGGCGGGCTAGTGATTGCCAAAGGACTGAAAAATGGGGGGAAATTGGGTGAGAATGTTATGAAGGTATTACACGTGTAAGAGTATGCCAAGAACATTAATTATTATTGGGGCAATGGTGAAGGAAAACATGTTCCTACCTGTAGGGGGTTATTCTTCTGTCCACAGTGTAGCAGGGAATTTCCTGACCTTTGTGATTTAATGTTTGCTTCAAGTAGCTCCTGGAGTCAACTCAGTCAAAAACATTGAGAGATCTCCTGCAAATACAAAAAAATATTAAAGTAATAAAAGCAAATCCTCTAATTATTCTTTCTTGACTTTTCAAAGAAAAATAGTTTGTTATATTGTTAAAATTTATTGCGTCCAGAACTGATCTACAAGAGTCCTATCTTCCCCATCTGTTTTGTTCTGTATGTTGTCTTCTGGTGAGACACGTGTCGTCCTATTTACGTAGGAGACAGTTGTATAGATCTTACTCAAGTCAAAATAAATGAGGAATTGCAAAATCTAGTAAAGCTTATGTAAGAGCAGGAATAATGCCCCTTTAGTCCACATACCTGCATGGTATGAATGTATTTCATTGTGGGCAGTGGAGTAGTGCAGAAAGGAAGGATCCGTTTCACCACCATATTTACAATATTTGTAAACAGCTGTGAAAATGTTACGAGTCAGTGTGTTGCGGCATCACGTCAGTATGAGGTCATCGCGTGCAGGGTAAAATAATGGAGGATAGAGAGACCATTGTTGGTTAACTATACCACTTGACATTCTCATGCGTTTGTAATTTGACGGACATAAATATTTATAGATGGATTGTGTGAATTTGTATGGCTGGGTAATGTGAAAGAAAATGAATATTATATACAATCTTGGTTATAGAGCACATCTGTATAACCGATTAATCTAATATTAGTACAGAAACCAATATATGGTTGGTGATTTCCTATAGTTAAGTGCCTAGTAACATATGTAAAAAATGAAAACATTGAGTACAATGATTGCCTCGAATCATTATGGACAAGAATGATGCAAGGAAATCATAGGCCTCTAACATATGCCCTAGTTTTGTTCTGTAAATACATAGAAAAGGAATTAGTACTTTATGATTCCAACTGAATCCATGCTTTTGACAGTTTTTCTCTTGTCTTGTGAATATTTGTTTTATGAAATTTGTTTTATGAACATTTGTTAATTGGATGCATTGTAAATATACTTTTTTTTAAAGGTTCTACTTTTGTATTGAACCCTGGACAAATAAAAAAATTTAAAAAATGCAAACCACATACTATTCTTCATTATATTATCAAAAATGTATGAATATAGATATAGAATTAAGTTCAACTCTCCAATGGTCCTTTTCAAAGTATAAAGATGTCATCAATATACCTTTTCCAAGTATGTAGTTGTATAAGAAAGGGATTAGATTCATATTGTGTGTAGTTCATCTCAAATCGTTGTAAATAGAAGTTGGCAATACTTGAGGCAATGGTGGCTCACATCGCCATACCTCCTATTTGGTGGTAGAACTTGTTTAATTTAAAATATGTATTACTCAAAGCAGTTTGAATGCACCATATGATGAAATTCTTAGATGCCTCTCTAAGTGGTTCACTTTCCAACAATTCTGTAACCATCATAATCGATTCCTGTTGAGGTATATCCATATCTAAATAGTCCATGTCCATCATAATTGGTAATACCTATTCTATGTCCAGCACTGAACTCTCTGCCCAATTTATCATTTGTGTAGTGTCTTTAACAAATGATTTCCTCCTCAGGATGAAAGGTCTCAGAGTAGTCAACATATTTAGTTAAGGGTTCCAAGACCGAACCAATACCTGATACAATCTGTCTGCCTGGTGGAGATTCTACCCCTTTATGTATCTTGGGTAGAGTATAATACTGGCATTCTCGTTTTTTCTTGGGACAAATATCATTTTTCTTGTCTACTAAGGAGTCCTTTCATCAAACGTTGGCATTCCATTATGTATTTTTCTTTGTCCATTTCCTCAATCGTGCAGCCCCCTTATCTGCATTTTATATTACCTACTCGGTGGATAGACGGCTCAACGCCTCCCTCTCAGTATGTGTAGTGCAATAACTGAACATGCTGCCACATCCCCAGCAGGCTTTATCCTCATTCAGCCCATTACTAAACATTCCATCTGCATCCGAAACCTATTAAACAATCTATGCTTTTGAACACATACTAATTCTTGATCAATGCATGATCCAAAGTTCATTTTAAGAATTCTTTGTTTTGCTTCCTTCTCTATTCTGAGCTACCATTCTCTCTCCCACCATTCTGGCAAGATTCCTTCCTTTTCAGGGTTCAACATGTTATAGAGATGGGTTTTACATTTTATCCCAGATGCCTCCAAAAAGGGATGTGGGAATCCCCCTTGTAGCCCTTTTCTTTTGTGTTGCTTGTTTTATAAGTGAACTTTAGAGACCCAAAATGTTGGACCTTCCCACATTGCCATAATTGTTAGAATCTACATATTCCTGTCTTCATCCATGAAGCATAAAAGATTTTTTTCCCCACGCGCTCAAAAATATTCACCCAGATCGTAGAAGATGACCACGTATTTTCTTCACCCTTATGATGTTTCGAACCTTTAACCAGGTCCCCACTAGTAAGTTTTCGCCTTCCAGACATACTCGTCTCTCATCAGTCTCTTCAAATTATAAAGGTCTCAAAATGGCTTTCTTATTATTACCCAGGGCATTAGAAAGTTGATTTAGGATTCAAGCTTCATTGAATTTCTAATTCTGGGAACCCGAAAGCCCCCTCTCCTACAACTGCTCTGAAGTATTTCACAGGAAGAACAAGCCTTTCTGGTGGAGTCCTCACTGATCCCCCGGCGAGGACCTTCTCCCAAGTGGCCAAGGGATGGCGGCCGCTACCTGATCCTGACACTGGGGGTGGTAACATGAGGGAGGATCACATGGGACAAGACGACTGCTGAGTGGACATGGTGGCTCCATTGGTAGAGACGCAGTATTCTCCCCTTTCCCTAAAGAAAATCTTGTGATACCCAAACTTCTAATGGCATACTGCCAGTCTAGTCAAAATCCTTCAATATTCACAACACACATAGAACATCTCCTGTTTCTGATGTTTCTCTATATAAAACTTTTTAACATCATTTTAGAAATCACATAACATCTATGGACTTTAGCTTCCATAAAGTCTCAAGTACTGAGACAAAGAAGAGGAGGAAGGAGTTCATGCAGACTAAGAGAGACATGAAACCTAATGTGCAGACTAGTAGTTTGGCAGAACCTAAAGTGTGCAGGAAATTTTAAAATGTCATCCACACTCAACGCAGCAGAATGGGAGAGAACCGTGTCTGAGAAAGTCGAGAGCAAGAACGGGCACATCCATGCAGTGGCTTGGTAACGCGAGTCACACACTGACGTGGCGTGAAAGACTGAGAGATGCAGCAGGCACACCTTTCTCCTTTCCAGGCCACAGAAGGAAGCCAGCGAGTGAACACAGAGAGGTGCAGGAAACGCTGGAGAGAGGTTTGTATCGAGTAAATAGCCGTCCGAGGGAGGAAGCTTCCCAGCTGAGGCACGCCATGAGTCAGAGATGCTTCGAACTACCAGTGAGTCTGCTCAGAGCCTTTGGAGATCCTGGGACGTACCTACATGCATGCAATCAAGTGAATGAATTATGTGAGACTGCTATTAATACAGACAAAACCCAATGTTAAAACAATGCCCAAAACAAAGAATATTTGATTACCATCGACAAGATTAAGTGCAGCAACATACCTGAAAAAAATACCTATTCATGAAATGTCACTGTGGGGGAAAGCTGGAGCAAGTGGTACCCTAAGTAAACATATTGAAACACAACAAATGTTGAGACGGCTGTGGCATAGTGAAAAGGACAGTGAAGCCAATAAGAAGTCCTAGTAAAAGGAATACACTAGGCAGTTGACATTTGTGGAAAGGTACCTGGCAGGGAAGTATACCAGGGGATCTGCAGGACCCCCAGAGAAGGTTTCCTGGCAGGGGGGGGGGGGGTTTACCAGGCAATCCACCAACGTTGTATAAAGTCTCTAACATTGTGGCAAAATACCTGTCAAGGGAGTATACCAGGAGATCTGAAGAGCCCCCAAGAGGATTCCAATAGAGAAACGCACCAGCCAATCCACTAAAGTACAAGAGAATTAAAGAAAGCTTATCATGGAATTTATTATATGAAGAAGAACTTGTGTGGATCAAGTACCTTTGTGCATCCAGTACAATGGTACCAAGGAAGTGTTGGATGTTGTGGAATTTATTATTTGAGCAGGAACCTCTGAATCCAATATAAAGAACCAAAGGAACTGTTGGACATAGAAACACTTTTGCGATACCAAGAAACTGTTGTTCGAAAGAGACACTTTTGCCACCCTACCTGAATATGCAGGGGAAGGGAACCACCCTCTGGAGTCACATGTTTCTCCTTGAAAAAGACCTTCTGTTGGATTTATCTTTATATTTTGATTATAAACATGTTTTTACTAAACATAAGAAACATTTCCTTGCAACCTTAGTTTTGTTTCTAGTGTGAGGGTCAGATTAGAATGTTTTGGTTACGAACATTGTTTCTAAGTTTTGAACGACTTGACACAGACAGATCTTTAGTTTTGGTTTCCTAGGCAAGGGAAACTCTGAGAGGTGTTTATCCAATTCATTTCTTTTTAATAAGTCTGACAATCAGAATATTACAACTTTGTGTCCACCTCTCTTTTCTGGCGCCTCATAGCCCCAAAGGGAATTTACCCATTTCCTTATAGTTTTCTTAGTGGCTGTGTATGGACTACATCCAAAGACATTTAAGTTTCTTAGCAATAGATTCATTTTGATGATATTAATTTTACCATAAAGTCCAGCTTCGATCATCTTGCAAATTCTGCTTTCTAAAACTGTTATCTTGTTTAGGTTATCACTTAACTACACATTTCTATTCCCGGATACCTAAATACTTTTTTACCCCAGCACTCGCCTCAGTTTTCCAAATGATCTTTACAACATGCTTTACTGATAGCCAGTTTATAACCAGAAACTTTCGTGAACTTTATTAGTTCATATAGAACTTCTGGAATGGTTTCACCTCGGTCTCTCAAGAGCAATAATACATTGTCAGTCTACACAAGAAGCTTACAACTATCCCCAGTAAATGGAATTACTTTTATGTTGGTATTCTGTAAAGTATAGCAGCCATGCTTAGGTGGTACTATACCATGAAAACTATGTCAGCATGTTAACAAATATGTCATTGTCCCATTAAAAGCATATCTGCCTTGTTGCGAACTTCAGGTACTGTTGTAATAAAAGTATGCTATTCTTGCTGAGAAGTGTTAATACTACTTCATTCAAGGCCCAAAAGCTCTGCAAAGATGCACAAATATAGTTCTGAATAGTTCCCGTGCAGCACAATTTAAAGTAAAGTTGCTCTTCTGAGAAGCACATTTTCTGACCCTATAGTAGCCTTGCTGTGAATTGCTGTACTGTCCAAATGAAAGTTTAGTGACACTGTAGAAAAGTACTAGTATTGCCGTAGCTCTTTTGCACAGTGGTGGTGCAGTAGTCTCGCTGAAAAGAGAAAGTCCTACTGAGCAGTGATCTTAGTAGCACACAAAAAATTGCTCTCATTGAGAGGTGCTCTGACCCTTTAAAAGACATCCAGGTAATACTCAAACCCTGACATGTGTGCAATCACCTAGGTGTGTCTCTAGTTCTCAAAAAGGCACTTATTCTTCAAAATGTTCGGTCTTTCTCATTTTCACCTCATTTTCTGTTTACTCATTTGTTCTCCCTTACTCACTACCCCCCCAGCCCCCCAATCTTACTTCCTGCTCCTTATCCTGTACCAGCTTTACTCTTGTTTTTGCTTTACTACATGCACTTTCAGCGTACAAATAGTTGAAAACCAAATTAAGGGTTTCTAACTTGCTGAAGAGTTGGGGTGTAATAAATGTGAGAGCATGGCAATCAAATGGAAAACCAAGAAATGTATGTGAGAGGGGGACAGTTTAAAAAAACTAGGGCAAGGAAAGGGGTGTCTTAATAGAAAAAAAGGACATATGTATTATAATAAGGTAAGAGGCCTAATTGTTGTTATTGTGTTGCTCCATGACAATGTCCAGTGTCTTAGTTGCCAACAGTTATAACAATATTTCTTCTGTATCCCGAAGATTCTTGCACTCCTCAAAGGATCTAATTTCCCCTTCCCGAAACATGTGCCAAATCAATTTGCAACCTCCCTGCCTCCCATGACTCGAATGCCCGTCCCTTATAAGCTGGCAACATGTGGCCAGGGGAAGGCAGCCACTACTTGATCTTGACCCTGGGGGTGGTGGTATGAGGGCGGATTACGTGGGAGGAGATGGCTGTCATGGGAGAGTGGTGACTCCAGCAGGAGAGAAGCAGTATTCTTCTCTTTCTTGCGAAGATCACTTAATTCCAGAGTTTTCGATGGCATGTTGTCATTATTCAGAACCATTTAAATATAAAAATCTGACAAGTACCTTATTCCAACAAAACCCTATTGATTCTTCATGTGTGCATTTTAAGCCTAGAACATATTCAACATCTAATGTTTATGGTGATTGTTGTATGCATACAATTCTCCAACAATGTTACTTGAAATCATTTGGAACTTCCTTGGACTCCAAGTCCCAAAAAGCCTCAAGTACTGAGACGAGGGAGAGGAGCAAGGAGTCAATGTGGAGAGAATGTGACACCAAGTGTAATGTGCACTCTAGTTGTTAGGATCCAAGTCAACTTGGCGGGGCATTTAAACCTGAGATCACCTGCAGCTGACAGATCGACGGAGGAGAGAGGAGAAAGGCTGCAGAGTGCGAGAAGCGGGAAACGAGTGCAGAGGCAAGTTCACTGAGGAGAGAGCAGGAAGCATCTGCCGGTAGCAGACTCGTGGCATTCTGGACCGCAGTAGAGGAACCGGTATGCAGCAAGGCCATGTGAGATGCAGTCCTGCAGAGCTGCACTGGTTCTGTCGGCGAAGGACTCCGAAGCCAACGTGGAAACCAAAGAAGACTCTGCCAAGAAGGAGATGCTTGCCCAGCAAAAACTTCTCGCAGCAGCTGCATGGTGAACCGGTGAGTCAATCTAAACAAACATGGGGCCCCGGGATGTGCAAACACGTTAAAGAATATATTGGGAATCAATTTTGAATAACGACTAAATAGAATTGAAAAGAAAAGGCAAATATGGTACAATTCTCCTGAAATGAGATGTCAGTTGGGGTTGGGGGGTTGGAACCTGGAACCAGGCACCAGCATTGACAAAAGACACTGTAAACGAAACAACCGTCAAAGTTGTATAATTATCCCAACATGAGTTGTCAGTTGGGGGAAACCTGGAACTAGCATGCCAAGAGAGAATGTAAGAAAGGTTGACAGAGAGAGCTTGAACAAACCCTTTATATGCAATGTCCGTATGGGGGAAGTTGTGGCAAGTATTAACTGAAGTCAACAAATGTGCATTATGGAAGTACAATTGTGTAATACCTACGAGGAATTTGAATGTTGCAGAGATACCTGATAAGAGCATCAGGTAGTTAACCTTTTTGGAAAGAGATACCTGGCAGGAGAGTAAACCAGGATATCAGGAGATTCAATTGAGAAGTTTCCTGGCAGGACAGTATACCAGGAAACCCACTTTGAACTGGTTTGTTGAAGATACATTTTTCTCTTATTAAGTTGTTGTTTCAATTGAACATGTCAACCAGAGAATTTGAAAAGACTTGCCTTTTGCCTTACATTTATTAATATTGGAGAAAAGACATTTGTTTAACCATCCTGAAAAGTAGGAAAAACATTTTGTTGCCAATTCCAACCAGTGTTGCGGAAAAGACATTCCGTTTTGCCATCCTGAAAGACTAAGACAGACTTCTTCCTCTTTGTTATATTTCGACCCAGGTTGTGGAAGAGACATTTGTTTTGCTAACCTGTGGAAAGTATTAGGTAAAAGACATTTGCATTGCCTTTAAGACACTATTCTTGAAACAGAACATTTTGAAACATTTTCCTGAAATAATCCAGGGTGAAGGGAACCAAACCCTGCACACACGGATTGTTTGGGTTGAAGTTATATGTTTAAGTTCTTGCACGTTTTTGTTGATTTGAAGTTGGAAACATTTACCTTGCATTTTGTGATTATGTATATTAGTGTGAAGGTTTAGTTTGGACACAAGGTTAGCTCAGTTTTAGTTTCATAGGAAGGGACACTCGCTTTATGTTAGAGAAAGTTAGGTTTTTATTCAAACCCCTTTCTGTTAATAAAATGGTTGTTGTTGAGAATATTATCACTTTGTGTCCACGTCTCATTTCTGAGCCCTCCCCGTATCCAGACCAAATACTGCAATGTTCTCCCTACAATGTTCTCTTCTAAAACGTCCACGTTTTCCTTGGGGCTCCTCCCATTCCTTAAAGATTCTGAATTTTGTCACCTGGTGTACCTCAGCAGATTCGGAAGTCCCATGCATCCTCAGGTTTTGGGTCTGTATGTTGTTGCTGTTTGGGATCCTATGCAACGCATGTTTCCAAATGAATGGCATTATGTCGTGCTGAATTCTCTGAATGTCAATTCTTGAAAAAAGTATAGCATCTTAGGCAAGATATTTATTTTAACCGATGCAATTTTACCCAACCATGATATTGCATGGTTCTTCCAGCCTCTCTAATATGCCCTTAACTCACGCCACAGTTTCGGATAGTTGGCCTGGGAGAAGGAGAAATTTGAGGGTGTTATAGCTGCTGCTAGATATTTAATACTGTCTTATCACCCGCCTGAAAAGGGGTGTTTGCCACCAAGGCCTATACTTGTTCCTTGTTCAGAGTTAAGTTCAGAACTTTGCTCTTGCTTACATTGATTTTAAAGCCTGAGGCAGTCCAAAAGTCTTTAAAAACCTAATCAATAGAGTGAGGAGGACAGGAGGAGTACACCAGCAGGAAGTGGGAGAGAGAATTACAATGTCTGCGAACGATGTTATTTTGTGGGAGGTACCTACATAGTTGATCCCTTAAATCTCTGATTCTACTCTAACTCTAGTCGCAAGGGGCTCCGCCGCTAGGGTAAATAGTAGAGGGACAGACACACCTGTGCCTTGTCCCTCTAAAAAGATCAAAGTTACTTAACACTCTGCCCATGGGGGCTGAGTATAGGGCAAATACCCATCTAATACCCCTCTAAGAAAGCCCTCTCCCAGGAAGAATATATTATTAAATCCTGAGGAAAGAGCAATTTGACCCGGTTGAAGGTCTTTTCCGCATCTAGGGTTAATAAAACTGCAGGGATTTTCTTTCTGCAGACAATATTTGTAAAATTGATAACTTTCCTAACGTTATCTGCAATCCAATGACCGTCCTCTCCCTAAGCCCCTCCTCTGGCAGCCTTCTTCAGATTTTTACTGCGCACTTCCGTGTTGGGAGTCCTCGAGTTTGCTCTGCGACCTACTTCTACGTTTTTTGGTGTTTTTTGACTGGAAAAGGTTCTATTTTAGTTCCGAAAGAGCCTGTGTGCTCTTTTCTCCATCTGCCGACAGCAGGGATCTGTTGTCTGTGAATTTCAGCACCCCTCAAGGTTGAAGATCGTCGGATTCCACATGGCCATCGGGCTTACTTTGCGCCCTTTCGACCATGATGGTGGAGAAGAAGGAAGGAAGATCCCTCTTCAAGCCCTGCACCAAGTGCGGGCTGCAGAATGTGTTTGTGGAGGACAAGCACCTACAATGCCTCTACTGCTTGCATCCAGACCACAAGAATAGAGATTGCGAGATATGCCTCGACTTCTCCAAGAAGATGACAAAGGATAGGCACAGTACACTGGCGTCGTGGCTGAACGCCAAGGCCTATGCCCTGTGCCCCGAGCAGGGTCATGCCTCACCCAGGACCGGCCAGTCCGATGAGCAGTCTTCTAAGTCCTTTGTGGGCACCTCATCCGCAGGAGCCCAAGACAAGGCCAAGAACTGCAAGTCTAGGTCCAACGGGGTCGCTGCACAAGCGGATCCCGTGATGGACATCACCAGCCGCCTCCATTGCCAGCCGGCAATCAAGCTCCTCCTTGAAGAGGAAATGTCCAACCCGGCTAAACTGTGGGAGAAGCCTGAGAGGCCAGGGACAGAGGAGAAGGCCGAACTGCCCAAGAAGACCCAATCAGCGTAGGAGAATCTTTGTCAACGATAGAGCTGCGGGCAGCTGCTCTTACGAAGGCGAAGGGAGTTACCCCGTGAAGGTAGCCCCCACAGCGCAGAAGGTGTCCCTGCCCTCGATGTGCGAATCCGCAGCAGTAACTTTGGAAAAGGCTGCTAGCATGCCGGAGAAAGGCCCAGATCTGACCCCTCTGAGTAGAAAAGGGGGGGGGGGATCAGTCCCAGGCCATGTCCATGGACGACAAGGACTTAGAGTCCTTACACACTGTCCACAAGGACGTGGAAGAGGAGGAAGACGGCAACAACGCCTTCGGTTAGGGCCTTGTCTTCCGATCATGCCAGCTCAGCCGAGGGATGTGTCTCTGGACCTCCTGTCGACCCTCCACACCTTGGTGTCGGAAATCCAGAACAGGATGCTTCACTGCCCGGTTCCTATGATCCCCAGGCCCCGCTCAGCCGCCAGCAAAGAGGAGGAAGTGCAATCTGACACCCACATTTCAGCCTAAATATACAACTAAGACTAGCTAAGCCTCCATATCCGCGTCAAGCACCCTCTCCCCCAGTAGCCCCGGGGACGGATAAGGCCACAGTGATGATGGATGACTATGATATATTCATCACAGCGTGCAGCGGGTCTCCACAGCCTAGGGTGTCCCCACTGGATGAGATGGGGTTGTTCCATTCCATGATCGCCAGAGCCTCCGAACTGTTCCAGCTTGTGCCCGAAGAAACCAAAAAGGATGGTTTCCTGTACCAGAGGCGCGAGGCCAAGAGGAAGACAATCATGACGGTGCCCCTTCTGGACAACGTGTGGGAGAAGGGCCGGACCCTATTGAAGAACCCTTGCACGGCTCCGGCCAAACAGGATAGGCTGGAGAAGAAGTGCTGGAATTCACGCCCAAGTGCCCGAGGTTGCAGCCATTGCCGGATTTGGTGGTTTCGTCAGCCGCAAGGAAACGGTTGGCTAAGCCATCCTTGTCGTCTTCAGTCCCACCGGACAGTGAGGGGATGAAGATGGATGCCATGGGAAGAAAGGTGATTTTTATACCGCTGCGACCACAATCAAGGTGGCCAACACACTATTCATCCAAGCCAGGTATGACACAGAGCTGTGGTACAAGCTGTGTCCTATTCTGGAGTTCCTCCTCGACGCCAAGAGCATGGTGGTAATCGCCCTCTTCCAGGAGGGGGAGGTAGCATTGAATCACACCATCACATTGGCGCTGGACATTGCCAACGAAGGGTTCCGGCAGATGGGGAATGGTGTCTGACTTCGTCGCCAAGGCTGGAATAAGGACACTAATTTCAGCTAGGAGGTCCAGGCGATGGTACTGGACATGCCTTTCGACGGAGATAACCTTTTTGGGGAAGGTCATTGCCGAGTCCTTGCAGGCCTTCAAAGCGGATACGGAGATGGCCCGTTCCCTGGGCACAGACTGGCAGCACTACTCTGTTTGCGCTCCTCCAGAAGGAAGTCGGGCAGGTTGCCAAAATGTTTTTCCTCATCATACCGTCAGCCTTCCAAATCCACGACTCATGAAGCCTACAGAGGCCGTTCCCAGGCCTACGGTGGAGGACGACAGCACCGCCGTCGCCCGCACGGCAGAACGCCAGCGCCAAAGAAAGTCTGAACTGGCCAGGATGTTGGGGCCCAAACCGTACAACCCAGTGGGAGGCTGGCTGACGGGGTTCGTCAGCGAGTGGGAAAAGATCACCACCGACAGATGGGTGCCGGATGCTCTTGCCCAATGACACACCCTGGAATTTCAGCACAGGTGTCTGTGGATCCCTCTGGTAGCCCGGCAGGAGCAGCATATCCCTCTGCTCTTGGAGGAGGTGCGGGCCTTTGCTACGAACAGGGGCGATACAGCTGGTTCCCCAATAACTCCGGGGCTCCGGAATCTATTCCAGATACTTTTTAGTCAAAAAGACGACATGGGGCAGGAGGCCTGTTCTAGACCTGCGACGTCTGAACAAGTACCTCAAGTCCCAAAAGTTCAGGATGGTCAAGTCGCAGCACATGCTCGACCCACTGGAAAAAGGAGACCTCTTGACGTCGCTGGACCTGGAGGACGCCTACTTCCATGTCCCCATTCACAAGAAACACAAAGGTTTCTACGCTTCGTAGTGCAGGGAAGGCACTATCAGTTCAAGGCCCTTCCTTTCGGCTTGAAGTTTGCCCCGCGGGTGTTCACGAAGTGCCTGGCACCTGTGGCAGCCCATCTGCGCCTATGGGGTATACACGTGTACCCGTACCTCGATGACTGGCTCATCCGGGCCCACTCACGAAAGTTAGCCATCAGACACACAGACGACCATCCAGCTGCTGATGGATCTGGGATTCTCCATCAACTATCCAAAGTCCTGCTTGACACCATCGCATAACGCGATGTTCCTTGGAGCCAGTCTCAATACGGTCTCCTGCTTGGCATCGCCCTCGAAGGAGAAGGTAGCGGCCATTCAGGGGAAAGTGCAATAACTGTTGTCGACGAAGACTACCACAGTGCATACCATCAAGTCGTTACTTGGCAGGATGTCATCCTGCATCTACCTGCAGGTTACCGATGCGACCTCTTCAAGAATTCCTGGACGCTCGCTGGGTACAGGTGTCTGGAAGCTTTGCAGACAAGATCCCGCTCAACAAGGAGTTCCGTCGGGCGATAAGGTGGTGGGGCATTCACTCCAACATCGTTCGGGGCATGGGGTTTCAAACCCCCCATACTAGGTGACGGTCAACACGGAAGCATTCCAGGAAGGCTGGCGTGCCCACACCGGACATCTGCACGGCAGAGACCTGTGGCTGTCGGATTAGAAGGATCTCCATATCCATATCCTAGAGCTATGGGCAGTGTTCTGGGGCCTCAAGTCATTCCTTCCATCTCTGAAGGGCAAGGTGGTGAGGATCTTCACGGACAACATCACTACGATGTACTACATCAGTAAGCAGGGGGGTACTCGATCCCAAGCGTTTTCAAAGGAGGCGCGGGACTTGTGGCACTGGGCCGTTGGACATTAGATGTTCCTCTTCACCTGGCGGGAGTCAAGAACACCATCGCAGACTCCCTCAGCAGGGAATTGCGCTCCTGCCACGAGTGGGGACTTCGGCAAGACCAGGTGGACTGCATGTTCAAGTGAGGCAGGCCCCAGAACGATCTGTTTCCGACGGCGGCAAAAACCAAATGACAAAAGTCTGCCAGCAGATTCCACCAACCGAGGAGCCTGGGGGATACGTTCTCCTTCCCGTGGGAAGGCCTATTTCTGTACACCTTTCCTCCATTGCCTCTCCTGCTACGAGTCATCAACACAATCAAACAGTGCCAATGCAGGATGATATTCATCGCCCCGGCATGGCCGAGGCAGATTTGGTACCCAGACCTTCTCTGGCGTCACCTCCTGTCAAGCTGCCAGTGATTCTGGATCTTCTCACTATAGTAGGAGGTGCGATCCTTCACCACGAACCGGGATCGCTGAGCCTAAGGGCTTGGCTCCTCCAGCCCTAGAGTTTGAGGATATGAGTTGCCTGTTGACTGTAGGGCGGTCCTTTCCAAGGCCAGGGTATCGTCGACTTTTGCTATGGTCACACATGGAAGCATTTCACTACATGGTGCTGGTCTCAGAAGATTACCCCTCTGAGGGTCACAGCCCGCAGATTCTTCCATACTTGCTATCCTTGGCCAAGGCTGGACTGGAGCATGCCTCTATCAAGGTACATCTGGCGGCTATCTCCCGCTACACCATGTCACCAGGAAGATCTTTACTTTGGTCTCACCGACTCATCAAGGAGTTTCTCAAACGACTGTTTTGATCTTTCCCGCCAGTGAAGGCACCTGCCCCGGCGTGGGAACTCAACCTGGTGCTGACCAGGCTCATGGGAGGCCCCCCTTCAAGCCTATGCATCAGGCCCCTCAAGTTCCTCTCGTGGATAACGGCTTTCCTTGTGGCCATCACCTCTTCCAGGAGGGTAGGTAAGATCAAGGCCCTATCCTGCAAACAGCCATATCTGACTTTCCACGATGCTGCGGACGCATCCCTCTTTCATGCCGAAGGTTATGTCGGAATTCCACCTCAACGAGTGTTTGGTGTTGCACGTTTTTTTCCCCAAAGCCTTCATCACTGGCTCAAAGGGCCCTGCACTTGCCAGACGTTGCTCGATCCCTGAAGTTCTATGTGACACGCATGAAGAGTTTTCGGAAGACTTCTCAACTGTTCGTGAACTTTGGTCCTGTGAACCATGGGAAGGTCTTGTCCAAGGCTTCCATCTTGAGGTGGCTCTGCGGCTGCATCACGCACTGTCATCGGTTGGCGAGCCGACCGCAGCCCGGCCCTCTGAGAGCCCACTCCACCAGAGCGCTCGCTGCGACGACGGCATTCCTGTCTGGTGTGCCCCGGCTGGAAATCTACAGGGCGGCTATGTGGAGGTCCATGCACACCCTCACGAGAATTTACTGCGTCGACATGGATTCCTGCAGGGAGGAGCCCAGATTCGGCCAAGCAGTACTATGCAACCTGTTTGCTTGTAGTGAGTCTGTTCCAGAGGGAGAGTTGATTGTTTCTGGTGAGCCTTGCCACCTCCGTGGTTGTGTAATGTTGTACTGCTATGTATTCATTATTCATGAGCGTGTGAATCCATGCCAGGCCCCATGCTGGAGAAGGAATAAGTTACTTACCTGTAACTATTGTTCTCCAGCATGGGTCTGGCATGGATTCACATGCAAACCCTCCCTTTGTCCCCTCTGGAGCTCTTCTTGGTTGTACTGCCACTTTATGTGCTTACCAAATCTGAGATGGCTGCCAGAGGAGGGGCTTAGGCAGAGGACTGTCATTGGATGGGGGCAGTATAACCCAGAGGACAGTGATGGGTTTAAAGGAGAAATGCAGTTTGAAAGGGAAACTTTTTTCTTTTACTGAGGATTCCCAGCCTGACGACGGGGAATATTCATGAGCAAGTGAATCCATGCCAGACCCATGCTGGAGAACAATAGTTATAGGTAAGTAATTTGCTCCTTTACACATGTCTTCCAGGTCGACCCATTCGATAATCCTCATCATCTTTCTAAACGTTACTCTGTGAGTTGAAATTGCAGAGCACTCTGAAAACAAATAGTTTGTACAACGGTCTCATCCTTACAGAATGTACACCAGCTTTCATGAGAGCCAATCACTTTCCTCCTCAGTTGAACTTTGCGTGTGGGAAGCAAATTCCACCTTAAGCGGAGGATCAATTGCCTGTAAAAACGGTTGGGTAACTGTACCATGTAGGAAGCTAAGTTTAATTCGCCAAAAGAGCCATAGACTGTGTTAGAAACCAGAAGGTGTCTCACCTGCTAGTCCCCGGGGATATGTTCTCCAGGTGGCTAGGACACACCCATCGTTTTTGGATCCAGTTCGTGGGGTTGGACCAGTGCGGGAGGATCACCTGGGTGAGGGTTCATCAGGGAGTGGGACACCGATGGTGAGACGCGGTAGCCCTCTCTTCCCTGTAACATGTTTATCCCATCCTACACGATAGGATATTTAGAAACTCGACTCCACCCTCCCCCCCATCCCCTTTTCCTGCATGAATACTTTTACACGGACAGCCCGCTCTGGGAGAAAACACTCACACCCGATCCGTGTACCTGACATATCCCAATACTATGGTCAGACAAGATCAGGCAATTATCAGCAATCACACACACCTGACTTCCATTACACTTCCCCAAACAGATAAAAGGTGGAGCACGAGAGGACACTCTGAGCGAGGCAAACCACAAATAAAAGGTGGGGCACGAGAGGACACTCTGAGCGAGGCAAACCACACGAAGGTGCAGCAGTTTCGAGTTGGCAGCTGAACGAGGGGAGAAAGACGTCCAGGCATGAGAGGTTTGTGAGAGGGGCAATACCCTTGACCTTTTTTGACAGGAAGCAGTTACTTTCAAGAAACCTTCACGGGAGAAAATGTAGGACCAGGAAACGAGGCTGAAGAATCCTGCATTGTGTCAGATACCGAGGACCCTCCTGCGTAACTGACCAAGGCGGGGAGGAGCAGCAGATGCAGTGGTATCCTCCTTGGCTCCAAGAACAAAGAAGCGACAGTGAACGACACAACAGTGAATTGGGGAGACTGATGCCAGAGCGGTTTGTGTTGAAGTAAAGGTTACAAGTGCCAACGTTGTAAAACGAGCGTGTGATGAGAGACTCGAATGAAGCTAAATTGCTGGGGAATATCTGAACATTAGAAGTAAAGATACAATACCGTAGAAAGAATGGTCCGGCTCTGTGAATGTGCTCAGTCGAAGGTGTACAGCATCCTGACGAAAGTAGAAGATTGTTGTGAAGTGTAAATTGTGTGAAGTGAATCGAAGTGGTCCTGCGACGGTTTAAGCAAAACCCATCGCACATTTGAAAGTCTTCGATTCTGGTATCAAACGGGATCTGAGCCCAGACGAGGGTGATCCATGGTCCGAACCCGAACGAGGGAGACCAAATTGTGAACATTGTAGAAAAGGGATCTGAGCCTGGACGAGGGTGACCCGTGGTCCGAGCCCGAAGGAGGGAGACCAGTCTTGAATTTGTGAAAGTGAAAGCCCTGACAAAGGAAAGGAACTTTGATGTTTTGTTTGTTATATCAGGCCCTCTACAATAAGAGACTTGCAAGAGAGACTTTGGCGGAAGGCCCTGACGCCTATGCGTTGAACTGTTATCTCGTGGCCCAGAAGCCAGAGTGTGTGCAAAGCCGCATGTGCCACCTTGCACCTTGCTGAAAATATTCATAAGGGAAGCCATCTGCTCAACTGTCCGGCCATATCATTTCTTGAACAGTTTTGTTTTGCATACATTATCCCACACCAATTTGTATTTAGAAGTAAGGATTTGCAATAGGTATATTAGTATAGGCCCTTTTATTTGGACAGACTCCACTAGGACTGCGTTATTATTATTTGCTGGTCGTAGCTTGCTCCCATCTTTAGATTTAGGTTTAGATATGATATGGCATTTATAACGCTCCTGTACACAAGTGTTTCTAGGTGTGACAAGACAAGGAGGGGGAAAAGGGAGGACAAAATAGGCCTTGTGTCATTCCGATTGTGCAAGTGTGGGGAAGAGGGAAGGGGAGATGTGCCAGGGGGAGGGGAAGGGGGAAGTGCAGTTAACTCACATGTACAGCCAGCGGGTGGCTCATAAGTGCAGAGAGAAGGGACTGTAGGGTTGCAGATACAGACCCTTAAGTGCTGGGGAGCCCGGAGGCAGTGCAAGGGCAACTGGGCATGCAGGAGCCTGGGCCCGAGTTCAGAGGGTGGCCAGGTGACCAGTGCGCGGAGCAGTCAGGTGCATTAGCATGGGAGAGGAAGGGAGAAAGCGGAAGCGAAAAGGAACATCTTGAGTTGCTTCCGGAACCTGAGGTGGTTCTGCTCAAGTTTGAGAGCGGCAGGGAGGCTTTTCCAGAGGGAGACCCCAGCCGAGGAGATAGATCTGCCCCCAACTCTCTGCTTGGAGAAGCGACTGACCCTCAGAGTTGGAGGTGGATGAGCGGAGAACTGGAGAAGGAATAGGTTTTGGAAGAGAAAGTTGGAGGTAGTTGTCCCAGACCCCAGAAAACCTTGTGGATGATGCAGAGGGTCTTGAACTTGATCCTTGCAGCCACAGGGAGCCAGTGAAGAGATGTCAGCGCTGGAGAGATGTGATACCTGGGCTTGAGGCAAAGGATAAGTCATAAAGGTCGAAGAGTAGAGGCAGGAAAATTTAGAAAGAGGCTGTTGCACTAGTCCAGCCTAGAGAGGACTAGCGCTCTGGAGACTGAGAGCATCTGGGGGAAAGTGAGAAAAGGAAGAATACCTCTGAGGATGTGCAGCTGATAGTCTGACTTCTTAGAGACGTCAGATGTGAGGAGAGCAGGAGAGGGTGGAGTCGAAGATGACACCAAGGTTCTTATCCTCACAGGAAGGAGCAGGAAGAGGTCCCAGAGTGGGCAGCCAGAGACAGAGAGAGGAAAGGAGGGAGCAGGTGTCCCAATTAGGAGATTCTCCGTTTTACTGGCATTAAGCCAGAGATCATAGGTGGCACACCATTCCCGAAGTGCGGCCTGACAGTCTGGTATGAGAGAAGAAGCAGAGGTGGCTGAGGGGAGCCTGAAATAGAGTTGAGTGTCATCCGCATAACATTGAAAATTAGAGCAGAAAGTAGGGTAGTGGTGGGGAAGAAGTGCCATGTAGTGGTTGAAGAGCCAGAGAGAGAGGTTAGACCTCTGGGGAACACCACAAGTAGAGAGAGAGAGATGGGAGAGAGGAAAGACCCCAGTTTGACCTGAGTGGGTCGGTCATTGAGAAAGGAGCTCAAACAGGCCAGGGTCTGATCAGTAATACCAAGGTTGTCTCGGAGGTGATTGAGCAGGATAGCATGGTTGACTGTGTCAAAAGCGAGGATAGATCTAGGAGAATGAGGACAAAAGGGAGATTAGAGTCAAGATTTGAGAGCAAGTCTTCACAGGTGTTCAGGAGAGCAGTTTCCATGCTTCTGGCATCTCTGAAGACAAACTGGTGGTCATGGAGGCAACCAACAGATTCGGTATGTAGATTAAGCTGGGAGATGGCCAGCTTTTGAGTTTGCCCAGGAAATGAGTGATGGAGATCGGGCGATAGTTAGCCGGTGAGGAAGAATCGACTGAGGGCTTCCTTAGAAGGGGGTGCACAAGAGAGTGCTTAAGGGGGAGGAGAAAGTTCCAGTGGCAAAGGAGTGATTGCAGACATCAGCCAAGGCTGGAGCAAGGATGTTGATGTGGTCCTTGATGGTTTTGGATGAGCAGGGGAAAACTGGCTTTGACGCGACTGTCATAGATCTGACTTGTCTAGAAACATTGTCAGGGCTGAACAGGGGAAAGGAGGAGGAGAAATGGCCTCAGACGGGCCAGGAGTGGTAGAGGAGGAGGAGGAGGAGGAGGAGGAGGAGCAGGAGCAGGTGGTAGAGGAAGAGAGGGTGGACAGGATGTCCTGAGTTTTAGAATGAGAGCCCAAGGCAGTGCAGAGGGCCTGTTAGGGAACAGAAGATTTAGAGACTAAAGCAGGATTGGCCAGCTCCTTGCAGATTTTGAAAGGTTCGGCTGAGTTGTTAGAGGCCGCAGAGATGCGGGCATGGATGTAGGCTCTCTTTTTAGAGAGGACAGAGACTGTACTGCCTTTAGAGCAGGCAGCAGGCCAGTTTGTCAAAGGGTGTGCCCGAGGTTGGAATTGTACCAAGATTTGCACTTGGATTTGGGCTTCAAGCTGATCCTCATGACAGGGCAAGGACATCCAGAGTGTTGGAGTTAGAGAGATGAAGGTTAGAGAGGGCTGTGTCAGGGTGCGAGTCACCCAAAGGTGCAGGACGAGGAGAGGAAGTAGCGGCGAAAACCTCAACTGACACAGGCGTTCTGCCAACCCATTGAAGTTCAATAAACACCCTTGAACTGTGATCACTTGTGTCTGTCTTCACTGTTCGATACCATGCCTTCCTTACAACGGGTACTCATGAAATTGCTCAATCGTAGCTATCCAATCCACCTCATACAGTGCTTTCTTCACCTTAAGTGCATTATACTTTGGACTCTCCACCTCCTACTTGATTCCATTCAATGTTACTGCACAAGTAGAAGCCACTCTCCCCATCAGGCTTATACTGCATCCCTGCCTCACCAGCCCTTCCCTATAAACATTTAGATCTTCATAGATGGTGTCCTTTGCTGTATTATTGAGGCTCGCAAACAACGTCCACAGTTACCACTGTACACACGCCCTAAGGGATGGTAGTCCCATTTCGAAACGATCAGCAGAAACTGGGACGCCATTAGGTACTCTGTTCTCATCTCCAAATATATGCCTCAATTTTATCTAACATGCCAAATGATTCATTCCAAGCCTTTAAAAGCTATTCAAAGACGTTGCAAGCCTATCTTCGTTTTATCAAAAATAAAAAAATTATCTGTGTAAATCATCCAAAGGATTTTCAGAGAACCCAATTTTGGCGTAACACACCCTTTTCCTTCTAGAAAATCCCCTACATCTGAGACATATAGATTAAAGAGGCAAGGCTCCAAAATACACCCATGTCTCAATCTGGATGCACTCTGAATAAATCTAGATAACTCCCCACTCTTCCTATTGGATTCGCCGGCTGGCGAACGCCGGCCTCGCTAAGGCACTCGACAAGGCTGGTCACTGACTGAGCCTCCTTACTTCAGTCAGCCAGCACCAAAGCAGGAGCTCTTGGGTGCGCTCGCCGTTCCCCTGGAGCTGCATGTCATGATGCATACCCCTGGGCATCCAGACCATGTCCATCAGTCCCGGGAGCAGGCATCATGTCGCCTTCAGAAAACCCAGCAACCCCTGCTGGTGGCTGTCTGGGTTCAGTCCTAGCGGCTGTGGCGCCAGGCTCATATGGGACATCAGTCGGCGCCAGGCTTATAGGTGCACACTTACCTGAAGCAGACCATGCTGCAAGAAGATCCAAGCCCATGTGAGGCCTGGAAGGGACTACTTTACCTTAGGGACTATTTTGTTACTCGGGTGTGGTCAGGGAGGAATACCTACCTGGGACTACTTTGGAGGCTATTTAAACCACGCCCGAAGAGCAGCACACGCTTCGCGTTATTCTGCATCCAGCAGCGTAACGCTCACCGTGCCAGCAGCAGCATCCAGCCTTCTGCCACGCCCGCCTCGAACCTGGAGCACCTAGAAAGAAGGAAAGAAGCAAAGGTTAGAACAAGAGTATTACCTGATTTCTTACCCGATTGCGGATTCATCGCATCTTCAAACCAGAGGAAAGACTTTGTTTTAAACGCGTCACATCGCCAGCAGCCGCGCCAAACTCACCGTTCCACGCAGCATCTCTTCGATCCGGCGCAGTCTCCATCTTTACATCGCCGAATCCCGGCACCCAAGGGGGACAAGAAACAACAAGGTGAGCAGAGAGAACAGACGGAGACAATCTCTTTAGCCACCATATGCTTACCTGATTTTACCGGCGGAGGTATAATTCATCAGCACGCCACATCTTCTTATGCCGCTCCTGTAAGATGAGGAGAAAGCAGCAAGTTTAACCCTTGGCATTATTTACCGGACAGTGTTGGGTAACACAGACTTTTACCGGAGCGCTTTCAGCTGTCAATCTTCTTATTGGGTCAAAGCTGCAAGATAAAAGAGGAATTGGACAGGAGTGAATTCCAGACATTTTGAACTCTTACGAACTATATACTTACGGCTCTTCGCCAGGATCTTTTGGAGTCGGGATTCGTCTACAACTCTTCCAATACCTTCAAGCCAGTGAAGTAACTGGTCATCAACGCGCCCCTGCGTGCTTCGCAGGATGGAGGGCTCATCCTTCAAGAATATACGGTGAGATTGCTGAGAGGGCGCTTCAGAGGTGATTAGTGGGGAGAACAGTGGGGGTGCTATCACTTGAATCCACAGGGGGCTAAATCCATCTCTCCACTTGTAGGAGAATATTTCTACGGGTCAAGCAGACAAGATTAGGAGGGCAGATCCAGTCAGTCATCGCTGCACTACGCATCACGTGGGTGGAGGCCGCAGCAGTCTGGGTCCGACTGACGCCCTTGTGGGAGCCAGGTGAGAGAAACAGAACGCAAAGCCGATCAACAAATACCCACCCGGGCGTTATGGAAACCTAAGAAACCGACCAACTGGCCCAACTATTGGGGAAACTTGGGGCAGAAGTGCACTCCGCTCGCCAAGAGACTAATGCCCTCAGAAGAGAACTAATTGTATCGAAGGAGCGCACTGATGATCTCACTAGACAACTGCTGCAAACTCAAGCTGGACAAGCACCCCTACCTGGTTCCGGGGGAAACCCAGCTCCTGTGTTATCGAGTAACCCTGTGCAAATAAACCTACCAGGAAATATTCCATTAGCTCCACCCGAACACTTTGCCGGAAATCCCAAAAGGTTTGCCGTGTTTATGAACCAATGCCGCTTGCACTTTTTATGCAGACCAGGAGCCTTCCCAAACGATCAAGCAAAGGTAGCCTTTGTATTATCATATCTCCGCGGCAGTGCAGCTGATTGGTCAATTCCACTAGTTACTCAGGATGACCCAATTCTTCGGGATTTTCAGGCCCTTCAAACGAGCATGGAAAGACTATTTGCCCGGCACTCTCAAGGAAAGGCCCTGGATAACGAACTTTTGTCCCTACGACAGGGTAACCAGGATCTGCTAACCTATATCGCAAACTTCAATAGATAGATAGTGGAAACCGGATGGCCTGAGGAAAAACGAATTACATTGTATCATCGTGGACTTCGGGGAGAACTTGGACGTCTTGGCTCAAGTTGTGAACCCACCTCAGGATTGCGCAGAGTTTATAGACTTAGTGGTCCAGCTGGATCATCGACTCCAGAATAGAAAGGCTGATCGAGCTAAGTTCGAAAATCGAGTATTGGTTAAATCCAACTTTGCCCCCAAAGGAACAGATGCATCAGAACCTATGCAAATCGGGGGGGTCAAAGGACCCTTAACTCAAAAAGAAAGGGAAAGAAGAAGACAGATGCAATGGTGTCTGTACTGTGGAACCTCAGGACATTTTCTACGGGATTGCCCTATAAAACCACCCAAGAAGATGGTAGGAGTTGCTGATAAAAGTCCAAAAGAGCCTGATTCGGAAAACGACCACGCCCGACAAGCGTAGAGGTCCGCTTGCCGAGCTTAAAGAAGGACACTCAGACCTCGCATCTGATCATACCAATGGTCCTGATTGATCCTAGACAATCCTCACGTATGTACGCAGTAAGGGCATACATTGATAGCGGGGCTGTAGGGAACTATATGGACCATGAATTGGCTTCCAGGATGAATCTACCTCTCTGCCGGAAAACCACCTCCGATGTCATCACCACAGTCGATGGAACGGAAATAGCCTCTGGGCCTGTAACTCATTCCACCGCAGAGATGACACTATTGGGTCAGGATGGGCATCGAGAGACTATTGGGTTTGATCTAATCAAAGCCCCTCAGTTCCAAATAATACTGTGGATACCTTGGTTGGAAACACATAATCCTTGTATTGATTGGCGAGAGAAGAGAATAACCTTCCCGGATTGTGAACAAACCTGTTACCCAAAGAAAAATAGCAACGCTGGCCTGGCCACAGTAACCACAGCAGTCATGCAACTACCTCCAGAATACCAAGAATTCCAGGATGTCTTCCAAAATGAACAGGCAAACACCTTACCTCCTCACAGATCGTACGATTGTCAAATCGATCTCATACCCGGTGCACAACCCCCTTGTAGCAGGATCTATGCCCTTACAGAACCTGAGAACCTTCACCTACAACAATACTCAGACCAGTACCTTGCTAATGGCTTTATTCGCCCTTCCAAGTCTCCTGTATCCTCAGCTTTGTTCTTCGTGCCAAAAAGGAAGGTGACCTTAGAACGTGCATAGACTACCACGCACTAAATCAGATTACGGTAAAGAACCGGTACCCATTGCCTCTGATTCCCGAAATACTAGACCAAGTAAAGGATGCTTGTATCTACACTAAGTTAGATCTCCGAGGGGCATATCATCCGGTACGTGTAAAGAAAGGCGACGAATGGAAGGCGGCCTTTCGCACCAAGTATGGTTTATTCAAGTACCAGGTGATGCCCTTCGGGTTGTGCAATGCACCAGCAGCCTTCCAGTATTTTATGAACAATGTCTTTCATGAACTCATTGATGTTTGTGTTGTCGTATACATAGACGATATCCTTGTTTACTCTTCCTCAGAATCAGACCATGTTAAGCACGTACGTGCAGTCCTTGAGAAACTACGCCAGCACAAGTTATATGTAAAATTAGAAAAATGTGTTTTTCATGTTACGGAATTTGATTCCTTGGATTTATCTTGACTCCAAAAGGAGTCCGAATGGACTCACGAAAGGTGGACGCAATTCTCAAGTGGCCATCGCCTAGTTCAGTTAAAGGGGTGCAAAGCATGCTCGGATTTGCCAATTTCTACTGCAGATTCATTCCGGACTTCTCACATGTTGTACATCCCAGCACAGCACTTTTGCGAAAGAACAAACGTTTCTTGTGGACCGAAGAGGCTGAAAAGGCCTTCCAAGAGCTGAAAGCGAAATTCACGTCGGCACCTGTCTTAAAGCATCCGCGCCCAGAGCTTCCATACATAGTGGAAACTGATGCATCCAGTTTAGCCATGGGAGCCGTCCTGTCCCAGAAGGATCCTGAAACTGGTCAACTTCACCCAGTGGCATTTTGGTCCAGAAAGTTCTCGGCACCCGAGTTAAACTATGCGGTTACCGATAAAGAGTTATTAGCCATGAAATCCGCCTTTAAAGCTTGGCGACACTATCTACTCGGTGCCAGGCATACCATTACTGTAATCACCGATCACCGGAACTTGCAGTATCTAAATACAGCCAAAGCCCAATCATCACGCCAACTTCGATGGGCATTGTTCTTTGCCGAATTCGATTTTGTGATCACTTATCGACCAGGCTGTAAAAATGGCAAGGCAGATGCCTTATCCCGAATAGGAATGGAAGAAGCATATGCGAAACCGGAGCCGGTGCCTATAATTTCTGAACAAAGAATTCTTGGCATAACTACTTTACAGACACAAGAAGAAATTCATTAAAAAATCCAACAACTCTTCAATCCAGCAGCCCTGCAGGACTGGGTAAAGAAAGGCCCGGATTACTCAGTCATCAATGACCTACCCTACTACTAAGGACGACTATTTTTAACCACACAAGGAATTACAGGAACTGGTCATCTCCAATTATCATGATAACCTAATCGAAGGTCACCCAGGTATCACAAAAACCAAAGCCAAAATTAAGAGACAATTCTGGTGGCCCACCTGGCGAAAAGATATAAAGTCATTTGTGATGTCTTGCGGCATTTGCGCCCAAAACAAGAGTCAGAAGAAAAAACCAGCTGGCCTTTTACAGCCTTTGGATATTCCACCTACACCATGGCACACCTTATCTTTAGACTTTATTACAGATCTACCTCCATGTAATGGATTTAACACCATTGTAGTTATCGTGGATCTTTTTTCCAAGATGGCCTACTTTATTCCTTTGAAGGGATTACCTTCTGCTTCAGTCCTGGCCAAGGAGTTCCTCGAAAACATCGTTCGGATACACGGGTTTCCTTCGGTACTGGTCTCTGACCGAGGTAGTCAATTAATTTCACATTTTTGGAAGAAATGTGGCCAATTGGCGCAAATCGACGTAAGGTTATCAACCAGTCACCATCCCCAGACCGATGGTCAGACGGATAGGACCAACCAGACTCTTGAACAGTACCTTTGTTGCATGCTTCACCAGACCGAAAGTAACTGGAAAGATATTTTATGGATTTCCGAATATGCATACAATAACTCTGTACATTCAGGAACCGGACAAAGCCCCTTTTATACCATATATGGACACCACCCTCGAACCTCTGAACTCGATTAGCCTCAGCACTTAGAAATGCCTGCAGTTAGTCATTTACATTCTACTATTACACAAGCCTTCAAGGAAGCAACAGAACATTTGAAGCACGCAAAAGAGAAATACAAGAAAAATGCTGATCTACATAAAAGTGAAGCTCCACAGTACCAAATTGGAGATCGGGTTTGGCTAGCTACAAAACACATACCTCTGAAAGGAACTCAGACTTTTAATCCTAGATATTTGGGACCTTACACCATTAAGGCCATTATCAACCCGGTGGCCGTCAAACTGGAATTACCCTCCAATATCCGAATTCATCCTGTCTTTCATGTTTCACTTTTAAAACCAGTTCAACCAGGAACAAGATTAACCAAACCACCAGATCCTATTTTGATAGATGGAGAACCTGAATTTGAGGTGAAAAACATCCTGGACTCCAAGGTGGTTAAATCAATACTTTTTTAGTTAATCGATTGGAAAGGTTACGGGCCACAGGAAAGGTCATGGGAGCCTATTGACCATGTTCATGCACCACGATTAGTGAAGAGATTCCATCCGGACTTCCCAGACAAACCAGGACCAAGGGGAGGAACGACTTTAGCAGGGGCCTTGAGGGGGAGTGCTGTCATGATGCATAAACCCGGGCATCCAGACCATGTCCATCAGTCCCGGGAGCAGGCATCATGTTGCCTTGAGAAAACCCAGTAACCCCTGCTAGGGGCTGTCTGGGTTCAGTCCTGGCGCCTGTGGGGCCAGGCTCATATGGGACATCAGTCCTGGCGCCATAGGCGCCAGGCTCATAGGTGCACACTTACCTGAAGCAGACCATGCTGCAAGAAGATCCAAGCCCATGTGAGGCCTGGAAAGGACTACTTTACCTTAGGGACTATTTTGTTACTCGGGTGTGGTCGGGGAGGAATACCTACCTGGGACTACTTTGGAGGCTATTTAAACCACGCCCGAAGAGCAGCACACGCTTCGCGTTATTCTGCATCCAGCAGCGTAACGCTCACCGTGCCAGCAGAAGCATCCAGCCTTCTGCCACGCCTGCCTCGAACCTGGAGCACCTAGAAAGAAGGAAAGAAGCAAAGGTTAGAACAAGAGTATTACCTGATTTCTTACCTGATTCCGAATTCATCGCATCTTCAAATCAGAGGAAAGACGTTGTTTTAAATGCGTTACATCGCCAGCAGCAGCGCTGCGCCAAACTCACCGTTCCACGCAGCATCTCTTCCATCCGGCGCAGTCTCCATCTTTACATCGCCGAATCCCGGCACCCAAGGGGGACAAGAAACAACAAGGTGAGCAGAGAGAACAGACAGAGACAATCTCTTTAGCCACCATATGCTTACCTGATTTTACCCCTGGAGGTATAATTCAGCAGCACGCCACATCTTCTTATGCCGCTCCTGTAAGATAAGGAGAAAGCAGCAAGTTTAACCCTTGGCATTATTTACCGGACAGTGTTGGGTAACACAGACTTTTACCGGAGTGCTTTCAGCTGTCAATCTTCTTATTGGGTCAAAGCTGCAAGATAAAAGAGGAATTGGACAGGAGTGAATTCCAGACATTTTGAACTCTTACGAACTATATACTTACGGCTCTTCGCCAGGATCTTTTGGAGTCAGGATTCGTCTACAACTCTTCCAATACCTTCAAGCCAGTGAAGTAACTGGTCATCAGCGCGCCCCTGCGTGCTTCGCAGGATGGAGGGCTCATCCTTCAAGAATATAAGGTGAGATTGCTGAGAGGGCGCTTCAGAGGTGATTAGTGGGGAGGGCAGTGGGGGTGCTATCACTTGAATCCACAAGTGGCTAAATCCATATCTCCACTTGTAGGAGAATATTTCTACGGGTGA
The DNA here is from genome assembly GCF_040938575.1 of Ambystoma mexicanum. Lineage (NCBI taxonomy): Eukaryota > Metazoa > Chordata > Amphibia > Caudata > Ambystomatidae > Ambystoma > Ambystoma mexicanum. The sequence goes on from NC_090930.1 coordinate 527,385,933, forward strand.
AGCAGACAAGATTAGGAGGGCAGCTCCAGTCAGTCATCGCTGCACTACGCATTACGTGGGTGGAGGCCGCAGCAGTCCGGGTCCGACCGACGCCCCTGTGGGAGCCAGGTGAGCGTAACACTGCAACTGCTTTCCCTACCTGGCCTGGAGGCTGAGGTAAGCCTGCACTGCATAATCATAGCGCCTCGCAGTCTCCGAGAGAAGCGCTGCACTCGATGCCTAAATAGATATGCTAATAATCAATCGTGATGCCTACTAGATTCAACTTTATTGAAATTCCCTGAATTTGACCTTCTTTCGGCTCACTACATCCGTAAGCCCTTTTTTGTGCTCCTCCTAAAATGGCCGCCATAACAGGGCTCCCTCCGACCATCATCTGCCTGTAGGCAGCTTCACTGGGAGACACCTCGATTGGCTGCCTCTTCCTTAATCTTCCTATTGGATTTGCCGGCTGGTGAACGCCTGCCCTCGCTAAGGCACTCGACAAGGCTGGTCACTGACTGAGCTTGGCCGTGCTTGAGTGCGCCTGTTGTCCTGTTTCAGCACACAACGGTGAGATTTCTGAACTATGTCCCTCTTGAAGCGCTACCTGCACTAAACTGACTGTTGTAACTATAGTGATTAACCCACTTACATACAGCCGCCTGCATCACCTGTGCCCACGGCACCAGAACTGTATCATCACTATCGGTCAACTTTGTACTCCGCGCACTCTCACGTGCATGTTTGCATAGTTTAAGCCTCTAAACACTGCCCGTGCCTGCAATGCTAATGATTACTAATGCACTTGTAATTGCAAATGCATGTTACACGCTGATGTCTACTTTCTAATCTATCTGCTACTTCTGCAAGCCTCCTCAGCTTCCCCTCCCATTGACTTAAGATTGCCATTCTTTCATCATTGCTTGTGTCTGATCTGTCTAGTGCCCGTATTGATCTTAACTGCTCGCAATTGTAATTGTACACGCTATTACTCACGTTACCTGTGTTGACCTGCACTACTTCTCTGCCCCCTGTGCCCACCCCGTCTCTAGTTGCTATTATCCCATTTCAACTCAGTCCAGATTCTAGACATTGTGTATGATACACTGTCCTATTGCTTCTGGATTTTCTTGGTTGCTCATGATGTATGCCTATTCTGTCCAGAGGTCCACTATTGCTTGCTAGTTATATGCGCCTAGACCACCTCCTTGTATTACCCATGGATAAAGGTTCGCTCCCTTATAGTGCCCACCGATGCTCTGATATTATATGTGCAGATGCCACAAGGGCACTAAGACAGAATCTTTCCTCCCCCACTCACCTGACTGAGACCAGTATCTCTCCCTGTGCTACGTCCTCTGCCTCGCCACTACGTAGCCTGATTGCCTAATCGTGCATCTGCTTAGTCCAAGTATCTTTCCTAACCACCGGATTATATATCCTTTTGAATACATTTGCTATAACCATTTAGCATGTCTCCTCTGTGCATTAGCCTGACTGCCTGCCTCCTGCTCCTTATAAATAATACAGTACTGTCTAGTATGCCACCTCACCATCCGATCACTGTGTATGCGACTATACCGAACATCAAATTACTAGCTCACCTTTAGAGCCGCATCTAGTGCTACCCACTTGTTCCCCCTGCCCCACCATAGACAGGAACTCTAGAATCAGAGCAAGACTAGCTAAAATCTATGAGCCACTCGCCCGCTCCTTGCCTACTGCACAAAGACTAAGATCAAAGACTGTCAACCCAAATACCCCTAAACCTAGTTCACCTAATATCTCCCACCTTAAATCCCCACACAGTCTCACTAGTCAGAACAGCAACAAAATAACACAGGAATCCCCTCCCATTATAACTGCCATAACTACAGTGTGCCCCCAAATCAAAGGAGCCCTGACTAACGCAAGATTGCTAGTAGCCCATGCAACTGACATTGCAGACCTGATTCTTAAAGAAGACCTTGACCTCCTGGCTATCACGGAGACATGGCTTCATCCGGCAGCAGGCTTGTTGGGTGTCTTGACCCACGTTCAAGTTATTATGCTGCAACATTTGGTGCTGTGGGCTTAGAAAATCCAAGATGGCGGAAAAGCCCACATTTGCACCAGAATCCGGGAAAACCACGCCATTTTACGCACACAAAAATGGTCCCCTGACCTGCCACCCACCAGTGCGAGCGGGGTGGGCCAGAAGCGCCGTGAGTGAAACGTGGTGCCAAAGGAAAAACAGCAGTGCCGGTTAGCTCAAAAAAGCGCTTTGAAATCACCTTTGTTTCTCTGAAATGCACGGTAAAAATGCCTATTTTAAACATTGCAAGATATTCAAAAATCTCACTGAACACCAGCAGACATTTGGCAGAATGAAGTCTTGTGTGCATACAAAATCTGGGAAAAGAAAGAGCCTAAAATAATGTTCATAATAAAACTGGCAGCTGTGGATGTCAGCAGCTTAAGTTAAATTGGACTGAAAGCCACTAAAATCTAAATGTTTAAAATAAATGAGTGACCTACTGTTGAGTGTCACATAGTTTGCAACTGTTAAATGTCATAGTTGTGAATTTAGAATCAACATTCTAGCTGCATGTGTAAAAATTGTAAGTTTGATTTGAATGAAGAAAAACTGGGAACAAAAGTGACATTTAGCTGAAGCCTGGCTTAAAGAGATTGAATTCTGCCTGGCAACTACCCCCGACAGGAGTTGAAACTTGCTCAGCCACTGCATTCCCAGGCCTGGCTACCTTCTGCTGCCCCCACCAAAAGGAGATGACACCTCTCTGATTGAATCAGGGGAGGAGCACCTGGGGACTGCAGGAAACTGAACAATGAGCCTTCCTTGGCTCAGGCAAATGGTAATTCAGGGTGGTTGTAAATGGCTTCCTCTTGAGAGAAACTGGGAGGGGCAGTGCCTCTGTGAGCAACTTGAGTTGGAGGAAGTGGACAAACCAGAAATTCCACCACGTGCTTTGGGAAACCACACCCCTCTGGGCCAGAGCATAATTTTAAAAAGATGGCTAATTCATAGTACGGACTTGTCAAAATTATATAATTAATATCATTATTCTTGTGATTTTTCTGTGCACATTTTAAGAGGTGTTAGGACTCTGTGGTATGTTCTTGGGGGTAGTAGTGGAAAATAAGGTATTACTCCGAATGTCTGTATGTTAAAAATCTGACACTTTTATCATCTGATGCCCATATTCCTTGTGCATGTTTGTGTAAATTCTGGAAAAGTTTAGAGGTTGTGTTCTTGATGAAAAGGGCAGAATTCTGTCATAAGTGGACACAACATTTTACAAAGACAGGGATCGGATGGTTTGGTGCTACAGAAAATATGTTAACTGGACATACAATATTAGAAAAATTGTACGTAGATAAATATGTATTTGGATCAAGAATAGATGTGTGCAAATTGACCAGGGGTGGATCCTCTGACCCATAAACTACATCATCACGATGACACTCCATTTCCTTCCCCCAATCAAGGGAGAGAGGAGAGCTTGGCCAATGATAAGTTGTGAGGGGCAGGCTTAGTTATGCCCACGCACACACCCACTTTCAAAACACATAAAAAGAGACTGCTTGGACAGACGAGATTCACGTTCCACTTTCTTGCGACGCATTTTGCCGGACCAGACAATATCCAGAAGGACCATCTCCAGAACCAGAGACCAGACCGCTCTGCAGTGCCAAGAACTTTTGCCAGAACCAGAGATCCAGACCAGCCCAGCAGAGCAGAGCTGACCCAGATAGCTGTGACTTCAGAACCAACCGCCCAGAGTCCAGTCCCAACCTGACCAGACCCTGACGGCCTATTTCAAATTCATAGTGTGAGTACTCAGCCAGAACTGTGCAAAACCAATCTCTTAGTTTAAAATAATCTAATTCAAACTATTTTAACCTGTCCAGAACTGCATCATAGGAATCGTGTGTCCCTTTCCGATCTTAAAACTGTAAAAGTGTAATTTTGCCATTTTGAATCATCATTTCATTTCTGAAAAACTACCTTCATAAAAATCGTCTGTATCTTTGTAATCGTAGGTGCTAGGAACGAGATTTAACTTTCATTCGAAAGCTAAGATTCTAATCTTCCCAACAAGCCTAAGACTTTTTATTCCTTATAGTTATTCCGTAATCGCGCTCGACGCATTCGGAAAAATTGCAGCGAATTGTCATTTCGCTCAATTTCGTTTTCTGTGAAAATAGCCACTTTTGCTTGAACTGCTTAAATTCGTTTTCAACCTGCTAATCCCTCATTGAGCATCGCAAGTGTGACTTGAACTAATCTTAAATATCTATCACTTACCCTGAATCTCCTATAGGGTATTAAAAATCATTTTTAGCATATTTTACTTCGTTGCCGCCACATTTAAAAGGATTTGCCTGCTTTAAAATCATACCTGTTTTCCTCTAAGCTCGCTGGGGGGAACTGGAACTTTGAACTACATTTGATTATATTCCTGAGAACTGTGTGCTCTCCTTTCCATCTTTTTATATTGCATAAGGGGGAGGGGGTGAATTGCCAAAAGGGGAAAAGTGATTACATTGTCTTTTGTTGAAATCAAATCAAGGTTATTCCTGTGTTGCATTCTTTTACATCATTGTTGTTCCTTGAAACCATAAAGGTATTCTCTGCTACTTTACCCTTTCTATACCAATTCCTAAGTGATTAAGTAAGCATACAATTGTCATATTATCCATTGTTGATCACGGTAATATTCATAAGTGTGCGATCAAATATTTATTTATAAAACTGTAATATATATATATTGTTTAATTTTTCCAATAAATCTTTTAAATTGCAAAACAAACCTACTTCTTGGCTCAGTGAGGTCAGGGGGATTCAAAGAGAGGGGCGTTATATAAGGGTTTATCATCCAGAGTATAACTTTTCATAAAAATATATAAATAAGGGCTTCCCTTGGGCGTCCCAGACGAGGCACTGACTTAGTGGGATTGCTGACTTGAAGTCACTTTACAGGCCCTGTGCTCCTGCTTGCAGTCCCAGAAAAGTATTCTATCCTGAGACAAGACCGACCCAACTCTAGAGGAGGAGGTGTGGCCATTATCCACAAATGCAGTCTTACAATGAGATTAGCTACCTCCATTAATGTCCCCTCCTGCGAACTACTCTCTGCCAAAGTTCCCATCAATAATGCCCAAACTCTTAACATCCATGTGATCTATCGGCCTCCAGGCCCAATAGGCACTTTCGATGAGGACATTAATACCATCCTATCCACCAATCTTAAAAACTCCACTCAGGTACTCACCCTTGGAGACTTTAACATGGGTTTCAATGACCCGGAAGACCAACCTGCCATCACCACGCTCAATACTCTCACAGAATTAGGATTCACACAAAGAAGTATAGAACCTACACACGCCAAAGGTAGAATACTCGACTGGGTAGCTGACTACAATTGTCAAGCTAATATTACCGACATTTCTCCACTTGCCTGGACTGACCGCCACTGGTATCGTTCTCACTCTCCACTACTACAGCACCACCCTTGCCGACCAGTAGGGCACCACCCACTCTCACGAGAAACAAAAAGGGCATCACTGTGGAGCGACTCATCCCAAACGTACTCCCCACACTTAACACACTTCCTGACAACTTGGACCCTGAGACTTTGGTCGAGGAATATAATAAAATGATATCCACCCCACTGGATCTAACTGCCCCTCTCAAACTCAGACCAAGCAAGCCCAAAATGCACCTGAACAAATGGTATACACCATTCCTTAAAAACTTAAGACAGCAAAAAAGAAATTGTGAGGCTACTTGTAAAAAAGCCCCATCAGCAGCCAACAAAATTAAACTCCATAAACTAGCGGCCCTGTACAAAAAAAGAAATATTCTTAGCAAAACACACTTCCTTCGACTCTCGTATTTCCCAGGCCAAATCAAACATGAAGGAATTATTCTCCATCGTTAAAGAAGTAGAAACCCCCAAAGCACCACTAGATACCTGCATTAAAGATAAGATTTAGTGCTCTGAAATCCAAAATGCCCTAGCTAACAAGATTGCTACACTACAAAACAAAAACTCCTGCAAAAAAGCCTCTTTGAACAACCCTCACCTGTCCAAACTACCTGAAAAACCGACCTTAAGGGAAACTACCCGCTTCAATTTCTCCAAAGTGACCATACTCGAAGTTGAAAAAATCATCCTGTTTTGAAACCATCCAATTGTCAGGGAGACCTGTGCCCGGCACAACTCATTAAAGATGCTGTCCGTGACCTCCACCCCTTCATCACAAGGTTAATCAATGTCATGATGCCTACCCCCGGGCATCAGGACCAAGGCCCTCAGCTCCGGGAGCAGGCATCCAGACATTTGTCTAAACCTCAGCAGCCCCGGCTAGGTGCTGTCTGGGTTCAGTCCTGGCGCCTTAGGCGCCAGGCTCATCATAGAAGTCAGTCCTGGCGCCATAGGCGCCAGGCTCATAGACTTTACTTACCTGATGCAGACCATGCTGCAAAAGAGTCCAAGCCTACATGAGGCTTGGATGGAACTATTTTGTTACAGGGACTATTTTTTACTCGGGCGTGGCTCTAGGGAACTTCTTACCTGGAACTACTTTGGAGGCTATTTAAACCACACCCGAACAGCAGCACATGCTTCGCGTTATTCTGCATCCAGCAGCGTGACCCTCACCGTGCCTGCAGCCAGCATCGTCTTCTGCCACGCCTGCCTCGAATCCGGAGCTCCTAGAATAAAGAAGAAGAAAAGGACAAGGTTAGAAAACAAACTTATTTCAAATTCCTCACCTAATTCCGGAACCATTTCATCTCCGGACCTGGAAAGTACATCAGTCCTGCACGCGTCACTTTGCCAGCTCCAGCATGGCGCCATACTCACCAGTTCTCACAGCATCTTTCGATCTGGCACTGTCTCCATCATTTCTTCGCCGTAATCCAGCACCTAGGGGACACAAGAAAAAACAAGGTGAGCCAAGGGAATCAACAAATACAACCTCTTACCACCATAGACTTACCTGATTTACCACCGGCGGTATTATTCCATAACTCTCCACATTTTCATATGCCGCATCTGTAAAGGGGGAGAAAAACAACACGTTAACGCATGTAATAGTTACCGGACAGCGTTGGGTAACACAGACTCTTACCTGAACGCCAGCAGCAGCTACAAGACCTTCTTCTCACGAACTCAGTTGCAACTTAAGGAAGGAAGGGGACAAGAGTGAACATCGGGCACATTGAACTCTTTGAACTTGATACTTACCAATCCCGCCAGGGACTTCAGAGTCAATACTTACCGGAACTCTCCCAACGCCTTCAAACCAGTGAAGTAACTGGTATCTACGCGCCCCTGCAAGACACGCAGGATGGAGAGCTCATCTTTTACGAACATAAGGTGAGGTTACTAAGGGGATATCGGAGGTGATTAGTGGGGGAGAGCGAGAACAGTTGGGAGGCCATCACTAAAACCCACAGGTGGTTAATCCCTGTCTCCACTTGCAGGAAAATACTTCTTCGGGTCCAGCAGACAAGACAAGGCGGGCCAGTCCAGACAGTCATCTCTGCACTACGCATCACGTTGAAGGAGACCGCAGCTGTCCGGGTCCGATCGACACCCCTGTGGGGTCCAGTTGAGCGTAACAATCAATACCTCCTTCTCTACCGGCTCCATCCCCACCAATCTAAAACAATCCTGGGTTCTTCCTCTTCTAAAAAAAAAACACACTCGACCCAGCCATTCCCACAAACTACAGACCCATAACGACTGTAACATTCCTTCTAAAAATCTTGGACAAGGTCGCTTATGTACAAATACAGAAGCACTTGGAAGAACATCACCTACTAGGAGCCAGACAGTCAGGCTTCCGTCCCCAACATGGGACCGAGACGGCTCTTATTGACCTTAAAACACAGATTGACATGCTCGGATTTAACGGCCAAGCTGCCTTACTCCTCCTCCTTGACCTCTCTGCAGCATTCGACCTGGTTGACCACTCTGTACTATGCACACACCTACATACGTCAGCCTACTTTTCCGCCGAGGCCATTACATTGATTAGATCATTCCTTAACGGCAGAACCATGAGGGTCTTCTTGCCTACATATGCCCCTTTTCGATGATTTGGATCATCTCGGTATCACCTACACTAACTATGCAGATGATACCCAGATCCTCCTTCCGCTTTCTGGAGATTATGAAAAGAATTTGGCCTTGGTGAATAGAGTGTACATCATCATCCAGGCATGGATGGCCACACATGGACTATGCCTGAATGATGATAAAACTGAACTTATCACTTTGGGTACTACTGCCAGCCTAAAGAAACTAAGCCCACCCTACTCATCTTTCATGATTGATGGCAACAGCATCAGGGTGGGTCATGAAGTCAAAACACTGGGATTCTACTTGGACTCCAACTCCTCACTCAATAGACAGGTGAATTCGTTTGCTTCCTCCACGGCCTAAACGTGTAAATTGATCCGCGCAGCTAAACCCTTTCTATCTGACACTAGCTGCTTGACCCTTGCTAGAGCCCTTATATTGTCTCGCCTGGACTACTGTAACGCTCTCTATCTTGGATCCTCCAAAGCCATCACTAGCAAATTACAAACTCTCCAGAATAATGCTCTTAGAGCGGCCCTGGGCATCTCCAGACGAGATCATATTTCAGTATACAGCCAACAGAACAATTGGCTCCCTATTACAGACAAAATTCTTTTCAAAACTGCTTCACTTACCTACAAGGCCCTTAATAACGCTGCTCCTATTTACTTGATCGATAGATTTCAGAGACAAACCTCCCTGAGACCCACAAGAACAGCATATAGAGACTGCCTTTCTGTCCCCAACTACAAATGCTCCACCATAGGGGGTAAAAGCTTCCCAGTGAACTCCCTCCCACCAACTCTCAGAATGGACTTACCTTACCAAAACTTCCGATCCAAGATTATCATATGGTTGAAGACGTAAGCTCTCTAACACACTGAGTCCCTAAATCCTGCTTACTCCTGCCTTCTGTACATACTGTACTCACCTGTGTTAACCTGTATATATGTATATAATCATGGCTTATTACGTTGATCTTGTGTATGTATATTTTGCTATTGCTGTAACTAAATTCCTGTAACTGCTGCGCCCTGTTACCTTAGGGTATTTTGGCGCATTACAAATAATAAACAAACAAACACCCTTATTTAATCTGACTCGTATCCCTGATTTTTCATGCAGGCCCATTATCAACCTTAAAATACCTCCCTGCAGCCCGCAAGCAGCCAATTTAGCCCATAATCTACTATGATCCACCTGGTCAAAGGCGGCCGAGAGGTCCATTGAAGCCACAAATATGATGCCACAGAATGTGAAACATAAAACAATGTATACAAACATTTCCATACCTTTTAAAAAAATCCCATCTCTACTTAATTCATACAATGTTCATCAAAGTATAAAATAATCCACCCACCACTACCTCATCTTTAAAATGCCATCTCTCAGAAATTCATACAATCTTCACAGAGAGAGTCAATTAAAACACCTCAACAATATTTTGGTTGATCAAACACTTAATCTAGGAATTTCACTACCGGAAATATCAGTTTAAATCTTTCCCCCACCAAGGCCATGTTCCACCATTCATCAGCTGAGAGCGAGCTAAAATGTTCAACCCATGGGCCCAAAAACCTAGTTCTTGTTTTTAAACTAGCGCATACCACAATTATGTATTTCAATGACTCAAATGAACCATTTCTTAAACAAAATATACAAGTTAAATCACACTCTTTAAATTGCTTCCGTCCCACCAGTACTTCTTTGGTGGGATTGACATTTAATCTTAATCTCAGAAATTGGGTGCGATAATAAGAACTTGTAAATTTAGCCAGGTATTTGGGAACTGTATTCAGCACTCTAGCTTCAATCTTGAAATTTTTCATCAGTTTATATTGGCCTCTTTTCTCCTATCAATCCAAACCTGGCGCTGCAGTTTCTTTTTGACAGCGACAGGATTAGTCATCAAAAGTTTCATTAAAATGATTGTTTAGATTGTTTAGGATAGCCATACATTTAACCTTCCAGTTGTTCAGAGGCCATTCCCAATCCCCTTTAGATCCACGCCTTAAGATCTCCAAAGGGAGGGGTGGATTCATCAAAATGGATTTCCTCAGCAAGGACGACGACATCCACAGGAATACTGAATACAATGAGTGGAGGTCTAGTTTGTATCTAATAAGGGCCAAAGGTAACCCTTTCGGAGTCTAATCAATGAGGATTAAATCATCAGCATAGAGCATCCAAGGTAAACTTATACAGTTAACTTTAGGAGGAAGGACGTTTATAGATTCCCAACCACTACCCAGGTCTGATAAATATAGATTGAACAATATTGGGGCCAGAGGGCAGGCCTCTTTTAACTCCCTGTATGTATTAATATATTCTGATAATTGCCCCTTTAAATTCAATCTGACCTTCATAGTATTTTAAGACTACAACTCCTTTATTGCAGCCAACAGATGGAGAGGACAGTTCCAGTTTGTCATTTCATCCGCAATCTCTCTCTATTAACACGAAACGATTGTTCCAAGCCTACATATGCTAGAAAGACATGTGAACCCTTGCTGTTAGTCTGCAATTTGAACAAATTCAGCAGGAAGAGGTTAAGGCTAGTCCCGACTCCGTTAATTAACCCGTCTGACGTGGGTCCAAACGGCCTGAAGCAGTTGCCTGTGAGTTAAAATGCAAAAGAATAAACGAGGCAAAGAGATATCCAAAAGAGCGATAGGGCGATAATTTTTGGGATTTTCTCCATCGCCCTTTTTGAATATCGGTATTATAGCCTGCTTCCAGGAGCTTGGGGCCTTTCTTTCTTTCATTACCTGCTAAAACAAAAGAAAATTAAATTCAGTCGATAACACTGGAGTTTCCTTCATTGTACTATTAGTGAGACCATCTGGTCTCGTGGCCCGTGAAGAGCTCCATTTTGAAATTAGTATCTCAATGTCCTCCTTGTCCCAATTGAAATACCATTTGTCCTGATTTCCCAGTTCTTTTTTAGGGATTTCCAAATTAATGGGTGCAAAGAGGGCTGTGAAATGCCTATTCCGCTGCTCTTCAGAAACTGCATTAACTAAAAGAGCAGCTTCAGGGGTACCATTATTTATTGATTAAATCCCATAGGTTGCGTGGATTTGTTTTAAAAGTTGCTCTCAGCATTTGTTCTACTTCATTTTACAGTCTTTGAGATTTAAACATTATCAACCAATTTTTATACTGCTGATTTTCTTTTCCTTATCAATGTTATGCTCAAGTTTCCCAGCAATTGTGTCAATATTCGAAGATGTCTGATATATATTTCTACCCGCATGTAAATCTTTGTTATAAGTGTGCTTGTGGCGAAAGTACGGCTTATAATAACTACCAGTTGTTACTTCAAACTCCAAAAAAAGCCAAAGCGTATTTCAGGCCAGAACCGTCTTTATCACATCCTTCAATTTCGATAGAATGTAAGGCATGTTATGTTGCTTGGTGAATAACCTGTTTCTTTCTTGTGAGACTGCAATATCAGCTACCAATATTTTTTTTACAGTCTCTACCCTCGCCCCTCCATATCATTTGCAGCAGACTGTGATCGCTGTTCTTCATAGAAACCAGTCAGTGAATCAACAAGAGAGATTAGGTTGGTGGATACAAAGAAGTAGACAAGGATGACTTTTGGGCTATCACAAGCCGAAGTAGGCCTCCCAGGGATATCACCCCTGGTCTGACCATTCAATAGATGTAATTTGCTAGTCTCTACTTCTCTCATCCAAACACTTGCTCTTTCTTGTAATGATGGAGTCAGATCCCTGTTATCCAAAAATGTAATCTTAAGATCACTTCATATCCTAACATAAGGGTCTTTCAGATCTGCGGAGATCTCTTCCATTAGAGACATTACACCATCAATAAAATGTGTACGTTATTTTGGCACGGTTCCAGTAAAGGTTAAATACAACTCCCAATTTAATTCTACTTAAGTTTCCTTCCACAATTTCCAACACTTGAATCCAGGGATTAGGGTTCAGATTTGTATTTCATTTATTAACTTATTTATTATGCATTTGTAAGGCGCTTATACATCAAGTAAATTGTGTTTCAAAGCACCTACAGGGCAGCAGGGAGGGAACATGGGAATGGAAAGCAAAATGATCTGAATCCCTTTTCCTGTTTTGGCCAATGTTAGGAGCCCTGCAAACGGTCTACCCTTCTCTCCTTTAATTGCAGGATTTAGGAAAGCCGAGTAGCCATCACAGATTGGAGTATGCCAAAACCAGGTTTTCTGGAGACATAAAATGTCAAAAAAGCTCCAAGTCAAGGTCATCTTCGTTAAATAGGTGCAGAAAGCCACGCGTGTTCCAACAACCAACCATGACCTCCACGGCATCCAGCCTCTCTACAAACTATTTATTACTTGACAGGTTTAAGGCTCCCGGTAGCCAGGACCAGTCTTGGACCTTCCTCTGCCAGGGCTGGCGCTCAAAATTCATGTCAACCAACCTATCATGATCATCTATGCATGTGAATGTCACTCTAAAGGGGCTGATGGCATTTGTAGTGAACCCTACGGGGTTTGGCACCAGGGTTTTAGCCATGTTTGTAGGATTAATAATATAATTGAATTTGGAGGCTTTTGAGGAACCCTTCTGGGCAAGACACGATTGATCGATACTTCCACCCTTCACAATAGATCTCCTACAATGCAACCCCATATGTTGATCTTTAAGTTTTTTTTTTGTTGCATTTTTAAAGCCCTCACCCAGCCCGTGGGCATTGAGGCGCTGTTACAGGAATGGTTTGTTTTTTAGTTGCGTAATTGTTTTTTGTTTTGGTTTCGTATTTATAACGCACTTAAATACCCAGAGGTTTCTAAGCGCGGACCCGGGGATCGAACCTGTGTTGCCTCGTGTCGTCTTGCTTCCAAGGCGAGCACGTTACTGCTGAGCTATCCTTCCGAGACGATCAAAACCAAATGGTAGAAATGCCGAATACAATTCCCACAAGGCCATTTTCACAAGATTGGATTTAAAATGCAGTCTAACCCAATCCATTCTGTCCTCCATCACGAACTCCACTACTACAATATCCTCAATCTATATAGCGTACTTGGGGTATATGATGCAGTAAATTCAAAATATTTAGGGGTCGATTCATGGAATTAATGTGCGCCGAAAATTCCAGCGCAGAGGTGCCAAAACGTGCGATTCGCAGTAAAAGTGCAAAAATCGCAGTGCAAGTGCGAAAATCGCAGGGAAACCAGCGCACATCGATTCATGGAAGTCCGTGCGCGAGAAAAACATTGGATGTGCTCTAAAAATGTGCGCTGCGCACGCCGGCGCACAGGTCATCCAACAGCGTCCGCCACGGCCACTGCGAAATCGCACATTGCGCGGCGCACATCACAAAAGTAGGCGGAACACGGGACGTAACACTCGGAATGGGGAACAACGTGTGAAAATATGGGCGTCACGGGGGAAGTACAGGAGGCAAGTGCGCGGAACGCCCACATGCTCGCCTACAACCCGTATTCATGGAATCGAATAGGGCAAACCAGCGCACGGTCAAAGACGCGCACAGGGCCAAACAAGTACGCCACAAGAAAGCAGGCGATAGCGCCCCTGCGCCTGAAAAAAATGTGCGCCAAAATGTGCGCTAACAAAAAGCACCCATATACAGCCATGATGAATGGTCCATACAGTGTCCCTCTAGGACAAATGAGGTGCAAAGGGGTACTGACAAACACGGACACCCGCTGTGTGAAAAATAGCATGTGCGTGTGTTCCTGGGTGCGCGCGAAGTTCCACACGTGATTAGCCTGGGTACGTGTGTTTCGGGGTGCGCGGGATTTTCCACACGCGATTGGCCTGGGTACGTGTACTTCGGGGTGCGCAGGAAGTTCCACACGCGATTAGCCTGCGTACGTGTGTTTCGGGGTGCGCGGGAAGGTCCACACGCGATTGGCCTGGCTACGTGTGTTTCGGGGTGCGCAGAAAGTTCCACACGCGATTGGCCTGGGTACGTGTACTTCGGGGTGCGCGGGAAGTTCCACACGCGATTGGCCTGGGTACGTGTACTTCGGGATGCGCGGGAAGTTCCACACGCGATTGGGCTGGGTACGTGTACTTCGGGATGCGCGTGAAGTTCCACACGCGATTGTCCTGGGTACGTGTATTTCGAGGTGCGCGGGAAGATTCACATGCGATTTCAGCAGGGTACGTGTATTTCGGTGGTGCCGGGGAATGCTACACGTGATTTGGCCGTGTGGATCCTCCCAGGTGTTCCCTCTACACCCTCCACGGCCCCTGCAGGCAGCCCACCCACAGGGGACTACCCTGCACCCCTGCTCATGTCCCACAGGCAACCCATCCACCATGGCCATGCCCACCAGCCAACCCACATGTCATCTTGCACTACTGATCACCAACACATGTCTCCCAGCACCCCCACACCCAGCATCCAGGGGCACCCTCCACCAGGCCCCCACACATGTCTACCACCACCCCCACCCTCCAGTATCCAGGGGCACTCTCCACCAGGCCCCCACTCATGTCCCCTATCACCCCCACCCCCCAGCCACCAGGGGCACCCTCCACCAGGCCCCCACTCATGTCTCCCTGCACCCCCACCCCCCAGCCACCAGGGGCACCCTCCACCAGGTCCCCACTCATGTCTACCATCACCCCACCCCGCAGCAGTGCAGGGGCAGCCTCCACCAGGCCCCCACTTATGTCTCCCACCACCCCCAACCCCCAGCCACCAGGAGCACCCTCCACCAGGCCCCCACTCATGTCTCCCACCACCCCCACCCCCCAGCCACCAGGGGCACCCTCCACCAGGCCCCCACTCATGTCTCCCACCACCCCCACCCCACAGCAGTGCAGGGGCAGCCTCCTCCAGGCCCCCACTCATGTCTCCCACCACCCCCACCCCCCAGGGGCACCCTCCACCAGGCCCCCACTCATGTCTCCCACCACCCCCACCCCCCAGCAGTGCAGGGGCATCCTCCACCGGGCCCCACTCATGTCTCCCACCACCCCCACCCCCCAGCCACCAGGGGCACCCTCCACCAGGCCCCCACTAATGTCTGCCACCACCCCCACCCCCCAGCCACCAGGGGCATCCTCCACCAGGCCCCCACTCATGTCTCCCACCGCCCCCCAGCCACCAGGGGCACCCTCCACCAGGCCCCCACTCATGTCTCCCACCACCCCCCAGCCACCAGGGGCACCCTCCACCAGGCCCCCATTCATGTCTGCCACCACCCCCCCAGCCACCAGGGGCACCCTCCACCAGGCCCCCACTCATGTCTCCCAGCACCCCCACCCCGCAGCCGTGCGATTTGCCTGGGTACGTGTATTCCTGGGGTGCGCGGGTAGTCTCCCATGCGATACCATCTGGGTACGTGTATTATGGGTCCGCGTGAACTTCCACACATGATACCAGCGGGCTACGTGTTTTACGGGGTTCGCGGGAAGTTCCACACGCGATTGCCCTGGGTACGTGTATTTCGGGGTGCGCGTGAACTTCCACACGCGACTGGGCCTGTGAGAGTGGGTACGTGTATTCCAGGGGTGGGCGGGAATATTCACTCGCGACTGGGCCTGGGAGAGCGTGCTACGTGTATTCCTGGGGTGGGTGGGAAGATTCACACGTTCGCTTACGACGCGCCAAAAAATAAATGGTCCAATCCTGAAACACGTACGCCAGCATGAAGCAGGCGTACGTCGACCCGCGCAGCATCAAAGTGCCCTCAAACAACAAACAAGCTCAGACGCCAGGATGAATATACCGTTCCTAGCAGCAGTGGCCGTGGGTTACCAAAGGAGGAGGAGGAGGATAGTGAGGGCCTGCATTTTCACTCCCAGAACCAGCCTTTTTGGGATGCCTGATGACCAGGTGTATGGTAGGTACAGGTTTCCACCACACATAATACTGGACCTGGTCAGTGAGTGGGAGGATGACCTCACATCACCCACCCTGTGCTCCCCAGCACTCAGCCCCCTGGAGAAGGTCCTCAATGTACTGCACTTCTTGGCCACAGGATCATTTCAGCGGACAAGTGCCATAGTGGGTGGGGTGTCACAGGCCACGCAGTCACGCTGCCTACACCAGGTCTTGAACATCATCACTGCACACCCATCAGTCCGTAGGCACATATACCTGCCCAGGACACCTGAAGAAAGGCAGGCTGCCACCCTCGATTTCTACGGTGTGGCACAATTCCCAAAAGTGCTAGGTGCCATTGACTGCACCCATGTGGCACTATGTCCCCCCAGGGCATCTGAGCACATCTATAGGAACTGCAAGCACTGGCATTCCATCAACGTGCAGGTAGTATGTAATGCCAAGGGAATCATCACCTCAGTATATGCCAACTATCCAGGGTCCACCCACGACAGCTTCATTTACCGAATGTCTACCCTAAGCCGGGACGTAGAAGCTGGGCGGCATGGCGATACATGGCTGCTTGGTGAGTATGAATGCCACTGCACATGCATGCATGTCAGATGCAGAGTTATGTCACTACCCCACTAATGATACCCATCACCTCCTCACCAGGGGACAGTGCCTACCCTCTGAGCACCCACATGATGACGCCAATTCGGAACCCCATCACGCCTCCATAGGTAAGATACAACACAGCCCATATTGCAACCCGGGGCATAGTGGAGCGCACATTCGGAGTGCTCAAGTCACGCTTTCGCTCCCTTGACCCTTCTGGCGGGCAGCTGTTATATGCGCCCCCAGTAGTGTGCAGGATCATAGTGGCAGCATGTGTCCTGCACAATGTTGCAACACCCCGGGGCCTGGCTGTGGACATGGTGGTGCCCCCACATCCCCAACCACATGCACGCCCGCTGCGCATGGGAGGGGAGAGGGCACGGGGTGAGGCAGCCCGTACGCAGCTGGTGGCTAATTACTTCACATAGAAATCACACCCTTGTGAAGTGCACACAGCCCTGGCACATACCATCTGATAAGCAATGATGACTCGACCTGACAATTATCACGAACAAAGGGACAGTCAACTGTCAGAACCATAGCAGCCTGAGATTGTTCATGTCGAAGTGTCACAATGTGTGCATCCCTACCTACACGAACACCACCAATGCAGTGTCATCAAAAGACACACTTCCATGCTGCAGAAATGAATACCCACTTGCAAAATACTACATGAAAACAGTGCCATGTCACCCAACCCCTCCCCGGCACGGGTCTCACAACACACCATGGCATGTCATGCAATGTGAGAGCAAACAAATTAATCCCCACAACATGCCCCAAGTGTCACCAGCTACAGTGTCCCAAATGGAAACATGGCCACACATGAAATGCTCACAGTAATGCAGGACCTACAACACACATTACCAAATACTTACCAAGAATACCAATCACCTACACAACCTCCAACCTACCTTAAACATGACATTACAGACTTAAAAATTTGCTAGCCTCACTACCTGATGATGCCAGCACTCCGAACACTTCAAAGTATACAGTGTTAGCGCCACGCAAGAGTGTAGGTGCACTGCTTACAAAATGGACTCCAGTTCCAAGGTGGACCGCCTTGTGAAGACATGAGAAATGGACCTGCAAATTAGGAGCATGAGATGGATGCAGAGGCACATATAAATACACCATGCAGTGTACAATACAACAACAATATGCACTATGAATGTATACACAGTATTGACTACAGACTGCCCACCCATCGAATGGGAGTCCAATGTCACCATGTACGTCAATGTCACTTGGGCACACCCTTTGCAAGCCCATGGAAACGGGAAGCAGGAGGGGTGTGTGTCACAAAAACCCAAGCATCTGAACCAAATTCATGACAAGCCTGCATGTGCCCAGCCACAATGCAGCGTATGCCCACGAGAGCCACACAAGGCAACACACTGTCCCCAAAAAAAAAAAAATCAAAAATGCCCAGGGGGGTGGGGGAGGCCACCCAGGAGGTCCGAGGACAGGGTGCACACCAAAACCCACCTGTGTGGATCTTGGGAAAAAAAAACACCTCCATGGGCTCATGGCCTACACAGCTACCCTATTGTGGGAGAATCACTGCTGTCTCTCTCCTCACCCTCTGCAGCTGCATCAGGAGGTGGTGGCACCATGGGAGGTAGCCCACGCAAAGCCCTAGTCTGTTCCTCCATGGCTGCAAGCATGCGGGTGTGGTAGGTCTCGTTCTGGAGGATAATTGTGCGGAGGTCCCCATGCAACAGCTCACGGGATGCCCGGACCTCCGCCCTAGTTGCCTGCATCTCAGCTGAGAGCGTACGTGTGAGACGCTCCCGCTGCTGTTCTGTCTTTCTGTTTGTTGAAGCCTCAAGCTCAACAAGAGTCGTCCTGAGGTGAAGGAGTTCCACCCTCAGGGCTTCCCTGTGGCCCTGGTACTCTATGGAAATGGCTTCCTGCAGAGTCGCCAGTGCCGCCCGCCTGTCCCTGTCGGACGCCAACATGTCCTCCCTGCGTGACTGGCAGATGGAGTCTGTTGCCTGCTGTAGTCGCTCCATCAGCCTTTCGGGGGGGACAATGGAAGTGGCCACCCTATCCATGGCCTGAGCCATCATCTCTGATGATGCTGCCTGTTGGGTTGCCATACCGTATATGGATTGCTCCCATGCGGTATTGCCAGGTGGCTGATGGCCACCACGTCGGCGGGCACCACACCTGTCTGGGGCAAGGCTAACTGCGCCTTGCTGTGCCGGCACTGCCTGAGGCTGCAGGACTGCATTCCCCCTCTGATCTGCTGGCCCATGAACAGGATCAGATGTCGCGGAGTGTGACCCTGCATCCGTAACCACCAAATGCGTACCTGCCAACACTGACATCCCCATTGAAGGTTCTAACACTGGTGCAGGGGGGTCGGACAGAACAGAATCCCTCCCAGGAACACTCACCTGCGACAGCACATAGGTCGCAGGTGAGTGTTCCTCACATAGGTCTCATCATCCGAATCGACACCTGAATACAGCTCGTTGGGAGGTGCAGCCAGAGACACCCCTTGAGAGCACGACCTGCAGCAGTTGTGGGTTCTCACCCACCACCACACCACGTCCCTCACTGGTGGTCGGTCGGCCCTCAGACCCCTCCTGGGTCTGCACCATCTCCACAACCCCAGCAGTATCAAGTGCGTCATCACCTGCAAAGACATAAAAGAAAACAAATGGAAACAGGCACTAGCACTATGGCACACAATTAGGGCTGAGAGGCTACAGAAACAGTACTTGATTGACACAATTCCCACATGACTAAAACCCTCCCATGCATGCACCGTCACTGCGTGTGAAGGGTACGCAGATGGCACACATTGATGACACCAAGATGGAAGATGAACACAATTGCTGCATCACATTGGCCAGTGATTGGCAGGTCAAATACACATGCCATCACACAAGTGATGCATGTACCCTAGCCATGAAGTGAAGAGTGAGAGGAGGTCACCAATTGTTCATTCAGTCCAGTTTGCTCATGAAATTGATTTTTTCATTGAAATGGTTCAAATGTTTAACCTGGAGCTGCCAGTCCAAAATGGTCCTATAGCACAGGGACATGTCTAAACAAATCATGTCCAGGAAACAAAGCCAGTCCACTGTACCATAGCCATGTCAGACATGTGACAATAGGACTGAGAAATCCCGAGTAAAAGTGGTGGTATGCAAACAATCTGCCTGAATAAACAGAGGTAAATAAGCAACAATGTTGTGGCAAGATGACACTCCAAGGGCAACTGGTGTGGTGTTGGGCTGGATGTCTAATGTTGGCAGAAGGGATGCTGCTATACCCAAATGCTGGTGCGCAGAATGTATAGGATGAGGCACATGGGTGACCCAAACCACTCAGGCACACACACCCTCACCTGGCACCCAATTAGAAGCCCTCCCACACACACCATGCACATGGATGACACACACATGCATGTGCACTCACCGGACAATGCCTCGTAATCTGCCAGTTCTCCCACGCCTTGGATCTGTTCCTCCGTGACGTAGATCCCAGCAACCTGCTCATGTGGAGTGAGTTCTATGTCCTCTGCTGGAGACCCACCTCCAGTCACTAGAGTTGCGGCATGACTTGAGGCCAGCTTATTCTTTGCCCTGCGCTTCAGGTCATTCCAGCGCTTGTAACATTCAGTAGCTGTGCGCCTCACGATTCCAAGGGCACTTATGATGTCCGCAATGGTCTGCCAGTGTGCCTGACGTTGTGCAGGTGTGGTCTTGGATCCTGCAACAATCACCATTTCGCGGTCATGTGCGGACACATACTCTACAAGTGCATTCAGTTCGGCCTCATTGAAGCTGGGCTTCCTTGACGGTCCGGACTGTGTAGCCGTGTCTGGGGCATCAGCCTCTACTGGACGAGCACTCTTCCTCTTCCGCTTGGAAGGTGGTGGGGATCCTGAGTGTCCTACGCCGCTCTGGACACTAGGGGCAGGAGCCCCGGTGGACTCTGTACTAGGAGTGTGGGATTGCACACTCAGCATGGGAGTTGGTGCAGGCATTAGCTCAAGTGTGATGGTGTCAGGGGGAATGTCAGCATGATGGACTTGGACCAACACTGTCCTGGCTGGGTGTGTGAGAGGTGGGGTGGATGGAGCCGCAGCCTGCCTACGCGGAGCAGCAGATGACCTAGCTGCCCCTGATCCATGTGGTCTGATGACACCAACGTTCACCGGCGCACGTGGACTAGACCTGCTGACCTGGAAGTCAGCCATGGAGTCACCCTGTGCCAGGTCTGGTTCCACAGTGGGCTGGTCCAACAAGAGCTGAGCATGGATGGTGTCAGCCACGTTAAGCTTAACCGGGGGGGCGGGCATGGCTGTCCCTGACTGCTCCTCCACACATGGGGGGGCTAGGGGCACCCTGCAACTCACGGCCACGTCCCCTACCGGATCCACCACAGCCACCACTTGGGGCTCGGCCACCTTTGCCACCCTTACGGCTTGTTCGCCTCCCAGCCATGGCACTGATGTTATTGTGCGTATGGGAGTCGATGTGAACTATTGTCCTGGGCAATTGGGGGTCAAAGGGGTTGGGTACCAGATGGTAATCGTACCCTAGTGCTCTAGCAAGGCAGTATGACACCCCTGGGGAAAGATGACGGGTCACGCAACGCACAGGCAGCCCAAAAAAGGGAAGTAAGGTGCACGCAACCCCTCCTAGACCACGTGCGTGGAAAAATAAACCTGCACTACGCTGTGGCACCCAGAAACACAAGAATGAACGTATGCGTGTCACACGCAGCCTAGAATGACCTCTGAAGGGGTACGCGACACACGGGGCAAGCACAGATGTTAAATACGTGCGCGACTCACCGTCTGCCAGGAACAAAAGCGTGAAAAATATGCGCGTGTGCGCGTTGGCAACACCCCCACCAAAAGAAGAATTGTACGCTGTCTGAGGAGACAGGACAACAGTAGAATGGAACGCTGTTTGAGGAAACAGGCCCAGGAAAAAGAGGAAAAGAGTAAAAGCTGTCAGAGGTAACCGGGAGTACGAACTGGAAACGCTGTGAAGTAAATCGCGTGTGAACCGACAAGAAGTACAGATTTCACCCACTCGCTCTCCACGAAAAGCACGTACAAGGAAATGGCGTTCTACACGTACCTTTTATACACACGTCACAGACGCGCATACGCGATGAGGCCATTTCCACCAATTACACGCTTTGACACTCGGACGTGTATCTTTTTTTTTTACACGCGCCATTCTCTACAGCCATGCGCGTGACGTCACAGCTGCGCATGGGGGCCTTTGGGCCAATGAAATAGCGTATGCGTGCAGATGCGCTTACGCGCTAAGGGCCTTTCCTCGAATTACACGCAGACGTGCAGGACTTTTCACGTGCCAAATCACTCCGTATCAAGCTGGCCATGCGTAAGCACACGGAAGACCACGCTCCTGCCCAGAAAGCCGATTTACTGCCCTCCAGAGCCTAAGCACACTCCCACCTGCCATCTGCTGCTGCCTGACTGCTTGCTGCCCACGTGCCCTGCCATTTGCTGCCTGCACATCAGCCAGGGGTGCTGTTGCTGTGACCACCCCTGCTGCAACCGAAGACTCCCGACTGGGATTCCATCGCTCCACAGCCCAGCCCCAAGACCCAGTTGCCCACCCACTCCTGCCTCTGGGGATGTCATGTCGGGCACTGCAACATCTGGCACCACTGACAACCCCCGGCCAGAGAGGCAAAGGGGCACCAGCTTCAGTGCCAGGGAAGTTGGTGTCCTGGTGGAGCAAGTCCTGGGGCAGTATGATGCCCTCTACGGAAGGTTGCGCGCCGACAAGGAAGGACGGACTCGGATCTGGACGGACATCGCGACTGCCATCAACGCGGAGGGGGTGGCAGTCCACGACTTCCAACATGTCAAGAAGCGCTGGGAGGACTTCAGGTCCAGGACCCTGAACAAGGCCCGGCGCCTCTTGAAGGCAGCGGATGCTTAGGGGCGCCGGGGCCACTTGTCGGAAGATCAGATGTGGGTCCTGGAACACATCCCCAGCGCTCCACGTCCAGGTCCTTGAGAGGCAGACCCGTCTGGAGTCGAGCGGTAAGTGTACATGCATCATGATTGTAAGCTGTGCGTGTGGTGATGTGCCAGTAGTGTGCCGGTTGCACATCTGTTTGTATGGGGCCGAGTATGGGTGGGGGTGTACAGGACCGTGAGGCTAACACATGCGAGCGCTGTCATGTGTGAGACATGGATGGTGCTTGTGTGTGTAGGCTTGCATGCCAAATGCAGTTGTGTGGGCACACATGTTTGGATGAATGTGTATGTAAGTAGGCATGTTCGTGATGTCACGCATGTATGTTGTTTTCAGCTGCATGTATCAGCACTGTGTACATGTGCATGTGTGTGTATTTGACAAGGGTGCAACAGTGATGCAACATGGATGCATGTGACAGCGGGATGTGGAAGCCTGATTGCCAGATGTGACATGGATGCCCATCGGAACACTGCGACAGTTGGCTGAGGTGTACACATGCATGCAAGTCTGGTGGTGTGCGTGCATGTGTAGTGCAGTCCATGTGTTGCATGTGATGTCTGGGTCACCTTTGCCTGCTCATGCTGTTGTATGTGTATGGATGGTGCTGGCAGTTGCGATGTGGCTGTGGTATGGCTCATGTGTGCATGTAGAAATGACGTGTGTTGCCAATTGTGATGCCATGTCTGAGGTTTGCCAATGCCACTCATGTGCAACTGTCATGTGTGTATGTGTCCATTGTACAGTGCCCTGATGCCTGTGTTTTATTTCTCCCTGTCTGCAGCGTCAACTGATGAAGAGGGCGGAGAAGGTGCTGTGGAGCACAGCGGCGGGGATCACACCGCCAGCCGGAAACGCAAGGCCCGGCTCCCCTCCCAGGTTGTGATCTCGTCGTCCCCGTGAGGAGTCCGGTGCCGCGTCCGAGGCCGCAGCTGCCGGGGGGAGGTCCAAGAGGCGGAGGTCGGAGTTGGACTCCTCGGCAGCAGAAGGGGCAGCTGGGACCCCACAGGGCCCAAAGGGGGAAGATGGCACGGAGTCATCCAGGTTGGTGGGGGGTTTGGTGGAGGAGGAGGCCGTGCAAGCAACAGAGACGGGGTCTGGAGGTGGGGATTCCACGGGTGCTAGTGGTGCAGTACAGGACCAGGGACAAGAGCCAGCACAGGTCGCCGCAGAGGTGCCTGTGTGCAATCCTGTCCCTGATCCTGTCACTGCATCATCTTGCACCAGCAGGGATGCCTACGTCCAGACCTGTTTTCAGGCAGGGGATGAGCTCACGACAACTGCCCTTCCTCTGCCTGCGGACGTGGCTATCCGGGTCCGGGTTGAGCCTGTCCTGACTGGTGTGGCGTTGCGTCAACGGGCCATGCAAGGTGACCTGCAGTCTTTTCATGAGGAGACTGCACGTCATCTTGAATGGCTCGTTGACCGCGTCGGCCTACTGGGACAGGTCACCCAGGCCGGATTCCTCCATTTGATGGGGCTTGCTCAGACCCCCTCCTCAACTGAACCCCCTATGCGCCAGTCGTCCTCCGTGCCATCTTCCCACCCATCAGTCTCCTGAGTGCCTTGTGGAGCTGCCTCTGACGGTGCGGCCAGGCTGGTGGAGGAGGCATCCCTGCCACAGTCGGGAGTCGGACGTCCAGCAGGGGTGGCCACATCAACGACTGCACCCCAGCCAGCAGAGGATGTGCAGGCAGCAGGAGGCAGTGCACGGGCAGAGGCGCAGCAGCAGCAACATGGTGGGAGCCATGATGGCTCGGGGCCTTCGACATCGGAGGGGCAGGCATCGACCGGAGGGCAGGAGGACCCAGGACGGGAAGTGTCTTCCGTGTGGCAGCGGTTGGGCCACGCCATAGATGCGGAGCGGCAGCAGGCGGAAGAGGCATGGCTCACGATGGTCAGGGCAGAGAACTCCATGCGGAGGGCCCTGAGGCGGGCCGAGTGCCTCGAGGCAATCCGCAGGGAGTTTGGGGGGGAACATGTGGACGGCCCTGCAGACCCTCGGGGTCATGGAGGAGGAGCGCTCCGGGACATTGAGCAGGAGTTCGATGATGCCCTGGCCCGGAACATCCCGAACTGAGCCGTCGGACTAGCCCGCTGCCCTTGTAAATACTTTTGTAGTTAGTGTTAGGTTTCCTTTGTTTTAGCATTTTTTTTGGACCTTTTGGACAATGGGCCACATTTTTGTATATATTTTTTTTTAGGTAGTGTTATTCGATAGGTTTCATTTCTTCGTTTGGGATCATGGACCCTGGATTGTTTATCTGTATATAGTTGACTTTTGGATTTTCATTTTTTTTTTATGATTTCACCATGGAGCAATGGTTTTCAATTTTAATTTTACCATTGGATTTACTTTTGTGGACTGTGACTTTGGACACCTTTCGTTTGCATTATGATTTATGATTTGTGGTTTTGCATTATTTCACGTACCTGCTGTTTTTTTTTTTTAATTCCATTATTGTTTGTTTATTTTTGATTCAATTTATGTTGCGTTTAATACATATTTTTTCTTCAAACTTCAATGTGTAGTATCCTCTCATTGGTTTCATGCATATCATGATATGAGTTTTGACATTCACTGACACCCATTGGGTGTATGTGAGGGACATGTGTTCATTTCCAAACTTGCAATTGGGGTTCTATCATGTTTTTGCCATTTCTAAGTGGGTGGATGCAATACTCAGGTGGGTGTTTGGCATTTGGAGGCTGACCATATGGGCCAGGGATCTAGATTGTGGTGACATGTTGGCTGGGGGCCTGGTGGAGGGTGCCCCTGCACTGCTGGGGGGTGGGGTGGTGGGAGACATGAGTGGGGGCCTGGTGGAGGCTGCCCCTGCACTGCTGGGGGGTGGGGTGGTGGGAGACATGAGTGGGGGCCTGGTGGAGGCTGCCCCTGCACTGCTGGGGGGTGGGGGTGATGGTAGACATGAGTGGGGGCCTGGTGGAGGCTGCCCCTGCACTGCTGGGGGGTGGGGGTGGTCGGAGACATGAGTGGGGGCCTGGTGGAGGCTGCCCCTGGATGCTGGGGAGTGGTGGGAGACATGAGTGGGGGCCTGGTGGAGGCTGCCCCTGCACTGCTAGGGGGTGGGGGTGATGGTAGACATGAGTGGGGACCTGGTGGAGGCTGCCCCTGCACTGCTGGGAGGGTGGGGGTGGTGGGAGACATGAGTGGGGGCCTGGTGGAGACTGCCCCTGCACTGGGGGGGTGGGGGTGATGGTAGACATGAGTGGGGGCCTGGTGGAGGCTGCCCCTGCACTGCTGGGGGGTGGGGGTGATGGCAGACATGAGTGGGGGCCTGGTGGAGACTGCCCCTGGTGGCTGGGGGGGTGGGGGTGGTGGGAGACATGAGTGGGGGCCTGGTGGAGGCTGCCCCTGCACTGCTGGGGCGTGGGAGTGGTGGGAGACATGAGTGGGGGCCTGGTGGAGGCTGCCCCTGCACTGCTTGGGGGTGATGGTAGACATGAGTGGGGGCCTGGTGGAGGGTGCCCCTGGATGCTGGGGGGTGGGGGTGCTGGGAGACATGTGTGGGGGCCTGGTGGAGGGTGCCCCTGGATGCTGGGGGGTGGGGGTTGTGATAGACATGAGTGGGGGCCTGGTGGAGGGTGCCCCTGGATGCTGGGGGGTGGGGGTGGTGGGAGACATGAGTGGGGGCCTGGTGGAGGGTGCCCCTGGATGCTGGGGGGTGGGGGTGGTGGGAGACATGAGTGGGGGCCTGGTGAAGGCTGCCCCTGCACTGCTGGGGGGTGGGGGTGATGGTAGACATGAGTGGGGGCCTGGTGGAGGCTGCCCCTGCACTGCTGGGGGGTGCGGGTGATGGTAGACATGAGTGGGGGCCTGGTGGAGGGTGCCCCTGGATGCTGGGGGTGCGGGTGATGGTAGACATGAGTGGGGGCCTGGTGGAGGGTGCCCCTGGATGCTGGGGGGTGGGGGTGGTGGGAGACATGAGTGGGGGCCTGGTGGAGGCTGCCCCTGCACTGCTGGGGGGTGGGGGTGATGGTAGACATGATTGGGGGCCTGGTGGAGGGTGCCCCTGGATGCCGGGGGGTGGGGGTGATGGTAGACATGAGTGGGGGCCTGGTGGAGGGTGCCCCTGGATGCCGGGGGGGTGGGGGTGATAGGGGACATGAGTGGGGGCCTGGTGGAGGGTGCCCCTGGATGCTGGGGGTTGGGGGTGGTGGGAGACATGAGTGGGGGCCTGGTGGAGGGTGCCCCTGGATGCTGGGGGTGGTGGGAGACATGAGTGGGGGCCTGGTGGAGGGTGCCCCTGGGGGGTGGGGGTGATGGTAGACATGAGTGGGGGCCTGGTGGAGGGTGCCCCTGGATGCCGGGGGGGTGGGGGTGATAGGGGACATGAGTGGGGGCCTGGTGGAGGGTGCCCCTGGATGCTGGGGGTTGGGGGTGGTGGGAGACATGAGTGGGGGCCTGGTGGAGGGTGCCCCTGGATGCTGGGGGGTGGGGGTGGTGGGAGACATGAGTGGGGGCCTGGTGGAGGGTGCCCCTGGGGGGTGGGGGTGGTGGTAGACATGAGTGGGGGCCTAGTGGAGGGTGCCCCTGGTGGCTGGGGGGTGGGGGTGATAGGGGACATGAGTGGGGGCCTGGTGGAGGGTGCCCCTGGTGGCTGGGGGTGCAGGGGACATGCGTTGGTGGGCAGTAGTGCAAGGTGACATGTGGGTTGGCTGGGGGGCATGGCCATGGTGGATGGGGTGCCTGCGGGACATGTGCAGGGTAGGCCCCTGTGGTGTGGGCCACCTGCAGGGCCGTGGAGGGTGTAGAGGGAACACCTGGGAGGACCCACACGTGCAATTCACGTGTGGTGCTCCCCGCGCACCCCTGGAATACACGTACCCTGATGGAATCGCGTGTGATACTTCCTGCGCACCCCTGAAATACACGTACCCTGCTGCTTTTGCGTGTGATACTTCCCGCGCACCCCTGGAATACACGTACCCTGCTGCTTTTGCATGTGATACTTCCCACGCACCCCTGGAGTACACGTACCCTGATGGAATCGCGTGTGATACTTCCCGCGCACCCCTGAAATACACGTACCCTGCTGCTTTTGCGTGTGATACTTCCCGCGCACCCCTGAAATACACGTACCCTGCTGCTTTTGCGTGTGATACTTCCCGCGCACCCCTGGAATACACGTACCCTGCTGTTTTTGCGTGTGATACTTCCCGCGCACCCCTGGAATACACGTGCCCTGATGGAATCGTGTGTGTTACTTCCCACGCACCCCTGATGTACACGTACCCAGGACAATCGCGTGTGGAACTTCCCGCGAACCACTGAAATACACGTTCCCCACTTGGCGTTTGCTGTTTGGCAGCCCTGTGAACTGGTCCAGGGTTAGCGCAGCCCTTTGCGATGATTTGGGGATTTTGAAGGCTTTTCCTTGCGCCAGGGCGTTCTTGGGGGCGTAACTGGCGCTGCTGCAGGGTCGCTGCGCCACGGCTGGTTTCGGAGGCTGAAATCCATGAATACGCTGTGCGATGGAAAGGATTTTTTCACACGCGGCTGGCGCAGTGTATCGCACAGGGACACTGTGCGCCAGCCGCGTGCGCCATTTTTGTGCGAATTTCTATGAATTACCCTGTTAATCTGTTTAAAATTAAACAGTCATCAGAGTCAAGTAGGCGTTCCAACGACAGTCATGTTACCACATTTCTCATTTATTTTGTGGTAAAAGTTCTCAGTTGGTTTATGACATGGGATGTTAGTGGATGGAAGAACTTTCAAACAATCCTTTCTGTATTTTAAATCAGCCAAATTGCGTTTTTGTGCAAGAGTTATTAAGGGTTGTCCACTTAACTGAGGGTCCCGTTACCTCCCCATCACTATCAATAGAGGTGGCCACCTGCTCCCTTCTTTCCTCTACTGCAATAGGCACAGTTGACCTTAGTTCTGATACATCAGATAATGAGTCGGTAGAATAAGTGGAGAAAATTATGGAGCCATCCAATATAGTTTAGCTATGTTGCTTATTCGAGTCATGACTTATTGGCACTTGCTTTGATGGGGCAATTGTTGCACAGAATTGGATTTAAATTCGAAGCATCTTTTTGTTTCTCTTGTGCGTGGTCAGAAGAATTTCATTGTAAAGGAGGAGGAGTTTTCATATTACGGAGAAATGTTCTTGATCCATTCGATCTTATTTTCTTAGATGGTTGTATGTTTTTTACATTTTTTTTTGCAAGGGAGGTGTGAGCGACATTGGGATGTGTTCGCTTCTCAAAGATGGGAAAGGACTTTTTAACAGGGTTTAATGCCGGCGTCAGATCTACAGTTTCATTCGGAATCAAAAGTTCATGATTGGAGTCTGTAGGGCATAGCACAGTTGACACCCTTAATCTTGTGTCCACTGGCTGTCCTATATTTGAGGAGTTCTGAACCACAACTCCATCCTTATTCCTCTCTTTTCTTTGAGTTCTTCTTTTGCTTCAATATAAATCCTGGGTGACCTCTCCCTGACCCTGCACCAAGGGTATAGTGCCCCCTCCCCCCCATGGTCACTCTCGTCCTTAGTCTAGAGATAAGATCCATAGGCATAAAGTCATGACTTTCCTTCCCCATTTGAGAGATTCCATTATAGCCTCCATCAGGGTGGTTTTATCAGCCAATTTTCCTCTGGCCAAATCACAAAGGTGCCTCTGCCATTGGGACGATATCTCAGCCTTGAAGTCCAACCTTTTTGTACAGTTTTTGTAAAAGATTCCTGAAATATCAGCTTTGAATGTTTCATGGCCAATAAGGTAGTCTGATCCTTATAATTATCGTTCATTGGCCCTCATTACAAGTCAGGCAGTGGACCATGGTGCTATAAGCACCATGGTCCATGCCGGATTCCGCCATGGTGGATGGCGGAATTACCGCCCCATTCCAAGGTGAGTGGGGCGGTAATTCCCCATTCACCGTTTGCCCTTCCCCATTCCCATTTTTGCCCCATAGGGGAAATCCTCGACCTCCCCTTCGAGGGTTCAGAGTTATTCTACTTGTCCAAAGATGCCGAGCTTACTAGGAAAAATAATCCAACCAAACCCTGGGCCCAAGCCCCTTTCTCAGGGCCAGGGCAGGTCTGACCACAAACAGGGAACATTTGGCTGGTTAAGGGGGTTCCAGGATAGGAGAGCCCATTAACTGGACAGGTCTCCTAGTTCACACAGGAGGAAGCAACAACACACCACTAGAGTTCTTTTCTGTTCCCCACTCCTCAGCACCTGCCTCTGACAACAAAAAGCAATGAGGTTCAGTTCGTTGACCACAGCACTCCTGTTGGGGGTCGGTTGGCTCTGTTCATAAAGAGCTGGAAGTGTTTTTTCTTGTACGTTTGGATTCTTTTCGATGGTATAGTCTGGATTCCGCCTTCCTCTTCCCTCCCATCCCCCTTGTTCAACTCCACTATTGTAGATCGGGTCTCCCTCCCTGATGGGGGTGATTTTACAACTATGGAACATGCAGGCAGTGGATCTGGTTAATATTCTTGATTTTTTTGTTTCTTTTTTTCAGTACCCAAGAACAACCAGGTGGGCCTGAGGGTAGTTCTGGATCTTTCTTTCCTCAATTTCTCACTCCATCTCGAACGTTTCAAGATGATAACTTCAGAGAGTAGCAGAGTCACTGTGCACAGGAGACTGGATGTGTTCCTTAGACCTAAAAGATGTGTATCTGCATGTCCCCATCTTCCACTCCGACAGGAAATTCCTGCAGTTCACAAATATGACGCACCATTTTCAGTAAGCGGTACTGCCGTTTGGCCTCAATTCCGCCCCTGTCTGTTCACCAAACTTATGAACGCAGTGGCTGGCCTTCTCATATTGGAGGGTCACCACCTGTATCATATCTGGACATTTGGCTGGTGAGAGCCAGCTCACCGGAGGGGGCCTTCCACTCTTGCCAATGGTTGATGGACATCCTTCACCAGTTGGGCTGTTCCCTCAACCAGAAGAAGTCGCAGCTTCACCTTTTGCAGGACCTCCTGTTTCGGGGGGGTCAGGTAGGACACAGTGGTGCAGAGGCTTTTGTCTACAGCTGAGCGGTGGAGGTCTCCCTGGGAGACGGTTCGCTATTTTCTGACACAACTCTACGATGACAGTGTGGTGGTTTCAGCACTTGCTGGAGCTCATGGCCTCTAGTTTTCTGACTATCCAGAATGCCAGACTCAAAATGAGATGCATTCAGCTTCATCTGGCATCAACCTGGGACCAGGAAACGGGGTCTCAATCAGACAGATTTTTCATTCCACTTTGCCCGGATTTACAATGGTGGCTCCTTGACAGCAATGTGCCAGTGGGAGCTCTGTTTTCACTGCCGGAGCCCTCGATGGTGGTGACAACAGATTTGTCCCCACAAGGTTGGGGGGCGATCCTGAACGCCCACTCTATTCACCACTCGTGGTCCAAGGTCGAGGCCAGTTGTCACATAAATCTCTTGGAACTCAAGGCTGTGGTCCTAGCAAAACATTTCGGCCTTTGATCAGGGGCAAGGCGGTCTTGGTCAGAACCGACAATTATACTACAATGTTCCAGGTCAAGGGCTCTCTGCATGGAGGTGATTGCAATCCGGGAATGGGCTCTGTCATAGGGGAACTGGTTCGGTGCTGTGCATCTCTCGGGAGACAGCAATGCGGCAGCAGACATGTTGAGCAGGTAGGGCTCCAACACGAGTGGGAGTTGCACAGCAGCTCCTTTTCTTTGCTCCTCCAGTGGTGGGACATGCCGGAGGTTGACCTATTTGCATTGCAAGACAATTCCAAATGCTGCCTATTTGCTTCATGGGCAGGACAGAGCTGGGGCACTCTTCAGGGGTGCGTACCAGCGGTGTTGGGACAACCGCAGTTGGTATGCCTTTCCTCCCCCTCAGTTACTTAAGAAAATCTTCTGCAAATTCCGTAATTAGATGGGCTGCATGCTAATCCTTGTTGCTCCTCATTGGCCGTCAAGTGTGTGATTTTGTGATCTCCCCCAGCTCAGGTCGCA
Organism: Ambystoma mexicanum; assembly: GCF_040938575.1. Classification (NCBI taxonomy): domain Eukaryota; kingdom Metazoa; phylum Chordata; class Amphibia; order Caudata; family Ambystomatidae; genus Ambystoma; species Ambystoma mexicanum. The sequence continues at coordinate 527,417,407 of NC_090930.1, forward strand.
ATGGCTGGCGCCTTTGCCACTCCTCAGCACGGGCTTCCTAACGCAGCAACAGGGAACAGTGCAACACCTGGATCTGGGCAAACTGGCGCTCTCAGCCTGGCTCCTGATCAGCGGAGGCTAAAACCAGCTCAATTATATGCAAATAATTGCAACATTATCGAAGCGGTCAGGAAGGCATCCCCCTGCTCCCAAGACAAGATTAAAGGAATAGTGCGCTCACAAATATTATTGCCTTAAAAGATGGGCAATAATCCAAAACATACATTAAACATATTATTAATGAAAGTTCCTATGTAAACTTTTGAGCAAACGAGGTTCAAAGCATTTACATGGGAGCATCCATTTTGCCATTTCAGGCGGCCTCCTTAGCTCTGCCCTGGCGGCACTAAACAAGCAGCAAAAGCCTCCTACTGGAGGCTGCCTTCACTTTCATTTTACATTTTCGGTGCTCCCCAAGCCCAGGGAAGCACAGAAAACGTAAAATGAAGGCAAAAAGCAAAAGCGCAGCAATTACAAATACAACGTTGTGGAAAACCACAGAAATCATAAATGCAAGAACGTTGTATTTCTGACTGCGGCGGCTTTCGCGTGGAGTCTCCTGGGCTCCACCAACCCGGGGGAGCCCAGGAGACTCCAAGCGAACACCGCCGCCGTCAGAATAACAACATTGTTGTATTTGTAAATACTGCAGCATTTACACATACAACAACGTTGTATTTCTCTGCAGCGGCTTTCGCTTGTAGTCTCCTGGGCTCCCTCAGGGTTGGGGCAGCCCAGGCGACTCAAAGTGAAAGCCGCTGCAGGCAGAAACACTGCAGCATTTCGAAACACAACCGCGTTGTGTTTCTGCCTGCAGCGGCTTTCACTTTGAGTCGCCTGGGCTCCCCCGAAAGCCCCTGCAGGCAGAAATACAACGCGGTTGTATTTAAAAACGCAACGGTTTTCTTTCTAAGTTTCTCGGGCTCCTCCGGCTCGAAGGAGCGCGAGAAACTTAGAAAGAAAACTGCAACGTTTTTAAATACAACAACGTTGTATTTATCTTTGCGCTAGCTTCAGCTTGGAGCCCAGCGGACTCCGAGCTGAAGCCACCTCAGACATAAATACAATGTTTTAAAAGCTGCAAGTTTTCTTTCTAAGTTTTCCTGGGCTCCTCCAGCCTGGAAAACCTAGAAAGAAAACCACAGCTTTTATATTTCAAATGCTTATTTAAAAAGAAATAAGCACTTACCTAGATGCAGCTTTCCTGCCTGCATTCTCTGGTGGTAGCTTTTGTTTATTACAGGTGGCTGGCTTTTGCTTCATTATTGTCGCAAGGGTAGCACAGGAGTCATCCATTTCACAAAATTGGAGTTTTGAAATTATCAGAAATATGTACTGAACAGATATCCTGGGAACCAAAGCTTCCTTTAATAGGATCTTTTTTGTGAAGCCGACACATAATAGAATGATGATGCCGTAATGCTCTTTTAGGCACAGGTGCAGATGTTTATGTATACATCTGTTCCCTGAATTAGCAATTGCTGGCTGGCCATACATCCTGAACTCTGACCTTGATTTCCTTATAAAATATTCAGGTCGACTGGTTTTAATTAATTCCAATATCTGCCTTCCATTGAGATCTATTTTCTTGGTATTTTAAGACACAGCCTTTTTTTCTGAGTTTGAACAGCTGTGCCTATTATCTGTTAAAGGCTTATTCAATGATTAATGGTGAGGCCTAGTTTACCGAAAGCTGACCTCTACATTCCTTGTCTTTCAAAGTTACATGTAAGAAGGAAACAACTGCTTGTGTAATTCTTTCAGGTAATGGTAGTTTAATATTGTTCTATAATGCATTTGATCACATTCAGTGGCCTATTGAGGAACGGGTGACCTTGATTACACCCGCAGAAGTTAGATGTGCCATTTTTGAACTACACCAAGGTAAGGCTCCGGGCCCGGATTCTATCCCTTTTGATCTATTCAGGGGAGATCCTGTGGTCTGGATTCCCTTCCGAACTGAAATCTTAAGTGATGTTTTTCAGAGTCATTTTCCACCTAATAGCCGGAGGGAGGTAGTCCTCATTCCAGTTTTCAAGAAAGGTGACAAGGAACAACCGTCCAAATATAGGCTTATTTCTTTGATAGATTCAATGGCATAAATGTACTCGAGGATGATTCTCCATCGGCTGAAAGACTGGGTGACTGCCTCAGGCATCCTCCTGCATGTGCAGGCGGGTTTTAGGCCAGGGGTTGCTACAGTGGACCAGGTGATGAAATCGGAACTTATATGTCGGAAATATGTTTTGTTGGGTTCACAGAGCCTTTATTTAGCATATGTTAACCAGTTACATGTCTAATCACTGAATTTTTTACACCTAAAGTATTTTTCATCCAAATTCTTTCGCCTAAAACGTATTTACCTAATTTACATTCACATAACTTAAGTGTTTATCTACCGAAAATGTTATACCGAAAACCTGTATACAGAATTTATTTTTTAATTTTTATTTTTTATTGGGGGATCCCCACCAAATCCCCGTTTTCCACCCTTAAAAACACCCCAAACATTTCCAAACAAATGTAACCCTTTAACCCACCCAAAATACATTATACCTTAAACATTTTTAATGTTACATTGTTATATTTAATAACAATATAACATTAAAAAACAGTTAACATTCAATATTAAAAAATTCAGTAAAAGATTTTTCCGGTGGAAAAAGTCTTTCACTAAACATTTTTAGGTGAAAAAGCTCTTGATAAAAATTATTACGGTGAATGGTCTGTATACCATGTTAACCTACAAACTGCTTTCGATACAGTTCCAAGGGATCTCTTGTGGCGTGTCCTGGAGGAGTTGGGTATTCCATCCACCTTTGGACATGCGATCAAGTCCGATCAAGTCATTATATTATGACAATACTGCTCGGGTGCGTTGGGGGCCAAATGGTGAATGCACTGAACCAGTCTCGATAGGATTTAGGGTTAGACAGGGATGCTTTTTAGCGCACTGGTATTGTTATTAGATATTAAAAGCATAGTACCTGCTTTCCAAGCTGCAGCCAAGGATGCCCTGGGTTTAAGTAGCTGCAAGTGCAGCCTTCTTCTGTTTGCAGACGATGCAGTATTATTGTCCAAAACATCAGGGGGGGCGGCAGAATCAGTTGGATGTCTTTGATAAACAGTGCTCTGTGAAAGGCTTTCGCATAAATTACTCAAAACAAAGATTATGTGCTGTGTCGGCCCGGGAGGCAGACCCGAGTACGGGTGTCTTAACCATTGGCTAGAGTCAGTTGAAACCTACAGTTATTTGGGGTTGACTGTCTCCAACAAAGTAAAATGGGAGCCCCAAGTTGAAAAAAGCTTAAGCCATCTTCGGCAGTGTGGTCAAATTCAGAACCTAGTTGTTCGTTTAGAAGGTGATGCCCTTTCTATTCCCCTGAAGAGTTATCGGGCTAAAGTGATACCGGCTGAAGTGTGTGGGACTGAATTGTGGGGTTTTGGTGATTGTACTGCCATTCAGACCGCTGAGAATTGATATTTGAAATCATTATTTAATCTTCCATTAAGTGCTCGATCGACCCCATTTGTGTGGGAGTATGGTCCCATTAAAATTAGGTATGTTATCAAACTGCAGCCTGTTTTATATTGGCTACGTGTATGGAATTCCAAAGACCTTGCACCCTTCAGACTTCAGAGAAGGTCTCATGGAGGTTTGTCGGATGCCAGGTGGTAGGAATCTACCATGGTTTAGACATGTCAGAACCATATTAAATGACTTGAGGTTAGAGGACCTGTGGGTTAACCCCAAAAAGTATTGGGGTGGTTATAAAGCTTATGTTAAGAAATGCTTTTACAGACTGGGCATGGAGTATGCTGTTTGTAAACTATCTAAGCAGGAAAAATCTATCTGTATCTCAAAAATGTGTGAGGGTTGGATTATCAGCTCCCCGCCCTCCCCCTTAAATATTGGTATGTACATTTTTATTGGGGCAATCGCCCATTAGCCAACTTTTCAGCTTGAAGATGAAGTCCATCATCTCTGCCTATGCCAATCCCATTGTGTGAGAGGTCCAAGTGGCTTAGGCCATTATGGCTGTATTAAAATATTCTATAGACTCAATGCTGTTCAGTGTTTGAAGATGTGAAGGCTATCTCCTTTTTTATCAAGTCTGTTTTCATGAAAAGAAGTCTATTGAGTAATAATGCCTAACTATTTATAAAAGTGCATCAGTGGATTTTACCTATGTATAGTTGCTTGCACTAGCGATGTTTTAATTGACAATTTTACAGATGATTTATTAGTTAATTGTATATACATATATATATATATATTTTATATTAATTTGTGCTGCTATATTCTTTAATGGTGTTTCTGCCAAAATAAAGAATTTGAAAATGCATTTGATCATCTCATCACAGAATATTAAAATACAATTTATACAATTTATAATAGGACATGTTTCATTCAACCTGCCACCCAAACAGGCAACCTTTTTAAACAACACAATTCCTGTTACATTTGTCATTAAGTTCCATAATATAAAGATATGAGGTGATTCAAAATGCATCTTGTTAAATAAAACGCATTACATTTATTCAAATAATGATTACATAATGAGGCTACAAACATGCTGCATCACATAAGAACCAAGGAACTCCCTGTTTGTATCGTGCTTACCATGCAAAATAAGCCTAGAAAAATGTATCCTCTCCTGTCTCACTGGGCACACCAAGAGGGCTCAAGAGGCCTGGTGCCTCCCCAAGTCCATGGATGACGACCCTGCAGCAGTATGCGATGGACCCCTTAGTCATCTTCCTTAAGTTTGCATTGCATGGTAGTGATAGTCATAACACTCATTCCAATGGGCTTTCTTCCCAACTGCAATAGCTTGTAGATCTCTAGTAGGCAGGCACAAAACCCTGGTAGGAAATGCTTCACTTTATCCAGAGCTAATTTCCTTCATGCACCACTAGTAACTTTTATCCAGATACTCTTTCTGTTTAACCAGTGTATCAAGAATAATTGCACAGCCCTGCGACTTGCGTTAAATATAATGTTGCACATGTGCAGTTACCCAACCACAGGTTTTCCTGCATGTGAAACTAAGTCACTAATTCATTGTCACCCGGCAGAGTGTTACCTGCACCTTCGGAGAATTGGGAAAGCTTCCTGCACGTTTCTACTGCATACAATTCATATGAGAGCAGGGTCCTTCACAGGCATCACTAGAGATGGTTTGGCAGGGAAGAATACATTCCAAGATGCTGATTGTACCAAATAAAGGCTTGGACCAGCCCTTTAAACCCAAAGTGAGACCAGTTGCACTCAGAAGCAACAACCAATCCTAACACAATTAATAGATGCAGGTGCAGACAGTCGCGCATGAACCAAATCACAGGGTGGAGGGAAAATACTATTAAACCCTCAAGCCCCAATTAGGCATTGCGGGTTGTAGGAGCAGGTGGCTCGTGTTTGGCAGTGGCTGGGGATTGGAGAGAGTTGGAGAAAGCAAAGGCTTGGAAGATTGAAGGAGGAAGTGGTAAGACCCCAGGTTAAAGGAAGAGGTGGCAACATCAAGAGGAGAGGGTGGTAGTCTGGTGTAGGCACTAAGACCAGGAGCAGGTGGTAATATATTGCGGTTAAGGCTATGCAGAAGAGTTGAAGGTGATAATATCTAGATTGGTAAACTCAAGTGACAAAACTGGTATAGAGTAGGTGGAGGTGGTAGAAATGTCAAGAGCAGAGCCGGAAGATGCATGAACATCAGGTGAGTAGGAGGTGGAATCGGGAGGTGAACTTAGTGGACAGGAGAAGGAGATAACAGCAGGAGGCAACAATAGCAAAGGGAAGGAGGGAGTTGGGAAGGATCAAGTGGGCCCGGTCAGTCCTAGGCAGGACCAGAAGGTTGGAGGGGTTACGAGACGGGGGGGGGGGGTCAGTGAGAACAGCATAAAACTACAGAGGTCAAAAGGGAGAAATTGGAAGGGGCCCCAGTTAGGACAGCTGTCTACTAGCTATGCAGTGCCGGGCCCAGGTCTCCCAGTGCCATGTGCAAGTTCTGGTCTGGTCAGTGTACGTATAATAGGCCTAGAATAAAATGCCATGCCACAATACTAAACAGCTAAACTGACTACATTAAAATGGCAGTCTAGCTACGTAATAACACATCATTGATTATTGATATTTATTTATTATTGATACATCGAAACACTAGCATTCAGAGCAAGCGGTGATCACCTAAGAGCGGCTACGTAAACAGAAGGGTTTGAAGTCTCTTTTGCAAGTCAAGAAGATTTTTAACTCTGAAGTCTTGGGGGAGTTTGTTCCAGTACTTCATGGCCAGCACCTGAAATGACCTGCACATTGCTCTCAATCATTTTATTCCAATGCTGAATAAGAGCAACGCATGAGAGGATCTGAGAGCGAGCGGGATGAGTAATCTGGAATTTTCTTTGAAGATGATTAGGCCCTGTTTTTTTTAGGACCTTAAATACTGAAGTCAGAGCCTTGAATGTAATTCTAGCTATGACTAGTAGCCACTGTAGTATTGTATTGTATTTTATTTATAACGCGCAGGCCCGCAGGCCCGGAGGCATCAGGGCGCAATTAGTACAAGGTTACAGAAATGCAGGTATAACAGAGCATTATTACAAACATGGGATCCAAAAATGCAGGTCAAGCAAAGAGTCATTATATATATTTGCAAGAGGATCTTATATACATATGTACAGTAGTTTCAGTGCCGATAGATGATAGTAGTGGACGGCAGGTCAGGGTATGTCGGGGAGAGGCGCGAAGATGGCCTTAATGCTGGTTGAAAAGCCAAGATCTAGTGTTGGCTTTGAAGGTATTGAAAGAGTCTTCCGCTCTAATTGAGACAGGGAGGGAGTTCCATAACTTGGAAGCTAAGACAGGGAAACTTGAGCCCCCTGCTTTTTGCAATTTAAATCTCGGGATCGCTAAACAGTGGGATTGGGCTGTTCTTAGAGGTCGGGAGGTAGAGTGGCGCGATAGTCGACTACCAAGGTAGATCGGGGCTTTGTTGGCTAGGCATTTGTGCGTAAGGGCAAGTGTTTTGAGTGAAATTCTCTGTTTGACAGGTAGCCAATTTAGCTTACTTCTGGTTTCTGTGATGTGGTGGTGTCGGGGAATGTTTAGCGCAGCACGAATGGCGTTGTTTTGTGTCGTTTGAAGTCTGTTCAGGTTCTCTTGGCTGGTGCCAAGATAAAGAGCACTGCAGTAATCAATTTTAGCCATAATAAGGGTTCTCGCTAGCGTAACGCTGTTAGACGTAGTGAGGAAAGGTCTGCAAGCTGCGATGAGTTTGCATGTGTATGCAGACGCAGATCTGACAGCATTCGTTTGTCAGGTTAATGAAAGTGTGGCATCAAGGTAGAAACCTAACGTTTTGGTATCTTTTGAGACACGAATGATATTACCATCTATGTTGAATGATTGATAGGACGGTTCTAGTCTGCTCAGACGTTGTGCAGTGCCCAAGATTAGGAGCTCCGTCTTGTCATCATTCAAGCACAACTGATGTTGGGCCATCCAGGCCTGGATGACCAAGTAGATGTCGTTAAGGGCTTTGGTGTCACCTAGATAATCACCAGTGATGGGGATGAGTATCTGGGTGTCGTCCGCATAGTTGGTATAGGAGACACCCAGATAGTCAAGTACATCAAAGAGTGGTTTCGTGAAAATGTTATAAAGTGTAGGTGACACACAAGATCCCTGAGGAACGCCGCAGTGAATCGGGGAGGGGTCCGCGGCTGCGGCTGGGGCAAAGACTCTCATGGATCTGTTGCTCAGGAAGGATTTGATCCAAGCCGCAGCCGAGGAAGAGAAGTTGGCCGCTGAATGGAGGTGCTCGCACAGGATCTGATGGTTGACCAGATCGAATGCGGCTGAGAGGTCGAGAAGTAGTAGCAGTGCTAATTTGCCTTGATCCTTTAGAACCTCGATTTGAGTTTTAAGGTCTAATAAAGCGGTCTCTGTCTCTAGTTTCCTGAGCAGAGGTGAAATATGCATTCTTCATAAGGTGCCAGCGACTGCTCGCGTGATTGTGTTTTGGATCACTTAAAACCGATTTAAGACATATTTGGGTGCACCAAGTAGTAGGGCGTTGGCATAATCCGAGAGATAATAATTGCTTGAGACATGGTCGCTGCATGATGTCTAGGTATGAACAGCCTAATTTGCCTAAAAATCATGGAGTGAAAATTTGAGGCACCAATTAATTTATTTACGTGCTAGCACATAGTCAGATGAGTCAATGTAGACCCCTATGTTTTTTACAACAAGTTGAACTTTAACCTTTACTTTGGATAAGCATAATTCAACTGAGGAGCATGAAGGGTTTGCACGCAACAAAGTACTCTCACATTCTGTTTTTATGTCTGATGCTATTGAATATTTTGTTTAGATTCCAAGAGGGCCGTTGTTAGGAGAGCACCGTAATCGATGCTCTCCTGAACCTCGGGACCGGGAAAGTAGAATTTTAGAACGTTAAATGCCCTCCCCTGGCGCATCACCCCACATAAACAAAAGGTAAACAGGAGGGGCTCTTGCATCTCCTACCCCAGAAGAAAAGACCGACACTGGATGCCGGAGGCCCCCGGAAGCTAGCTCATGCCATCAGCGGAGGATCCGCCAAAGAACAAAAGAAGGCGGCGAAGAGGAAACCTGCTCCAAGGGGCGGCCACTGCAGAGGAACCTGGCTGCCCTGAGTCGGACTAGGAATCCATCGGAGGGAAAGATGAGGCATTCTCACTAGAGCCAGCAGTGGAGCTGCACCAAGAAAGGAAGGAAGACTCTTGCGGGAACCCCTGGCTGGCCCGGCTGCTCCAATACAGCTAATGCGGTAAGCAGAGGAGAGCCTGAAGACAGGGTGGAGAAGAGATCGCCCCAGGGGGAAGGACGAGGACTGTCAGAGCTTGTTCGGGCGCCGGTGAAAGTGGAGTAATCCTCCATCTGCCAAAGCCGAGAATGCATTATGAACATCCACTGCTCCGATGATCACAGAGGAGCGCAAAGCGCTGAGAGGACCGTGGGGGCGGAGGGGCACAAAGGCCCCCGGAAACAGAGAGGGGGAAACCTCTAAAAGCAAGCAGACGGAGCATAATTGGCCAGTGATGGAAGCAAACTAGCCATGTGCCAAATTCTATCTAACGTATTTGCATACAACCTGATTTACGGCTGGTTAGAGTCCAGCAACATCGACAAATTCCATAAAAAGGAAAGTGATCAGGCCGCGACCAAGCCCTCTTGGAAAGGGGCACACAATAGGAGCAGGGAAACTGAGGGGAGGAACTAAATAATACTACACCAAGTGAGCCCTGGGTGCCTGGGACTGCACATACCAATCGCCCTTGCATAGATTACAAAGGAAAAACCTCTAGTAATCTAAGCTCGCAGAGGAGGTAAGGAGAAGAGGAGGAACTCTCCTGGAGAAGGCGCGGTGGCCAGAGGAGCATCAAAATGTCCATAAGCAGGGGAAAAGAACGACCATCGACCTTAAAGGGGGCTAAGAAACCCCAAGAAGGCAATTTACAGAAGATGTGGAGTAAGAACCTGGCCTCCCCCCCCAAGGCGCGCAGCAGAGTCGGGAACAAACGGAGCGCGAGGGGCCTCATCCACAAGAAGAACAAGAGCTAATTTTAACCCAGTCACTCCTAAAACAATACATCAATGACTTTGGCGACAAAATTGCTGACAAGTTCCAAAGACAGATGGAAATTGAGAGGGGACCTGGCGGTGGCTCTGGGGGAATCAAAAGGAACGTGAGTAAAATGGAAGAAAGAGTGGATACCAACGAGAGAACGATTCAAGAACTCACTGAAGATTCAAGAAGGACAGAAACCTTGGTGGAATAGCTGTCAAATGCGACCCACAATCTCAAACTGCAGGCAGAAGACCTAGAAAACAGGTCCAGGAGGTCGAACATTCAAATTAAATGCCTCCCTGAGAAGATCCCAGATAAGGACCTCGAGGGGGCGATTACAACTATTTTTGGGCACCTACTGGAAGCAGAGGAAACACCAGTTGTGAGAGTCCACAGAGTGGGCCCCCGTAGAACAGACCTAGGGGAAAGACCAAGGGACGGCCTAGCTGCCACCCACGATTATACAACAAAAGAAAAGATTCTGCAAAGCGCTAGGAAGGTGAAACTGTACAACACACCAGATCTACTTCTTTTCCAAGACCTATCGCAGACAACCCTATTAAAAAGAAAAACTATGTCCCCAGTCCTGAAGGTACTCGTATAAAAGGACGTTCAATATCGATGGAGGTTTCCTTTTGGTCTAGTCTTAGAGTGGCAGGGAACACAACACTGAACAACATCCTGCGAAGAGGGACTAGAATACTAGGGATTGAAGAAGAGGACCAGATCCAGAAGGATCCCCCCAGCAATGAGTCATAGCAAACTCAAGATTTGGGAATGGTCGATGGTGTGTCCCAAAAGAAGTAAGAAAGGAGGATATCAACCTCAACTGAAAGAAAAAGGGCTAACATGGATGGTCCTAGGGGCAGGGGAAAGGCAGGGGAGGGAATCTGGAATGGGTTTGTGAATACCCGCAGAAGCACACGTTGGGTATACTATGGGACTCAATCCTTGAGAAGGCAATTTTGGGGGGCTAGAGGCCAATTGAGACCACCCAGCGAGAGGGATGTACAAGGGGGGAGAGGGTCCAAACACAATCTTATGAGAGTCTGACATTTCAAACTTCAACTCCATGACAATGGATAAACACATTGGGTTATGTATCCTCTCCCTAAATATTAAAGGGTTGAGCTCCCCGGTCACCAGGAGAAAATTACAAAGATGCTTACGAAGAGTAAGCCCAGACATTATAACTATACAAGAGACTATTGTTCAGAGCCGGGACAGAGATAGAATTGGAATACGAGGGTACCACCAAAACTATCAAGCCAACGACAAGGGCAAGAGGGGGGGAGTATTGATATCCCTGCCGAACAATATAGACCTTAAGGTCACTGACATAGAGAGTCCCTTTCAGCGGAGATACCTGGCCCTGAACCTGAAAGGGAGGGGGGCAGGATATATTATAGCAATGATCTACGCTCCTTACTCTGGACAAGACTCCTTCATATAAAAAATCAGTGAACAAATTGGAAAAGTCGCTAAAGGCCCAATCTTATCGAGGGACTTCAATCTGGTCTTGGACCCGGGGAGAGATAGGAGTAGGAAAGTTTTGGGGTCTCAGGGCAAACCATCAAAAGAACCTGTGGGGGGAAAAATAGATAGGCTGACGCTAGTGGACACCTGGAGGGAGAAGGAAGAGACAAGAAAGGCTACTCATTCTATTCTCATGTTCACCGGTCATCATGAAGGATAGACTATATATATATATATGGGTGTCCCGGTCACTGTTGGACCTAGTATCAGAAATACAAGTGGGGGCAATAACCTTTTCCGATCATGCTCCCTTGACCCTGACAATTAGCAGGCGGATAGGCCCCATAGGTTTGTGGAAATGGAGATGCCCCACTTACCTGCTTACGAATGAAACCATAACAGGAGGAGATTAGAGAGGGGGTAGTGACCTACTTCAGGGACAGTAACTGTGGGGACACATCAGCGCACATGAGGTCCGATGCATTCCAGGCATCACTAAGGGGAAGCATCATTGCTATCAAAGCCCGTAGAGACAGAGAGATTAGCCGGCTTGAAAAAGAACTGGAGGGAAAACTGAGGGGGGTAATGGCCAGGATGGGAGTGGGGTTGAGCGTTGAAAGTGGAAGAGGATATAGATCCATAAAAGGCCAATTGGATATAATCCAGACCAGAGCAGCAGAACGTTCTCTACTATTCCTCAAACAAAAATACTATTTCAAGGCAAATAAAACAGGTAGGCTCTCAGCTAGGATGTTGAGAAGGGAGTAGAACTATACTAAAAATTAGAATAGAAGGAGGACACGAGCACGAATACAGCAGACATAGCACAAGAATTTCCAAGATTTTACACCGAATTATATACCTCTGAAAATGTATCGAAGCAGCTACAAGAGTGATACATAGATAAGTGTCCTATTACAAAAATAACAGAGCAGGAGAGGGAAGCTCTTGAGCGAAGCATTACCACTGAGGTGCGCAGAGCTAAATGCTTGCTGTCCCTCAAGTCCCCAGGGCCGGATGGATTTACCTCTGTGTTTTACAGGAAATTTTTCGAAACCTTAATACCATTCCTAGTACCCCTCTTTAACGAATTTGGCAAAGAGGGGCAAACTACCCCATCCATGGAGGAGGCAAAGGTGGTCTTGATCCCCAAAGGTGGCAAAGACCCCACTTTGTGTGGATCATATAGGCCGATCGCATTAATCAATGTGGACCCTAGGATTTATACGAAAGTTTTAGCGAATCGCCTAGAGTAAACTCTGCCAGCCATCATCAGCACAGACCAATCAGGCTTCATTAGGGGCAGACAAACAAGTGACAACTTAGAGGGTAACGCATCTCATAGAAAAAGTTAATAAGAAAAACCCTGGCCCTCCTCGTAGCCCTAGATGCCGAAAAGGCCTTTGATAGGGTAGAATGGCAATTTCCATTCATCACTATGGGGAAGATGGGATTTAGGGATAGATTCCTGGCAAGAATCAAGGATAACTATAAGAACACATCCCTATGCTTAGCAAGCAATGGTCAGTTGTCTGAGGCCATAAAAGTACAGAGGGGAACAAAACAGGTATGCACTCTTTCTCCAATGCTCTACACAATACATTTGGAGCCTCTTCTGGCGGCATTGAGAAGTAATAAGGATATAGCAGGTATCTCATTTGGAGGAAGGGTACACAAAACAGCTGCTTTTGCGGACGATATGTTACTGACTTTGACTGATCCTGCACCCTCCCTCAGAGCCTTGGAGAAAGAGCTCCATCAGTTTGGGCTAGTGTCGGGATTGAAAATAAACACCCTCAAATAGGAGGTCCTGAACCTGACAGTTCAGACAAAAATAGAAAAGAGCTTCCGTACAATTGGGCAGAGAAGACAATAACTTACTTGGGGATTAACATGACGAGAACGCCAGAAGATTTGTTCAGCGCTAGCTATCCCCCTTTGTTAGAGGCTATAAAGAACAAACTGGTAGACTGGGGCCCTCTAACGATACCATGGCTGGGCAGAATTAACATTCTCAACATGGTCATGTTTCCTCAACTCTCATACTATTTCATGACCCTTCCAATACAACTCCCTGTATCGTTCTACAGAGCAATCCTAAAATACACCGGGAGATTCTTGTGGAACCACAAACACCCAAGGATAGCGAGAAGGGTTATGATGATGCCAAGGGACAAGGGTGGAATGGGGGAGCCAGACTTTAAGGTATACTTCTTTGTAGCCCAGGTTAGAGTGATCAGAGATTTGCTGAGAGATGATTGGGAAAAGGAATGGAGGGCAATGGACTGGGCGCTAGTGGGGGGAAACTAGAGATGGTACTATGGAAACCCAAGGAAGATAGGCCGACAAACATGTACTGCAGCAAACTAACAGCAATAGTGGGGGAATCCTGGCATGAGATAATAAAGCGGGCTCAAATTACCACTTTCCATTCACCACATACACCAATCTCTGGAAACCTGCAATTGTCTCCGGTGAGGTATGGGGAGGGATATAGTCACTGGAGGGAGGGTGCCCCAAGATCCGAGACATGTTTGAAGGCACATAGATCAAATCCTTCATCCAGTGCAAGGCTGACTTTCTGGTTGAAGAAGGGGAGAGGTTCAGATACAGATACAATCAGTTAAGCCATTGGCTAACACACCCGGCTATGAAAGAAGCAGCGACATGATCCCTAACACCATTCGAGAAATCTTTGACAGACTCAGGGGACAAACACATGGTGGGAGCAATTTACATATACACCACACGGTGGGACCCAGCGGTAAGGAGATACAAAATGCGAACTGGGAAGGGGCAGTGGGCCAATTAATAGAGCAGACAGAGTGGCAGAGTGTGGGCCAGTATTCCTAAACCGAGGCGAGGGCTATACAAATCCAGCAAATATGGGTGAAACTTGTGATGCAATGGCACCTAACCCCTATTTATAGATCTTACCCCGCAGTATCTAAATTATGCTTGCGGGAATGTGGCATGTACGGAACCTGCAGCCAAATATGGTGGGAATGCCTGCATATTCAAACATTCTGGCGAGTAATCCAAGAGGCAGTAGAGGAAACCCTAGGGGTGGAATGGGAGGGCAATAGAGGCCTGGCAATGATAGGATTGGGATGTCTACTGGACTTATTTGCATTCGAAAACAGAACAAAAAATATATGTGATCCCAATGATGGCCGGAGCATTGGCACTGGCCCAAAAGTGGAAAAAGAATGCCCCTCCTACTGAACACGAATGGGTGGGTAAAGTGTGGAACTTTGTGGCACTGGAATGGGTCTCTTATTCACTACAAGGAGATCTCCAAGGGTTTGTGATAGACTGGTTGCTGGTGCTGTGCTTTTTACAGAAGGGCGCAGGGGGGGCCTGGTGCCCTAGGAGCATGAGACTTTTGGGACGATTGTGACTTTTTTCCCTTTTTATTTGCTCATTGAAAGAAGGTACCCCATCGACCCAAAGGTTTTTCCGGATATAAAAGAGGGAGGAAGTGCTGGAATAGAAAAGACAAGGGACATTCAAAGGAACTGTTTCGAACCGACGAGGGGACGGGGAGGGAAAGGTGGTGGGATTAATGAAATGATTTCATGTTGAAATGTTTGAAGATGTTAATAAAAAATGAACATGGTAAAAAAAAAAAAAAGAATATTTTGTTTATATCTTCTGGCTTCTTTTCCAGAGCTAGCTGAGTGCAGATGAAAGATTATTTGCGTATCATCCGCTTAGTTATGGAAGATGACATTCTGAGATAATAGCCTATCATGAAGGGGTTTTACGTAGACATTGAATAAAAGAGAGGGATAAACGCACCCCTTGTGGTACCGCACATTTTTTTAATTCAAATTAGTCCATTTTTACTCTAACAATACAGTATCGGAAAAATTAGAAAATGATTTCAACCTGGAAGATGAGATGGAATGACCAGGGTATCGAAAGCCGCTGAGAGGTCCAGTAACATAAGCAGGGCTGTAGAGCCCTGGGTCATGATTCTGAGAAGCTAATCATGTCAGTGAGTGCTGTTTCAGAACCCCGATTGAAAATCCCTCAGCCATTGATGTGTTTCCTGAATTGTTAGTGGAATTTTTAAGAGAAGTGGACAATTAGAAATTTGGCGGTAGTTTGGTGTCCTGGGATTCTAGTGTTTTCTTTGTCAGTAACAGGGTGATCCACGATCTTTCCTCCAACTCCATCTTCTTTTGAGTGATATTAGTTTTCATAACCTTTAGATGGTACCATTTGTTGTTCTTGGTGCATATCTTCATTTTCCAAAATAGGGCGGCTTTCTCGTTAATAGTTACATTAATTGTATAGTAATAATCACTGGCTAAGTTTTCTAAAAGTTGATTTCGATTGACGGATCCAATATTATATTTTATAGAGGGGGCCAGCTTATCTTTGTTTAGATACCGTGGGATTCTGCACATCATGTCCTTAGTGAAATTTCTAATTCGCGTCTGAGGAAGTAATATGTTGAAACAGATTAGGAAATGATTAGACCAGTGCTATGGAAACTGTGTGACATTCTTTCTCAATATTTCTTAAAATAACCCAATCCTGTACACAGCCTTTTATATGGGTTGAACTATGGACCATTTAGGCAAAGTCCAGTGCTTCCATCATAGAGCATAATTCTGACGCTTTTGAGCCCAAGGGTCCTTGCATCCCAAGTTAAGATAACCCATGATTATTAAAGGTCCCTTAGAAGGGACTAGCGAGAGGATCAATTAGTGATTGCTTTATCACAGATGCCCAGTAAAAAATGTCAGGCCACAGCATGAAATGGCTAGACTGGCTGTAACAAAATGCCAGTCTAGCCGTAAAATAATACATAACATGCTTGCTTTATCATGAATGGCTGCCCAAATAACCATTATGGCACCACGTCCCTCAACCCACACGCACCCAATCAGCTCCTCCGCGGCGGACCAGCACACACTTCCTCATTCACACACGCACTCAGCCACCCATACAGCAGACACTCATTCACACACATTACCTAACACTCCCTTTCATGCACGAACGCACGCACGCATTCATATATCATAAACATGCAGCATGAGCACCCACACAAAAGCATGTTTTTCCTTACTTATTCTAGACTTAACTCCATCTTCCCCAGAAAGGCCTCCACTCCAGCAGCCTAATACCACACTCCAGCCTCCACTGCACAGTCATTAAACAGGAAGCACAGAGAGCTTCCTGGTATCCTGTCACGTACTGTGGCACCTGCGTAATTGACACACGGTCGTGTGCTAAGGGTGCTTTAGTTTTTTTGAAAACTAAAACAGACTTTACACAGCAGTTCCGTGAAGACACTGCACTAGGAAATCCTGTTCTCTTTGTTGAAGGCCAGGAAGTAGTCAAACGCAGTGGTTTTAGGACCTGCTGTAAGGTCTGTTTTATTTTTCAATTTAAAGAGACCTTAGCACCCAGGTGTAGGCTAGATGTTGCTAAAGGAGGTGCTTGGAGTCAGTGAATGGGGGGCGTTGGCTGAGCGGAACACATGTGGCTCGGAATGCAGGTTTATACAAGTGAATAAAGCCCACGTTCTGAGCTCCCTGTTTGGGTGCAGGATACTAATGTATTTGTAAAGGGCAGCATCTGTCGTTTAGTTTGGTTATTTGTAGAGCGCACCAAGCCCTGAGGCATCTGGGCGCTTGTTTTATGTGTTATTTAATGGTTGCTGTGTGAGATTATGGTCCGCTCATTGTGGGGTTACGCTCCGGTTTTATACTCATGCTATCTCCAAAACAGATGCTTGTCTCATTAGTTTGGATGCTTGGTGTGTTTTATGTTTGTGTCTGTCTTCTAATGTGCGGTATATGGTTCACTTTCATGTTTTTGTCTGGTGGGTGTTTGCATGCCTTTTGTGGGTTTTTTGTTGTTGCATACTGCATGCTCATTGTTGAGTGTGTTAAAGGTCTTGTTAAATGTAGGTAGGCTTTAGGTATAGGCAGAATCTGTTGGTTGTCGACTTCTGTCCCGTCTATGTTATTGACATCTGCACGTTTCATGGTGGCAGAATTATCTTGTGTGTTGTTCCTTTGTGAGTGCCTTTGCTGTGCCTGTTAGAAGCTTTTTGATCTGTTGAGTGGCAAAGAGCAGCTAGACAGTTTTATTTGAGAGGGCATGATGGTGTGTAGCCATTGGGCGTGTAAGTAGTGGTGTGTAAGGTGCAGTGTTAAATATTTTGAATGCCATGTGACTGCTGTGTACTTCTATGATGTAGAGGCTTGGCCTGTCTTTCCATGTATAGATGTGCTGCTGGACCTTGCCACTGAGATTTTATTTAGTCTGCAAAGAAAAAGATGGGTCATCCTGAAAGCTATCTGGTCCTTTGTGTTCCAGAGGTTGCTGGCTAAATGACAGCAGAATTCAACTGCTTGGACAAAGAAACACTTTTCTCCTCCACATATTTTTCTAAATAGCGGTATGTAAATTGTTTTGACAATCTGGGTCCTAAACATTATTAGGTGTGATATTTGGTTGGCTTTTCAGATTCTGGTCATGTTCCTTTGTAAGACTCTGTGGGCACTGGGAGAAATACACTGTCTGAAGAGCCAGAAGTATTTGGGTCCCTTAGACATAGTTGTGACAAAGGTTAGGTAGTTGCGTTTTTAACCCTCTTAATTCTTCGAGTTATGTCTGCCCGGAAGATCTACATATCCCTGAAGCAGTTCAAGCATGTTAAGACGAAGCATACATTTATTAATAGGGCAAATTAAACATTGTTTGACAGAGTATTTGTAGGTGGAAAACCGAGTCCTTGGTACAATACTTTTAATGGTACCGAACATTGGATCTTTCTTTTATATCACAAGTGCTAGGGCTGGCAAGTAACATTGTAGCCATAGAGTATTGTGCACCCATTGCGTGAACACTGCCGAATGACTTTGATTGAGTATTCAGTCGTACAGTATTATAAGTACTTGAACAGCATATAAAGCGAGTGGCCTCTCGGTGCTGTGAGCTGTCTGAATTGTACATTGCTACACTGCTGTTGCAATCATTTAAATTGGGGTCTGAACTGTGTTTTCTTACTAAGCATACATTTTATGGAGGATTTGCTTATTTTTGGTGTGTGGACTGTGGGGAAAATTAACAATGCTGGTTTATAATTATTGATTACCTAAATATGAGTAATATTTTATACGCTCAATAAATTCCTGTGGTTATTTACACCTCCTACAGTGTTGTGATAAATGTTCCCATTCCTTTGTCACAACTATATGCCTTAAAATGGTTTTCTTTTTGATTTTTCTTTTTTTTTAACAGCAGTCATAATCGGTCCTGATGGTCAGCCCTTAACTGTATTTCCTTGTCACATATGTGGAAAAAAGTTTAAATCGAGGGGTTTCCTGAAAAGGCATATGAAAAATCATCCAGATCACATGATCAAGAAGAAATACCAATGTACAGACTGTGACTTTACAACTAACAAGAAAGTAAGCTTCCACAATCACCTGGAAAGTCACAAACTTATAAACAAAGTGGATAAAACCCATGAGTTTACAGAGTATACAAGAAGCTACAGAGAAGCAAGTCCACTTAGTTCTAATAAACTTATTCTAAGGGACAAAGAGCCTAAGGTGCACAAGTGCAAATACTGTGACTACGAGACGGCAGAGCAGGGACTATTAAATAGGCATCTGCTTGCAGTGCACAGTAAAACCTTTCCTCATGTTTGTGTTGAATGTGGTAAGGGGTTCCGCCATCCATCAGAGCTGAAGAAGCATATGAGGACCCACACAGGGGAAAAGCCTTACCCCTGCCAGTATTGTGAGTTCAGGTGTGCTGATCAGTCCAATTTAAAAACTCATATAAAGACAAAACATGGTACAGATTTACCATATAAATGTGAGCATTGTCCTCAAGCATTTCTGGAAGAAAAAGAACTCGAAGAACATCTGGAGCTATTTCAAGGCCATAAAACGCACCCTTGTCCACATTGTGACCATAAAAGTACTAATTCCAGTGACCTTAAGCGACACATCATATCAGTTCACACAAAGGAATTTCCACACAAGTGCGAAGTTTGTGAAAAGGGATTTCATCGACCTTCTGAACTTAAAAAGCACAGTGAATCTCATAAAGGCAAAAAAATACACATGTGTAGACACTGTGACTTTGTGACGTCAGATCCGTTTGTGCTTAGTGGTCACATCCTCTCTGTTCACACCAAGGACCTGCCATTTAAATGTAAAAGGTGCAAGAGAGGGTTTAGACTTCAAACTGAACTGAAGAAGCACATGAAAACCCACAGTGGCAGAAAAGTCTATCAGTGCCAGTATTGTGAATACACTACTACAGACGCATCGGGCTTCAAAAGGCATGTAATTTCAATTCACACAAAAGAGTATCCCCATAGATGCGACTACTGCAAGAAGGGATTCCGCCGACCATCTGAAAAGACCCAACACATATTGAGGCACCATAAAGAGACTGTCATGTAGATTGGTATATCCAGAAGAAAATGGTTGGAAACTGTGACCATGTTAAATTGAGAAAGCACTCTAATGCACTGTTTCACCTGGTTTCAAAGCTTGATATTCAGTCAGATCTTTCTTTTATATCACAAGTGCTAGGGCTGGCAAGTAACATTGTAGCCGTAGAGTATTGTGCACCTATTGCGTGAACACTGCCGAATAACTTTGATTGAGTATTCAGTCGTACAGTATTAGAAGTACTTGAACAGCATATAAAGCAAGTTCTGCATTTATCAAGTACAAGCAGTCTTTTAAACAGTTGATAAGAGAGGATTCGAAATCCAGTCTTGATATCATGTACATTTAAAAATAAAACACATTTTTTATGTTAGCTTCATTAGGTTTTTGCACTGTGCCTGGAGATTGTGTGGTTGATGTCCAATGTTGGGTTCTTTTTTCCCCATTTTTACATTTCGTTATGAAATTGTTTTTTATAATCCTAGATTATATGACAACTTTTTAAAAGGTTTCGCAGCTGCTAATGAATTTTATTACAGGGTGTAATGTTTAATTTACAGACTTGTGCCATAACAACACAGCCCTTTGACAAGGTGCTAGAGTTGTGTATAATATTTACCCCTTTTTTTATCATAAACTAAGAATTAATGTTGTACAGTATAGCACATATGAGAACGTTTGAGTTGTTTTATTTTTACCGCTCTAGCTGATGATGTTACAGACTGCACTTTTTTTGTAATAAATTGTCTTATGGGGAGTCAAACTGGTTTCGAATTCGCAAATGTTTTCATAAATGGCAGTACGCCATGTTTAGCGTGTCATTAGAATCTTGACATGAATTGTTGATCTACAAATGGTTGCACTTTCCATTACTCCTGTACCATACGACAGAAATGCATTACAGAACTGTCAGGTGAGTATTTATACAGTATTTAACGAGAGCATATTCTACTACTATAGTTGGGTGGTGGAGCTTCAGTTTACAGTGTATACATTCAAAATATGCATCCCTTTATTACAGCTTTGTGTTAGCATGACGAAATCCAAATGGCGCTTAAATAAAACAAGCTGTTTTCGGGCTATTTAATGAAAAATATGTTCATAAATGTTATGCATATAATGTATATCTTTTTTAGTTGCTTTATGTTTGCACACAGCTTTTCACATGATACATTTTAATGTAATTCCGTATTGTGATTTTGTGTTTTAGATAATGTTCATCCTTTGCTTTTTGCACCAGATGAGAATCAGTTCCTAGGGATTTTTTTATATTTCATTCTTTATGAAAAATAAAAAAAACAGAAAAATAATTGTTCTTTATGTGGCTGTAAATGATGTACACGATGTAAAATATAATTTACTGTTGTGTGGGATTATTATTTCTAAATGTGTTACTAAGCAGACAAAGCACTTTATGTTCCCTGAAGTCGTTCCATTCTGTGATGATTCACCAGGTTTGGTCACTTCTCCCCAGAGGAGAGCCCTTTCCTATGAGACTAGGGAGGTGAGGCCGCTACCTGATAGTCCCTCTAGGGGTGGTACTATGTGGGAGGACCTCCCCTCCTGGGGACTAGGACGTTCACATGGGGAAAAGCCTCCTACCAACCCTATCACATAACCCCTTTCCATCATGGCCTTCCCTTGTTCCCACCTCCGAGAGTAGAACCATGTGCTTTTGTGAAACCATGACTGTGTGTAAGGTAGAATATACTGGGATGAAGAAAAGCATGAAGAGCATTTGGAATAACCATATACAAACCTAAACAGGTACTGTGACTAGGAGGCCCACAGAAGGAATACCAAAGAGACTGTTCACAACAGTATGGACGGTACACAAAGGCGGGTTCAGCAAAAAGAAAGAGAGGGAACAGACTTGATGTCTCGCATTGCGGAAGCCAGGATCCCGGGAAATTCACCCTAGGAAAGAGGCCGTGGAAGATTGGACTATCGAAGTATTCAGAGAGCCGGTTCGGAGCAGACTAGTTGCTGCACCGGGGAAGCCAGGTAGGTTGTGTGACCTCTCCAAGGTGGACCATTTTGTCTGTGAACTGCCCCTATGTCGCCAGCCCCACATCAATGTGGAGCCGTGCAGGATAAGATATGGCTGTAACGGTAGACCCGCAACCCCGAGAAGAACCAGACCCAGGTTGTCTTGAAGATGAAGGTAACGGGATCCATGGGCAAGCCGGGTGGGATCTGGGGGAAGACGCGAGGAAGTTTTGTATCAGGACTAATTTCCCTTGTGCAGTGGTCGCAGTAAGACTCCTAGTGAAACACAGTGCATCAGGAGTCCTCTTGCTCAGTGCAGTGGTAGCTGAAATACCAACAGTGAAGAAGAGGGCATCGAGAGTAATCTACCTTGGTGCAGTAGTAAGACCACCAATGAAACAGAGTGTATCCAGGACATCACCCTCAGCGCAGTGACAGCAGAAGAGAAACAGTGTGTAATGGGAGTCATCTCCCTTGGCATATTAATTCCAGAGAAAACCTTGTTGAAATGTAATGTGTCGGGAGCAATCTCCCTCGTCATAGTGAAATAACAAATATTATCAAAATCAGAGTGCCTTGGGAGTCATCTGCCTTGTCACAGTACCGCCGTTAAAGAAACTGTCAAAGGGACATATAAAGAAAGCACCAAGGCTCCTGACAATAGTTTCCCTCATCAGAGTACTGTATGGAGGCCAAATAAGGCCATAAGGTTGTGTGCCTTGTGGAAGAAGGTAAAGAGACTTATCCAGAGTTTCTGCTGAAAAGCGTAATGAGCATTTGTGGAGAACATTGTGCAGAAGAACCAGGATAGGAAAGCTGTTCCCTATGTCCATTGTGAGACACATTGTCATTGTTGCGGTGAAGGAAACACAGACTTTACTTTAGTTAAAAACCTTATGTTTCCTAGTGTTCGGGTTAGTTTAGAAGGTTATTGGACAGAGGATGGTAAGAACAGTACTTTTCACAGAGGTTCTAACAGACCTATGTTTTATTAGGTTGAGGCAGGAAATCCCCCTCTAGAAGTAGGGAAAGGTAGGTATGATTATTTGTATAATAAAAGTTTATAGCCCCCATCATGAGCCCTCTTTTTCAGTCTCCTCCTACACCCTCACACTTCCCAACTCTCATTTTGTGATTTCTTTTGTTTAAATATGTAAAAGGTGTGCCTTATATTTTAAATGCTCTTGACCTTTGTTCTTTCAGCTATAGTGGCCTAATTCTATGTCAAAGTGAGCAGTTACAGAACGCCAATGAGATATGTTTCAACACATTTTACTTTAATTAATAACATCAATGTGTTGTGTGTATTGGACTTATAAATGCAAACCTAGCTGGGAAGCAACACATCACTGTAAATAGTAGGTACACACAGGACTTGCAAGTAAGGTGTGTGGGGGGGCGCAGGGGGTAACAGAGGATCATGAATGGATATGGCTGCAGAGCATAGGGGGATCTTTGGAGGGGGTGATGTAGGGCTTAGTGAAGCAATAAGCTAATACTGAGATGTTCTTTGAAGAATAGGGTCTTAAACACTTCCTGGAGTGTAGAATGGAGAAGACCAGTTGTATCTGTGTTATTAACTTGTTACAGAGACAGGGTACATAGTTCATTTTTGACCATTTTAGTAGGACCTGATACTATGTATTCCTTTAGCACATGAGTTCTTTATTCTGATCCTCATGTAGGAGTTTATCGACTTGAATTTTCCACCTGTTGTATGTCAGTAGTGCTAATGCCATGTACCATTCAGGTTTGAACATAGCTGGAATGCTCAAATGATCACCAGTGGTTCTTTGGCTTGGGGTACAACACTTGTCACAGAGGCTAATACTTCATGGGTTTGGTAAGGGGTTGTAGAAATACAGTTAAATAATATTGTGTACATGTCTTTGACACGGTCAAGGCAAAACATTCAGATGGTTTTATCTGGACACTACTTGGAGACGGACCTTTCCCCTTGAACTCATCAGCCCATCCTACTAGCTCACAACCTTATGGTCTTCTTTGACAAGGATCTAAATCTTCAAAACATCCGCAATGCATTACCAATATTGGCATGGGTGCCAGTATAAACATACTAAATGCACATATGATCTATCTCCACTCCACCTACCACTCTACGAAAAAAGTTAACAAATTGTCACAAACAGTAAATAAAACTATTTACATATTGGAGATGATGGTGGTTATGCGGATTGGGGATTAATATTTGCCAGTTTGGGTACTCCAAGTCAAAGGAGATGCCTTTTTAGTGGAGCTTTGATACCTGATGAGGTGGGGATGGACTTGATGCGAGGAGGGAGGGTGGTCATGTGGTGGGGGTGAGTTGGGAGAAGGAACAAATGTTGAGCAATTTCATGAACAGCTATCCTACACAAAGGCGGTGCATAGAGGTAAGTGAGCACCATTGGAGCTTGAATACTGTGAGGGTAGCAATATCAAGTAGCATATTGTTGTATGTGTATTATAGTTGTCCTGTGGTAAAGTGTTGCCATGTGGCAGGTTGGTGAATGCTGGTGACATCTCAAAGGATGACATCATTGAGGATGCTAGTAACTGCAGTGAAAGAGTAGCTGTAGTGTCTGACCAGAGTGGGGCGTTTTAGCTAATGATCTTATCCACATGTAATGAGACAAAGTATCTGAACCCACTTTGTGTACTGCATCTTGCCTTTGGCAACGAGTTCCATGGAGCACCCTCGTCTGGTCCACAGCAGCCAGCCCGCCGGCAACAAGAAAATGTTGAGGACCCTGCGGTGTGAACTCGAATGTGCGCCGCCGCATCACGGCGAGTGTGGAGTGCCCCAACGCCCATGATGGGAGCAGCGGTGAGTAGATTTGGGCTCAGGAGTGTGAAGGGTATCGCACTAGAGAAGAGCACCCTACAATGTTGGGCCTGTGCCGAAAGAAGACGGCGAGCAGTAGCAGCGTTACTGCGTCAGGTCAGTGGCATAGAAGCGAAGAAGCCAGCACGCAGCCACAGCGTTGCCTTGGAACAGGTAAAGGTCTCGTTGTAGCTTGTTTCGACACCCACGAGTGCAGCGAACACAGTGCGCTTGTTATTAATGATAACTTCAGAGGCACATTACTATTACTGATAACCGAGAACTGCAAAATATAGGCAGCAGCGTTACTCATGTGTCTGGAAACGTGTATCAGAAGTAGTATATACACAAAGTGATTGGTATTTAATGTGACAAATCCCAGCGTATTTTCACATCTTCCTTGGGAGAGGCCCCTTTCCATGAGGACAGGGAGGTGAGGCTGCTACCCGATAGTCCCCCTGGGGGTGGTACTCAGCAGGTGGATCTCATGGGGAGGGAAACCTTTCATGGGATTGGTGACAATGGCCTGGGTAAATGCAGTATTCATACACCCCTTTGATGCCCCCACCTTCCTTAATCCCCACTTCAGTCCCTCTGATTTCCCCACACCACTATTTGTTATATTTTGGCAGGGGGCATCCTTAAAAAGACTTGGATGAGGAAGAGGGAGACTCTTCCATGCCTGATGCAGAATATCACTGTGACGAGGACAATGAAGGAAGGAGGCGAACGCCCACCGCGGAACCGACACACTCAAGGCATGGCTGATAGTAAAAAGGGAGGAAGGACTAATTCTGGGTTTGAACAGCCAGCCCCGGAGGAGCAGCGAAGGAGACACTGGTCCCGTAACGAGGAACCCAAAAGACTGGAGTCCGGGACGCAGACTTCCACAGATAACTGAGAGATCTTAGCGAGGCAGACCTGATCGCTGGCAGACACACAGGAAGCCAGACCGGCTAAAACCGACCAGGAAGAAACACAGGCAGCTGAAGGCGAGAGAGTGAGAGAGAGGGAGGAAGGGAGACGCTGGAGCTTCGGAACCACTAGGAAAAGAGCACGGCAGGAGCAGAGATGCTTTGTGCCCACCCCAGAAGAGACCGGAAACCACCCCGATAGTTACCAAAGGTAGGGAAAGAGCCGGACCTGTCAGGGGGCAATGAGCAGCTGAGGAGGCTAATGAAAGCATCCCAAAAGCCCAAGTGGACCCTTTGTTCCCTAGTGTCCACTTGGACAGACCTGGTGTACTCGCCTGTCAGGTACTGTCCCACCTAGGTCCACTCCCAATGATCTTATCTGTTTGTATGCCTCCTGTAATTTCTTTGTGTCCCTCGGGACGTGTTTATTTGCTACCCACAGTTCGTATTATATTGTAGATTGTCTTTCTCACCCCTGTGTGCTCTTCGGGATGTTCCCATTGGGTTTATAAAGTTCATATCCATTTGTAGGCTTCCCTTTTCACCCCCTTGCACTCTTTGGTGTGTTTTTATAAAGTTTGCAAAATTTGTATTATATTGCACAGGATCCTTTTTAGCCCCTTTACAAAGAGTACCCACAACATACTCGCCCATGGCAACTATATTTGGCCTAGACATTGAAGACTGTCATGAGGATAGGCTGGTGAGAAAGCTTATACAGATCATGCTATTTACAGCCCATAAGGCTTTTATTCTGAAATGGAAGGCTGAGAGGCCACCGGATCGAGAACTGTGGGGAATTCTCCTCTTGTGGGCATGTGCCTTTGAGAGAACTCTGTAAATAACCAGGATGCCCTCGAATGGACAAATTATATTACTTTTTTCGAGCAGTTTACATCAGAGTTATGTGAATCCGTCATATACCACATTGAGCAAAGAGCAACAACATGCGCATTAGAGAGACCACCTCTGAGGGAGGCAGGGAGGGAGTGAGGAAATAATAATACATAGACAGTTTAAGTTACGCGGGTAGGCCTCTGAAGGGCGAACCCCACAGGATACATTAAAATACTAAAACCACAAGTTGTCTCTACCGTGCTTAGTCCTTTGTCTAGTAGGAACAAGATTGTCCTAATTCAACCTAGTTTGGACTATGATGCTCACCATGCCACATCATATGTTAAAACTGTTGTTTGTAGGGAGGGAAAAACTGATTTGTTGTAAGATGGAAATGTTAATAAAAACAAGCTTAAATCAAAACAAAAAGAACTGATCAAAGATCATTAAAGGCCATATTTGAATTGAAACGGTTGGGTATGGTGTCTCTGAGGTTAGGGTGCAGTACAATGCTATTGATGTGGAGATAATACCTGGTCGGGATAGTGAATTTACAGACCATTAGTCGTGTTTGGGCAGCAAGGAAGACAATGGGAAGCTAGAGTGGATGGAGCAACTATTTGTAACATATTGTGGAGTGATGGGAAGAGACAATAAAGAGTGATGCCTGTATAGCATGTGCGGTGCAAGGAGTGGAATCTGTATGGTCACAAAAATACATGCTGAATATATGCTGGAAGTTGATCCAAGAGCGTATTGAGAGATGAGAGGAATTGTGTGTGAAGGGGTTGCTTTATAGGTGTGGAAGAGTGATGGTTCCGGCTGGGCTGCGAAATGAGCTTATCGATATAGCCCAGTTGGGTCACATTGGAACCCCCGAACTAAGGCAATATTAATGATGGATTATTGGTGGCCCAGTTTTGAGCAATCTATCGAGAGCATACATGGGGAATTTGTTGAATGTGAGAAGACAGGGGAAGGTGTTGTGGCATGTTCATGTTCTATGGCAAAGTCTGAGGTACCAATTGGGGTATGGTGTGAATTGGCAGTGGATGTGTTATGACCAGTCCAGTGGATATTGGTGGCGGTTTAGGAAAATGTATTCTAGTACTGGTAGATTTGTTCTTGTGATGGATTGAAGAGAAAATTGTAAAGGAGGCGTGTGCAAGTGCTATAGTTACATTCTTGGAAGAGATTTTTGAGAGAGGTGGTTTTCCTGGTAGTATACATATGGACAATGGCAGTACGTTTGTAGAGAAAATGAGTGATTATTTAAGGCAGGTAGGAATAAATCACAAGAGGACAATCATATATCACCCAGAGTCCTAAAGAGCCATGAAGAGGGTGAATAGGAGAATTATGGATGCAATATGGATTTTATGAATTTTTTCCATTTCCAAAGTGCTCTAAGCCCTGAGGCATCAAGGCACTGTTACAAGACGAGTAACTCACAAAGACAACATATACAGTGAGTCAGTATATCAAGCAGTATTACCACCAACAATTGGGCGAGCAACAATGTTTTCTTTTAGGGATTTCCGGAAGATCCAGTGAGACTGCTCGGCTCGCATGGTTGATGGGAGTAATAAGTTCCATTGTTTGGCTGCATTGGTAGGGAATCCTGTACCTCCCACTTTTGTCCATTTATATTTGGGCTGTATGAGACAGTGGCTATAGGCTGATCTGATGGTTCTGGAAGGATTTGTTTTCATTATTTTCTGTGAAAGGTAGAGGGCATCATCAGAGAGGCAGCTTGTGTGATTGATAAAGAGAATCCGCTCATGAATGGGGAGCCAGTGGGCTTTTCTTCTTGCTGAGATGATGTGCTCCAGTTTGGGGATGTTCAGTCCAGCTCGAAGGGCATTGTTCTGAATAACCTGCTGCATCTTCCGGATGTTGTGCTCAGTGGTGCCTACAAAGCCAGCATTACAATAATCGAGCCGTGATCCAATGGTAGCTCTGGCGATTGTTAGGCAACTGTCTGGGGAAAGGAAGGGTCTGGAAACATTGATTAATTTTGTAGTGTAGGTAGAACAGGAGGCAATGGCATTTACTTGCTGTGAGCGCTATGGTGTAGCATCCAGAAAAATTCCTAGTGTCTTCACGCATGGTGAGACTGGGATCGGGATGTCATCTATGTTGAAGGAGGTATATTGGGCACTGAGCTTCTTGATCACCGTCGAGGGACCCACCAAAAGAATCTCTGGTTTTTCGTCATTCAGGCAGAGGCAGTGTGTGGCCATCCAGGCCTGGGTGGTCATGTAGACTGTTTTTAGAGAGGAGTCCTCACTGTAGTTGCCGGAGAGGGGGAGTATAATTTGTGTATCAGCGGCATTGTTTGGGTAGGATATGCCGATAGTCTAGAAAGACATAAAGAGGTTTTTTGAAAATGTTATACAGGGTTGGGGATACACAGGACCCTTGTGGTACACCGAAGGTGATGAGCGCCGTGGGGCTGGGGATGGGGGGGGGGCAATAGCATTCTCAGTGAATACTGTAATGGATAGATTGCCCAGGAAGGAGGCACTCCACCTCGTGGCCTCAAGTGAGAAGTTAGCTGAAGAGGTTAGGTGGCGGCAGAGGATCTTGTGGTCTACTGGGTTCAGCCGATATATAAAGGCGTAGCAGAAGGGCAGGCTTGCACTCATCCCTGATATCATTGAGCTGGTTCTTCAGGTCAAGTAGAGCTGATTCGAAATGTATTGTGTCCTCCCACGTATTCCTCATCTTTGATAATACATCGGACTGCTCCAAGTGGCACTCGATGACAGGAAAGGCCTTGGAAGGAACCAAAGGGGAAATTGACAGTAGGTCAAATCTCCTACCCCAACCAAAAAATCTTCGACCGATGAGTCGAGAGGCGACTCTCCTCAGAGGAAGAAGGTTAAGCGGTCGGGATCGATGTCATGATCTCTGCTTCCAAAAGATCAGGACTTGCCCGACTCCCTTGGAAGCAGACCCATAACCCCGGTTCCGAGTGCCAGCCAGTCCCAATTGGGACCTTTTGGACCCTGTCCTGGCGCCAGTGGCACCAGGCTCATAAAGATGCCCAGTCCCAGCGCTGGAAGCGCCGGGCTCATAATGCTTGGGTGGACTTACCTGCAGCAGACCATGCTGCTTACTTACCTGCCAGTTGAACCCCTGATCCTCTTCTGTTTGGGACTACTTTTCCTGTTGGGTGGGGCAGGAGCCACTCCCTAGGTTCAGAACACTGGAACTCTTCTGGAAAGCAGGAACTCTTTTCTTACCTAGGCGTGGCTGTGGAAGGAGACACCTAAGCACTACAGGAGGCTATTTAAACCACACCCGATGGATGAATCTTGCTTTGCGTTATTCTGCATTCTCTGCAGCAGAACGCTCATCGTGTCTTCTGCTTCTGATCCTGGGCCTATGGGAACAAAGGCTTACCATCCTGGAATCCAGTCTTCAGCAGCACCTGTAAAGACAAAGAAAGAACAGGTTAGCACTACGGTCTTCAGTGGCAGCGCATCTCTTACCTGGTCCATCGGCTGTCACCAACGCCTCGCGCTGCATTCCGGCATCTGAAAGACAAAGGCTTACCTACTCTTCGCATGCTCCGGAGGTCTTCGCACTGCATTCCGGCATCTGAAAGACAAAAGCTTACCAGCTCTTCGCACGCTCCGGAGGCCTTCGGCGCTGCATCCCGCATCTGAAAGACAAAAGAAGGTGCGTTTAAAGACATTGGGCAACTTTATTACTCATGTGCCATTACTCCTTCCAACGCCGAATCCAGTGGGTATTCCAGCACCCTTCAGCTTCTCTAAAGCTCCGAACTTGTACCTGCAAGATAAAAGGGACAGTTAGTGCGCATCGTGAAGCAGGCTACAAGCGCTTACTTACGTGCTTCCAGGCGCTTCTATTCCTCACGCGGGTTCGATCCTCAACTCTCATCAGCCCGCCATCCGCCATCGCCGGAACCCTGCAAAACAAGAGATATCATTACAAAAGACTTTTAAGACATTTGAAGTGCCCAGAACTTACCGTTCGTGCAGTTAACGACGGACAGCAGTCCTCTGAGGTCAAGAGGCCTGCACCCTTATCCAGTGAAGAAACTGGTTACGGCACCCTGCCCCGAGGCAGATGGAGAGCTCGGCATTCACTTACCTAAGGTGAGGGTGTTAACCTTTGGGGTTCTACAGGAGAAGAGAAAGGGAAGAGGAGAGAGGCACCCAATAACCCCAGTTCATTAATCCCATATTTTCTATCTGCAGACATCTTACTCTTCGAGTCAGACATACAGTGCACAGAGGTCCAGCCCAAAGAGCCAACCGTGTGTTACACATCACCTTTGAAGATAAGGCATTCACCCAGTCAAGACCGGCGCCTCCGCGGGAATCAGGTGAGCGTTACAGAACGCAAAGCCTATCGCAAAACTCCCACCCAGGCGCTATGGAAACCTCGGATACCGATCAGCTAGCCCAGTTACTTGGGGAACTAAGAGCAGAAGTGCATGCAGCCCGTCAGGAAACAAATGCTCTAAGAAGGGAACTGATTATTTCCAAGGAGCGAACAGACGATCTCGCTAGACAATTGCTACAGTCACAAGCCGGACAAACTCCGTTACCCGCATCAGGGGCAAATCTTCCTTCAACATCCTCTACGAACCCAGTGCAGATCAACCTACCTGGGAATGTACCTCTGGCTCCGCCCGAACGATTTTCTGGTGACCCAAAGAGGTTTGCAGTATTTAATAATCAGTGCCGGTTGCACTTCTTATGCCGGCCAGCAGCCTTTCCAACTGATCAAGCTAAGGTAGCTTTCGTGCTTTTGTACCTTAGTGGCAATGCGGCAGACTGGTCGATCCCTCTAGTTAATCAAGATGATCCGGTTCTCCATGATTTTCAAGCTTTTCAGCTCAGTATGGAAAAACTGTTTGCAAGACATTCACAGGGGCAGGCCTTGGACAATGAGCTCCTTTCATTGCGACAGGGTAATCAAGACCTTTTGGCTTATATTGCGTCTTTCAACAGACTGATAGTGGTAACTCGATGGCCTGAGGACAAAAGGATTACGCTGTTTTATAGAGGTCTACGTGGAGAGCTCAAAGATGTGTTAGCCCAAGTAGTGAATCCCCCGCAAGACTGTTCGGACTATATTGAGTTAGTCGTTCAAATTGACCACAGACTGCAGAACAGGAAGGCCGATCGTTCCAAGTTTGATGCTCGAGTATTTTCCAAACCACCAACTCCTACCAAAGGAGTAGACTCCGGGGAACCCATGCAAATAGGGGGCCTGAAAGGACCACTAACACAAAAGGAGCGGGAAAGGAGAAAACAGCTGCAATTATGCCTCTATTGCGGAAACTCGGGGCACTTTCTTCGAGACTGTCCGGTGAAACCAGCCAAGAAGGCAGTAGGAGCTGCAGTTACCAGGGTCACAAACTCTGAGCAGGGAAACGACCTCGCCCGACAAGAATAGAGGTCCTCTTGCCGAGCGTTAAAACCAGTTCCGTGACCTCGCATTTCGTGATACCTATGGTCCTCATTAGCCCTGAACATCCGGATCGATTACATGCGATTGAAGCTTACGTCGACAGCGGTGCCATCGGCAATTATGTGGATCATGAAATGGTTTTGAGGATGAATCTGACTCTTTGTCCAAAGGCTGTAAAGGACGTCATTACTACGGTGGATGGTACGGAAATAGCCTCCGGACCAGTAACGCATACCACCCAAGAAGTGACGCTAGTAAGTCAAGATGGACACCATGAGAAGATCGTGTTCGATGTGATCAAGGCCCCTCAGTTCCAGATTACTCTAGGAATTCCTTGGTTAGAGAAGCACAATCCTCAGATCGATTGGCGAGCAAGAACGGTTCAGTTTCCAGAATGTGTCTCTACTTGTCACCCTCGACCTGGTGTTGCACTGGCAGCAATTTCCTCGGAGGCTCCTCAGTTACCTCCTGAATACCTAGAATTCCAAGATGTTTTCCGGAAGGATCAGGCTAACTCTCTACCTCCTCATAGGTCTTATGACTGCCAGATAGACCTGATACCTGGATCTACTCCTCCTTGTAGTAGAATTTATGCCCTCACCGAGCCTGAGAATCTTCACATCCGACAATACCTGGATCAATACCTAGCGAATGGGTTTATTCGTCCTTCCAAGTCCCCTGCTTCCTCAGCTTTGTTCTTCGTTCCAAAAAAAGAAGGGGCCTTAGAACTTTTATAGATTATCGCGCCCTGAACCAGATCACCGTTAAGAATAGATATCCGTTACCTTTGATCCCTGAACTCCTGGATGAAGTCAGAAAAGCATGCATATATACAAAGCTGGATCTTAGAGGAGCCTACCACTTTGTACGACTAAAAGAGGGCGATGAATGGAAGACGGCCTTCCGCACCAAGTATGGGCTATTTGAATATCAGGTCATGCCCTTCGGACTTTGCAATGCCCCGGCCTCCTTTCAATATTTTATGAACGATGTCCTCAGAGAGCTCACAGATGTGTGTGTTGTTGTTTACATTGACAACATCCTCGTTTATTCTTCATCGGAAACTGAACATCGGAAACACGGGAAAATGGTCCTCGAGAGATTGCGTCAACACAAACTTTTCGCTAAGTTGGAAAAATGTGTTTTCAACGTGACTGAAGTTGAATTCTTGGGATTCATATTATCACCTAGCGGAGTGCGTATGGATTCAAAGAAGGTCGATGCAATTCTCAAATGGCCATCGCCATCCTCCGTAAAAGGTGTTCAAAGCATGTTAGGCTTCGCTAACTTTTACCGCAGGTTTATCCCCGAATTCTCTTGAATAGTCCAGCCCATCACCACCTTGTTAAAGAAAAACAAACGTTTTGAATGGTCTACCGAGGCGGAACAAGCTTTCCAGAATTTGAAGACTAGATTTATCTCTGCACCGATCTTAAAACATCCTCGCCCAGAACTCCCCTACATCGTTGAAACTGATGCTTCAAGCCTTGCCATGGGGGCAGTTCTATCACAAAAGGACCCAGTAACCAATCAGTTGCATCCCGTGGCATTTTGGTCCTGCAAATTCTCGCCTCCTGAAATCAATTACACTATTACTGATAAGGAACTTCTAGCTATCAAGTCCGCCTTTAAGGCTTGGCAGCATTATCTTCTGGGGGTCCGACACACCGTTACTGTGATTACAGATCACCGAAACCTGCAATATTTGAAAACCGCAAAAGCTCAATCCTCTAGGCAACTCCGTTGGGCACTATTCTTTGCCGAGTTTAACTTCATAATTACCTATCGACCTGGTACAAAAAACGGTAAAGCTGATGCCCTTTCTCGGATGGGAGTGGAAGAACATTTGATCAATCACATTTGATCAATCCTAAACCTGTACCTATCATTCCCGAACAAAGAATTCTAGGTGTAATCGCCACACAATCCATAGAGGAAGTTAAGGATAAAGCCAGGCTACTGGTAACTCCAGCAGACATACAGAATTGGCATCTGCAGGGAAAGGACTTTACGGTGAAGGACAACCTATTATATTTCCAAGAACGGTTATACCTGCCCAGCACAGATTTACAGAAAAAGGTAATCTCTTGTTATCACGATTCTTTAATGGAAGGACATCCCCGTATGACCAAGACCTCGGAAAAGATCAAGCGCTACTTCTGGTGGCCGTCTTGGAAAAAAGATATCAGAGACTTTATAATGTCCTGTGGAGTATGCGCCCAAAACAAGAGTCAAAAGGAAAAACCAGCCGGCCTCTTACGCCCTATTGACATCCCGCCTCGCCCTTGGCATACGCTTTCTATGGACTTCATCACCGATCTACCTCCATGCTCCGGATACAATACGATCCTAGTAATCGTGGACCTATTCTCCAAGATGGCGCATTTCATTCCACTCAAAGGCTTACCAACAGCAGCAACTCTGGCCCGAGAATTTCTCGAAAACATCGTCCGACTGCACGGTTTTCCTTCAGTTCTAATTTCGGATCGAGGTAGTCAATTTATTTCTCATTTTTGGCGAAGTTGCTGTCGGTCGGTTCAAATTGATGTGAGACTTTCGACCAGCCACCACCCTCAAACCGACGGACAAACCGAGAGGACCAATCAAACTCTGGAACAGTATTTGCGCTGCATGCTACAACAAACTGAAAAAACTTGGAAAGATATCCTTTGGATAGCCGAATATGCCTACAATAACTCTGTCCACTCGGGAACTGGGAAGACCCCGTTTTTTCTTTTATACGGTAGTCACCCTCGAACCTCGGAGTTGGATCCACTCCAAGATCTTGGAACACCAGCAGTAGACCACCTGCATTCTACAATCACCCAAGCCTTTAAGGAAGCCGTTTCTCACCTTCAAAGGGCTAAAGAACAATACAAGAAAGGAGCAGACCAACATCGGAAGGAAGCCCCCCAATATCAAGTAGGAGATCAAGTCTGGTTATCCACCAAATATCTACCTCTAAAAGGACCATGCACATTCAACCCAAGATACCTTGGTCCATCACTACCATAGTAAATCCAGTAGCGGTCAAGTTGGACTTGCCCCCTCACATGAAGATACATCCGGTCTTCCACGTCTCTCTATTAAAACCCGTGCAACCTCAAACCCGACTAACTACACCTCCAAAACCTATTCTAGTTGATGGAGAACTCGAGTTTGAAGTCAAAAGCATCCTGGATTCCAAGATCTCCAAATCTAAACTATTTTACCTGATTGACTGGAAAGGCTACGGTCCCCAAGAAAGATCCTGGGAACCTGCAGAATATGTCCACGCGCCTCGTCTAATCAAAAGATTTCATCGAACATTTCCTAACAAGCCCAAACCCCCGGAGAAGCCCGGTTTGGGAGGGGCCTTGAGGGGGGGTGCTGTCATGATCTCTGCTTCCAAAAGATCAGGACTTGCCCGACTCCCTTGGAAGCAGACCCATAACCCCGGTTCCGAGTGCCAGCCAGTCCCAATTGGGACCTTTTGGACCCTGTCCTGGCGCCAGTGGCACCAGGCTCATAAAGATGCCCAGTCCCAGCGCTGGAAGCGCCGGGCTCATAATGCTTGGGTGGACTTACCTGCAGCAGACCATGCTGCTTACTTACCTGCCAGTTGAACCCCTGATCCTCTTCTGTTTGGGACTACTTTTCCTGTTGGGTGGGGCAGGAGCCACTCCCTAGGTTCAGAACACTGGAACTCTTCTGGAAAGCAGGAACTCTTTTCTTACCTAGGCGTGGCTGTGGAAGGAGACACCTAAGCACTACAGGAGGCTATTTAAACCACACCCGATGGATGAATCTTGCTTTGCGTTATTCTGCATTCTATGCAGCAGAACTCTCATCGTGTCTTCTGCTTCTGATCCTGGGCCTATGGGAACAAAGGCTTACCATCCTGGAATCCAGTCTTCAGCAGCACCTGTAAAGACAAAGAAGGAAAAGGTTAGCACTACTGTCTTCAGTGGCAGCGCATCTCTTACCTGGTCCATCGGCTGTCACCAACGCCTCGCGCTGCATTCCGGCATCTGAAAGACAAAGGCTTACCTACTCTTCGCATGCTCCGGAGGTCTTCGCACTGCATTCCGGCATCTGAAAGACAAAAGCTTACCAGCTCTTCGCACGCTCCGGAAGCCTTCGGCGCTGCATCCCGCATCTGAAAGACAAAAGAAGGTGCGTTTAAAGACATTGGGCAACTTTATTACTCACGTGCCATTACTCCTTCCCACGCCGAATCCAGTGGGCATTCCAGCACCCTTCAGCTTCTCTAAAGCTCCGAACTTGTACCTGCAAGATAAAAGGGACAGTTAGTGCGCATCGTGAAGCAGGCTACAAGCGCTTACTTACGTGCTTCCAGGCGCTTCTATTCCTCACGCGGGTTCGATCCTCAACTCTCATCAGCCCGCCATCCGCCATCGCCGGAACCCTGCAAAACAAGAGATATCATTACAAAAGACTTTTAAGACATTTGAAGTGCCCAGAACTTACCGTTTGTGCAGTTAACGACGGACAGCAGTCCTCTGAGGTCAAGAGGCCTGCACCCTTATCCATTGAAGAAACTGGTTACGGCACCCTGCCCCGAGGCAGATGGAGAGCTTGGCGTTCACTTACCTAAGGTGAGGGTGTTAACCTTTGGGGTTCTACAGGAGAAGAGAAAGGGAAGAGGAGAGAGGCACCCAATAACCCCAGTTCATTAATCCCATATTTTCTATCTGCAGACATCTTACTCTTCGAGTCAGACATACAGTGCACAGAGGTCCAGCCCAAAGAGCCAACCGTGTGTTACACATCACCTTTGAAGATACGGCATTCACCTAGTCAAGACCGGCGCCTCCGCGGGAATCAGGTGAGCGTTACAATCGAGGAGTGGCTCTCACCACTCATTTTCATCAAAGAAGTCCAAGAAGAGGCACCATAGGTCGCCTTCTTCGACTTTGTCGGACGCTTCCCCTGAGAGGGTATATTGCCCAACTAAAAAATCCACTTTGGCCGAGTGGGAGGCCTTCAGAGCAGAGATGCTCAAGATATTTGAAAAACAAAAGCCTCCAAGCCATGCTCCTACTTCGCCTTCGAATAAAGCTGGGAAGGAAAGGGCTCCACCTAAATCCTGCGCGCCTTTGAGCCCGGAACGAAGGCCTGATCCTCATCAGGAGCCGTAGAGGCCTCTATCCGATGGCGTAACATCGAAGGATCCGTCAAGCCGAAATCACAAGCATAAATCGAGGCCGTCAACCCCATTGATGCCTTCAACGCCAGGCAAACACTCGACATTGACGACTTTGACACCAAAGGCATTGATGCCAGCTGCGCCATCATTTCCAGCTGCGCCATTGACACTGAGTGCCCCACCAAGGCCTATGGCGCCAATTAAAAAAGTTTCAACAAATCCATGGTTCATAAAACCCCTCATACCTGAGAAGACCTATGTGCCTCTACCAAGAAAGGACTATTTTAAGTCCCTTACTTCAATATATGAGGAGAATGAG
Source organism: Ambystoma mexicanum (assembly GCF_040938575.1). Lineage (NCBI taxonomy): Eukaryota > Metazoa > Chordata > Amphibia > Caudata > Ambystomatidae > Ambystoma > Ambystoma mexicanum. The sequence goes on from NC_090930.1 coordinate 527,454,454, forward strand.
CCCTCCGATAATGAGGCTCTACTTGCCCTCTAATTTGGTACTCCAAATGTACCTTAAGGTTTTATCTCGGAGGAGTCAAGGTTGAAAGACCTTTATGACAACCTGCAGACAGCCAGTGGGTTAGACACCTCACCTGAGTTGGAGTTTGGAAGAACAGAGGCTGGGGAGCTAGCTGATGCATCTTACAGATGCCCAAGGTAGTGGACTACATGGGGTGGAGTTAGGCCTCCATTGCCATTCGAACAGGATGATCTGATATACATCCTGGATAAGGGCCCTCCGTCAGATCCTATATTACCTTTTCACATTGCTCTGCAAAAAAGGGTGGCGATGAATTAGGGAGCACCAGAAACAAATCCGGCTGTAAATAAAAACTTGACTAAGTACCGCCATTCCATTACTGACCCTGACTACCTGTCAAAACATCCCACTCCAGAGAGTCTGGTGGTATAGGCAGATACTGCAACTTCTAAGCAAGCGGCTTACCCTACCATCCCTCCAGGTAGGGATGACAAAATAGTAGATGGATGGGCAAGGAAGGTATTTTCTGCAGGGAGTATGGCACTCAAATCGGCCAAATCCACATGTGCCCTTGCAAAATGTACGTTCAGTCTATGGGACTGCTTTTCTATGGTGGCAGAGTGCATTCCCGAAGGGGACGAAGAGACGGTTTCTTAGCCATAGTTAGAGACGGCAAAGAAGCCATGTGTGCGTCTCTTCAGTCAGGTCTGGATTCTGCACTAGCAGAGCCATGGCTACTAGCACCGTTATACGTAGATTTGCGTGGTTGAGGAATTCAGGTTTTGCAACGGATGTGCCTTTGATGGGTCTCACCTTTTTGGCAAGAAGGCTGATGAGAGTCTCGAAGTTGCAGACCTCGAAGGCGGCAGCCAAATATTTAGGTGCAGCTATTAGGCAGCCACAGATTTTTTGACCTAGTGGACAACCTTGGAGGGGTAGATCTTTTCGCTGCTCCTCAGTTGGAAGGGCGAGGGGAATGGCTGGTCAAAGGGGCCAAAGAAGATTCCCTGGTGGTGGACGATGGAGAAGTGCAAAGCCAGCTCAAGCAGGGGCATCTTTACCATCTGCCACTGCATCAGCCACCTCACAACTTCTCTGAAGTCTTGAGTCACAGTTCACCAGTGGTGGGGGCAAACTGTCTCAGCATCTGGAAGAATGGTGATACATTACTTCGGATGCTTGGGCTTTGGAAACCATAGCCCACGGTTACTGCCTTCCTTTTATACAGAGACCTCACAACAATCCACAGGGGAACCACTCTTTGAGGTTTCCTGATCCACTCCTTGTGCAGGAAATGTTAACCCTGCTAGAAAAAGGCGCTATAGAACCGGTGCCTGTAGCGGGGAAGAACAAGGGTTGGTATTCTCCTTATTTCCTAATACCCAAAAAGGACGGAGGCGTGAGACCCATCTTGGACTTGAGATACTTGAAAAAGTTCCTCAGGAAGGACAAATTCACATGGTCACACTTTCTCAGATCCTTCAGGCCCTCCAACTCCAGGATTTGATGGTGTTACTGGACCTGCAGGATGCCTATTTTCATGTGCCAATCCATCTCAAGCAAAGAAAATACCTGAGGTTCGCAGTTGGTGGTTCTCATTATCAATTTCAAGTTCTGCCATTCGGGCAGACCTCCGCCCGAGGGTTTTCACCAAACTGATGGCAGTAGTGGCAGCGAGTCTCAGGAGAGGGGGATTCACGTCTATCCTTACCTGGACGATTGGCTGATCAGGGCTAGTTCTCCCGAACAAGTCCTGGATCATCTCAACATCACCTGCCACTCCCTTCACAGACTGGCTTCTCCCTCAATTACAAGAAGTCCCATATGACACCTTCTCAGAAACTCCAGTTTATTGGAGCTCTTCTGATACATCCTTGGGAAAGAGCTTGCCACCCGAGGTGAGGGCTCAAGACATTCTACAGATGGTCACAGCATTTTTAAGTGCCCAGTGTCTCCCGCCCTTAGATTTTTTTGAGGTTACTCTGCCTCATGGCATCCTGCATTTTTCTGGTGCCAGAACCCCACTTGAGAATGAAGTCCCTTCAATGGGCTCTCAATACTCAATGGTCCCAGTTCTCTGGGAAGATATCTGACCTACTTCAGGTTCCAAGCAGGGTCGCAGATGATCTTCTGTGGTGGGCCTGCGAGGACAACATTCTGAAGAACCTTTTTGGCAACCATGGCCGGACGACAGTAGTTACGGATGCCTCACTCACGGACTGGGGAGCCCACACCAATGATCTGACAGTCAGCGGTCATTGGTCTCCATCGGAGTCCGAACTACATATCAATCTTTTGGAGCTGAGGACAATCAGACTGGCGCTGAAGGCCTTTCTGCCTTCTGTACAGGGAAAGAATCTCCTGATAATGACGGACAAAACAGTGGTCATTTACTACCTCAACAAGAGAGGTGTAGGGTCACTACCACTGTGCAGAGAGGAATTGCAGCTCTGGTACTGGGCAATTCAAGAAGGCCGGAGAGAACACAGTGGCGGACGCTCTGAGCAGGCAGAGCAGTCTCCCACGAGTGGGAACTAGCTCAGGAAGTCCTTCAAGAGATCTTCACCCTTTGGGGAACCCCTCAAGTGGATCTGTTTGCTAATGGTGTCAACCGGAAGTGCAAACTGTACTGCTCCAGGGAATTTCCCTCAAGAGGAGCTCTAGGAGACACATTTCTGGTGGACTGGGAATTTCCACTCCTGTATGCATTTCCTCCAGTCCCAGTCATTCCTCGCATGATCAGGAGGTTGAGAACGTTCGGGAAACACATGATCCCAATTGCCCCGGATTGGGTCAGGAGGACGTGGTACCCGGACCTTCTGGACATCTCCATCTGCCCTCCAATATGTCTTCCACAAAGAGAGGACCTTCTCTCATGAGAGGAGGGTCGGGTTCTCCATCCAGAGGTCAAAACACTCCACCTTCACGCCTGGTTTCTGAAAGGCTGAGATACAAGGATTGGGACCTCCCGGATAACGTAATGGAGATTTTGCTTTCGGCCAGAAGGCCAGCAACAAAGACTTTGTGCCGTTGGAATAATTCTGCGACTGGTGCAGCGAAAAGAATGTAGATCCTTTTCTGTGTAAAACATTGGATGTTTTATCCTTTCTGCTCTCTTTAGCCGATCTGGGGCTCAAGATTGGACTATTAAATGCTATTTTGTGGCACTGTCTATCTTTAATCGCACGTCAGAGTAATGTTTCTGTTTCAAAATTCCACTGGTGACACAATTTCTAAAGGGGATCATCAATGTGTTCCACTCATCTCCTTTCCAGGTTCCAGTTTGGGACCTTAATCCTGTTCTCAAATTCCTAATGTGTGCACCTTTTGAAACTTTACACTCATGTCCTTTAAGGTTGTTAACCTTTAGAACTTTTTTATTGGTAGCTCTAACATCTGCCCATAGAGTGAGTGAGTTGCAGGCACTTTCGTTCAAGCCACCCTTTACTATCTTTCATAAGGATAGGGTTGTTCTAAGGGTTAAACCTTAATTTTTACACACAGTCCTTTCTGATTTTCATGTAGGGCAGAAAATAGTTTTACCTTCTTTCTATCCCCCTCCTCATCCTAGCAAGGAGGAGGAGAGGTTATATAGGATCGACCCTGGCAGAGGTTTAAGCTTTTATATATCTAGACTGTCAAAACTCTGTATTGATGATCAACTTTTCATTGGCTATAGAGGCCACAAACTGGGTCAGGCTGTTACTAAACAGACCTTATCCAGATGGATAATTCTGGCTATCTCAGAATGTTACAGGCTGGCAGGGAAGGATCCACCTGAAGGTTTGAGGGCCCATTCCACCAGGGGCATGGCTACCTTTACAGCCCTGCAAAGGGTTGTACCGATAGAAAGTAGCTATGAAGCAGCAACGTGGTCTACTAGTCACAAGTTCACAAAGCATTAGTACCTGGAATCTTCCCTCGGTCAGGATGGGAGCTTTGGAAAAGCAGTCCTGCACTCAGTTCATGAAAGCCATTCAAATCTAAATTCTACTCCCTCCACCAAATCAAACACTGCTTTGGGAGTCTATCAAAGATGAGGAATACTTGGGAGGACACAATCCATTCGAAGAACAAGTTACCTCTAGTAACATTCTTTCGACTGGATGTTCCTCCCACATATTCCTCATCACCCTCCCAACCTACACCACAGTAGAAATGTCCATGCTATTACAGCTTTCGTTCCTTCAAGGCTGAGTACGGTCAATCCTGCGGTTATGAAGGTATTTCTACTGTAGGAAAAAACAGAACTGAAGCCAATGGGTGCTGCACGTGCTATATATGCCTGCGATGACATCATCCTCGAGACGGAGGCCTTTGAGGGACATTGAGTCGACACCATCGATGCACAGCGCCCTCTGGCGAATTTCTTTTCCTAAGCAGCTGAAGCTGGATATCCAATATCAAAGATGAGGAATTGGTACACTCACCAGGTCTCTACAGAGGCATTGGGGCACGGTTGCAGCCCTCCCTGAACTTGAATCACCGCCTTCAGGACTCTCCCTCAGTAGAAAAGCTGTGAGCGGTGGTACGTGGTGATACTGCTCCTGCGTGGAGATGAGAGCCCTTCACCCCAAAGTACGGTTTCTGTGAGCATATGCTGGCCCATAAAGATCACCTGTGAATTATGGAAGATAAGCTCTCCGTTCTGCTACTTCTGGCAGGGGCGCGTCGAATGGGATCTAGTTCCTTCACTGATCCCTGATGAGGATTAGTCCAGTCCAGCTGCGACTATGCTTCTCCTTATGATTGGTAAGTCTTTCTTGAGCTCTTGTGATACTGTTCATTCTGTTTAATGTCTTTATATGTTGCTCCTATTTATGCCCGCGTAACGTCTCTCTTCTGTTTTCTTCTTCCCTTAGATGGAAATGGGCCTCAATGAAGCTGTGAGACGTGGCCGAATGGAGGATGGATGCTACCGCAATGTTCGACAGCAGGTAGGTGATGGTTTAAGGAAAAGCGCGAAGTATGGCGAAGCGCAACCTTAAACTGACTGTTTTTTCAATGTCTAACCTTGTCTTCTGTTTTTCCTTGCAGGCGCTGCTGTCAACGATGGAACGTGTCCTGCTGCGGTGCCAAGATGAAGATTTGGACGTTCCAGAAAGTGTAAAGATGAATACTTGGTTCGCAAAAGAGATGTACAGGTAAGACCAGCTTCCCCCAGTTGGTAAGTATGCTGGCAGGAAGCACGATGTCCAGGAAGCAGGATCTTCAAAGGTAAGTCCGACCTCAGGCGACGTTGAACATTATGTTGCTTGCAAGTGCAGAATAACGTGAAGCGTCTGTCTTGAGGATCGGGGCAGCTTATATAGCTAAGATCGTGGGCACACCCATTAGGGCCGGCTTACCAGCCATACCCTGCCACTCCTAGCGTGTGAAGGCAATCCATTAGCAGTCACATCCAAGAATACACTTGGGGCTGCTTAATGGATGGAATGTTCATGGGTAATGCATCTGTGCAAGTGCTATGTCCATAATAAAAGCTTTTTGGTGTTAAATGATGTTCTTGTTTACTTTTGTTCATGAGCCTGGAGCCAAAGGTGCCAGGACAGTGTCCTCCCAGGTCTCCTGTGCATGCGACACCTGCATGCCTGTGCCCCTGACTTCATGACCATGACAGGAATACGTGAGAGGAACATCCAGTGGAAAGAACGTTAGCAGGGGTAAGTAACTGGTTCTTCGGTCCCATGGCCTGGGCGGAACGCTGACTGGTGCATACACAAGATGTGGTTTTATTCCAGATAATGCTGAATTTGCAGATAAGCAGCTCTGTACAAGATTTTCAGTAGGAAAGGAACTGTTGGTAGGGTGGTAGTTAGTTGGAATCTTAGGATCTAGTGAAGGTTTTTTAATAAGAGGGAGTACCCAGGCTTACTTGAGGCTGGTGGGGACTACATGGGCACAGAAGGAGGCATTGATAAAGGAGGTGATGAGGGGGTGCAAGGACCTCAGAGCAGTCCTTGATAAGGGCAGATGGGCAGATTTCTCCTTTACATGTTGATGGTTTAAGATGGTTTTAACTTCAGCTTCTGAGACATTGGCAAAGTGAAATATGGGAATTTCTTGATGACTGGAAGAGAGGATGAGGTAGCAGTTAGAGACACCTGAGAGGATTTGAGCAGGGATTGCTTGAGGTCGATCTTTCTGCGAAGGGAGTCCATTTTGTTCAACATAATGTTTTGAATATTGGTGCACCATGATTCATCTTTGGTGATCGTGGTGGGTGGGTTAGAAGTTTTAGATTCCGCGAGGATGGCAAAGAACTCACAGGGTGTTGGACTAAACGTTGACAATGCAGACATTGTAGGTGGTAGATTTGGCGAGAAGGATGGCTTATTTTTAGTATTTGGCGGCTGCCGTGAACATTAGGTTCTGTGAGTGATTTTTTTCCAGTTGGCTTCAGCTAGATGTTTTCTTGCACGGAACACTTGGAGGTCAGGAGTGAACCAAGAGCTTCTTGTGCTGATGGTTTGGTTTTACATGGCACTAACAGAGCAATAGTGTTGATGGCTTCAGTTAGAGTTTTGGAGTACAGGTCAGTTTGGGTCTGTGGAGTGAAGGGACTTGGGTAAGAGTGTGCTGAGCAAGGGAGCCATGCGCTCCTTAGTAAAGTTTCTGGAGATGCGGGCCAGAGTTGGGGGCAGTGAGAGGGTAGCTGTATTGGACTGCCCGATGGAAGAGATTGGGAGGGGCACTATCTGGTGGTGGCAGTTGAGGTCTGCAATCCAATCTAGGATGCAACCTTTGTTGGGAGTGGGGGCGATAACGCATTGTAGGAATCCTAGAGCACTAAGCGAGTTAGCTGCTGACGTGGCTGTTGAAATTATTGGGTCGTATCCCAGGTTAAAGTCTGCTAGAATTGTTTTAGGAGTGGGCTTCACATGGGCTCCCAAGATGTGTAGGAGGTCCTCTTCGAAGGTACGTACCGGGCCTGGGGGGCGATAGATCGTGTGAAGAGTGAAGGTGTCTGAGTCAGAGATGGTCAGTTTGACTGAAAGGATATTGCAGTTATCGTTTAGGCTGGTAAAGTTCTGGAATAGTCAGGGAGTCCCTTGCTATGAGTTTTGGGGCTCAGCTGTGTGAGGTGTTCATTGCTGCTAAAAGCTTGGGGGCAAGGGGCAGGAGAAGGGGTAGGGTCATAGTCTTGGATGGTGCACAGCCCCTGTAGAATGCAGTCTGCTTTGACCTACACCTAGGCATGGTTACAGTGCGCTCACCAAGGCAAGGATGGTGGGGTTGTGGTATGTGGGACATCACCCCCAACAAATCCTAAAGCTCTGGCTCGGATGCGTTACAGAATTTCCCTCGGGAAGGGATGGGGACTCTGCCGGGGCTCCCTGGGACAGCCGCTGCATTTGGGGATGGTCGCCCCATATGGGAGACAGCCCGCCAAGGCCAGGGACATTACCTCCGACTATCCAGGAGCTCTGGCTGGCCTGTGTTGCAGCTTCTCCAGGAAATGTTGGTGACCCTGCCAGGGCTCCCTGGTACCGCTACTGGGCTTGGGGATGGTCAAACCACATGGGAAACAGCCGCCCAAAGCCAGGAACATCACCCCCGCCCATCCTGGAGCGCTGGCTGGGCTGTGTTACAGAATTTCCCCCTGGGGAGGGAAGGGGACCCTGCCAGGGGCACCTTGATGCTGCTGCTGTGCTTTGGGACGGTACACCCACATGGGAAACTGATGCCCACGGCCGGGGACATCACTATAAGGGACTCCCAGCACTGTGCCAATACCTCCCCGAAGGAAAAAGCTGTAACGCAACCCAGCCACAACTCTAGGATGGTTGGAGGTGATGTCTCTGGCCTTGGGCATCCCTTTCCCATGTGGGTGTACCGTCCACAAGCACAGCGCCAGCTCCAGGGAGTCCCGGCAGGGTCCCTTTTCATCCTCCGAGGGAAATTCTTTAATGCAGCCCAGCCAGCACTTCAGGATGGTTGGGTTGATGTCCCTGGCCTTGGGTGGCTGACTCCCATGTGGGTTGAAAGTCCCCAAGCCCAGCTGTGGTTCCAGGGAAGCCTGGGACATTCCCTGTCCTTTCCCGGTGGGAGAAGCTGTAACATAGGCCAGCCAGAATACCAGGAAGGTTTGGGATAATGTACCTGGCCTTGGGCACCCATCTCCCATGTAGGTTGACCATTCCCAAGTGCAGCAGCAGTCCCAGGGAGCCCCGGCACGTTCCCCTCCCTTCCCGGAGGTAAATTATGTAATGCATCCCAGCCAGACCTCCAGGATGGTTGGGGGTGAAGTCCCTGGCCCTGGGAACCCTTCTCCCATGTGAGTCGACCATCCCCAAGCCCAGCCTGGAGCTCTGACTGGGCTGCGTTACTGCCGTTCCCTCTGTGGAAGAATGGGGACCCTGCCGGAACTGCCACTGGACTTGGGGACGGCCACCCAAGGCCAGGGACATCACCCCCGACAAATCCTAGAGCTCTGGCTCTGCTGCATTACAGAATTTCCCTCTGGGAAGGGATGTAGACCCCGCCGGAGCTCCCTGGGACAACACCCGCTACACTTGGGGATGATTGCCCCATATGGGAGACAGCCCGCTAAGGCCAGGGACATTACCCCCGTCTATACTGGAGCCCTGGCTGGCCTGCGTTGCAGCTTCTCCCTCCGGGAAAGGTTGGGGACCCTGCTGGGGCTTCCAGGGACTGCCACTGCACCTGGGGATGGTCAACCCTCATGGATGACAGCCGCCCAAGGCAAGGGATATTACCCCCGACTTTCCTGGAGCTCTGGCTGGCCTGCGTTACAGCCTCTCCCTCTGGGGAGCAAAACATCCTGCCCTATGCGTTTGGGGGCTGCGGGTAGAGGGCCGCCTACATATTAAGCAGCCCTCTCTGCCCCCACTTCACAAACAGATCCCTGGTGGTCTAGTGGCATTGCTGGGCGCATATCAAGCAATCTGCGCCCAATCCGCGCTCAGCAATGTTTCAAAAAAGGTGTTATAAAGGGGAGTCTCTCCCCTTTCCAACGACACCTCCCTCGATCAGAATGGCACAATAATGCTGCAGATCGAGTGAAAAAAAGAAGGAAACGTACCTTCTGTTTTCACTGCGGCCACCGAAATGGCAGCCGCAGTGAAAATGACTTTGTTTCACGTCAGCATTACGTGTGCTGACGTGAAACTGAAGGAAATCCAACCCCCGGGCCGTGAGGGTTGGATCTCACCTTTGTGCGATCCCTGCTTTGCTTTGCTATCTCGTCCTCGGACAACAAAGGTAATGCTAAGGACGAGATAGCTCGTCCTTGGCACTTAAGGGGTTAATAAACAGTTGCAGAATGCTTTCTTGTGCTTGAACATCTTTATCTCTGGCCTTGTCCATTATTGTTTGCTCCGGAGTTTGGTAAAGCAGATGTTGAGATTTTTTCGTCCAGTCATTAATTCAAATGGAGACATCTTGGTGACAGAAAAAGGTGCAAATCGAATGGCCAACAGGATGTGTGGCAAGGGGATGTCCCAAGAAGGTCCAGAATCGACCACTCATTCCTTCAAGATACTCACCATTGTTTTGTTGTATCGCTCTACACCTCCACTCTATGCTAGGCAGTAGTTCATGTGGTGTTTTCTTTTCACTCATAAAATTTCCCAGATCTTTGTCATCATCTCACTGGTAAAATGACTGCCTCTATCAGACGCAATCCTTTGTGGAAGACCAAATCGAGAAAAGATATGATTAATGTCATGATTCCTGCCCCTCATGTCCCCAGCCCTCCAAGATGTCAGGCTGGAGCCAGGCCACGATCACCTACATGGCCCTCAAGGGCCTCTCCATCCCTCCAAAGACCCACTTGGAGTCAGACTTGGCGCTTGTGGCACCAGACTCACTCACTCCCATAGGATAAAATTGGGGATTGGACTTGTAGTGCATTGATGGGGACAAGATGGATGCCCCCACATATTTTGGTTTCCAGAACTACATGTGCGTTCTAGTCTTTTGGGTGTGGCTCAGCCCCGAGGCACCTGAGATCCCCATAGACTATTGAAGCCACACCCAGGCTGAGAAACATGCTTTGCGTATTCTGCACCTGCAGCGTGACTCTCACCGTGTTCGGATTGGTCTCCAGTAGGCCTGCATCTTTCTTCTACGCTCAGCTCCTGCAAGAACAAGAACACCGTTAGGAACAGCCTTACCTTGCGGCGCTTCTGCCCATCAGTCATCGCTCCTTCTGTTCTGCGGGCATCTTCGGCGGAGTCATTCCCATCCCGGCACGCCGCTTCCTAAGGAAAAGGGAAAAGAACAGAAAAAAGGCATTAGTAAGCATTCTGGAAACCTTTGCTTATTTTTAAATACTGTACGAGCTTCAAACGCTTACCTGAATCCCAGCCGCTCTGGGGGAACTCTGTCTCCGGAACTTCTCATCCATCTGCAATAGGGAAAAGACACTCCAGGTTAGCGTGGAAACATCTAGAGGCGCTGCATACGGCGCATACCCACCGCATTTGTTCTTCATAACCGGCATCCACGCTGAAAATGTCCTAGCAGCTAAAAGAGACAGAAAAAGAACTCAGTTCAATGCAAATACAAAAGGGGTGCATCGCGCATTGCGCTCTCACTCACCTTCAGCGCTACTCATCTCAGCAGCACGCTGCAATCCCCGGACGCCGGCCATCATCTAAGGAAGGAAAGGAACGAAGTTAGAGAACTGTTCAAAAGGCTCATTATACTTACCTGTTAGACTCTTGCCAGTGAAGTAACTAGGCAGCAACGAGCCTGCATCAATCAACGCGCCCCTGCGCTGAAGGCAGGACGGAGAGCACACTAACCAAGAAAACAAGGTGAGCTGTGGATCAAAGGAATGGGGAAGAAGGAGGTTCAAGAACACAGAGACAATAGGGAGTTAAACTCTACCAATCCTGTGTTTCAGGCCCAGTCTCCAGTCGAATAGCCTCCAGGGAAGGGTTCGAGGTCGTAAGAGGTCAGAACAGGCTGAGTGACGTCCCTGTGGATACCAGGTGAGCGTTACAGAACGCAAAGCCTCACATCAAAATCCACCTCGGTGTCATGGAAACAACAGAAACCGACCAGTTAGCCCACATGTTGGGGCAGCTACGTTCTGAAGTACATGCAGCCAGGCAGGAGACCAACACCCTGAGGAGAGAGCTGATAGTAGCCAAAGAACGCACTAATGATTTAAGCCGGCAACTTCTCCAGTCACAAGCAGGGCATGCACCATTGCCGGGAAGCGTGTCCTCGATGCCAGCGCCATCAGCCAATCCCATTCAGATTACCCTTCTTGGGGCAGTTCCCTTGGCCCGGCCCGAACGATTTACGGGGGATCCCAAGAGGTTTGCAACGTTCATGAACCAGTGCCACCTGCACTTCCTTTGTAGGCCAGGGGCCTTTCCGAATGACCAATCACGGGTCGCTTTTGTGCTATCCTACCTTAGTGGTAGCGCCGCAAACTGGTCTGTACCCTTTGTGGCCCAAGATGATCCTTTGCTGCATGACTTCAGGGGCTTTCAGCAGGAGATGGAAAAGCTGTTCGCCCGTCATACTCATGGGCAGGCATTAGACAACGAACTTCTGTCCCTATGCCAAGGTAATCAAGACCTATTAACATACATAGCCACGTTCATAGACTCGTAGTTGAAGCAGAATGGCCAGTGGAGAAGAGAACCACATTATTTCATCAGGGGTTGTGGGGGGAGCTCAAGGATGCTCTCGCACAAGTAGTGAACCCCCTAAAAGACTGCTCAGAATTCATTGACCTTGTTCAACTGGATCATAGGTTGCAGGAACGAAGAGCAGATCGAACCAGACCGGACCCTCGCCCTAAGTATGTGCGTTCAAAGGACAATACTCCCTGAACAACGGAAGGTTCAGGAGAACCAATGCAAATCGGGGGGGTCAGATACCCCTTGACTGAAGCGGAAAGGGATAAAAGGAGACAGCAGCAGTTATGTCAGTACTGCTGAAGGTCAGGTCATTTCCTTAAAGAGTGCCCTGTGAAGCCACCGAGGAGGACGGTAGGGGCCACGGACAAGGAAGATACCATCAAGGAATCGTAAAACTCCCCAGCCCTGCAAGTGTAGCGGTCCACTTGTCGAACGAAGAAAGTGAACTACAGACCTCCCATTTTGCACTATCTGTGGTTTTGATCAATCACCAACAAACATCTCGGATGCACGCAGTAAGAGCGTACATAGACAGTGGAGCCGTTGGGAATTACATCGACCAGGATCTTGCAGCAAAGATGGGGCTTCCGTTACGCCCTATATCAATATCAACCACCGACACTGTTACCACAGTCGACGGCACAAAAATAGCTTCTGGTCCAGTATCCCAATGCACTGCAGCTTTAACCCTTCTGTGCCAGGATGGACACCAAGAATCTATTGTTTTCGACCTCATTAAGGCACTACAGTTCCGGTTGATTTTGGGAATGCTATGGTTGGTAGCTCACAATCCTCGAATCGATTGGCGAGCAAAAGAATTGGCCTTTCCCTAGACTTGCGCCCACACATGTTATCGCCAAGAGAAACAACCAATAGACACCAGAACTTCCATGCTTGCGACTGTGGCAATCGGCACCCTACCAATTGAATACCAGGACTTTCAAGATGTCTTTCAGAAAGAACAGGCTAATGCTCTGCCACTGCATAGACCATACGATTGCCAAATCGACCCGATACCCGGTGCACAAATCCCTTTTGGGCGAATTTACGCACTCACGGAACCGGAAAACCAGCACCTGAAGGCCTATCTTGACCAATACCTGGCCAACGGGTTCATCCGTCCCTCGAAGTCTCCAGCATCCAGTCCTCTATTCTTCGTACCAAAAAAGGAGGGGGACTTGAGGACGTGCATCGACTATCGCGCACTGAACCAGATTACCGTAAAAAATCGCTACACCCTGCCACTGATCCCTGAATTGCTTGATCAAGTCAAAGATGCCCACATCTACACAAAACTAGACCTGAGGGGGGCATATCACCTTGTTCGCATAAAACAGGGGGACGAATGGAAAACCGCTTTTCGCACCAAATACGGCTTGTACGAATATCAAGTAATGCCCTTTGACCTTTGCAACACACCTGCTGCATTTCAATACTTCATGAACAATGTCCTATGGGAATTGATTGATGTCTGTGCTCTAGTGTACATCGACGATATCCTAGTATATTCCGCATCAAAGCAGGACCACGTTAAACACGTCCGATCCGTATTGGAGAAACTCCGTCAACGCCAGCTCTATGCCAAGCTCAAAAAGTGCTCATTCCACATCTCTGAGGTGGAATTCCTGGGCTTTATTCTGAGCCCGAATGGAATCCGAATGGATGTACACAAGGTAGATGCTATCCTGAACTGGCCATCCCCAAATTCGTTCAAAGTATGCTGGGTTTTGCAAACTTCTACTGCCGGTTCATCCCAGGATTTTCACAAATCGTGCATCCCATCACGTCATTACTAAGGAAAAGCAACAAAAAGTTCCAGTGGACAACAGAAGCTGAGGAGGCTTTCCAGGAACTCAAAGCAAGATTCACATCTTCCCCAATGTTACGCCACCCTCGCCCTGATCTCCCATACCTGGTGGAAATGGATGCCTCAAGCATGGCTATGGGAGCCGTCCTTTCACAAAAGGACCCCGAAACGGGCCAGTTACACCCTGTTGCCTTCTGGTCGCGTAACTTCACATGATCTCAACTCAATTACGCTATCACAGACAAAGAACTCCTGGCCATTAAGTCATCCTTTAAGGCATGGCGGCCCAGGAAGAGGCATGTCACCGTCAACATGTATTTGTTTCTTCTGGAAGAACAGGTTACTGGTCCAATGAAGTCTACCTGCAAATCAGACCATGGTAACATCATCCCTCTTTTCTGCAAAGAAGCTCTGTGTGGGAGAACCTGATTGGATCTGAGCACACACAATACATCCTTTTAAATGTGTTGAGATCCTGGCCCATGTGTGGTCAGTAAGCAAGTTCTTGCAGTATCTCAAGAGTATTTTGAAATCCCCTATGACCGACAGTGGCCTTGCAATGGGCATGGTTCAGCATCGGACTTCATAAGGAGGTAGGGACCTCCCACTGACCATACCCAGATTCGGGTTTCCTCACCAACAGCCAGTCTTAAATCGTGAACATATTCTGAAATGTCATCAGAATACTAAGATCTTCCTTTCCTTTATAGTCTTATTCTGCCAGAGGACATATGGCTGGATCTTCTAAGTATAGAATTTCTCAATAATGGGATCCCATTTTTGAGCAGTGATCAAGTCTGCAACAGGAGCATCTCTACTCCAGTGAGTAGCTCTAAGTTCACTGTATGTGCGATTTTGTGATCTGGTCACTTCCTTGACCTGGTTTTCTCACACAAAGTGCTCCAAATCTCAGAATTCCCCATGTAGAGCTCCTGTTTTGGCCAATTGGGCAGCCAAGCCATTTCCAATTGTATCAGGACCCTCTCTTGGAATGACCTTTGTACTTCTTCCAATAGATGGTCATCTAATTAGACATTACCAGATCATCAATAGTCTGGATCAATCCACCATGTTTTAACGGTTTATTATTTTCACAAAGCATGCCTCTGTTTTTCATATTTATCAGGTGTACCTCAAACCTATTTCACACATAATCTAAATTAGGGATAATCACCTGGTGTGTGAATTAGTGGTTTACTGCAGTACGGACGGCTTGATAAATTGCCATCATCTCTGCCATCTGACTACTTCAGGGGACCTATTTTGTGACCAGCAGAGGGTTCGGGAAGATAATTTATCCAGCTTTTCCCAATGCCAGCAACCAATTATTTCCCCTCCCGTCTTTTGTAATATGGTTGGAACGCACATCCACATAGACTGTGGGTATCACCTGACAAGTGTTTTCGTCATGTACCTTGCGCGGGGACGCCAGGTATGCCTCCATATTACTATTGATGATTAGACTTCCATGAGACAGTGTTCTTTAGCACAATCACGCAAGTCTGCCAATCCTTGAGCTAGAGGCCTCTTCTTATTTTGGCCGTATCTGACCTCCACAGGAAAGTCCTACATTGATGGAATCCAGGAAGTGATTCTTGAATTAAGGACATTCCTAGGCTGTATTCCATCACTTTGAAGATATTGGAATGGTTGGTTGGAGGTCTCTACTATGATGTGCTCCCCCTGGATAAATGGTCAGTAGTTTTTCAACGCCCACACCATTGCCAGAAGTGCTTTTCTGCAATCATTGCATTTTTCTTCTGTGATGATAATGTTTTGCTCATGTAGACTATTAACTTGTTGACCTTTTCATATTTTTGGTAGAACACTGCCATCAAGCAGGTATCCAAGAAACCAGTCTCTAAGAACAACTCCTTATTCTTGATAAGGGTAAGCCAAGCAAGGAGCTTGTGACAGGCTTCTTTTCAATTGCTTCACTGCTTCAGATTGCGCTTCACACCACTCCCACTTAAACACGGTCTTTAATTAGTGACCAAAGGTTAAGTGATCTGTGCATAATCCTCAATTAATTTTTGACAATAGTTAGTTCAAGGAGGTTTCCAACTCCTGCAGAGTTGTAGGGCTCTTTAATTTGCATAAGGCCTCAACCTTCTTTTTCTGGGGATTGAGACCCTCAGCTGTAATTTCATGTCCTAGAAAGTTAACTCTGGTTTTGTGCCATTGTGCTTTTTGGAAAGATAATTTGCACAAGCTTTTTGCAACTGGGTAAGAACATATCAGATTTCTGCCAGCTGTTCTTCCTTAGTTGAATCTTTGATCAACAGATCGTCCACATAGCCAAGTTTCCTCTTTCACTCAGATCAGGCATGGCCTTGTGAAGGAAAATGTTGAACTAATTTCATGAATTGATGTATCCGAAGGGCGTACCGGCCCAAGTCTATTGTTGCCCCCGAAGATAAAGGTAAGTTCATAGTGATCTTCCCTTTTCACAGGTACTGTCCAGTACCATTTGTCTTGTCAAGTCAAGGGTTGAGTGCACTTTTGATCCTTGGATCTGTGCCAGTCCTTCATCAACATGGCCAAGAGACAACCTTGACATGTGGTCCAGTTTATTTAACTCCTTGAGGTCCGCACAAAGTCTCCATTGTTCATTAGGTTTTAGGATCCCAGTACTGGATGTAATGAATTATGCCACAGGATCCCAATTTCTCATGATCTCTGTGAGTGATTCCATGGATGCGAGAAGCAACCGGTATTGTTTTACAGATATGGTAGCCATTTCAGAGTCTGTTGGTATTGTCGTAGAATGGATCGTTTTATGCCCACAATCGTAGGAATGAACTGAAAACATACTCTGGAAATCCAGAAATACCCGGCTCAGTTGTTGTCGCTGTTCATGTCTCACAGGTGTCAGCCAGATGATCGGTTCCTCAACCATCTGCCAGAAACCCTGAAATACTTCTGGTTTTGATATTTCAGATGAATCCTCCAGTTGGAAGGAGAGATCTCTTTTAATGGTGTACCTGGACGGGGGTTTCCATGGATTCTAGATAGTTATTGTGAATTCTAAATACTACCTCAACTTCCGAGATGTCACAGGTAACATCATCTACCCCGTAAGGGCATGAAGAACACACCAAGAAATATCCCACCTGTCAGGCTTTGATCTTTTCTGTTGGGGTACTGTCTGTCTTGTTGTTGATATCTTCCAGAATTTGCCTATGATTTCATTTTCTAAATCAATTGAATAGTATAGTATTGGGAATCTACCGCCATTCCAATAGAGGTGTCTTCCCCTAAAGGGATACTTTGAGGGTCGCTGTTATCTACCAATATTCAAATGGTGCCTTTTAAGATTGACCAGTGGAGTTGGATGTAGGAACTAGCCTTGTTGGAGAGTATGACTCAAATTTACAAACACTTCATGATTTTTCAGGGTTTGTCCTCTTTTTATTTTGATTGGTACTTAAAATTGTCATACCTGTCCTGGAATAGTAACCTCTTCTTTTGCTTGGACTTCAACAGCACAAGGCAACAATTGAGCTGACCAAAATGCTTTCTCAACATTGTCAAATCCCATTAGGTTACCCCCAGTCTTGACCAAACCTTTCCCATTAATAAAATCTAAATTCATTGCAAATCGATGGAGAATATCGCTACCCGGACAAAATTCAGAAGCAACATCTCTAACGATCCAATAATTATGGTCAATTGGTGTATTGCCAATTGACATTTTTAACATGCACCTGCTAGGTAGTACATGTTTTGAAGTTTGGGTTTCCAGCACAACTTCCCATTTATTCGTCAAATTAAAGCATGGAGTGGTTTGATCTTTTTGGAGTTGCCGAAACAGTGCTGCTGTCATGATGCCTACCCCCGGGGACCCAGACCTAGTCCAGCAACCCTGGAAGCAGGCATCAAGTTATTCCAAGCAAGCCTAACAACCCCTGCTAGGGGCTATTTGGGTGCAGTCCTGGCGTCAATGGCGTCAGGCTCATATGGAGAGTCAGTCCTGGCGCCATAGGCGCCTGGCTCATAGATTAAAACTTACCTGATGCAGACCATGCTGCAAGAGCTCCAAGCCAAAAGAGGCTTGGAAGGGACTACTTTACCTAGGGACTATTTTTTACTCGGGTGGGGCTGGGGAGGAATACTTACCTGGGACTACTTTGGAGGCTATTTAAACCACGCCCGAAGAGCAGCACACGCTTCGCGTTATTCTGCATCCAGCAGCATAACGCTCACCGTGCCTGCAAGTCTGCATCCAGTCTTCTGCCACGCCCGCCTCGAGCTCCTAGAAAAAGGGAGAAAGAAGGAGAAAAGGTTAGAACAAGCAATACCTTTGATCCTTACCTTAATTCCCGATCCATCGCGCCTTCGAGCTGGAAGAAAGAAGTTATTTTATGCGCGTTGCCTCGCCTGCTGCAGCGCCGACGCTGAACTCACTGGCCTTCGCAGCATCTTCATATTCCACTGCATCATTCTGCATGTTCCCGCAGCACTCCGGCACCTAAGGGGAAGACGAGAACAGCAAGGTGAGCCAAGGGAATACACAGAGGCTATATAGTTACCCCCAATAGACTTACCTGATTTTACCACCGGGGGTACTATTCCTCTTCACGGGTCGGCGCAGCTTCCACTGCATCCTCGCCGAACCCCGGCCCCTAAGGGGAAACAAAAGGACAGCAAGGTGAAACAAAGGGACAAACAAGGGGAAACCTCCTCACCACAATAGACTTACCTGATTTTACGGCCGGAGGCATTATTCCCCGAGACTTCATACTTTCTCTCAGCGCCTGAATAAGGGAGAAAGCAACAGGTTACATATTGACATTATTTTATCGAACTGTGTTGGATAATACAAATCCTTACCTGAATATTACCGGTTGCCACGAGGAACTCTTCGCTAGGGTCAAGCTGCAACCTGCAAGGAATCGGACGAGAGTGAAAGTCAGACATTTGAACTCTTACAAACTACATACTTATGGCGTCTTGCCGGAAATCTCAGAGTCAATATTGTTCTGGAACTCATCAATTCCTTCGAGCCAGTGAAGCAACTGGTTATCTACACGCCCCTGCGCTCAATGCAGGATGGAGAGCTCATCTTTCCAAACCATCAGGTGAGACTATAAGAGGGGACATCAAAGGTGATCAGTGGGGAGAACAGCGGGAGTGGGGGGGTTAACGCTCAACTCCACGGGTGGTTAATTCCCTTTCTTCATTTGCAGAAGAATATTCCTACGGACCAAGCGAACGAAGCTAGGTGGGCCAGTCCAGTCCGTTATCTCGGCACTACGCGTCACATTGGTGGAGACCGCAGCTGTCCAGTTCAGATCGACGCCCCTGTGGGAGCCAGGTGAGCGTAACAGTTATGCTTATGAAGCTTTTCATATTGTTTAGACACACTCTGGCAAGCACTGGATCTGTCCCTCCATTTATCCGAATGGGGATGAATGTGAGTTCGCCTTTTTTCTGGATGTCGGTCAAATTATAACAGTTTTTTTTACCTGTTTTCAGGAGCACTTTGAAATTCTTTGTGGTCTTCCCAAATATAGAACTTCAAGGTATCTCCTTCCAATTTGGAAAACCATTTGTGGTTAGGAGGGATATGAATTTGTAGGAGTTGGGATGAGGTCCTCTCACTACTCGGTTCTCCTATGGAGAGGATGGTGATTTTCAAGAACCTGTGTCATGGCCACAGGCCCTAGAACACCAAAACCACACCATCTAGTGATGGGGGCAATGGGTCACTTGACTCACTTATGTCCCTTTGGGGCCTATAAACAGATGGGCCCTGGCTGGACTCAGTACTGGCACCTTTGGCACCAGGCTCATATAGAGATGTGAGCAGGAACCCTTTATTTCAGTGCAGGAGTGCTTTTATTTTACAAGAACTTTCCAGGAGCTGAAAGCCTTTATTCCAGAGAACATCCTCATGTGCTGACTCCTCGGGTGTGGCTCCCTAGCCTGGTCTTCATGTGTTGACCCATCGGGTGTGGCAGGGTGTGGCAGGCAGGCTGAACCCGGTGGGCGTGGCTTCAGAAGCTCAGCTATATAAACTGCTCCATCCTTAAGGCCGGTGCTTCGCGTTACTGTGCACTCGCGTGCAACGTGACGCTCACCGCCGCTTGGACCAGTTTACTTACCTTTGAAACCAGCCGTTCTCCTGCATACTCACCTCCAGGAAACCGGTGCTCCATCGCTTCATCTGCAGACTAATCTCCTGACATCCAGTGATCTTGATCCCGACGCCGCAGCACCGCACTCTGCATCCACGAACTCGGACACTGTGAAGAAGAAGAAAGACAAGGTTAGAACTCCGTCCTAGGGCCATGCCGCATTTGAACCCAGTGTGCCCCCTAGTTAACAACTTACCAGCTACTGTACCGCTGCAGCTTTGTTCCTCATTCCCTCCGGCTGTCGCCTCGAGCTCCGCAGCTTCTGCCGGGCTGGCAACATCACCTGCAAAGGAAGAAAGCAAAAGAGCAAACATCAAATGTGGGATGGACAGCAATACAAGAAAACAAACTTTACAATACAACAAAAACAGATGAGGAAAGACAAAGGCAAACAGGACACTTACCTGAAGTATAGTGGCTTAGTCACAGCAGGACCGGACTGCCACTTGCAATGGACCAGTGAAGGAACTCGGTCCAGATCATACAATCGCCCCTGCCAGAAGCAGCAGGACGGAGTGCTCGCCAAAACTAATCAACAGGTGAGATTTCCAGGGACAGGGCATCCCACGGGTACCACGGTTTGGGAGAAGGGGTCTGGAAGGGGATCAGGCGCACAAGCTGGCATACTCGCGCCCCCTATTCTCCACGCAGGAGCAGTCCCAAGCACCATCATGTATTACCACCAGTCACCACATAAGCGCAGAGGGCGAAGTCAGTCCCGAGTGACCTCACCCCCGGGAGGGCTGCAACCGTGCCCCAAGGCCTCCGCAGAGACCAGGTGAGCGTAACACCTAATTATTTTCTAAATGATATTCTATTTGATTGGGATGTTCTATCAAATGACAAGTACCCTTCAGGCTGACATAATTGGTACTTCTCTTCAGCTTGATGGGACGGTTTGTTTAGGTCCAGAGAACCTGGTTTATGCAATCAATCAGAGGTGACAGCCTCAGAAGAAAACAGTTCTCCAGTAAACAGGGTGTGCCCTCTGGAGGCACGATGATCACTGGATGTTTCAGGCGGTGACCACCAATTTGGAGTTCCAGATACGCAATCCCATTGACAGAAACATCCTTTCTGTTAACATTTTAGAGTTCTACTAGCAGAGGTTTGAGAGGAATTATATGACTCTTCCCCCTTCCTAAGTTGAGTTTATCAAGGGTTTGATTTGAAATCAAGGTAACCTGTGGCCCTGTGTCTACCACAGCTGATTAATCATACTGAGCTTGTATCATGACAGGAGCATAGAATCTACCTTCTTTAGACTCTGGTTTACAAAGAAAGTATGAGTTATTAGACAGCTCTGCATGTATTTTCTTGATGTCATTTATTTCTAGGGCATAACTTTGTGTCGCCCACATGTATGCACTTACTTCCTTGAGGTCAAGTATGAGAAACCAGAAGGTGTCTCACCCGCTAGTCCCAGCGGATCTGTCATCCAGGCGGCCATGACACGGCCATTGCTTTTGGATCCAGTTCCTGGGGGTGGACTAGTGCGGGAGGATCACTTAGATGAGGGGTCCTCGGGGAGTAGAATTGTGACGCCAGATGGTGAGACATGGCATCCCCTTTCCAATAACATCCTTTCCCCAGACTATCAAGTACAATACCTAAGAATTCACCCCCCCCTGCCCTTTTCCGACAAACTCTTTTGCACGGACAGTACACCATGAATGATAACAGACTAACACCAGAGCCATATACCTGACATGTCCCAACACCATGGACAGGCAAGGTCAGGTAATTACAGATTATTACACACACCTGATTTCCATCACGCTTCCACACATGGATAAAAATAAGAGCACAAAAGCACATGAGGAAACAGCAGTAGCAAGATGGCAGTTTAATACAAGGAGAAAGACGGCGAGACCAGAAAAAGTCTCAAGGAAAGTACCCGTGACCTCTAAAAAACCATTACTTTCATGAGCCCTGGAAAGTAAGAAGCCTAAGACCAGGAACTAAGGCTGATTAAACCTGTACAATGTGTCGGGGGTAGCCGGGGCTCTCCCGTGTCGATAACCAAGACTGGGAGAAGCAATTGCCGCTGTGGTACTATCCTACAACAAAGTGGCATCAAAAAAGGCAGCACAGCCGTGGGTCAGAGAGACTGATAGCAAACCAGCTTGTGTTTTAAAACATGGTTGCGGGGGGCGTGGCCTGGATCGACACCGATGTGGTCGCTCCTTTAATGGCCCCGCCCGAGTCCCGCGCCATTCGGCGAAACATAGCCCTTGCAGCAGGCATCCAGCTAGAATTTGCCAACTAATGTGTTCGTGAGAGTCCGAGGCACCCATAGCCCGCTTTGGAGATGGCTGTGCGCCATGGAACCCCTGCAATTCCCAGCCTGATGTCCCCCCCATCCCCCGGGCCCGTGGTCACGAACCCAAGATGGCCGCCAGCGGTTGCGGCCCCGACCCGAAGCAGTGAGTGGCGGGCAAAGGAGAGACAGGGGGTGAATAGAACTCCCGATCCCGCCGGAGTTGGAGCTTACCTGACGAATCAGCGGGTTGCTGGACCCCCTCCCGCTCTCGCTCCCGCCCCGGACAAGCGCGGATGCAGCTCCGGCTCTCCGGAGAGCGGCGCTCCCTGTAGCAGTGTAGTCGCCACTAGCGGAGGGGCTGGCTCGCCCAAAGAAGCAACCCGATGCTCCCCTCCTATGCGGAGCCAACGCACCACTGGAGAGAGGCGGATGAAGCTCTTCCTAGAGCCCAGCGCCCGTCGATGAAGCGAGACTTATCCCACACCAGAAACGAAGCTGCGGAGCCTGGGGGAGCCGAACGCGTTCGCTCCTGTCCTCCGGATCAGCCGAGGGAGCAGCTGTGAGGGAAGAGCTGCCGCAACCCAGGTAGGTGCCGCTGAGGCGTTGCGCGACCTGTGCCTACGCTCTCCTGCCTGCTCCTGACTGAGTGGGGGACGCGGTTCGGACGGCCCCGTCCTGAGCCCCTGAAGAGCTGCTACAGGGGATCACTCCCTGGACAGACTGGGGCCCGGGGCCACCCTGAGAAAGCCTGGTCCCTTTCTCCTAGTTGGGGTCCATCGAGCCTGCAGCTGCTCCCGCTCCCCCTCTTTCTCCCTCCATTCGGGGGCTGGTGACCGGCAAAGCAGCAGCACAAAGTTCCCCCCTACTGGTTCGCACCGAGACAGAGCTTCTCATTGAACTCCTTCTGCAGGGGAGTATTGGCAAGGTGGAGAGACTTATCGAACGGCCAGCCAACTGTGCAGCTGCGGTGCCTGGATGGCCCTCCTGATAAACAGCTAAATTTGCCACACAGTGCTTGAGTCCATCCTCTGGCCCAACAACTTCCTGGGGCGCCCCTGCCCACTTTCCTTAGTGCTGGTCGACCCACTCTGAAGATCAATAGATGCCTCCCTGGCATCTATTGATCTTCCCACCGCTGCTGACTCCT